>NC_064889.1:34754594-35379594 GCF_929443795.1 Astur gentilis
AAATAACTGAGTTTAAGCAGCACTTTGTGGGAGCTGGAACTGCTATTATAATACTCCAATTTCCAGAGGATGCCAACTATGAGTCAAATGTGACTTTTCAGTTGTTGTTTTGACTGCAAGGAATGGTCATGTAGCCAATATATCAAATGCTAATCCCAGACACTGCATCCCAGTAGTCTTCAGTGAGTGGAAGGAAAGGTCATTGCCTGAGCCAATTTAGGCTGATTCCATTTCCACCTGGGTTTGCCCTTTGCCCAGGAGTGGCGGATGTGTTGAGCACTGGTGTATTCTTGTGGTACTGTCATTAGCCTCTGCCGTGAAGATGTTATGTTGCAGAATTATGAATTTTTTCCTCTTGCCTGGAAGTTTGATTCTGAAGCATCCAGTGTGCTAGCATAATTCTATTTATTACTTAAACCTGACACTCATTGCTTTCCTAGTCAGGGTGCCTAGAATTCAAGGTCAAAGTCAGAGATGCTGTTGAAGTTAAATTTTCAGTCTGGTTTTGTAAGGCTAACATCGCCTTCACACCACTAGCCAGTGCATAATAACTTTTGCACTAATGGACTAACTTCAACAAAATTTAGATAAATAGATGTCCCCTGGAATGCAAGATTTGTTAAAATAACTGTCAGTGAAGACAGACTAGGGATTCTGTTAACAGTGTGAACATTAACAGTATAGTGTGAGCTCAACTCTTATTGGACATGAAAGAATAGATAGCAGTTCATTTTGGTTATGTATTTACTATGAGTGGAAACCACTCTAGATTACTTCACCCTGAGCAGTTCTGATAGAGGAGGATATTTTTTGTTCTGCTTGTTCTTGCAAAAATGTTAGTCATTTTGAATTAAAGAATCGAATGTTTGATCAGTTCAGCAGTTTCTGGCATAACTTTATTTTTCCTCCAGCTCCTTAATGTTTTTTAATTATGTTCCTTTGAAATGGCTCACAGATAGATTAGGGCCAGATAAAACTTTGGTTCAGACAATCAAATGAGATTAAGTTTTGGGTTCAATTGAGTAAGATCTAAGAAAAGTTCATGGCTGTAGTAAAGCTGAAGTCCTAAGCAGTGGAACTCTGGGCATCCAGCTCTATAGCATGAGATTGCTAGCAGTGGGGATTTGAATCCTGCATCTATAACCAAATACAGGGTCTTCTCTCCAGGCTGGCTTGGGAGTGATAAGCCTATATTTAAATTTTCCTTCCAACATTGAGAACAGATTGGCCCATCTTACTTTAATTTTAAGTATTAACTTGCTGTATTTTTTCCACAGTTTAGGGAAATGTGCATGGGCTTTGCACCTGTTTTCCAACAGTCTCATTCATGGACTGCTAAACTTAATCATGGACAGAAGTCCCATTGATGGGTTTTATTCTTCCACCAAAATTTTTTATTATCTGTTAAATAGTAAGACAGAAAAGACTTCACTGTGGCTGATATCCTGAATTGCAGCATTTTCCCCATGTGATTTCTACCATCTCAAAGTACTGGACCTCTTAATTCAGTACCTTCTCTTTTTTTCCTTCTTGTTCTTTTTTTTTCTTCTTCTTTTTCCCCTTCTCCTCTTCATCTGCTGGAAACTTAGTAGTATTGTAGGCTCCAGGTATAGGCTGTCAAAAACCAAGTTGGCTGTAACATCTAGATATGTTTTTGTTAGAAGTCTTTACTGGTCTCCAGAATAAGTGTACACTGCAAATGGAATTACACAAGAAGCTGGGAAGCTGGATAAAAACAGACAAAAGAAATAATTAGGAGCCAGATTGGACAGAAATCTTACAGGGTACCTAAAATATGAGGTTAGGGATACTTTCTGGGCTAGAGATAAAGTATGGGGATGAAATGATGAGTGCATCCTGGTGTTACAAAAACCAGTAGAAGTTCAGTTCTACCCAGTACACGTGTGAGGGATATGTTCACTCATTCCGAAGAGCACACTAACAGACATCTTTCTGATGTCAAACCAGACTGTGTTCCTTTCTATAAGTATGCATGTCAGGCAACACTAGCACAGATACCGGTCAGCCAAACAGATGTTCTCTGATAAATAACGCTCCTTGGTTTGAGCTTTTTATTGGAAGCATTTGCTTTGCTGATACTTCTAATGCAGTGAGACTTCTATTGCTCTTGTTTCAATTTTTATCCCCCTTTTCCTCCTGCTGCTTTATAGAGTAGTTTGTCTTGTAATTCTTTCCTTATTGCTGGAAAATTGTCCATTTTAAGCTTTCATTCTACTATCAGCTATGCCCGATCAAATGCAGAGCTGCTACCCTGGGGAAGGACATTCCAATCTGAGCACTGCAGTTGTCATATCAGGGTTATGTTCTGTCCTTTTTATCAGCAGTGCCAACCAGGAGTAAGTCAATAAAAATCATTCTTGAGTATTGCTTTTCTCTTACTGATTTTGTGACTTGTATTCAGGCATCAGATTTTCAGAAAAACACTCCTGACCATAGCTCACAGCTGTCCGCACTGTTTGATTAATAAATGCAGTTGCAGGGAATACCAACCTGAACAATTGTCACCAAGTTAACTGAAGTACAATATAAAAATAATTAGTCTAATTTTTTTACTGCAGGAATTATTTTGTAGCATAAATATGCCATTATGTCATTTTGAAAACCTGTGTTAGCCCTGAAATTGCAAGATAATTTGAGTAATCACAGGGAAGAAAATAAGTTAAATTTTGCTATTCTAAATTATGATAATCTGACTTTTCCCCTGCTAATTACTATCTAAATACTATGAGCCTGTGTCTCCCTTTGGTTTGGCAATGCAATTTGTTTGGTCCTCATTAGTACAGAAATGTCAATATCATCTACTATATGTTGTGAGTAAAATTAGCTTAGAAATATTTATTATTTTAGTGTGCTACAAAAATATTTCTAATAATGAGTTTTTAATCATACTGTGATTGTTGTAATTGTGCCTCTGAGTCACAGACACAGGATATACCATATCCTGGAAATAAGCTCAGCTGTTTAGGAATTAAAAAAAGAGTCCTATAGTGAAAACCCTTAAATGGAGATAAGATTGCTGTAATGTGGGAAATGTTTGGACATGTTAATGTACAGTTGCCTCAGTGCAGGCATCCTAATACTTAGGTCTCGAGTTTCCAATTTGGGGCAAATCTTGTTCCAGTCATGCTTCAAGTATTCCACCCCCCCACCCCCAATTTTCATAGAAGACATGCATCTGGAGCATAAATGCAAAGTTAGGACTCATTCTTGCTGAAACTTGTATCTTCCACATCCCTACAAAGTATTTTAAAAATGCTTTTCTCATAATCTGTGTTATTTCAACATTACTTGGCTCACTGAAATTCTAGGACTCTGCTCAAATAAGGATGTATAGTTTTAGTCCTGTTTAAAAACAGTCACGTCACAGCACGCATTCAGGACTCAAAACTCAAACACGAGATACGGCACTCTTGTAAAAGCACTTTTAAAAGCCTGAGACCAGGAGATGCAGGTGAAGTCTCAGGCAGACATGGAATAAATCAGGAGCGAAACAGACCAGCTTAATGAAGTGAGAGAATGAATCAGTGTTTATCAACTTAATCATCAGATAATGAACATTCTGATTCACAGTCACAAGGAGATGAAACATTGCAGAGAAATATGTCAAGTGAAGAGCAACAGGAATACAAAGGCAAGAATACTGAAAGGAGAGGTTTGTTAAGAAGTCTGGAAACTAGTGGAATACCTAATAATCATGAAGCCAAGGCTCTTTTAGTCGTGTTGACAATTTTAAACTATGTACTTCAGTGAATTTCTTACTGCTGCTTTGTAAGTCATACTCGGAAAATAGGGCAAAGTGCACCCTGTTCTGTACTGCTGTGGCATCCAGTGTAAAAATGGGGCCTTACCACAAGATAAATGCTAATACTGGGTTTTGGCTTGAGCTGTGTAAAATAACAAGAAGTTCAATTAAATGGGATCAAATCACCAAAGTCTGCTTGGACTTTCAGAGAGTTTGTCCTATCTGAGGATAGGATAAATTAATGTTTCCTTATGCATTCAGACGGTGCCTCATTTGAGATTACAGATCCTCATTAGTGGTGTTTGAAAGGTATTCGTTATTTTAAAATAACTTTGAAAGCGTATCTTCAACTTTACCTCTTTGAGAAAGCTCTGTTAAATTTTTTTTTTCTCTCCATGGTGTTGTGGATGGTTTTTATAACTTTAATGGCCCTGTTGATGGGGGGGGGGTGGGGGGGTGGTGTGTCTTAGTAATACAGGAATGCGAGTTGAAGGAAACTAGCTCCCTGAGATGCACAGCTAATTAGAAGCTTTGCTGTTTTGTGTTGGGGATTGGACTATGGGAAAGATAATATACAATAGCTTGTTTTTTGCACAGGAGATGGTATTGTGGTTCTGCATTAATTAAGGAATAGAGATTGTGACCTTATGTTAATAGAGTAGATATGATACTAGATTATTTGTCTGGAACATATATAGAATGAATACTGGGATTCTTTTGGTACCAGACATCTTGGTAAGACACCTGCAAGGCTACAATGTAATAATAGTGTAACCATGGTAATGCTGTTGAATTAGGATTGATGTAATGTTAAGAACCAAGATTGATGTAATGTTAAGAACCAAGACTGATGTAATATCAGATGAATACATTTCTAACCAACAGACTAACATTCTTAGGATATGCTGTTAGGTGCTCTGGTGTATGATGGGCAAATTCCTGTTTTTATAGTGGCTGACCAAACCTTTTTGCATGTGTGCTAAGGAGGCTTGGTGGTAAAGACCTTTTTTTTCCTCTGCTTTTATATGTGTGGGATGGGGCAGGGGGGCAGAAGGTTTCAGATTCTTCAATCGTTCCCCTGCTTTGCGTGGGAAATTCTTGTTTCAGAGCCACAATAATATTTGAAATAATTTACAGCAACATATGTGTGTTGCTCCAGGAGATGGGTCAAGCCTGTTCCTGAATAGAGATTCTACTGGGTTGCCTTCTTCACCCCAGATACCCCATCTCTGTGGGACGTTATCAGAGCCTTCTTGTTGCTTGTGGGCAACTTCTCCCCCCCCCCCCCCCCCCCCAAAAAAAAAAATTAAGCTGTAACAATTAAGTATAGCAGTACTGGCTACAGAAAACAAACTCTTAGTCTAATTTATATTAAACTATAATTTATTTTTCTAATAAGCCTACTCTGCATTAATATCATAGTTGGCATTTTATAGTTCTGCCTACCTTTAGAAATGTAGTTTAATTAATCAAAACTTCATGTTTCTTCTTATTTTCTGCTGTGTTATTTGTTGCCTCTTTGGTTCAGGGTACATCACCACAATTATTTACCTCTTTAATTAGCTCTGCATCATTAATCTATGCTGCTTCTCATCTATCTTTAGATGGAGTAACACTTTGCATTTCTTGAAGAGCATAACAGTTACAGCTGCTGGACTTCCCTTGACATCTTACGGCCAATATCTTATGATGTGTTAAGACTTCTGTGTGCTTCACTGCACATGCATACAGGATTTAAAGTCAGTTTATTGCAGCCTAAGGAGTTTCTTTAGTTTCTTTACTATATAAAATATATTCACGAACACTAGATAATGGTGCAGTTACATTCGTACACATTAAATAATGGTGCACTATGCCTTTAAAGTTACTCAAAGTCCATCTTTATTGGTCAGATTTGGGGCTTGTGTAAAGCTGAGCTGCCAAAACAATTGGTAAAGTGTGGTATTAAAGACTCCACTTGGTTTTGCAGCTCTGTGGGTGTCTGTTGCTGCAAGAAGTCCCAGTAATGATAAATGTGATGTCTGACTAAAGTGCCAGGTTGCACACTACCCTAGATCTTGTCCTGCTTGAAGTTAAAGACCGTGTTGAGCTTTCTACACCAATACACAGGAACTTACTTTTTTCATTCACTGAAATTGGTTTCGAAAGGGTCACCTCATGTACACTAGGCTGCAAACCCTAAAGCAAAACACAGCCTGTCTACGTGAAGTCTAGGACCATCTCTGAGTGCTACTCGTCTTCCCTCTCCCCTTTTGCCCAGGACTGCTCTCCCCCAGGGAGCCTTTTCTTCATGTATTTGTGGGAAACTAGGCTCTGTGACACAAATGTCATAAACTTTCTTCTTATGTGAGGAGATCGTGTTATCAAAATCACTTCCTTGTGAGCTCTTGTTCAGAGTCTAATTAGGAATTTTATTTGTCTCTAAGATTTTTACTGGTGAGCTTTGTCCTTGTCTTATTCCTTGGTGACTGCAAAATGAGGAGACAGGAAAGTGATCAGTTATGCTTTAAAAATTTTTTTTTATTTTTTTTTTTTAATTTTTATTTGGACAAAAGCTTTCCTGTAGAGATTCTAGACATCCAGCTAAGCTCCTACCATGCTGGGTTATTTTAATGTGTAACTGCTGTTACACGTGGTAATTGGGCAGAGGAGGTTCCTTAGTTCTTATTTTTGACTGTGACAAAACTCCCTTCTTTGAATTGAGGTGCACACTACTGGAAATGGGCTTGGTTGTACCTACAAGAGAAAAATTTATGCTATGTGAGAAATGCAGAATGTACTACCAACGGCTTCTTACTGTTTGGTCCTTTAAAATAACTCACATTTTGCAGAAAGATTATTTTGGTTTCATTAATTGTTCTGAGATTCTCAAAGTGATCTCAAGAGGATTAAGGTGCACAGTTCCCGTTAATTTAAATTGGAATTACCAACAGTTAAAAACATTAAATGGATTGGGAAATCTCAGTTTTGTTTTTTTATTATGTAACATTATTCAGTGCAATTAATCTGCAGAGCAGGGAACCCTGAGCGCGGTGAGCAGGTGGAATAGTGATTTGCGTTGTTACCAGCTCTTTTATTTTGACAATCCTGGCTTCAGTCAGGGTTCAGGAGCTTCTGCATGGCCCATGATGAGAGGCAGTACATGCAATAAAAGACTATCCAGGAAGGTCAGTCATGCTATGGATTAGAAGAGTTGCACACTTAGCTAAAACAATTTCTTTTAGACTATGTTGAGCAAAGGTGCTCCAGAGTTGAGGACCAACATCTGTCCTTAAATCTCATTTATCTAACATAAAAGATCCTGTTTATATCTGTGTGTCAGAGAAACAATCAATTTCTGCTGTTTTGTCAGTGGTATAGAGGACAATCTGTCCAACTGGTACATTAATTCTATGGCTCGAAAAATGCACTTGTGCCTGTTTCTTGCCTTGTGTACTTTTGGTTAGCTTGGCTCTTCCTTCATTTGTCTATTGTTTCTAATATTCAGGAATAAATCTATGGAGACACTGAAGCTATGCCAGTTGCTTGATGTAAAAGGGCAATGCAGTCATTATGTTAATAGCTAGGAACTTTGAAGACCCCAATTATATCTCAGGCTTCCTGCATAATGGTTGGGAAGTCGTATGCTCTCCCTATTTCTTACACATCCCTCACAGAAGTCGTGCATGCTCTATATATATATATGAAAGGGAAATTAAAACTGGTGTGCAAAGCTCTGACTGGACCTGGAGCCAATGTGTTCATCCCCAACTCTGTGGGAGTACATCCTTAGAAGTTATAAATACTACTGTCAATATGATATTTAACATGACAATAGCCAAATTTATAATTTTTTTTTATTTCAAGTAGAAGTCTGAATTTGAAGCATTTTAAATGGCAAATTCTTAATAAAGACTATATTAAAACCAGCCTTTGGCATTATCTTAGTGTTTCAGGTGTTAGATGATTTGAAAAGATTCTAGCAGAGCTACCTTTTCTTCATAAATTCACTCAAACAGTTTCTTATCCCAGCTGAGTAAATTGTAGAAGGGGAAAAACATCATTGTGAAACCCTCACTGGGCATTAGTAAAAAAATTGTCTTGGAATATTTTAAAATTTACTTCTGTGTGAGTGGTGTTCCAGGTAAGCCTATGTTGACATACTCTTCATCTATAAATTAGTGGGGGAAATGAATAGAGCCAAACCGGTCTAAGTAAATGATCAGAGTATATTATTACCACAAAAAGGTAGGTGTAGGGTAGAATCAAATTTTGTTTCATGGGTATGAGAGCACTACTCTGGGAAATAAGTACATTAGGGCATGCAGCTTTCTTAGCATCAGCTATTATATCCTTTTAAGCCATATTTCTGATAGTACGGTTCCGTCTTGGAAATTGGGAATTTGTTCTATTTTTATAGAAATAAGCTTATTGCAAATTGGCATACTCTGCTGTGTACACAGCTTTCTGTGCCACACAGGGACCACAGGGCAATTATCAGAGGCATCCATTGAAGGACTTGAGTAATTTGCCAAATGTTATTTTGTTTTCAGATAAAGTAAATAGTTTTAGTACTGAAGGGCATTTAAGTACTCTAACTTTTTGTTTAGTTTATTTAAATTGTCTTGTTTCTCCTACCCCTTTAAAGAAATTCTTCTGTCTACTGAGTTTTCTATTTTTATGTGCTCAAGCACAGTTATGTGACTGATTACCTTTAATGTATTCTATGAATCTGAGCATATGGGAGCTCATCCCAAGATGTAGCTATACAAGGATGTTAATTTAGAGGAGGAGGTCAGCTAGAGACTTCATTAACAGTTTAAAACACTAGGTCCTCTGTATGAGAAAACAAAATTATGTTTTTGACAGCTGTGGTACTCTCCTTAAAAACTAAAACCATGTCTGATACGAATGGTTTCACAAAGGCTTGTCTTCTACCAGTAGTGGGTTACTCACTGTATTAACATGCTGGTGCATTGCAGAAAAGACCCATAGTCCTACCTATTGCTTCTCCAGATCATCACAAGAAGACTGGAGTGTGACCCTTAATGTGTCTGTTTTTCTATGCCTCCCGTCATAATGTGGAGAATATATAATAACAAGCTTTTAATTCTACCCTCTGCTTGCTTCTGATTGTATTTTTAAACTGTTCAGTGTTCTTTTCCAATGAGAATAAGCACTGCCATGTGTTGCATGTGTGTTAACAAACAACTTCAGTACATACAAGCTGTTCCCTTGAACAATAGAGCTAATAAAGCTTGGTTTCGTCTTGACTAACCTCCCACGTTTCCTGTACCCACACAAGTCTTAAACCCAGATGGTTGGTCAGGCATACGCTGCAAAGCTGCTGGGTGGGTGAAACATCCCTCCTTTTCTTTTAGAACGTGCCTTGTCCATCTCCAGCTGCCGTTTTTTATGAAGCTGTTAGGAATGTAATACTGAAGACCTCTGCTGCTTTGTCGCATGCATTTATGGTTGGCCAGGTTCAAAAGCTGTTACAGAGGACTGGCAGACATTGTGATCCCATAAGCCTTCTTTCCTTAAGGAACCCAGGCTAAAATTACCTTCCCATATTACATGGTATTGTATCGCATTACTTAATGTGTGTCTTCAGGAAATGATAAATGCCAGGCAGCTTGCATTACCTGCAGCACTAAGTGCACTCATCATCCTTGTTACTGTGATAGTGCCATGAATTCCTAACATTTCCTGCTTTTTGGAAAGAACTATATACTTTCCTGTGTTGTACAGTTCTGCTTTGTCAGAAAGCTCACTTGTTTTCCTTTAAAGTTCACTTTTGCTCTTCTGTTTTCTCTTGCCAGGAGACCATTAATTTTGTCATAGCAGCATACTTATTTGTCACCACCTCCCAGCTGGTTTTCAGAGAGGAGCAGGTCTCTGTTTGCTGGGGAAGGGCAGAGAGGGCAGGGGGGAGTGGAAGGGGTGCAGAGGCTTTCTGCAGTTGACTTGCTCTTCCCTCTTGCTATTGTGCAGAGAATTTTCCATGCTGGCTTCTTCACTCTGCTTTATCACCTTCAGCAGCCAGCCTTACCTAATCCTAGGCTGTGTCAATCAATGATCCCTCTTCTCCTGCATTTATATCTTTCCTTACTTTCAACTTTTCACTGTTTTCAACATCTTCTGTCTCTGCTGACAAGTGTTTTTGAACAGATGCCACACTGCACCTTGTCAGATCTGTTCAGAAATGTGCATCTGGATGACTTTTCTGCATGCAAGAAAAAGAATTGGCATCTTTATTTAGTCTTCTATGTATATATCAAATAATGGTTTCAAGGTAGTTTAAGTTGGAACTAAATAGGTGTGATTCTTGCGAGAGTTTGATTACTTTTCATGGTATACAGTACTGCTGTGCATAACAAAATTATAATCATCTCAATATTTTCCTGTAATTACTTCTGCAACAAATGTAACATGGTGAAACTGTGAAATATTCCCCACCGTTCCTGAAAGGTTGAATGTCTAAAGATGATGATAGGTAGGTCCCTTTCAGTGATAACAAATGTTTGAATTCATAGTAACTGACCCACAGCTGCTTTTTGAGTTGTAGGGCAGTTGTTCTGTTGATTTTTTTTTTCTTGCCCCAATCACATGTGTGCTCTGCAACTTGTTTAATTACCTTTTTTGATCTTGACCAAGTCCTCTTGCCAGACTTTGATTCTGAAGTAAAACAGGAGAGACACAGATGTTAACAATGAGTTTAGTCTGAATACCTTAACATAGAAAAGCAAGTGAATAAACCCATTCTTCTCCCACTTCCTTTCAATTTTTATCCCTTGCTATGTTCTGTATTGATGATAGGTTTTTCTGACTTCTCACACCACACTCCCAATCTTTCCTTTTTTTGGTATCATCTTTTCCTGCATTTTACAGGTGTGTCAAAGTGGTGTTAGCATTAGATGAACTCCAGCTACTGAGTTCCTTTAATATCACAATTTCAGAGCAGGATGAAGGAATCCCTTTGTCTAAAATAGTTCACATTTTAACTTTATTCATCTCTGACAAATTGCTACCTACCAGTATAGAGGTGGCTGGATTGCTGTATGTAAAAACAGCAGGCTGTGGAGCATGCAAAGTTTCATCAGCCTGTTTTGCATGTAGGTCATAGAAGGTGCTTAAAAGTTTTGTGTACATTTAAATAATTTTCATTATCTTTCTTGTCACAGTTGATTCTTTGTCTCAAATTTACTTTAGCTTTCCTCACCTCTAAAGTTGTCCTTATCACAATGTTCTTGAGCGTAACAGAGGAGAATTTGGTTCTGTTTTTCATTGCTTCTGTAATTTTGTCTGTGCTTTTATAGAATGACTCATCATGGAAAAGAAAATAGCTATTGGCAAGCTGTGCTCCTAAAAAAAAAAAAAAAGGCACCCAAAAAACCAACCAACCAAAAAAAACCCAACAACAAACCCCAGGTTTATTTGTCAGGCAGATAAAATGAACTAATATGGTCAGCAAACTGGAAAGCTATTTACCCTGTTTAGTCTGAGTGTGGAGTTCAGATTTTCTAGGGGCATTTTACTGCCTTGACACCTGCTTCTGTGACCAGTTCTCCTATACATGGGGGAAAAGTAAACCTTGTCACAGTACCAGGTGGTGTATCTTAAGCTTACTCTATGTGGTCCTGTTCATTTTTGAGTCTAGCTTTCTTTTATGTGAGGTTATTTGTCCATTACCATTCAAATATGATCTGTCTTGAAATAATCAGTCACTGATGGCAGATACGCAAGTATCAGTACAATACTAAAACCTTTTCTACCATTTAATGGGTTGTGTTCTGGACCTCCTATGCTGGAAAAGACCTACATTTGTTCAGTGCGTTCTACTCTGGGATGGTGGTTTTTCCACACATCTTTGAACTGTTGTAGTACTTCCCCCCCTTCTCCTCCCCCCCCCCCCCCTTGTTTTGTGGCAGTATTAGGGCATATTATGCTTTGTAGCAGTACTAAACTGCCACCTTAAAATGAATGCTGAAAATTGTTGCTGTTTCTTTTTAATGATTTAATTTAGGAGATATTTGAGAGAGTGTATTTTATACAAGCCTCACCAGCCTAAGTTTCCCTTAGGCATAGAGCAGCAGTGTGATGCATTGTGCTTTCGTACTGTGATAGTTGCAAGATATCAAAACCAATCTTAACACTGAAGGAGGCATCAAATGGGAAGAAAAGCCTTGGAGTAGTAAGCTTGCAGTCTGTATTGCAGTGCACTATGAACTGATGCATGGACCAACTTCAGGTCTTCTGAGTAGTTGAGACCGCATGTTGGAATTGTTCTAATGCTTGTAAAGCCGTTAATAGTTTCTGATTAAATGCAATAATGCAGAATAAGAGTCATCCTTCATAACATGAGGTACGTTCATAAGTCTGAGTAGAACTGAAGTCTCCATGAATGATTCCCTTTATCACTGAAACCAGGAAGAGTGCTACAGTTTGCTTCAATGGATGACTAGACTGGGATATAAAATAGAGGCTTTAGTGGGAAATTTGGCTTGATTGTCTGATTTTGGACATAATGGAAGGAGAAAATAATTAGAAGGGATTTGGCTAGAGAGCAGAGGTGTTTTGAGGCATGATCTGGAGGTATCGAAGTCTATAAAAATATATAAGCTTCATCAGTGTTTGACCTTCTTGAGTGGAACTTTAGAAAAACTTTCAAAGTCTAGAAGCTATTATGGAAAACACTTTTCCAAGGGATATTTTTTTCCAAAATTTACTGGTTTACCTGACATGAGGATTCTGATTGACAGACAGAATGGCCAAGCCTCTGCACCTGAAGTGGCTTGTTGGTAGTCCAGTGACTGAGTTCATTCAGCTGTAATATCTGGTTGTTTTTAAAGTATTTTTTTATCCCTTATTTGTTATTGTTTTGTGCTTTTTTAGAGAAACAAAAAATATGCGCTTTAAATGCAAAATCATGGATTCAGCTTTGGAAACCAAGCATGTGCCTCTTGTGTGGAGCCCAGTTTAAGGCAATAGGGTTATCTGTTCATGTCCATTTGCATGGAACAACATTTAAGATTGGGCATCAGTGTAGTCCATTAATCCATAAATAAGTGTTACAGATAAATTCTTGGGTAAAATCAATGGTACTGTTCACCAGGGAAAACATTACTCAACAACTCTAAATGTTCAGATTAAGGGCCTTGGTCTGGGTACCAAGCTTGGGGGGGGGGAATTATCTTCCTCATTGTCTCAGCAGTGTGGTTATGAGCACTGTCCTTGAAGGCAGACAGCAGACAATCTGATTGCTTTTCAAATTGAATGCCTCACCTGCTGTTTGTAAACGTGTTCTCCTCTCATTTACCCTGTTACCGAACATTCATTGATTTCTGTTGCATGTGTTTTTAAAGCAGCAACATCCAAGATTGGACACAAATGCAGAGCCTGTCTGCTTAGCGAGGTATCCAGCTTAAAATTGAAACTACTTAAGAAACTGTAGCCAATCTGTTTTGTTGTTATTGATTCTGCTGATAAGGAAAATGAACACAGCTGAAGAGAACATACAGGTTATTAATGCACACCTGCCATGGAAAGTGTGAATTTAGAAATTACATGTGAATTGCATTTGACTTGAATACAGGTGAAGGATAGCTTCACAGCAGAACATTGGTTAAGGCTGTGTGAACCTCTGTATGCCACTTCTTCCATTAGAACAGAATAAATTGCAAACCTACTGATGCCAGTGTTGTGACAGGGCAAAGTTGTTTTTTTTTCATTGTTCTGGAAGAGGATCTGTCTTTTTAGTAAGAAAAAGGCACAGTGGATTTATCAAATGCAGACTTGGTATTATGTAGGGATTGTGTATATCTTTAATGGTATGTGTTTTTATTTTGCTTGTTGTCTGTCACTTTTACAATGTGTCTTAGTTATATTGGTTCAATTCTCATGTGCATACCTGATCGGTTTTCCTGCCCCGCAACTTTGATTTTATAATAGTACTGGGAGGCCTCTAGCTCATCCTACCTGTTGCATCAGGTATTGTGCAAATGCATAATGGAATATAGGCTTAGTTTCCATGTAATATCATTGCTGACACACAAGAAAAAGTGTGGGTAAAGGAGATTTAATCGAAGCCTGGAAGACAGAGAAGAGCAGAGACTTAGGCTGTGATTTTTAAATTTTTTTTTAAGGAGGTCATTCTCCTTTTTTATTATTATTTTTAATTTTTGAAAGTATCCCTAGTAATTGAAACATGAGTGCAAAGGAAAAAAATCTGCTTCAGGATGGGATTAATTCAAGTGCTGAAGTTAAGTCTAGTTTGCCTTCAGATTTCAGAAAATGAAGTTAACTTAGCATTCTGGTCTGAACTGTCCTCTAATGTAGGTGCCCCAAATTTCCCTGTGGCTCTCTGCTGACCATGTATGCTGTCTAGAATTGGCTAATGTAATTACCACCTACAATCAAATGCAAGACTCCTGAGTTCATCTAGCAATGAGCCTTTTGCATCCTTATAGTTCTTTAATTTATAAATGACAAGATGCTGGTGTGAGACAGAGCAGTATGACAATATGTTTAATTCCAGCATTAAAGGATGACTTGATTACACTAGTTTAGTTTTTGAGTACTTGCTAGTCTTCATGAGAATACTTATCTCCATATCTTTCTGGAAGCAAAGTGGCTTCCAAGGTGTCTCTAAGGAGTGCCTTATGTTAACTATTCCACATGTTAAAGGATAAAGAATACCATAGCATTTTCAAGGACTTGCCTTGGGCCAAAAGCCACATTCATTTCTTCACAATAGAGCTCCTCAGTGCTACTGATGTGACAATATATAATTAAGGCATGTGGAGTTACAAGCAGTTTTATCAAAGAATATACAATGGCATTGTACAATTCCATTAAAAGGTGGACTGCGTTCTTCCTTATACAAATAAGATTGGTGATTAATCACTTGGATTTGGAGGAAGGGTCTTGCGTTTCTAGGGCCAAAATTTTTGAATGTACTGCCACACAATCTTAAATGTGTGGAAATCCACTGGCAATAAAACCAGGCTGATTTACACCACCAATGAATGAATTGTAGTTTTTCTCTACTTTGGATGGTAATGCATATTATTGATTATATATCCTCATTCTAATATATGTAGAGCATTCCACCAGCTCTTGCTGTCAATGTGCTGACTAAACTGTTTACCCTTTGTATATGATTCTGACTTTATCAACTTTTTCCCTGCTGGAATTTTCACCACAGAGTGTACTTTGCTGCACAAGTCTGTGGACAAAGTGAATTGCCTTGAATGGTCTTGCTCAGGTGCTGTGATGCTTTTCAGACCAGCATTTTTTACACAGAAAAGCAAGACATGTCAGCCTTGGTCCTTAATATGGATTATATCCAGATACAAGCAGATCAGACAGTCCAATTGGTGAGAGCTCATGTCTGTACAGATTCACAAGCCTTATGCAAACATTGTAATTTTAAGTACTTCAAAATAGTATATTCACGCATAGCTGTGTCCTTTGTAATTATTTCTGTTATGGAATTCTTGATGTTTTGGACTGACTTTTGCAGCACCATGAGGAGAGAGAAAGGATGAGAACCCCTAGGTTTGGATCATAAGACAGACTACAGGAATTTGAAATAAAAATTTAAAGAATCATGCAATTTTAGTTTAAGGTTTTCTTAAACTTACTATTGAAACAAACGTCAAAACAAGCATTGTTTTGCTGTCTTGCACAAAGATTAAAAAGAAAAAAAGCAGAGTCAAAGAGCAGGTCTGTTAAAGCAGCAGGCCAAAGTGAGCTTGGGCTTGTCTTCCAGGTCTAGCACTGTTTGACCATCACAAATTGTTGCTGTCACAATGTTAAGGAACACCTGAGATTATGTAAGTGTCTTTTGTTCCTTAGCAATTAAATGCTGAAGTTTTAATTACGTATATTCTTTAGACACTGTCTATAGTCGTCCCTGTTCCTGTTATAGATACTGACTGTCAGTGAAATTCAGTATGGATGCTCACAGAGGAAGGAGTCAGCTGATGAGACTTCTGCATGTATACTTACCTCCTGGGCTAGCCATTTAATTGAATCTAAAATCAATTTTCAATTAGTGGTGGTTTGGCACCTCATATTAGCTGTTAGAATTGTGAATAAAGGTAAAGAGAAAAGCATGCAAATCTATAATTACTTTTACCTTAATGAAATGAACATTAGCAGCATTAGGAGGAGATGTGCTGAGTACTGAAGAAAGAGTTCAGAAGGAGAGTTAACACTGACGTGTCCAGAGATGCTAACCTTTACCAGGCTGGCAATGTGCTTGGTATTACTGCATTTATCAAGGCCAGGACAGCTAGATAGATGTTATTTTGACTGCTGTCTGGGAAATGGTGCAGCCCTACACAATGCCCCTGTATTTTAGGTTATTTTCCCTCTTCAAATAGAAACAAAAACTCATGGTAGGTCAGTCAACACTTATGTCTTAAACTAGCTCTGTGTCTGGGGGGGGAAAAAAACCAAAAAAAAACCCCAAAAAAACCCAACAAACCTGGAAACCTCAAACTGATTTTCTTTCAGTGAGAAAGACTTGACAGGTCTGATTCAGACAAAAATGATTGAAAAATGTACATATGGCATGTATGTCTGAATGCCCTGGAGAATAAAACTGCAAGTGGAGTTTCCATTACTAGTTGTCTTAAAAGTTTCTCTTCCCCAGTTTCCAACAAGTTCTACTTCTGTAAACAGCCAAGGTGATTTTCTCTCAAGTGTTTCATTAGAAAGGCTGCCAAGGTCTTTCACAGGCTTTTGGGATATGTTTGACTAACAGTGGAGAAGTAGGTGGAATATTGTAAGGACAAACTGGATGGTCTTCAGATTTCATTACTTCCCTGCAATACGTGAGTGTCCCATTAAAGGACAAATAAGCAGCATTAAAAAAAAAACCCAAACAAAAACCCACGATGCAATTCCCATTAGTAAATCACAAGTTATGAAAGTAATTTAATAATGCACATGTGGTATCTGAAGTATGAATTAGTAAAATCTTTTTCACTTCAAGTGGCATTGTGTGACAGCTGTAGTTGTTTGTTTGGGTTTTTTTAATGCTCACCCCAAACTCCTTAAAACTAGAGTAGCAAGAAAATCCCCAACAATATTAGAACATAGGATCTTGCTACCGAACACCTACTTATATGCCTCTTCCTTAGCTGTATTTTAAAAACACAGGGATGGCATGGAGCACTGGCTGATCATCTTATTACTGTGTGCATTTCTGAAACAGCTACTACAGTTCTTAATGACAGACTGTTGAATTTTGCTTAGGCTTGTTAATCCTCTTATGGGTGCTATGATTCCACTTCTAGCAGGACTACTTCTGTGCTATTGCTAAGGACTGGACTTGAAAGCCTGTGTCCCATCCTGCAGCAAATGCACATCAAATTTATTTGCAGTAAGCAGGGGTTTATCTCTTTGGTCTCCTGCCAATTCTAACAACACCCCATTTTCTGCTTTGGTCCCTGGTGAGTCTTAGAGTAGCCCCAGAGCTATGCTGATTTAGTCTGAGTGCTCAAGGCCCCAGGACTGTTCTGTGAGCAAGGGTTGAGCAAGTCACTGGAGATTCCTCCGATCATACTCACTTTTCCTTGGTTGTTCGCTTCATACAGACTGGCACCATATCGATTCTTTGCTGCTGGAATGGCCCCTGGAGAATGGACTAGTGCTGTTAGTATACTGATGTATTGGTGTCCTTTGCTGTTCTTCATACTCCAAGTCAAATATAGGTTGTAATGGAAAAGTTGCAAGAAAGTTTGAATGGTCCTATGGGGTTTTTTTGCTGTCTTAATGTTGTTATCGTTGGCTGGCTAATACATACGGTTTTCTTCAGATATGCTGTGGCTACAGATGGCCTTGATTTAGCATCCAAGCTTAAATCTCTTCCAGTTATGTCAAAGTTCAGTTCTAGGCTGGATCTTAGTTTTCTGATTCAGCCCCATTTCTACCATTTACAGTAGTAATTACAGTAATTCATAGCAAAAAGACCATCTGTTGTGCTGCAGTTGAAATTGATTTCCTGGAAAGAGTCCTGTGAATATATTGATTAGTATATTTTTATGTGAATTGTTTTATAAATTGATTTTTTTTATTTTCAAAGAAACTTTTAGGTATGTGTGACAGTTCTAAGCAGCAAATAGTGTTCTTTTTATTACAGTTTCTTTTTAGGCTTAGCAGTAGGGCAGTTTGAAGATGAGATAATTCCTTTGAAGTCAGTGGTTTTTTCACTACTGCATTGCTAAATAAGCTTGCTGGGGGAGAAGAGGGAAAATAGGTGCGTATTGATCATCTATATTTTGTGTAGTTAATGCTATATTTTCTTTCCTGTCTCTACTCCATAGACCCATAAGGCACTCTGTGGTTTTGAATTAACTGTTGTGAAGCAGTCCTGTTTGTACAACTGAAAGCGGGATGTTTGATGATGGCCCTGTCCTATTGGCTTTGACAGAATCTGGATGAAGTCCTTAGTGCTGTAGTGAGTAACCTGCATTAGAGAGGTGGCAGTGGTAACAGGATGATCTTGTTGAAACAGCACATAAAATATGTGGTGACAAACAGTAGCAAGAATGCAGTATGTCTAGGAGAAGGCAGCTGCTGTGAAGGTGCAGCCTTCACCATATAGAAGATTTGGGTACAATTTTATAGGAAGATGCCTTGCAAACAAATCTCCTTGAAAACACTGGTCATATACAGAGATATATTTCTTGTACGTTTTCTAGTGCATCTCAACTCTTCTGTGTTGCTCCTTGTTAACTCTTCTATGTCAGTGCTGTGATTCTTCAAAGGCAAAAAAGAGTACCAGTCAATAAATACTTAATAATAGTATGAATTATGTAAGATAGAATATGCAGTTGTTATAGGAGGAAGCATAGAGATTAATGGGTCTAGGTACGGAATGCCATAAAACCCAAAATACCCTGAATCTTTACAAGCAAAACAGCATTAGCTGTGATAAAATGAATGTTTGCAATTGTTTCTACAATTTCTGAATGTTTATTGTAATGTTAAATGGGCTTATGTGTGAGAAGCCATTGGCAACTGGAATTAAATTTTCCCTAAACATGTATAATTTATGGCATGCTTATTCTCTGTAATAAGTAAGAATTTAAAGGCTTAAGGAGCTTCAGATGAACTGCAGTAGTGTCTCAATAAGCTTCTACATTTTACTGAGTACTTCAGTTATCTTTAATGACTTTACTGTTGAAGTGTTCTAAAAGTTTATTTACCAGTCTCTGTTTACATTAATTAGTATAGTTATTTCAAAATCAAAACGTTTACAAGCACTTTAGCTCAAGATGTCTTACTCTTGTCTCATTTTATAAAGTTCCTAATTGTATTGTTTCACACCAATATTGACTGCTGCAAGCAAAAAATAAAAATGTGTATCATTTCTGTCCCTGAGCCAAATAAAAGGAGCTGTATGTAATGCTGTGGAGAAAAATCACCAAAATGAAAACACTGCAGAGAACTGTCCATCATCTTTTTCGGATTTCGATTCAGCTAGTGATTGCGGATTAATAAAGTTTTTGGTATACCAGTCAAAAGGCTGGTGCTGGACACACTTGAAAATTAGACCATACAGCAAAGCTATGCTTTTCATGCTGACTCAGGTAACAGCAGTTTTCTGCTGAGACCAATGCTCTATCAGCACAGGCTTTGTCTCATCTGCACCAAGGTAATACCAGAGTTTCCACTATAGTTTTAAAGGGGAATGGCTGATGTGAATTATGTCCCTCTTCTTTCAGTGAATACAAAGATAAAGTAGGGAGTGGTCTGCTGTCTTGCACCTGGGATATTTATTTACATATGCAGAAAATCTTCCAAGATGTTACCAGAGTGCTGGGAGCTTTGTGTAACTGAAATTCTTTATTTCACTATGTCACTTAATCCATATTGCATAGCTGGGTTTTTTTCCTTCAACACTTTCATTGACAGAACATTGTTATTCTCAGAACCTTTGACTGCCTGTGATAATTCCACTGAAGAATAATCAGTCTGGGAATTTTGTAACTAGGCGTAATTTGCAACACTTTCAGCTCTGTGCATTGATTATTGCTACTGAACATTTAAAGATAAATTAATGCTGTGACATACCAGAATTGCCATAATAAATAGGAAAATTGCCAAGCCTTTCTTCAGCTTCAGGAAGAACTAGCCTGTGTGTGCGTGTGCAAATCCTGCAGTTTGTGCAACACTTTATAGTCTGCAAATACAGAATAGGCATCTTTATTACTCTTCTGGCAACTTCAGTATTTTAAAATTTATATTCATCAGAGACAGGATGCCTTGGATCAGGTAATACTACATTTGAACCTGACAGTCCTTTACAAGCAAGGACAGCTCAGCAGTGAATATTAAATTGTAAAAATAAGGAAGAGTTCTTTCAAAGGGCAGAATACATTGGTAATGTCATGTGTTATAACCTATAAACTGTACCTGTATAAATACTTGAAAGGCTGACAGGCTTTTTAGAGAAAACCTTGATGTCTCCACCAAATAAATCTTTCTAAAATGTTGACCCTCTAATTTTCCTGAGGCAGCTCAGCTATGGAGAAATATCATCATCAGGAATGCTCCATCAACTGTTATTTTCTGTGATAACAGGTGTTTGTCAAACTTCTCTTATGGCTGTAGCCTGGACATGGAATTATATAGTGATGCATAGGAAGGGAGAGTGAAAGCACTGGAATGCTGCTAGTCATCTTTGCAATTTTCTGAACAAGTATCTGCCTTTTTAGTGCTTTCAGTTATCACTATTTCTGAGAAGAACTTACGGTTCTGCATAGAAAGTGATGTTTGGGGTGGTTTTGGTAAAAGATAAATCTCCTTTGTTCCATTTTAAAACACGTCATACACGTTTCAGGACTTACTCATTTCAAGCTATCCTGGCGGATTAGTGCTGCAATTACCAGTCATGGCAACTAGACAATATTGGTGATACAATGAATCACAGTATCAGTAACAAACGAACTCTAGCTAATTGCTGACTTTAATTGATGTTAAACCAAGACCAAACCTCATAGTTGGTAAATGGTTTCTGGACACTGTAGCTAGACTTAAGTTTGGGTCTTTACTCTTTGTCCAGGAATTTGTCTAATGAATACTGTTCATGTACAGTGTTCTGTGGTGAAGAGTTCCAGAGTTTACCTGCATCTTTTGTGGAGGAGAAAAAAACCATCATCTTTTGCTTTCAGTCTGCATCCCACTAGTATATTTGATGCCTCACCTTTACCCATGTAGCAGTTACTCTTCCTTTTGTGATCCTTCCAAAGGTTTTCTGCCTCTTGGGGCAGGCCTAATGTTAAGTAGTATGAAGAACTTTTGTCTGCTGCATGTTTTAGGACTCCTTAAATACTGAGGAAATAAAGAATGGGCATTTCCTCCCTTCAGGCAAAACACTATCAAGTAGGCCCTTTTACTTAGCCCTCGTGAGGAGTGTAGAGGAAGGGTGCTTATCCAAAGAAGACTTATGCAGACAAGAAAAAGCCTTTGTTGCCAGCACTTTGAGTTGTATTAACTGGTGAAAGAGCTGTCAGCTCTGAATGACTAAGGTGCATCACATCTCATATCCTCAGTGCAGGTCCTGCATGAGAAGTCAAAGTACCCCAAGGGATTCTCTAACTGGGTTCTGCTCTTTGGGAAGGCAAATACTGAGCAGCAAACAGCATATATATATAGTTTTCCCTGTGTCAGTTAGCTGAGGTACTGTGGGGACCTCTTGCCATTCTGACCAATGTTTTAGTGTTTCTCTTTGCTCCCTTTTCAGCTTTCTTGTATCTACCTCATGGCTACCTTATGTTGCATAGAAGGGTCTAAGCTCTCGGAGTGAAAGATCTTTTTAGTTCAGTGCTTGAACAACACCTGAAACAACTAGTGCAGAGTTCTGGTCTTGCTATCTGTAATGTACTACAAAGAGCCTGCAAACAAAATTGGCTCATGAAACCACATTTCACATATGGAATTTATAGGTTTTGGCTGGGACTTCTAAATTATCTAACCTTATTTTTTTTCTTCCTGGTTTGCATAGTAAATTAGTTGACTTTTGGCATACAAAAAACAACGCCAGTCCAGGGAAAGCAGTAAGAAGATATTCCAGAATTTTTCACTGTATGTGCCTCGTGCTTACTCAGGTGTAGTGGAGGGTTTTACAAAAAGATTCTTCAATAAATTCCCACTCTGAAAGTGGCTTGTGTGGGCCGTGCTACCTGGCCCCTGTGGCTTCTTCTTTTGACTTGTTTAGTTTTTGCCTGGTAGGACATGCTTAGTGACCTACAAAAGAAAAGGGTTGAGAAATTAATTCTTTTGAAGAATGAGATAACTAGTGCCCTTCAGGCACATACTGTTAAAGGACAGGACTAATGCTGCCAATATTATCCTTGTTTTTCTCTTACAGAGAAATTTAACTTTGAGTGTGGTGTTATTTTTAGCTGCCTTTTTAGGCAGCTCTGGGTATGCTGCTGCAGTCTTCAGGGCAAATTTTCAGTAGTGGCTGGAGGACTGTACTGTGCAGCTCAGAAAAGCGGCTTTGAGTCATCTTTATACTTTACTTAGACACAGCTGGAGGTGCTGAATTTACTCTCCTTAAAGCTGTTTTAATGAGCTCCAGTGGTAGCCAAAATGGCCAGCAATTGGCTCTTGCAGAGTCTTGGCCATGTCCCTTTCTCTAATCACAGGCACCCGGGACCAGAGCAGTGCCTGCGGAGCCAGTCGCTGCCTTGGTATGGCAGGATGACACTCCTTAACTCCTAGTCTGGATAGTGTTGGCTGAAAAGATTCATTTCTGCATGGAAATTGAGTTTTTAAATGAATGATGTTCAGATAACAGTTTTTGTGCATACAAGGTATTGATGAGAACAAAGAAATGAATAAACTAAAGCCTTTCTGACAAACACAAATTGGGAAAACTTCAGCAAAATTGAAGTGTGATAGCTGGTTCCCATGTTGTTATGTTCTTCTCTAGGCCATCTGCTGTGCAGATTTAGCAGCTGAATAGGAAATGAGGAAATCTGTGGGCAAACAGATTGAGACAGAGTGCCCACCTGAGAAGAACAGGTTGGGGCTGCTTTGGCTGGCTAGTGAAGGAAGCTGGTTTATGTAGGTGCTGCAGGAGGAGAAAGTAGTGAACATACTTTAAAACTATGAAATGTGTGGGCACCTTTTTTCTACATTTTTGGTAGGATGCTGGACAAGGTGCTTCAGTTTCCTTCATTTTCCACATAGGTAATTCTGTGAAGCCTAGTTTACCAAAACACTTAAGACCCCATTGCAAACAAAATCTATGTGCTTGAATGCAGGGTATGCTCTATAACATGAAATACAAAGGCAGACTATCTTAAAGGGATTTCAAATGGTGCTCAGCACTAGTTAACAGAGTAGAATGGTGGCTCAGAAATGGAGCACCAGGCAATACGTGTGCCAAGTTAGTTTGTTAAAATAACATGTGTTCTCTGTCTCTTCAAAAGGCTGTAGACTAGTGCAGCCACACAATGGGGCTGAATTATGGTTGCTTAGGTCAGCTTGCTTCTGGCTTTTTTCCTGACCTTAGTGTGTTTGGCTTTGCAGCCTTGATTATGCTATTTAAACAGGGGGTATTTGTGTATTGTTTTTATAGGAGGTTCAATGGATAATGATGACTAGGTTGGGTTTTTTCTCCTTGATTTTGCACACAATTAAAGGAATATATTCCAAGAAAGCTTCCCTAAATTATTTTTGTGATTTTCTCTTTGGCTTTAATTGGTAAATTACTTCTTCCAAGTCTGTGAGATGGAGAGTCTCGTTTCCTGGAGTGATTTGATTGGCAATTTAGAGATGATTTGTTAAACTGAAAGAGCCTATTTCATAAGATTAAATATGGAATTGCAGAACTGCTCAAGGGCATAATTGCCCTGCTTTCTCCTAGAAACATTATTGTGCTGGAAGTGTATACAGCAAACATGTTTTTGTAACATTGGTATTGAAAAAGAAACATACTGGTAAATTCCTTGGAGCTGAGAGTCAAGTATTCACTTGATTCTTAAACCTGTTCTCTGCTGCAAACCCCTCAAATTTTATTGTAAATAAATGAACCTTGAACCATAATCTCAGCAGATTTTTAAGTGATTGGTCTCTGTTGCACCCTTTAAGGTTTTTACTTGGTTAATGCTTTTTGGTTTCTTAGCTTGTAAGCTCATCTCTTTTTATGTGTACAAGAATTTATTTTGTAACTTTTTTTTACGAAATAGGAGACATTCAGGTCTAGTTGAGGGATTCTAAGACATCTTTAGCTTCAGAGTGGCAATGAGTTCCTCTCTCTAGTTATATTGTTTAAATCATTATGCTTTAATATAATTTGAAATCCTCTTACGTTTAGAATATTTAGAATACATTTCTTCAGTTGAATGGTGAAATATGATGATTTGGGGGGGTTTTTACCCTTGAATGGTATTTTTTTCCTTTCCACTAGACAATGCAACATGCTGCTACAGCCCAATTATATCATTATGAGATATTTGAATTTTTTTCTTTCTATTTGTGTCTATTTTGCTGTAATATTTTGATTTAGACACTCAAGCCTGAAAACAGTGACCTATAATTATGAAGGGACATATTCAAAGCTAGACTAAGTCTAAATCAAACTCCACAATGCAGTAAGCAGGTTAAGTTAAAAAAGAACTACTAACTTTGGTGATTTTTAGATTAGCTTACATAGCAGAAGGAGCTGACTGCCATTCCTGCTGCTGAAAGCTTATAAGGAGCAGCTTTTACAGCAAAAGACAATATAAAACACCCGATTACATCACTACACCGGTCTGGCTTTAATAAATAAATCTCATAGACTTCATTATCTTTCCACATATGCTCTAGCAGAAAGGCTCTTTTGGGTTTTTTGCTTTTTCTCATTTGAACTTCCACCAGTGATTTTCTGTATCTAAAATAAATTTTGACCTGCGAAAGAAAAGAAAATTGCAGGCTGTATAATGTTAATCCTCAAGGACTGGGCAGAACAATTGGGTTCTCCCATTCCTCGGAGCACAACTGGGGCAGGGACAAGTTGATGGACCAAAAATGCTTGAACGAAAACTGTAACTTTTAATAACTAGCCTATGAAGAGACTGGCCAGAGAGATTCTCTAAGATCTCTTCCATGTACAGAGCAAGCTCTGAAGTGAGCTGGCAGGGGGCAGGGCACAAAACTGATTGGAGATGTTTTGTCAGCTAGGACAGACGACAAGACCTCTTATCTTTTTAAATTAACAGGACTGATATAGAAAGGCTGCAAATCACTTAAGGCAAAAGAATAATAAAGGCCAGGGTGTCCCTAATGCTTTATGCTATAACTAATTTATTAACAAACTATGCTTAATCTCTCTTATTTGACCTGATGGAGTCATTCATAAATTAAGTTTGTTAAATGGATTACCCATTCAGTCTCGAGGATGTCTGAGTGCAGTATCTGTACTATCTGTTATCACTTATTGCTTGGGACCTTAGCAGGCTTTATCTTGTGTTTCAGTAATAGCTTTAATATTGGTGTGGTGGAGCACTGTAGCTGTCACTAACCAGGCAGTTAGATAAACCACTGATTTTCTTTGAAAATTTTGGCATGCCTTATGTACCCAACTTGGGAGCTTGTTGTTACTTAACCCTTGCTTGTTATATTAAGACCTTCATCAAAGCTCTCTGTGTTTTTATTGACAGAGATGAAAGCGATGTATCGCTGTTCATTGCTCTCGCAAAAGCCTCAAATATTTGATACGCTGTCATGCCCTGTTGGACTCTAGTCCTAGAATCCACTACAGTTTTAAAGTCTATCAGGAGCAGCACACATTCTGTCTGGCATAGATAAATATGGAGTATTTAATTCTATAATGAACTTGTCTTTTATTCTGTATTCTAGACTGTTATAATAGTAAATGAGGTTTTATTTTAACTGAAAGAAAAGAGTACTGATGGAAAAATTCACTTATTTCTAGCACGGCTAGTGTAGCAAGGGTGGTGGAGGTGAATCAGTGTCAGGACAAAATGCTGCTTCTTTAAGGCCTCCACTGCTTCACTGTCTTTTGATAAATTCCACATTTCACTGTAAATTAAACCAACGGGTTCTCCTTGTATTGTGTGTCAGAGATCTATGGAATTTGATGAGAGTGCTCCCTTCCAGGTTTTTACACCACCCTACAGGGTGCTCTGTACATCAGTGCCAGAATCTTTGTGGAACTCTACAGCCTGCACTTAAATGTGCACAATAAATGCAGCACTTTCTATTGCATGCCACAGACCTATTCTGCAAGGGACCTGGTCTAGAAACATGTTGCATTCAGGCATGTGATGAATCAGCAAAACAGCTGTGAGAACCGGCTTCTTTTTTTTTGGGGGGGGGGGGGGGGGGGGGTGTTTGTTGCAGTTACATTAGGCGGCAGCAGCTGTTAACACTGGAATACTTATTCTAAAATAATCAGGTTTATTTCATGTGGCTTTGGAAGACTGTAAGCTAAGTGTGTGTTCTTGCAGAGGCAGGAAAAAGTATGCTGAGAGTGCTTTAAATAGCTGCTTTGCTATGATATTAGCAACCACTCTCTAATATGACAACATGTGCTGGAAGCAGTTTTCCTGGGTTTCTACAGCTCCAGTTCTGAAGTGTATCTAGCTTTTCTTAAACCAGTCGAGTTAGTTAGCCAAACACTTCTGGGAATTTCCCAATAACTTAGAAGTTTCTTGAAAATTTGACCCTGAGGTCAAAATGATACTTTTATGTCACCAAGTGGTATATTTTCCCTAGCAACATATATACCATTCCCTCTACAAAATTTCCCAGTGCTAATATATGCTGTTTATGGCTTTGGGGTTTTTAAATTAGATTGTGCTGAATCTCTGAATTTGTCAGATTACCAAGCAAGGAGAGCTAAAGATTTGCCAGATGATGTTGCCTTTCAATTCCCAAGGGAAGAAATTTCACTTTTTTTATGTGAAATGTAACTTTTTTTCTGACTATTTTCATCGTAACCAGTGGGAAAGGCAGAAAGCTTGTTAAAGAAATGGGCAAAGAAATGAAGAAGAAATAAAACTGGATTAAGATAAGGAGCAGAAATGAGGCTGTGCTGGTTTTGGTGATGGGATGGGACTTGCAGGCGCTGCTTTTCAATGTTAGGATCCCATGCTGTCAGCCATTGCCATTTGATCCACTGAATCCCTAGTCTCCAAAGCCACGGTCATTGTCTCCATCAAAGAAATTCTTCCATCTTAACATAATACTAGTCTGTCTGCCAAGTACGTTAATATATATTCTTCACGTAGTTTTATGTCAGACTTCTTTCCCCTGCAAGCTCTACCTGTGGTGAGCACTGTGGAAAGCACAGTGAGCCATGCAGTGTGTGTTGCTAATCCTTTCAGCCCCTGTTCTCCCTTCTGCTGTGAGGCCTAAAGTTAATTTTTCACCAAGGAGTTTTAGAGGCAAAATATTGTTTAATTGGGGGGGGGAAGCCACTTAAAAAATATGTGAAGGAGTAGGAAAATAATCCTGTTTTCTTTCTGTCTTTGCAAGCATTACCAAAATCTGCTTCCCTACCCTGTCCATATAGTATCTCAGTTTAATCTCTTTATGTAATCTGGGCTCTCTTGCCCCAGGCTGGGGTGGGACTCTCAGTTTGAAGGGGCCATTCAGGCACTGCCAGAAGGTTTCTTGTGGATGTTTTGCAATGTGGATGTTCATGTACAGAGTGATTATACCTCGTGTTCACACTGAGAATGAGAGATCAGGTGGATGTGTTTATTAAAAGTGAATCTCATGGCAGAAGAGAAATCTGTGAATTTAAAAATGGCTGATTATATTTCTTAAGAGTGAGGAAGGCCAGTAAAATGAAGTTGGAAATGGAGCAGATGGCTAAGTCAAAGGCCCACTTGAAGTACAGATTAAAATTGAGTATTTGTATGGTTTAGTATTCTTTGTTTATATGCTGCCTTTATAAAAGTAAAACAAAACATCAGACTGCCCCAGTCAATTGTATTTATCAGATAAAGCAAACAAAATAGGGTTCATCCTAGTCTTTTTTTAATGTCTTGGTAGGGTGAATGTACCACCTGAACACTGCAGCTGGGAGTTAAAAAAAAAAAGTGTGTTCTGGTTTCCAAATTCCTGCTTTGAACAACTGGGGAATGCTGGAGGACACCCTGTGAAGGATGGAATTTTATTGCAAGGGTCTAACGTACTGCTGGAATTTAAAGCTGACGTTACCTTAATTCTCTTTAGGTTACTGCAACTCAGTGTTTCAAAAAAAAAAAAAAAAAAATAGGATGGGATTCACATGGGAGTTGTTTTTTTGGTGGGTTCCCCTCTACCCCAACCAGGGTCCCTGTTATAATTCTTAATGCATAAAACCTCTCTAGCTGAGAGAAGTTTGTTCCTTCAGTACACAGTACAGGAATTGTAGCTTTTTGTGCTGCTGAACTGTTTATGGATATTTGCTGTAGACAACCTGTTGACTAATGGTATTGTTTATACCTGAAGGTTGCTCAAAGCTAGTACAGCAGTGTCTAAGAGACTTTGATAAGAATACGTTTCTCACGTAGGGGTTGTATAGATAAGAGTCCTAATTGACCACTGAGACCCTTTTTCTCTGCTACTGCAACCAGACTGAAATGGAAGAATACAATGGGGAATCTGGCATGCTATCTTGAATCTTTTAAAAGCCTCCTCATTCCCAGTACTAAAGTTTCTCTTTGTTGAATTGTTTTTCCTTGCAAAAATGTTGAGCTCTGCTAGCGTTTCTGAAGAAGAAAATATAAAGTATTTTGTCCAGCATGGGTAACTTAGATTGTTTCTGGAGATGGACTCACAGCATCCGAGACAACATATCAGAAATAAAGTACATGTGAGAATTCTTGTGGAGCTGAATATAACAAGATAGTAGAGAGGTGTTGCAGATAGTTGGAAATAAAGCTCTGAGGGCTTAGCTGGCTTGGCACTTAGGGAGAAGGCAATGTCATCTTCTTGCCTTTAGCACTGGATTTCTCATTGTGTATGGGATGATTTCAGTAAGTGCTGACAAAGAGCTATTAAATCTTAGTTCACTCAAGGGTTTGGCTGTTTTGTAGGGACTTCAAAAGAAATTGGAAAATGAGGTATGAACAGAAAACTTTTTATGTGTTATGGGATTTCATTTTGGCCCAGAAGCCACAAATCTCATTGCACTTATTACTGAAGTCCCTGTGGAGCTGATAAATAATTGATTTAAGGGGACTGTTCTTAGAGCAAAGGGGAATGGAACAGCAACAAGGTCAGCAGCAGGTTTGCACAAATACATGAGCAGTGACACCTTTAGTGTTGTATTGATCAGTAGTGGTGAAAGGGAGAGATTTGTATGGGGTCAGGAACTACATTATGAAGGGCATAAAAGCCTCCTTGGCTTTAGCCCTGTGAGATATGGAAGGAAAACAAGCGGTTAGGTTTGAGGAATGACCAATACTTGGGGAAATGTGGACCTTGGCATTGTACCCTAAAGTGAGTGAGTTTTGTTATGATATATGGTAAAGGGGAGGAAGGAGGATTAAGGGGCTTGAAAGAGTGGCTATGAAGCTACTTAAATGAGTGGAAAAGAAGCTGTTGAAGCCTAAGCCTTGAATTCTAGGAATATGTCTCCTGCTGACCCATGTACAATGTTAGAAGGAGCCTACAAGGCAGTGGTTAGCTGTTCAACTTTCAGTGTAGTGAGTGCCAAAATCAAATCTTATTGAAAACCTGGCTTTAAATGATGATGATATCTTAGACATCCGTGTTATCCATAGCACGATTTTCTTCTCTCTGTGGGTGAATAACTTATAATCTCAGATGAGCAAGTGGCCTTAGTATTTGTAAACTAAAAGCTTCACAGGTTATTCCATTGGTAGCCCAAGTATTAACATTAAATGCTTTCTAGTGTTGCCCAGCCTCTCTGTTTCGCTAGTGGAGATGCATGCTGTCTGGTCGCACTGTGTTTTGATAGTATGAGAAGGGAAGAATAAGCTCTAATGTGCAACATTTTTTGATTTAGGTTTATTATAGGTAATCATAGCTATTTGTTCTGTAAGGGAATCTGAAAGTTCATGCATCAGGTAATCTTAGGTGGTCAGAAGTCTTGTTTAGGTGATCACCCAGAAGCCTGGAGCACTTATGGAGCTTGCCAGACAGGCAGAGGAATCAAAAAAAAGTGCAATTTCTTTAATGACAACTTGGTAGTTTGATTGGACTTCCCCCTTCCCCCTGGCTAAAATAAGGAACTATGGATAAAACTCAGAATGGGATGGAATTTGTCAAAGGTTGGAGTTATGAAAGGTTAATTTTAAGTCTAATTTGAGGCAATTGCTCAAAGACACTGCAGTGCAGGTTAAAAAATTTAGAGACAATTTCATACTTTTTTTTTAAACTGTACTAATTTTCATCTGGTTCTGAGAATTTGGGAAAAAAAATGAGTTTCTACAGAGAGCAAGAGCTGAATCAGAGATAGAAAACCATAATAGTAATATATAAACTAGCATAAGTTCAGTGTAGCTGCACAAAATTACTGTAATAGCAATGGTATTCTGGCAGTCGGTATCCTTCCCTCAGTCTGGGTCTGTGCAGAATAAATCCTCTTTCGCTGCAGGAGCATTGGGATCTGTGCATTAATTTCCTTATTCTCCTTGGATGAACTTGACAAGAAAATTGGAAGAGAACTGAAACTAATAAGCAGGGACCCTTTTGGTGCTTAGAAACCTTCTTGCAGTTTTGTCTGCATTTTCTCTGTCCCTATGCTATGTTTTCTTGCACTCAATCTCCCTCTCCTTTCATGCCTTGTGTCCTGCAATCCACAGGACAAGAAATCTTATCCACTTCCCTATCTTCTCCTTCCCTCTCTTTAACTTATATGCTCCTAGTAACCATTCACTTTTCTTGGGAGTGAAAAATGTAGCAGATATGACACTTGTTGGGGTATTTGCTCTTTGTGTTTTACCACTTCAGGCCCAGGTTGTGTTTCTGCACTGTAGTTTATAACCTTCTTGGGTCAGGGACTCACACTGCTGTGTGTGTGCAGTGCCTGGCACAATTTGCCATCAGTCTTGCTTGGTCCCTAGGTGCTACATAAGAAACATGAGTAACAATGGTAATATGAAAAGAAACTTCTTACTGGTTTTGAAGTTTTCCAGAGCATCAACTTAAAAAAAAAAAGTGGCATAAAGTTTCTAGTTTATGAACTTTATCTGAACTGAACAGTTAGGGATAGATAATCCAAAAAAAAAAAAAAAAAAAAAATGTACTGTAACATCAGAATGTTTTTGATCCTGAAGCTGGGACTGTGCAATTAATCTGGTTTCCCAGAAGCTAGCAGATACGTCCAAATGTGAAATTATTCCACTTCTGCAGAAATGAAAGGATTCAAAAGACCAGCCTCAGCAGTTTCTGCTGGGACTGTGCCCAGGGTATGTCATTTATTTTGTAATTTTTTTTTTTCAATTAGATTATTTTCTCTTTTTCAAAAGAGAGGATGTCCAACTATTTAATCTAATCCAGTTCATTTATTGTTTTTATCCTGCTAAGCCTCTCGCTGTAAATCCAATAGTGCTAGCATAGCTCAGACCTTGGTAGACCTCCTGGGAACTTTTGCAGTTCTCTTCCAGTGGCAAAGCTTACCGGGGTCAGGATTTTTGTTGCAAAGTATGGAATACTTACAACTGTCTCTTATTGGGAAGGATTTGGGTGGAAGACAGCTTCAGAATTGTAGATATCATTTTCAAAACTGAGGAACATTTTAGGAGAGAATGTCTTTGTCATCTTCATTGGTTCATCTCTAGCCATTAGTTCCATAGCCAGGTGATTGATGTGGGGGTTTTTTTGTGGGAATAGCACAATTCCAGGTTTGCTGTAGCCAAATGGCTTGGTATTCAGCTGCTTTAGGGGTCTTCATACAGCAATAGTGAATATGTCTTAAAGACTTGGTAGTACTGGTATAGCAGAATATACACTGGTAAAAGTTAGGCCATTGCTTACTATCTGCTTTTTGATGTTTAATGAAGACCATTAAAACTGTAGCATGCTGTGGTCCTTTTTTTGCTGTGTGTTGTAATAAGTAAACTGAGGATAAATCCAGACCCTGTGGAAATAAGTTGAAAGATTCCTATTAGCTTCTGTGGGAAGTGGATGGGTTTTTCATGAGAAGCTGAAACAGCTATTGAAAACAAGATTGACCTCCAGATCAGAGTATAACTTACATGTTCTGTGTAACTTTATCACCATCTGCTTTGAGTTCTGTTCACGCTGCAGAAGGTCATGTACAGAAACTTACGGTAGACTTCAGAAGTGCCCTGCTGTCCTCTAAAGGAAAACGTGAGGCATGGAAAGTGTAAGGTGGTTCTATTGCCAACTGGATGCTGATATAATGGGGGAGTTACCTAACATTTTGTTGATAAGTATGCTCTTAGAGCTGCCAGGGAAATTTTTTTAATAGTCATCCTACTTGGATATCTATTTTATTTTTCTTGTGGTTATTTTAGAAGCAAATGATTCCCAGTTCTGATTAGATGAACAGTGAAACGTGCAATAAATGCATACTTAAATTGGACAGAAATCCTCTTACCAGTTTGGGAATTACGAGTGCTATAAGCAGTAACACTGTTTGTTTACTGCTCCCTAATTTTCAAATAAAATGTTCAGTAAATGAAGATCACTGTGTTTAACAATAAACTGTAAGTAATCACATATGTTTGGCCTGATACTCTCAGTCCACATTAAAAATGACAGTTAAACTTTGCAATGCTTTGTAAGTTAGGAAAAGGCTTATGGTGCTCACTTCACTGATCAGGGAAACGCAGACTCCTCTCGAGTTGATTATTCATTGTGTGATATGAATTGTAGGTACAGGGGGCACGCACTTGATTCCTCAGCAATCTGCTAACATGTTTGGGGTGCTGAAAAATATCACAAAAATCTATAGAAGAGAATGTAATCAAATGACCAGAGTAGATACATCAGCAGTCGGAATGCCATTTTCATCCCAAATTTTGTTGTTGTTGTTTCAGGAGGCAGGTGACTTTGATAATCTCATAATTGTTGTGTTAATGAAAATGTTATTGTTGGCAATTGCTGATCATATATTGTAGTGGCCCTACAGAGTAAATCTGAAACCCAACATCTGCTAGTGTATCAGTGGCAGAAATCTTTATTTTCCTTAGTCCTAGTGACCTGGAATTCACTTACGTTCTTGTGCCTGGGAATTGTTCAGTGCTACAGTTTGGGGATTGATAACTCTCATAATTTTATAGAGGAAGGCTTCGTGCAATCTAGATTATGTACAAAGACTGTCAGGAAAATAAGTAGCAGGAAACAATTCCCTTTGTGAGACAACCTTATTTTTTAGATTTTTGCATTTTTTGAGGAATTTCTATTGCCATATCCAGGTGTAAAATTAAGGACAAAAAGGCAAGCAAAATAAAATTGTGCTAGTCTGAAACGGAGAGATTAATTCAGAGGTCTGGTTTTTGGGGGGAGGGAGCAGGTGCAAAATATTCCTTTTGTGCCATTCCTTCCCCTTTTGATTCTCTTCCTGTCATTTTTCTGAGCAGGTTTCTCATAAATAGAACATGAATGGAGTTGCCTGCTCTAATCCAGATGGGAGGATACAGAGCTGGTATCATTTTAATGTGAAAGATACATTAGCTTTCATTTAAATTATGTAAATATGCATGTTCTTCACTGACTAAGTGAAGACAAACTGGGAGGCATAGATGATAATTGTATATGGATGGTGTGAGCCCTTGGAATTAATAGACACGCACAAGCTTTTCAATTTTGAACAGCTTAATATTGCAGATGAATCGCTGACCTGATCTTGCAAACAATTACACATGCGCTTAGTTTTAAGTACTTCTGTAGTACTGTTGCAGGCAGTAGGTTAATTGAAATTTGGAGCAAGTGTACAATCGATAGATCAGATTGGAATGAAATTTTATGCTTGTAAACAATTTCCCCATTGCTGTATTATTTGAATTCAGCTAATTTAGGCTCTGTTTTATGAAGTTGCTCCAATTATTGCAGAAGTTTGTCCCCCTCCAGGTAATAGTGTCATTAGAGAGCAGGCAGAAAAAAAGCATTCTTGAGAATAAACTCACCCCAGAAAATGAATCAAAACTTTACCAAGGCATTGAGCCTCTGGAGTAATTTCTTTCTGCTGCTACTGCTGACAAGAGTCCAGACTGAGCCAAGTGGATGAGCTTGACAACTATACACTTGTGTTGTGTAGTATTTACTAACCATGGAATACAGACTGAAACTTTATAGAGGGCAATGCAAATTATTTTGAAAGAGTCAAATCTGTGCACTGCTGTAACAGGACTGAATTATTATAAAGTAAAATATGATACATGAGCTGTAAAGGGACTCGGGCTCCATTTTGAATAGCAAGTTTATTTGTTGTGGGCTTGGAGAGAGCTGTGCACAAGTCTTGTGTATTCACATTCCTCATTAGAGAAATAAAATGTTCTCCCTTATTCTTAGCTCATTTATTTTCATTTTTCAGAACAATTCTATTCCCGAAAGCGATCTAATTTTAGGGAATAAAAATGTGACGTGGTATCCATGTCAGCGGTAGTAACTTCTTTCTGTTTCTCAGCTAGCTGGGCCAGCAATAATGAACATTGTGTATTTCCACAGCCCCAAAATGCTAGAAAACCAAATGATAAATGTAAATGAAAGAGAATGTATGTTGTTTCCTTTTAACTAGTTGTCTCACATTTGCATAAAAGACTACCATCATTAGCTGTGGTGAACTTGAGAACAAGTACATTTCTACCAGCTGTGAGAATCTTGATTTCTCTCCTTTACTGACACATAAGAAGGGAAAAATTTAAAATAGTACTTCTGACTTAATCACCTTTTAGGTATTGATGTATTCTCTTTATACGGATACATCTGTATATTCCAAATACCCTCAGAAACAATGGTGGTAATGCAGAAATTTTCAATTATGATAGGAACTTTCTTGTAATTAGAACAGGCTTACCGATTCCTGCATGTTCAGAAGCAGACGTGTTATTGCCCTTCAAAGATTCCACAAAAATGATATTGCCTTTCATTAAAATATTTATTTGGGAAAAGATATTTTGTCTTTAAAAATAGATGTTTGGAATTAAGAAGTCGCTCAGCAGCAGACAATAACAATTGGAAAGTTTCTCCTATGTAGTGTTTTTTTCAAAATACAGTATTTAGAGTATGCAGTATCTGCATGCAGCTTAGAATGAAAGACTTATTAAACAATTACAGTATGTCAGCGACCAATATAATTGCATTTACTTTATTTTAAAATTTACTTGTTTAATTAGAAATTGTCTCATGAACATGTCTGGAAACTTTTATATGTCTAGTCACTTTGTTATTAATAGTTTCTTAAACAGTTATAGCATACGATTAGCAAACATCTGAAAACATTATGCATATTTTATATGGCATATATAGTCACCCATTTATAATTTATAACATATGTTGCTAAAACATTTATTAACCATTGATAGCTGGTTTCATGTTACTACTACTGTGTATTATAAATACAATAAAATCACTCAAACATTCCCGCAACCTTTCTATCAACTTTCATTTATTGTTAATATTTTTGCAAACTATGGTAGTGAAAAATGGCCATAATGTATCATAAATGATTTATAAAGTCATCTCCACCTGCTCATTTGTCATTTAGGCCATACATCACAAATGGTTGCTAAACCTCTATGTAAAGTATACCTATCTGCAAGTATCAGAAAGAATCAACTATACTTCAAAGAAATACCAGGGTTTTCAAACAAAACTTATTGGTAAGCAAGTCAATTGCTGAGCTATAATGACCTGGACTTACCTTTTTTAGCGTGCCAGTTTGTTCAGCAAACAAGCCTTGTACTTTTCTTGCCCTTGCCCTCGAGGGCTGCTTCTGTTGTTTAAAACCTTGCCACCTTGCAATTGCAGCTTTTCTCCAGCCATTTTTCTGTATGGTACTGCTCGTTCATTTCCTGCTTTGGTTGTGTTGTTACCACATTCGTCTCCTCCCTGGCAGATTAGGGAGTAAACTGAGGTGAAGGGAAATAAGTTGAAGGACTTTGTGTGTAAACTGGGCTGCTGTTTGGAAAAAATGCAGTGGGAGAGCAATCTAGTGGAGACATTGCCTTGTACCTGGCTGAGCAGAGCACTCTTGGAAGAGCCAGAGAGTAACAGACTGCTCTTCTCTTCCTACCCACTACTTCCATGAAAAATCTCTTCAATATAAAATGCTTAAGCAGTTCTTGAAGCAGGAGGTAGAGTTTAGGGACCCACCCTCTGGAGACGCATGGACAGTGACTCTTGCCTCCATCATCTTGTTAATGTGAATCAGAATCACATGCACTTCTGTGGCCTGGAAAGCGTGAGATTAATGATCTTCCTTACGCCTCAAATTCCTTCAAATCTCTCCTTTAGATAGTGCAGTCTAGATTGATTTGTGGCCTTTGCCCATGTGCATACATCTTGATTCTGACAGACAGTTTTTATGAGCTCTGCTTTAATGTGCCTTTGCAAGTTTAAGTTGTTTTGCTGCGCTCTTGATTTTATGCCTGCAGAGAAGAGAGTGCTTCGGAGGCCTGTGTAGGTAATTGGTAAATGCTGTAGAATATGCCTTAGTCAACTTGTAGCAGAGCTCTTTCCTTGCATCTGGTTGTTTCATTACTGCTAGATCACCTGCTGTGATATCTTTGCAATGGTGAGTGAGTACTTTGCAAATGCGGTCCCTAGGCCATTGGATGTATACGCCTTCCTTTTGAACATTTAAACTGTGCCCCTAAATCAGAACTAGCCATTTTGTGATGATATTTTGAAGTATTATGCTGGAATTCCTTGAGATACACGTGGCACACTATTATTTGAATTGTATTTCTGTCAGTGCATTGACTACCTTTTGAATATAACCCTATGCTTGTGTACAATTTAGTCTTTTCCATTCTATGTGCTCCTAATCCAGCTAAATTTTGCTGTCTGAGAAATACTTTGCAGCCCTTACAGGTATGTTCATAGAGCTGGAATTTAATGAAAATTATATGCATTCTGAGATAGCACTGTGCAAATGTATCAATTAGTCTATTTTTGGTATTACGATGATAACTAGAATTAGTAAAGACACCTAATGGTGTTTGAGTTTCAAAGGGAGTAACTTTGGTGCTGTAGATTCTCCCTAGCTAAGTGTAAATTAATTGTTCCATTGTTTGTATCCAGCTTGCAATCTGTAATTTGCCATTCTGAAGGATTTTTTTTAATAAAGGAGGAAACTTTGAAATCCTGATAAAGATGTGCTAAATCCAGGCAAGATATTAGATGAATTGTGCAAGTAGGGGTTCCTGTGTTCTCTTTTCATGTACAGTACAGAATCTACAAAGCCATTGATGCCTTGAACAGCTAGCATCTGCACTGGGCTGCAAATCAACCTACAGTTTCTCCAGCATTATGCTGGAGATAGCTCTGAGGACTATGGCAGTGATGTTTGTTTTATTCTGTAAGCATTAACTTTTTTCTCTCTGGTGCTTGATTGATGGATAGGGATGCAAAGAACTGTGTACAGCTGTAGTGGCTGATGCTACCAGACTTCCTTTTTTTGTTGTTACTCTGTGTAACTAGATTACAAATGAAAGTAATGCTGATACTTCTCTGGCCTTAAGTATAGAAGTCAGTGTATGTGACTTGAGTTTTCACATTAAATTATACATAAATCTGTTCCAGGATTAAGGAGATTTGATTTTTAGAAGTTTTAAAGGGAAGAATCGCAAAGGCTTTTAAAATTCAGTTTCTGGCAAGTTCCTTTACAGAATCTCAAGGCTGAGGCAAGCGATGAAAAATCCATAAAAACAAAACTTCAGAACCAGAGAGTGGTGTGATGCAAACATCCTGAGGCAGTGTTCATTCTGAAGTAGTCTCATTTAAAGTATTTGGAGTTTTCCCAGTGCATTCAGAAATGTCGTTTGTGCCATCTTTCACCTATTTGATGGAGTTTTAGGTGCCTACACTATACTCTTTCTAGGAGGAAATAATTGCCAATGAAGTTTTTAATGTTAACTTTCAAACTACTTTTGCCATATAAGAGAAGATAAATCAAAAGATGACCTAGCAAGGTCTGTGCAGATCTGATATGAATTGCTCACCCTAAAGAGCAGGCAATTTTTAAAAGTTCTTAATGGGAACCTAGGAACTTTAGAGATATTCAAAAGTTCTCTGGACATGGTCTGGCTACTTGATTTAGGTAACCCAGCTTGAACAGGGATGTTGAACAAGGTGACCTCTAGAGATCCCTTCCAACACCAAAAATTCTGTGATATTTTATTAATTGGGTCCCTGATTCAGCTATCAAACCAATGTTTTATTCTAGCCTCATTTAATGAAGCATTTGTTTAATTAGGTGCACTAAAAACATCAAGTCCCATTGTAGATCAAGACTCTTTCCTCTTTGCATCTTTTTAAGCAAAAGCAGATGAAAGTGGAAGGTTTTTCTATAGAGGTAAATAAATAGAATACAGGTGACATCTACTTCAAATCCTATAGGAAAAAAATGCTTTGCATGCCTCATAAATGGTAATTGTTGGAGCAGGTATTTCTGAACCTGTAGTAATCAAATCTGAAAACACATAGGATACTCTGGGGAAGAGGAAGGGGGAAGAGGGCACGTATGTGTGATTGCATTTGCTTTGTTGATAATGTGCTGGGAAATTAGTGAGTGCATGGAACAATCAAGAAGTTTGGGTGTTGCTTTATTTTTGCTATTGCTGTTCCTGTCACCATTTTAGCAAATTAGAAACTTAAGTTCAAACAAAAGATCAATATCAAACAGTGTCTCTAGCAAATCAGAGAACCAAAATGCAGTAACGCTGTCTGGCAAGCCTATGTGTTGGCCTTCAACCAACTTCTTTTCCAGTTTGCACTTCAGTTTCAAAAAGGTTTTCGTACTTTTCCAGAGAGAGGATAGTATTCAGTTGCATTTCTTTGCTTAGGGAGGAAAGCACTGACTCATGTAAGCTGTCCTTTTTTTTTCTTCTTTTTTTTTTTTTTAGCATATCTGAGTAATAATGTGCACAACGTGAGGCTCTATAAAGCAGCAGCCCTCAAGCCTAAGCTCTCTCCATAACTGTAACAGCATTCCACTTAAGCTAATAGGAACCACTACGATTAAAACAGCAGCAGCCCACTTTAAGAAAACCCTAGACTCAAGGCTGGGCAGCCATTTTGTAGGATGAAAACTGGCAGTTTTTCAGAAGGCTGAGGTATATGTCTGTCTATCATATGGAGAACTTATAGCAGCTTCAGTGTGCTTCAAGGTGACTTCTTAGCATGCACAAACTGCTTCACTGTACATATTTAGCATGTTTTCTCAATCCGTGTTGTTACAATGATCTCTTGCGGTGTAAATGTTCTTCTAAAGCAATAGTGAAATCTGATTTAAAAATGGAACAAAAGCATGACAATTCTGGGAGGGGATGACAGGACTGTGTTGTTTGTGTGTGGAAGTTTTTAAATGAAGTATTCTTGCTTTTCAGCGTTTTTCCCTTGTGTTGAGTGCATCTCTAACAAGGCTTCACAGCTTTTGGGAAACTTAACAGCTTTTCACACACTAAAGCTGTCCACTAATTTGCTTGTGTATTGCCTCATTCAGCAAAACACTTTGGTATGAGGTGAAGTGGAAGCCTGTATTTTTGGTGCTGAGGACAGTGCAACCATCACAATATTTAAAACAAAACGTCTCCTGAGTGATTTATGGAATCACTGGCAAAGCTCAAGGATAGATAATCCAATACAGACAGCGTTACCTGTATTTCTAATAAAATTTCTGACCAAGAGATTTGTTTTTCCGTAAAAATATAGCTTTTTCAAATAATTGATTACCATTACTTTGTAGTATGCTTTGAGGCTGCTTTTGGACTTCTAATAACAGCACAGTGACATTGGCTTTGCAATGGTGGATCAAAATAGTTTTGTGCCATTGGAGTCTGAACCAATCTGCTCAGTGTTAATGGATGTATTTCAAATCGCATTAGTAAGTTCTTGAGCAAACTTTGGGCAATTTCTTTCCAAAGCTGAAAGGAACAATTTAAATTCCCAAATAACATTGCTGGAGAAGTCAAAGTTATGGTGTCTTCTAAATTAGGATGTTTTTCTTGTTAAAATGCTAGTGGTAAAATGGGAGCTCACAAAACCTTATATTCTTCTGTATCATTCTCTCTTGTATATTTGTTCTGTTAATTAGTTGGTTTTTAAACAATATATTCTCTTATTCTCCTTAGGTGTTTGAATTTCAGATTTGCTTTTGAGAGTATATAAGGCCTTCTTTGTAGGCAGTTCTATAGTTATAGATTTGCTTGTTTGATATTTGATGATGATACACATTTTCTATTATGACTATTCTGGAAATTAAAGAGGTGAAGAATCTGATTTCACACATATGAAGTAATCGGTGATTTATTTAAGCAGTATGGAAGCAATAGTGAAATGTGATGTGTGATAGACAATATAGTACTCGGCGCTAGAATAGTGAATTTTCTTTGTAAGGGTTAGGGTAAGTTCATCTAGCCCAGCCTTCTGATTTGCTGAAAATCCCCAAGTACTTTATAATGACTCTGCTCATGTTTGTACAAATTTAGAATTCAAGAGAAGCATACACAAGTACAAATTTACTGAGAATCCCCCAGACAGCAATACTGAAGAGTCCTTTGTTGGAGTAGCCCTATTCCAAAACACCATGGGCTCTGCCTCTGTTACAGTGCTGAACTGAGGACCTGAGAAACTATTGCTGTGGCAGGTGAGAGTCGCTGCAGGGGAAGCCACAATAGTCCTTGTTGAAGGAATACAGACCCCGTTCATACAAAAGGCATGAGCTGTGCACTTCAAGAATGTTTTGTCTGTTGTGGTTGGGGGGGGGGGGGGGGGGGTTGTTTGGTTTGGTTTTAGCTGAGTTAATTGACACACATAGGGTTAAATTTCAGTTCTTGGTCAGAAGTATCCTATGAACTGAGAGTGGATGAATTCTGGGTTATGGGATAGATCCCCAAGCATACAAAAGGCTATAATTTTCCTATAACTCGTAAAAGTCCAGAATCTGGTGTCAGAGGTCTCTCCTCTTTGTGTTGCATGGGGGTTTTTGTTTTGGTTTGGTTTTTTTCTTTTCTTTCCTGTTGTGCTGCAGTAGCACACAAAAGAAACCTCCTAAAACCATCATCACCTCATTAAACCCCGTGGTACTCCTGAACAAACTTTTGTTTCTAATGTCCTGATAATAATTATGGGTGACCAGGCTGAATTGGTGTGTTGTGAAAGGTGATGGGGTCCATAGCTTGGAGGATTCTAAACTAGGAGAGATGCAACACTCTCCTTCTCTAGTTAAGGGACTACAGGAGGCAAATTAGGTCTGGTGGGTGACATGGATGTTTTGCAGCAGAATAAATTTCTTTTAATGGCTGTGGTAGATGGAAAGCAAGATGCTAATATGCCCTATTGAAATGGGGAAAATGAATACCAGAGAACAGGGCAAAAAAAACCACCAGGAGGGGACAGAAGATGATGAAGACGCTGTTGTAAGGATGCAGACCTTCTAGGTGTGAAGACCATAACACGCTGCAGAACTGGGCAGGGCTGACCAAGGGAAGTTCATGACCGTCACTGGGGCATTCGGACACGGCTGTGACCTAGCTGTATGAATAATGTGTCACTGTCCCGCTGGGTGTACCGGCTGTTGTAATTTCTTTTGATTAGAGCTGGCTGTTGGAAAGCTTCCAAATGCTATATTTTTGTATTCACTCTTAAGCCACTTTTAAGCCCATTCTTTGTTAATCATATTTGGCTGGCACATTGGTCACTCACTCCACTACGAAAGGTTGGGGGGGAACTAGGCTGCACTGATGTGATGTTAAATCCCTTCATCCGTGGGAGCTCCTGATGGTTTTGACTTAGTGATTGTGGCCTTGAACATCTGTTCTCTCCACCTTTGCAAAGCCAATGCTCAAAGGGAGCTGCTGGCTCCTGCACTGGGGGCTTTGTGTACTGGAGTAGTTCCTTACCCCTACCTCTTCCACAAATAACAGACATCCTTGCAAGGCAGAGTGCTTTAAATAATCACCACTGAGTTGTAAATGTTTATTTGTTTTCTTTTGTCATTTTTTGACAGGTTATCTGTGATAATTTCATTAATTGCCACTTGCAAGGAAGGATCTCGCTTACTGTTTTCTCTGTACTTATTACACACGTATAAAAAATGTCATTTAGCTTTATACGCATTTGCATGAAACGCTACTGTTGCTTTGTAGGAGGATTAGCTCTAACTGCTTGACAGGAGAGTGTGTGTTTATATAATGTGTAGTATTCGTGACTGTAAATACATTTAAACATCAGAGCTGAATTGCTGATAATGCAGAGCTATCATCAGGATTCAGCAGGCTGCTCTACAGCTTGTAGGTTGGATGTGAGCGACAGTGCGTTTGAGCCACCTGGAACTGGCAGCTTTGGGGACCTTGGCCGCTGCGGGTGCGTAGAGCGGCAGTGTGCCTCTGGAGGGTGTAGTTCCCCTGCCACATTTTCCCAGGTTTTTCACTAGTTTAAGGGAGGCATGTTGGCAAAAGCTGGAGGGATGGGGGACTTGGACTGAGCACCTCCTCTCTTCTCTTTCCCCCACAGTACTGGGTAGAGAAGTGGAGATGGTAAGCAATGCATATACAATTAACCTACTGCTCTCTATCTTGAAGGAGCTTAGAGTTGACAGCAACAAGAAAAAGTGCAATTGTAAGCTTATTTACTATGTTTGTTAACCTTCTGGGATATAAAGCCTCTAAAGTGAAGGAGCCGTCAGATTTCATTCTAGTTAACCCTGTGGAAGCAAAAGACTTGATTTTAATTTCTTTCATCAAGCATTCGGTTTAGTAACAACCTTGGACAAAAAACAGTACTGATGTAATTTTTTTTTTATTCTCTTGATATATCCACATTGTCATAGGAGCTGATTACTGACATAGGTCACCAATGGTCAGCAGGGCTCCTGCTGAAGGACAGGGGAGGAGGTCATCAAAGGGCGAGAAGCTCTTCCTTGACTCAAGCTGTCAGGTGCTATGGAAAGTGATGGATCCATAGCTTGGAGGCTGCTAAACTAGGAGAGATGCAACACTCTCCTCCGGTTAGGGGACTACAGGAGGCAAATTAGGTCTAGTGGGTGACACGGATGTTTTAACAGCAGAATAAATTTGCTTTAGTGGCTGTGGTATATGGAAAGTAAGATGCTAATTTGGCCTCTTGAAATGGAGAAAATGAATACCAGAGAACTCGGAAAAGATACCAAGAGAGGGCAGAATATAATGAAAATGCTGTAGCATGCCCTGCAGAGTGTTGTGAGCTCTCCTTGAGTTTGCACAGAGAGAGAACAGCCAGGATTCATCTTCAGAGTTTCCTGCATAAGAATGCAAGGAAAAAAATACAGTGCAAGAACCGGCACAAATTGTGACAGTTTAAGGTACTAGAAATCTAACAATGGATAATGTAACGGGGATGGTAAGCTTTGCTATATAGTACTGAAAAAGCTTGCTTTGCTTTTGGTTTGTAACTGGAAACTGGGCTGTGTTCTTCTTCAGCTTTTTTTTTTAACAGTTTAGAGCTATGCTACTAAGGTTGAGAATTGGTGCTGCTCTCCCCCCTGAACACTAGTGAACAGAAGTAAAGAAAATAAGGAAGAGAAATGCCTTGAAAAGGGGAAGACAAACAAGAACACTATCTTACAGCAGGGAGCTAAATTTTACACTGGAGCAACATCAGCTCCAATGGAGCAAATGTAGTTTAGAGGAGGAAAGTATTTGTCCATGGATTTTGAAGGAAGTGGGGAGAAAGATGCTCCAGTACAGATCGGGGCGGGGGGGGGGAAGCCAGTATCAAGGACAGGACAGAGAATGTGTGGTTATATAAAGCAGCTGTAGAAATTGCCTGCAAAGCAGGCATATTACCTTAGTGAGAATCTCTTTTGTGATGTACACAGGCTCGGGCTCTGGCCTTGAGTTTCTGCTGTTAGGTGTTGAATTACCTCTCAGGAAAGTGTATGAGTCAGAGGTGTGGTTGCCCCCAGGAAAAATGGATAGTGGAAACTGTAGCCCCTTGCAGTGTGGGAATTAAGTGTTCTGCACTACTGAGAATCAGGTTGCTTTGGTGCCAAAATATGGATTTAGTTGCTTAAAATTAAGTCTGCCTGTGTCCCAGTTTCCCCATCTGTAAAATGTATTACAGCAATTTCAGCTAATCCTATTAAATTGTAGTACTAGTGTTTCACTATTAATATATCTACAAGGACATGCATCATGGTAACTTTACCCCATGGTGACGAAAATGTCTGCAGTAGCACGGTATAAAATAATCAGAGCCTCTGGGACTCTGGAGCTCTCCTTTTTTAATTAGTTGACTAGAAAGAAATTATGCCAATTTTCTCCAAGTAAAGATCTGGTCTACCCTTGCCATGAGGGGGGGAAAGCAACTGATTTTTCTACTTCCTCTCAATCCTGCTGTTTTAGGGTAACAAGCAAGCAGGATTTGGTGAGAAAGCTTTGTCTTACCTTTGCATGTTAAACTTGTGAATTTTTGTTTTGTTTTATCTAACATCGTTCAAGGAAGGACTTGGGTGCCTTCAAAATGCAAAGCCTGTGTGTAATGAAAAGACTTCCTGCTAGGAAAGGAAAAAGCTTCAGAGGTAATTATAGCTCTGTTTCTTCAGCATTTTGTTCCATTTAGTGTTTTATTAAACCTCTCACCTGATCTTTGGTGTGTGTATGATAAAAGGAAGTTTGTAGTGCAGCCACCTCTGATAGATGATATAATCCTTTTAGCAGGCAGGATGTAAAATAGGTCCCATAACGCATCAGGATTTCCTCAGAAATCTCTGGCAAGGCTAATTATTTTTTTCCTAGCCACTGAGCAATCACTAGCTCTCCCACAGTTACTGAGTGCCTCTGACCTTCGATACTTCTTCTATACTTGCACAGAGATTACACCTAGAGTCCCTCAAGGACACAGCACCCAGGTTACTGTTTCAAAATAGAGCTCCCCCATGAAGGACGATTTTTGACTGATGCAGTTTCTGCTTGCTCAGTGCATCTTCTGAAGACAGTAGCATAACATGTTGCATTGCCATAAGAAAAAATAAAAAGCTTGTATTCTTCAGAGTCCATTATATTAATAGAAATCATTAATACCCTGTTGATTGCAGTAGCAATGCAGCAATTACAATGTATCTAAAATGTCACCCTTGGAAGGATTGTAGAAGGAGGTTATGGCACAAGTTTGAAAGTAGGTGATTACAGTGTGCTGCTCAAATAAATCCCTAGACAAAGGGGAGGCAGCATGACCTACAGAACTGGGTCCCAAATCCTTGTCCAACATCCCAGACTGGTACTGAATCTGCAGTAAGCGACTGCAGCCTACCTCCTTCATAATGTTTCCAACCTAAACTTGTGAACCTGATGATTTGTCAGTGGTCTGTGTTTCAGGAAGGCTGGGAAAACTGATGCCAGGGCGGGGGGGGGTGTCAAGCGGGCAGCGAGAACCTGGCGTTCAGTATCTGGCTCTGCTGGCTGAACATGGCTGAGCCATCTTGCCCCTTTACCTCTTCTCCACAGCCGCTTTAATTTTCCTCTGTTTAGGAGCTAAGGTTTGATTAGGGTAAGGCTTTCAAGTGTTCACCAACATGCGGTAACATTTTGGATGTCCAGATTTTTTCCACATATCCTGAATATGTTCAGCAATTCTAACTGCTTATGGATACTCGGTAATGCTAAAGGTTAGTCTTCAGGTCTCCAGAAACATATAAAATCAGAACTGACTTGCAAAAATGTGAGGCTTCACCTTCCTGAAGTATTCATTGTTTAATAAAATTAATTTGCATTTAGATATCTTTACTGTAATTACTTCAAATTATGTGCAAGGGCTGAAATCTAAATGTAATGAGCAGATGCTGAGAGCTTGAGACTCGGTTCATATGTAATTTAGAAATTAATATTCTGCCTCTTATTTTTAATAAGTTAAATGTTACCTGTTGTAGTGCTTTATTTGAAATCAGTTTCACCAGAGGCAAGTTCAAAACCATTCCTTCTACCACTCCTCTGAACGAGGACTTCCTGTCACTTGAAGCTTGTTCTCTCTGTTTAGTGTTCTTCTACTTCAAACACTGATTACTACTGGCTTCACCCTTCTCTCTCAGCATCTCCAGAAGGCAGGCGATGGTCTAGAGCAAAACAGTTGGGGTTCCTAGCCCCACACATAGGTCTGGGAACCTCAGGGTTCCTTGTGAATGGGAAGCCAAGACTTGAAAAAAGACATTTCTCGCTGTTGTAGGCACATTCTTTTTTGAAACATTATTGTCAAGTGTCTGACTGTACCATTTAAATAAATAATCACCAGAGCCACATTTCCATTCAGTTGACAGCCTGTTTCTTATCTTAGTAATTTTTATGGTTCCCCAACCAGAGCTCAATATACCACATATACAAAATAATTACAATAAAGCAAAGTGTTCATTTGCTTTCTTTGAGGGGTACATTTTTCAAATATTCCCTAGGAGGGAGTTTTACGTAACCCAGGAACTTTCAATGCTGTTACAGCTGTAACTGAAACTGTAATGATGCAATTAAATATTAAATCATCAATCAGATGTTCTGTGTTTCTGTTTAGTTTGATCAGGAACACTCAAACTAAAAGGAAAAAAAACCAAAAGCAAAATACATGACAGGTCGATGTGGGTTTTCTGTTGGGTTTTTTTTTTTTTACAGTTTTGTCAGACTAAAATGGGAGGAGGCCTCAAGTAAGTTTACTGCCACCAGACTTGTGACTATAATGAGATGCCATTGAGGAACTGTAGGGAGAATACAAAATGATCAGCAACTTACAGTGCCTAGCACAATACAGTCCTCTTCCGTAAGTGAAGACTATAAGCACTTCCTTATCTCACACAAATATTACATGCTTTTTATAAAACCCATTTCTGGTATAGGGTAGAACAACTTTACAGGTGGGAAGCCGCAGCACAAACCTTAAATGACTTTGAGAGTCGTACAGGAAACTCGAGCACAACTGGGATTCAAACCCAGGTCTCATAACTTGTAGAGATTTTATAGTAACTAATGGATTGTCTTTCTGTTGTGGTAATTGTAATATTTTCTGTGATACCAGAAAGCCTGATGTTCTTGAAAACCATTCCAAAGGGACGTCTGGGATCCAAGCTAAAACAAAACTGTAAGATTGATACAGTAAATGCCCCAAACATATTTCCTGTCTACCTGTGGAGTTGGCTGGTTCACGTAATGAAGATACTCTATGTGTTCAGGAATACCTCTTATTTATAACTTGGGGGTTTTTTTCCTAACTGGGGGAGAATAAAGCTGGGGGAGATCCTCTGAAGTATGACAGCATTCCTTACTACTTTTAAGGCCTTTATATTGCTGGAATAGCACAGTAAAGCTCCTGCATAATGAAAACCTGAGTCACTCAAACTATGATATTACTTATACCAAAGGTAATTTTTAAAAGTACAGATATATTCAGTAGGGCATGATCCTTGTAGCTAATGAGGTCTTTCCTTTTCCTTGCATTTACCTGGAATTTTGCATTTCAGAGACACTTCTATAAGCTCTCTGTAGAGATCTGCTTTACAAGCTTTTAAGCTAGACACATACGGTCAGTGGTCTACAAAAACTTGCTTTTGTTATTATTTGTTGTGTGCTTTCTTTAATTCTTGGACTGAAAGTCCCTGTTCTGCTTTTTTTTTCCCCCCAGCAATTTAACACTTGTGGCCTGAAAATTTGTCCTCCTCTTTTATTTTTGTGAGTGCTTGAGCTCCCATTGCTTTAGAAATGAGGTAGAATGAACGAATGAAGGCTTACTTCTGCCATCCCCTCTCTCTTCTATAGTTTGTATGTGGTAACTGCTTGCAGCTGGATACTCCAGCAGTTGCTGCATTTCAGAGGTTCTTAGGCTATCCATTTATAGCTGAAAAGCCAGTATTTTGCTTTAACCCCAAGAAAGTGTATATATTGTGATATCAAAACTATATGTGCTAGACAGTGCATACATCCTGTATGCTCTTTCTCTGCAATGGAGCTTATTTCTGTTTACTTCTGTCATACTGTGACTCCATTTTTTTGAAATCTAAGCATATGTTGTGGTGGGTGACCCATCACTGCTTTCAGAGCCATTAAAGGCTAGACTGGATCATTCTGATTTATCTTAGCAGAGAATTGTTTAAGTCAAAAGAGCAGTGACAAATTAAACAAATGATGATCTGGCCCGAAGTAGTGATCCAGCCTATTGGAGTGTTCTGGCTGATAAACAGGAATGATGTGTTTGTTTTCCTACTTTGTAGAGTTGGAGCAAAGCAGGCTCTGCAGGGATGCTGAAATTGCTTGCAGCAATGTTTTCTGTAATATGAATCCAAATAAGTGACAGACAAAGCTTTCTGTAAGGGTAACCAGCTCACAGGGGAAGAATCCCTTTCTCAAACACCTTGGATACATTTTTACAGCAGGGGAGTTTCTGGGGGAAGAGCAAAGAAAGCTGAGCGGTACTGTCTGTAGTCCTGTCATGGTCTCATTTAGAGTCCATGTAGGCAGGTTATAGCCTGCTGCACAAACAGCTTCCCACTGCCAAATGCCAGCAAATGGTGCCCAGTGACAGCAGTTTTCAGAGAGGTACCTGACAGAGGGAAGATGTGGCTAATCTTAAAGCACAGCACTTTACACAGTGATGCAGCATAGGCTTTTCCTAGATTTCCTATATAGAGGCTATGGGCTTTTCCTATATTTCTTTAGTAGTGTGACTGGGAAGCAAAGCCTCTAAGCATTAGGTTGCAAAGACTTAAATCTGTGTCTTATTAGCATTTGTCTAGCTTACTCTTTTGAATGCTTTAGTTACATATGTAACTAATTCCAAATCCTGGGGAGTTTTAACAGAGTACTTTCATGAGTCAAATCAATGTTAGATGATATTACCAATCATTCAAAATTCCTTTTCCAGCGACAGCCTTTTTATACATCAGTGCAATATGTAACTACGTGCCTGAGGAAGATCCTCTGCTTGCTGAACCTAGGCATTGTTACAGAAGTAACTGAGAAACAGTGGTAAACAGACCTCACCATAAATGAAAATAGTTTCCCATCCATACGCTCTCACAAACTGCTCTGTCGTTGGTGTGGAGCACCAGGTTATGGTCACTAAGAATGAACTGCAGGAGTTAAAAAAAAAAATAATTGGAAGCTCAAAAGGAGGCGGAAATAGTCTCTCCATACAGTTCCAGCACCTACTGGTGTCAAAAACCAATTCTTCATATCATCTTTCAGGGGGAAGGGCAAATAGCTCTCCTAAGCCTCTCTGCTAATTTTGGGCTCCTTCAGTTAAGAGCAAGGTGTCAGCAGGAAATTGTATTTCCTCAGTTGTGTGCCAGGTGTTGTATCCTTCTTTTGTCTTTGTTCTCACAGCTGGTAAAATTGGATAACTATTTTATTTGTTGCTTACCTCATCGGGTAACCCAGGACAGATATCCTAAAACAAGTGCTGTTGAGCAAAGATGGTAATAATGCATAGCATTTTTTCAGCATATTTTTATCTTCAAAATGCTTTACAAGCAGTAATTAAAAGTAGCAAGTGAATGGAGAAAAAAATATCACAAATGTTCTGATTAGTCCCATGCAAACTGCCAGTGTAAGTGCTTTGCATCATGGCTGACTGCGTAACCGTGTCGACAGGTGTCAGCCAAGTGCCACCAAATGAGCTGTCCAGAGCGAAACTGCAGCTGCACACTATTCACCTCCCTTGCAAGGCAGAGGAGGATTATTTCGCATGGAGAGAACGTCAGCCTTCTGTATACTAATTGAACTTGATAACTGGGCTTCAGTGACATAGAATTAGAGAGATGTAGAAAATCTGAGTACTGCTCTGCAGATTGCTGCAAATGGTGTTAGGGCAGGTGACCGGGAGTGTGTTAGTGCAAGTTGAGCCAGGCTGTGTTACTGCTTTTCTCTAAATGCGTTTGCATTTTTGCATTGACAATTAATGTGCTGAGGATAGAGTCTTTTTTAGGTGACTGACTCGCTTTCAACAGCCTTAGGCATAAGGCAATACCGGTACCTATGTCCAATAGCGTTATGTGCTTCCATGACTACCCAGTTTCTGGCTTAGTTATCACCGTGTTGTTTTGAGCATGGCAGGCATCTCCTTGGGCTTCTGTATGTATGAAGGTAGGAGCAGGTCTCTGTTACATCAGCCTAGTCTGACTGTAATAGATATGAGGGTATTATCTGTGCAATCAGATAGAAGAAATAATGGGATTGAACTCTGCTTATACTTTATAGACTTCATGTCATGAAGTTTGATTCAAGCAGCTTGAAAGGCCAGTGCATGTCTCAGCATGATAATTTTGACATGCACTACATCCCTGGGGAGAAAGTGCATCTGTTAGCTGCTTCTTTCATGTTGACCCTGTCATAATCAATAAGAATAGCTCATCGCATAAAAATTATTTGTACAAAGGGCGAGGGTATCTATTTCATGTAAAATACCCCCAAAGCATTAAAATAATTTCCTTCTGTATTATGATCAATCATTATATAGCAATGTGTATAAAGAATATCTAACTACAAAATACTGCTACCTCCGATGATTTAAAGCTATCTGAAGTTCTACCTGGAGACATAATTATGAATCTGATATAAATTTAGGTTTATACTGCATTTCCTGCCAACATTAAAACAAACAAACAAACAAAAAAACCTCAAATAAAAACCCCAACAAGAAGAAGAAAACCAAACTCTGAATAGTTTTCAGCATTGTTGGGTGGGGATATGAAGAGTTAGTTGTTTGTGTTTTCTTTTTAAATAGTTTTATTGTGTATAAAACAATTTAAAACCCTTTCACAAACATTTTTTAGAACATAGATGCAAATTATCAGTTAAATTGCACATATAAATAGTAAGAAGATGATTAGAAGGTAATGGAAGTAAAACCGAGACTTTTGAGTGAGCCTATAAACACATTCTATAGAAATGGGTAATTTTGAGTTGCAATAGAACATTCCTTTCCAGTGTTTAGATATTCAAATCCCCAGTTAGGATTTTGTATACCAAAAAGCTGAAGAAAGACCTTTTCTTCTTTATATTTCAGTTTGCAGAATAAACATATATACACACACATATGCATGTACCCGCCTAACTATTGATTCTGTGCCTTGCTCCAGCTACCAGGACCACTCCCCTGCTAGAGCACTTAGTGAGTAATTCTCTCAATGTATCTCGGTAATGGACCATTATTCTGAGACCTTCAGCACTAGGAAAGAAATACATCCTTGTGCAGTGGTCTAGCTCAAGATCGATGTGCCTCTAAATTCTGAAAATAGGTCTCAAGTGTGCTATCCTTCTGTCCAGCAGGGAATTTCAATTCCCAAAGTACAAACTCCTATTTGATACAGGGGTCTTACTGGAAAGCAGAACTCCATCCTACTTGTGGCTCTTCTGTTGCATTTATCAATGTTTAGGCTAACAGGTTATCCAAGCCCCTAATTAAGGTCTCAAATCGGATGCTCTTTTGCAATCAACCTATGGTCATATGCCTGAAGATTCCATACATGTTAGAGTGGAGATGGATCACACAGCTCAAAAGTAACTCCCAAAATAGTTCATGTAGGCTGACTTTGGATTTCACGCTAACTGGGATAGTCCTTGGAGAATCATTTGGGTCAAAAGACAAAGAAAAAAAAAAAAAAGAAAAAAATCCAAAACTTGAAAATCTGTCATGGTGTTCTCCCATACTCTCTCATGGGAGAGCCTGTCATCTGCATTCAAATTTATTTGTGAACAAAATAATGCAGTTTTGTTCTAGGCTGGAGCACATGCACGTGTTTACATGCAAGCTGGACAACTGGGGGACCTGAGCACTGATGTGAAGTACAGACCAGCTGCATGGACAAGCCAAGATATTCTTGCAGCTGTGACTTAAGTATTAAGTTCAGTTTATGGCTAACAACTGCAGCGTGTTAGTCATCCACACTTATCTTTTTATGCATGCAATACCATTTACACTTTGAAGTCTAAGTCCAGGAATCTCATAGTTATTAAAGAAAATTAGACAGCAGAACATTGAACTCAATTTATGTCATGTTCATTAAAGGTGGCAAACTGAAAGTATGTATTTAGGCTTGATCAAGATTCAGTGTTACTGAGTTTGCCTGTCTCTCCTTAAATGCTTGCTATGGTTAAAAACCTGTTAGAAACAAATCTGACAGTTTGTGGCTATTTGGTAGTTGTGGTGTTCATACAGTAATAGAACTCAATTCCTGAAAAGCATTTATTTCCAAATTACCCATAATGACTTCCTGTTGAGGTAATAACATATTTGGACATCACAATATTTTGAAACATCTCCCTGAACTGTAGCATAACACTTCTTAAATATTGCAAGAGGAATATTAGTGTGGGCTGAGGCTACCAATTTCTGTTACAGTTGAACAACCTGAGAAGTTGCTGCTGTTTCAGGATTCCCAGGAGGTGAGGGCTAAATTTGCATCTATTGATGTGTTGTAGTCTCTTAAAAGTCTGTAATTAATTTCCATTGGTACTTTATTGCTACAAGTATCTTCCTGAACTAAAACATTTGCACCAAATTCTATGGCCTTGGTTCAGAAGTTGTTCTGCTTTTTGCATAGGTCAATTTTTGTTGTACATTTCTGTATGTGTTCAGAAGAATAATTTCAATTTAGAATTTCTCCAGAAGTGGTACAAGCATAATCTTTACAAAGCAATCCCATTGAATATAGATTGATTATTCCTACTTCCTACCACTCGCTGAATCTACAGCCCTTTGCTGGCCCAGCAGTATTGGTACACTGGTACTGTCAAAATGCAGCTCCTATGGATGCAACTACACAAAATGTTTTCAATCCCTCCATCTGTTTTCCTTCCCAGCATCCAGTCAAAAAAGCTAAATCAAGCTAGTGAATTAAAGTGGGAGTACCGGTGCTGTTTTATGTTGCTGTTGCTTTCAAGGAGAAGCAGTTTGGTTTTTGTTTCCCATATCTCTGGGGTGGTAGAACTTCACTATTGTGCTGGAAAGGTTTGCCTTGCTGAACTGTTATGTATGAGGGCTCATGATGCCATCACTGCCGTTATTCTGGAGGTCGTTGGCAGGAACATCATTAATGGCAGGAGACTCCTCAGATGGTCTGTCTCCATGATACTCACTAGCAGAATACTCTCTGTTTCAAGACCATACTGGGTTCAGTAAGTAGTGTCTCCCAGTGAACATCTGCCCACAAAGTGGCACAAGCAATTCAGGGGTAGCTCATTTTCAAATGAGCTACACACTTTGATCAGCTTTCCCTCACCTGTAATCACATCATGGGTGTGGTGGGTTGACCCTGGCTGGATGCCAGGTGCCACCAAAGCTGCTTTATCACCCCTACGCCCCCTCCGGTGGACAGCGGAGAGGAAAAACAATAAAAAGCTCCTGGGTTGAGTTAAGGACAGGGAAAGATCACTTGCCAATTACTGTCATGGGCAAAACAGACTTGACTTGGGGAAATTAGTTTCATTTTTTACCAATCAAATTACAGTAGCGTAATGAGAAATAAAACCCAATCTTAAAAAGCCTTCCCCCCACCGCTCCTTCCTGGGCACAACTTCATTCCCAAATTCTCTATCTTCTTCCCGAGAGCAGCACAATGGGATGGGCAATGGGTGTTGTGGTCAGTCCGGCACACATTGCTTCTGCTGCTTGTTCCCCCTCAGAGGCAGGACTCCTCACACTCTCCCCATATTCCAGCACAGGTCCCTACCACAAGGTGCATTCCCTCAGGACCACGCTGCTCCGGCGTGGGTCCCCCGTGGGGTCACAAGTCCTGCCAGAAAACCTGCTCCAGCGTGGGCTCCTCTCTCCACAGATCCGCAGGTCCTGCCAGGAGCCTGCTCCACTGCGGGCTCTCCATGGGGTCACAGCCTCCTTCGGGCATCCGCCTGCTCTGGCGAAGGGGCCTTCCCGGGCCGCGGGTGAGAGATCCGCTCCCCCGCGGACCTCCCTGCGCTGCAGGGGGACAGCCTGCCTCACCAGGGTCTTCCCCACCCCGGGCTGCGGGGGAATCTCTGCTCCGGCACCTGGAGCATCTCCTCCCCCTCCTTCTTCGCTGACCTGGGGGTCTGCAGGGTTGTTTCTCTTATGTGTCCTCACTCCTCGCTCCGGCTGCCGTTTCTGTGGGCCCTGCAGCCTTTTTCCTCCTTACGTCTGCTATCCCCGAGGCGCTGCCGACTGTCGCTGACCGGCTCGGCCTTCCTTACCCTTAGGAAAAGTCTCATTCCCGGGCCCTCGTCCCCATTAGCCTTCAGCGTGGACGTTCTCACCCGGGAGAGAGTTCACGTCGTCTGCTGCCCAGTCCTGGTTACGGAAGCGCGCCGGAAGGAGCCCAGCTCCTCGCCAGGAGGAGCAGGACAGCCCCCCCAGGGGAAGGCAGGAAGGACAGCCCTGGAGTGCCCAGGTGAGGCCAGTGCCCCCGGCCCTCCACCGCCTCGCCGAAGCCCTCCTGGCACCGCCGAGGAGTCGGATGACGGCGACGAAGGGCTTCTGGCGCTCCGCGGCACGGAGAAGGGAGCTGGCAGCGGCGAGAGAAACAGATGCGCGGGTGCGGGCCAAAATGGCTCTAGCCCTTGGTCGTAGGCATCGAACTCCTTACCCCCCGGACCGGCGGCACGCGACCGCTCCCCTGGTCCACAGAGGGGGCGTTGCCGGGGGGGGGCCCCGCGCCCCTTAGAGCCCTCCCGCGGCCCCGCGCCCGGCCCGCCCGTGGTCGTGGTGCTGCACGGCCCCGGCCTCGGCCGCGGGCAGGCCGGCCCCGGCCCCGGCCCCGGCCCCGGCCCCGGCCCCGGCCCCGGCCCGGCAGCGCCGGCTGTCCTCCTCCGGTGCCCTCCTCCCCGGTGCCTCGGCCCGCTCGCCCTTCCCGAAGCCTGCGGCAGCCCCAGTCCCGAGGCTGCCTTCCCCAGCGGGGGCTGCACGGCTCGGCACGGCCCAGCCCCACGCCCCGAGCCTGAGGAAAAGTCCCGTCCCGAGCTCTGGTCCCCGTGAGGGGGAGGCGGCGCGTGGGTTGGGGCGCGCAGGGGCTGGGCGCGAGCGGCGGGCGGGAGGGCTCTAGGGGGCGCGGGGCCCCCCCCCCGGCAACGCCCCCTCTGTGGACCAGGGGAGCGGTCGCGTGCCGCCGGTCCGGGGGGTAAGGAGTTCGATGCCTACGACCAAGGGCTAGAGCCATTTTGGCCCGCCGGCGGGGGAGCCCACCCGCGCAGCTTGCTTTTTCGTGCTGCCTCGCTCCTCTTGCAGGTGGCCTTCTCCCGAGGCCTTTGGCCCGCTTTCTCGTCCCTCCACCTGGGGGGGGGAGGGGGGCTGACCCTGGCTGGACGCCAGGTGCCCCCCAAAGCCGCTCTGTCGCTCCGCACCCACGGCCCCCTCTCAGCTGGGCTGGGGAGAGAAAATACGACAAAGGGCTCGTGGGTCGAGAGAAGGACGGGGAGCGATGGCTCACCAGTTACTGTCACGGGCAAAACAGGCTCGACATGGGAAACCCACCTTAATTTAGCACCCATCGACCGGAGCAGGGTAATGAGGAAGAAAACCAAGTCTCGAAACGCCTTCCCTCCACTCCTCCCCTCTTCGCGGGCACAGCTTCACTCCGGGCTCCTCTTCCTCCTCCCCCAGCGGCGCAGGGGGATGGGGAATGGGGGTTACGGTCAGTTCATCACACGTTGTCTCTGCCGCTTCGTCCTCTTGAGGGGCAGGACTCCTCCCTCACGCTCTTCCCCTGCTCCAGCGTGGGGTCCCTCCCACGGGAGACAGTCCTTCACAAACTTCTCCAACGTGGGTCCTTCCCACAGGCTGCAGTTCTTCACACACCGCTCCGGCATAGGTCCCTTCCACGAGGCGCGGTCCTTCAGGACCACGCTGCTCCGGCGTGGGTCCCCCGTGGGGTCACAAGTCCTGCCAGAAAACCTGCTCCAGCGTGGGCTCCCCTCTCCACAGATCCGCAGGTCCCGCCGGGAGCCTGCTCCACTGCGGGCTCTCCGTGGGGTCACAGCCTCCTTCGGGCATCCGCCTGCTCTGGCGAAGGGGCCTTCCCGGGCTGCGGGTGAGAGATCCGCTCCCCCGCGGACCTCCCTGTGCTGCAGGGGGACAGCCTGCCTCACCAGGGTCTTCCCCACCCCGGGCTGCGGGGGAATCTCTGCTCCGGCACCTGGAGCACCTCTTCCCCTCCTTCTTTGCAGACACCAAGGTCGGTGAAATTGTTGCTCTCGCATATTCTAATTTCTTTCTCTGGTTGCAGTTTCTGTTGTGCAGGTTTTTCCCTGCCTTAACTACGTTATCCAAGAGGTGCTACCACTGTCACTGATGGTCTCCACCTTGGCCAGCAGCGGGTTCCTCCTGGAGCCGGCTGGCATTGGCTCTGTCAGACACCAGAGAAACTTCTAGCAGCTTCTCACAGAAGCCACCCCTGTAGCCTCCCCACTACTGAAAGCTTGCCACACAAACCCAATACAATGGGTTTTGCAGTAGATGTAAGAGATGCATTAGCTGTTAGAATGGCATACTACAATTATCTTAAATGGGCCTGCTAACAAGTGTTAATGTTCTGTCTTCTGGCTATATAGCTATCTAGGCTCTATGAGAGCCCATATATCTCAATATTATAGCTCTATACTGTATTCTGAAACTGTGTTGTATGATACAATTTGGTTCCCTGTCAAAGTGCCTTAAAAGAAGGGGGAGAGAAGAATGAAGACTTGACATCGTTTTAGAGATGACAAAATACAGAGACTGAGACTTTTCATTGATTTTGTAATTTAGTTTATGCTGCTCTTTTTCTTATTTTTTCAGTTGATATGTTTTTTTTTGTTTTAATAAGAAGTTTAGTCTATACTATGCTATTCAAAATCTTAAGCTTATGCTGTGTGGCTCACGTTCAGCAGCATAATGCTCTTCCTGGATGAATAAGCATTACACCTGTAACTCAGTTACAGGAGCCAAAGCTTGTGGAAAATGTGTTTTAAAATGTACTTCTGGAAAGCTGTAGAGTGTCTAAACTTTATGCATTTTTTGGAATATGGGTAGTGCAAAAAATGAAAATAACAAGTGATCACATATCATGGTGGAACGGTTGGAGGCAAGCAATCATGAGCAACATAAATTTGTTTAAAGAGCTGAATGATTTCTAATGAGAAGTGCTTCATGGTAGTTGGGCTGTACAAAGTGTATTGGGGGGCCTAGTCATGCTGTTCTGGCAAAATGTGATAAAGGACTTGGATGATTATTGCATTCAGTATGGGAATAATCATAATAAAACTTTAAAAAGTATTTTGCAAGTATTAAATTAGAAATTATCAAAATACTTCTTTCAGGAAGGAAAGTATTACTGCCTCAAGAAATCGCTAGGTTAAATAACTTGTCCAAAGCCAATGAAAAAAACAAGTCAGACCAGATTTATTATTGCAAAATGAAAAAGCAAATGATGTTTGGAGTTGCAGTGGGCTTCGTAGCCCTAAATTCCTGTGCTGTATAGAAGGCTTTGAGCTTGATGGTAGCTTTATCCACAGGACACATGTCTTTAGGAAAGGTCATAAAGACAATGTCAGCTGAGTTGTCAGGGGAATGGAACTGCTGGTGCGAAGTAGAATATGCTGCAGTATTGTTTCATGGCAAGACAACTAATCTGAGCAAAAAATCCTAATGGAGACAAAGCACTGGGGTAGACTTCACCATACCCAAGCTAGATGGGCTCGACCCCACTTCTGCAGTCTAGCTCCTATAGCTGCCTTGTGGTGCAGATTGCAGAACTGCTTCTCCGTTAGGATTTACAGCACAAGATCTGGTGAGAGTTACCCCCAGGGATTTGGCTTTTTTGGCAGCAAAGACAGAGGGAGGCTTTTCTGTCTCTTGGGGAGGCTCAGCGGTAGCAGTGGGTATAAATTAGTAGGTTACGAGAGTCTGTTACAAAGCTGTCCAATGTTAATCTCATTGGATGTATCTGTATTTAGAATTAATTGTGTTTCTGCTGATACAGGCTCACATAGGAACTATGTTTGTGTACCTACTCATTTGCATGTTAATGGGGTTCTCCAGGGTTTTTCCTTGATCTTTAACAATAGGAAAGCCTGGCTAATTGAAATTTATTTGAAAAGGGTTTATTTGCCTCTTGGGCTAGGGACAATAAACTATAACAGCTGAGGAAGGCTGTAGTGCTCATGTTAGTGAGTTAGATTTTAATACCTGAGCATAGCCACACTGGCAGGATAAATTAACAAAGGAGGTGAATGGTTTACACTGATCCTTCTCATGCTAACCACCCTAAATTGGTTTTGGTCCAGCCTCTTCATGTAGTGACTGCTTCATAGCAGCTGAGGTGGGAACTCTTGATTTCTAGTGGACCAAAGGACCCACATGTAAAGCTTTCTATGTGATATAGTTGTCTGCTTCTAACAGATGAGTCTGGCTCAAGAATGTAGGAATGACATCCCACAAAGATCTGTCCCAATTACCACCACTAACACTGATAAAAAAAAAAAAAAAAAATTGAGCCTGAACATCTGAACTGGCCTTAAATGCCATACACTGAATCCTGGCTTTGTTTATTCTAATGTCTTTGATTCTCTAAACCCTTTATTCCACTGTCACTGGTGCAAGACACGTCTGTCTCAGATCTCTGTGGAGTCTTGCATAGAGCCCCTTGCTCTCAACGTGACTCCTGTCCAGAAATGCTGGAAAGTGTTGGTGAAGCATGACAGTTGCCGTAGCAGATGAACGTACTCTGAGCATTACCTCTAGGCTGGGAATACTCTGATGGCTCAATTTATCAGCTGCCCCCTTTGCCAGCACCATCAGTCAAACTGGAGCTGGAGGTCAGGATTTCAGTGTGGAAATAACATTTTGGGTGAATGATGATGATTATTTATTGGGGGGAAGGGTTGTGGGTTTTTTACTACTTATCCTCTGTGGCCTGTGTTTTCAGCTAACTGCATGAGAGCTATTCTGATGTGCACCTTCTGGGGTCCTTTGTTTTAAACCCAAATATTGTGGTTTCTTTCTGTCTAGTCACCAAAAAACACTGTAGGGCCTGGGTAACACTTCATTAATCTCTGTATTTTAGAACCTGCCTATGATTTGGTGGTCTCGGTCCATCTCTTTGCAAATATTTAATTGCTGGGTCTTATATTGAGGTTTTTGATTATGAAGAGTTCATTATAAGGCAGAGAGCACATTTCCTAGTACAAAACAGAGTATAATCACAGCTGAAACACAGCTGTCAGAATAAAATGAACACAAAGTGCAGCTATTGCTTTAATTGTGTTTATGTACTCATTAACTCTGGAAACTTCACAATCCAAAGTGGTTCTTCCCGCTGATATGCAGTAAGCAATGGGCTACCACACTTCTGTAACCAGAGTCAACTGGATTTTGTCTTTCTGTCCTGAGATGGAGCTGACTAATGCTTTAAAGGGAGCGTGGAGTTCCCTGTGCTCTCCCAAGGCAAGGAAAAGTAAATGTGACAGAGAATACGTCAAGGACAAGACTGTCAGCCTGCCAAAGGAGACAATGGTGTGGAGGTACGACTGAATGCCAAGTGGTCTAAGGGTGTAGAGGATTCTCCCAGTGGCAGTTTGCTGGGTGAAACAGGTTGAATGGGTGAGGTCTGTTTCAGGCAGGCTCAAGGCAGCTGTTGCATTCAGAACTGGTAAGTTACCGAGTAGCAAGCCCTCACAGATGAAAATGCATCGTGAAACTAGCTCTGTTCATACCACCTGAGCATGTTTTCAGAGCATTAACTTTAGCATCTTCTTGTTTTTGAATACTATGACAATTCAGGGAAGGTTTGGACCTTGACAGCCTTCCATCTTTTGTATTCCTGCCTACCCCCCGAGAGCGTTATTCACTGACGTAATTTCTACAGAAGTAAAGATGTAAAGGCTCTACCATGGTGCACAGCTGTAGTATTTTCTGGAGCTTTTTGTAAAAGCAGTGGAAAGCCATAAAGGACTGGTAGATACTTGGTTGGCCACGTGCCTCTAGAAAGGAAAAAAGAGACCCACAAAACGTGGGGTTTGTGCATGCAGACATAGACGCAATTGGTGTATTCGGCAAAGTACTCTGATATCCTCTGGTGATTTTGTTGTTTTTCTTATAGTCTCCCCCTTTTCACTGTCCTTGAACAAACATGAGCTTTACAATAAATTTGAATTTATTAACCTCTAACATTTTTAGGGTAAATGATGTATCATAATTGACTTTTCCCTTCTGCTATTTGTTTGTGATTTCTTTTTCCTATCTACAAATAACAAATTACTTTAGTGTATATTTGTTACCATGTATTTAAAGGGGTTTCTCATTGTCTCTTTCTTATTTTTAGATTTCAGAGATTTTTTTCTGTACAAAGTCCCTTAACAGTAACCATGTATGTTTCTAGCATCAAATCCAGCAAGTACTGTTTAGGGAAAACTATGGAAATTCCCTAATAATTGTTTCCATTTGTAATCTGGAGTTGTGCATTGCAGATAGACAGCTCCTCCTGTATCTTTTTGAATATTATTTCACAGGTAATGTTATAAATCGGAAGAAAGATTTAAGAGGGAAAAAAAAAAAGGGGAAGGGGGCAGGTGAGGAACTGTAGAGGTAGTGGTATGAGATCCAAAAGTGGAGAATTAATTCTAACTTAAGAATGCTCAGTTTGAACTTGCAAATTCACAATTACTGCTCACAACTAACGATTGATCAGGGTAATGAGTCTGAGGGAAACTGAATTGTTGAGACAATGCTAGATGCAACATTGTTTAGGTTTTGGAATTTTTCTAAATGTTTGTGGTATAAAGACCAAAGAAGGAATTAGCATCTGGTGTGGCACCATCCATGCCTCATACTGAGCTAATTGGGGAGCAACTCATTTGCTCTTTCTCATGTGAGAGCTTGGCTTTCTAGAACACCCTGCATGAAGAGGCATGAGAATTGCATGGCTAATATGAACTTACAACTCTAGCTGAAATTAATAACAATTGTCAGGTACCAAGAATCTTAAAAATGTGTAGGTCCTAGGGTAGGAAGCAACTGACTGGATCATCAACTGGCATAGCTCTTTGATGTAGGATATGCTGAAGTTGACATGACCAAGCAAATTGCAAAACTGATCCACAGACTCTTGTATGTCACAGGACAAACAGTACAGTGCATAGAGGATGGCCGAGTGTTGTGCTTGAGCTAGGATGGGCAGTCACCAAAAAATATTGCTCTGCTGTCCTGTTTCTTCTCCACATGTGATGGGTAGAACAGAATGACAGATAAGCAGACAAGACAGTAAATTCTCGCTGATGAGGAACTGTGACCAGATTTATTTGACTTTAATGAGTTTATTGGCATTCACCTCGGAGGGTAGCTCTTTTTAACCAAGGTACATAGTGGTCCTGGGGAAAAAAAGAAAAAAAGAAAAAAAAAAAAGCAGGTTCTGAGGTTGTCCAGACTGACGGCACACTTCAACTTCAGGCTAGATACAGTGCTTCATTCTCAACAACTATTTCTTTCATTTTGGCAATATATCACTGCAAATGTCCAGTCAATCTTTGTAAAAATATAATGGAAGGAGCTCAGTCTTGCTGTAATTGACAGCAGCAATAGCGAAGTAAGGTACAAGAGAAAGTCTTAAATGCTCTTCAGGTGTAAATCCACTGTACCATGTAAGCAAAGCTGACTCTCTAGTGAGGAAATACAAAATAATGTTCTGAGATGGACTTTTTTTTTTTTTTTTTTTGCTTGCCTCCACATCTGTTTGGTGGGCGTTTTTGCCATTGACTAGAAATAATGTTAAAGTAAGCAGCAGATGTGCATCCTGAAATATACTGAGATACTCTTAAATCAATGTTTGTTTTCAAAGTCTTTTGGAAAGTTGAGAGAGAAATAGAATATTAATAGCCAACTCAGTTGGTAAACTCTGCAAGCACTTTAGAAGTACCCTTCAAAGAAAGGATGTGGTAAACTTTAAATTGGTCTTAAGGGAGCTACATAGGACCATTATCAAATAGAGCATTTAAATGAAAGTGTGTCAGGAATATTTTTTTCTACCAGCTGGAGCTTGGAAGCTTGAAACTCTTCAGGTCTTGCTGGGTGGAACTGTACTATATACTGCAACTTCTTATTTTTGTTGTTATCTCTATGGTTTTAAGCTGATTACATCTCTATGCTGGAGCTTAAAGCTTGTAGCTCCTAAAGAATCATTCTGAGAGTGTTTTAATGGTTGCAGTGGCGAGTTACCATGCATTACCCTGGAGTGTCTTGTTTGCCTAGCATCTCCCATACATAATTCAGTTTTTGACTCCCACCTTGCCCCTTAAAGCTAGGCTATGTTTACTTACCTTCCACCTTGTCATTTTTTCATTCAAGCGCTTTTTTGTTTTCTCGCATGTTGCCCCTTTGTGCTTTAGAATTTTATCACAAATTTTCAGAGCTTTCTTGGAACTCCTCAAATTCTTTCTTGAAATCTGTTGCTATGATGTTTTATAAAACCTAGCACTTAGGAAGCCACTAGACTGTATCAATACCTTATCTATCATTGTGACCAAGGATTTGTCTGCCCTGTGTGGGGGAGTGTGGTATAGAGACTTCTAAGCCTCTGTTAATGCAAGTAGCTGTGCATGTTCACACAAAGCGTAGCATCATGCAGAGAAATGAGTTTAGGTCCAGTCACCGTCTGGCTGCTGTGACTTAACTACTAGGCCCTGGCTCTCTGCTTTACACACTGGTATTTCTTGGAGTAGCAGCTCTACTATGGGAACTAGATCTGTTCCTCTTAATTTCTTCTTTTTGTGGTTTCTTGACTTACATGGAAAGCTTTCACTCATTTTGTTCAGTGCATAACGAAATTTGATCCTGCTTAATGACTGGAGGTTGGGGGCTGGCTGGAAGAGGCAAAACTGTTGAGGGGGCTCCGGCTTCCCTGCCAACCCTGGCTCAGGTTCTGGATGTTGGAAGATACTGAGGTGGAATGTCAGTGAGATCCCATGCAGGCACAAGGTTTAACTCCAGCTTTTAGTTAATCCTGTGTTTTATGATGTTTACTCCTATTTAAAAAGAGGAAGAATAAAACAAGATTGATATTGCAGAGAAAATATTTCCCTTTACCACAGAGTTTTAATTAAGTATTGAGGAAAAAAAACATGGACTAAACTGATTCTGCTTGCCTAGAGTAATGGATCTGGAAGCTGAAATGAGTCTATTTTTTCTTGTCTCAGTATATTAAGAATAAATGGGGGATTGAAAGCAAAAAGAGTCCTTCATACAAGCATTTCAAAAGCCTCATAAGGGAATTTTCAGAGGCATATCCTGCTACAAATTTTACCTTAAGTGTTTGTGCATCTATTCCAACAGCTGATTTTTAATGTATGTTAGAGTTCATCTATTAAGCAATGGTTATTATGCATGTTTGCACATGGCAGACAGTGAAATAGAAAGTTTGACAGGCTACCTGTGACTGATTAAATTCTTTTTCCACTTCCATTAGAGTTCTCAATCTCACCTTGAAAATCTCATCCCACACCCTTGATATGATTTTTTTTTTTTAAATGGCATTTATACTGTGCATATGAAACACACTAAATTCTGTAAGCTCTCTATTTAATAGAGACCGAGAAAATGCTTGCAGGTAGTTCCTAGGAAATGATAATGAAATTCCCAACAGAACTGTCTAATACTGTCAGATTCGTGGTGGTGGGTCTACTCGCTTTCCTGCACACATGTGAGAAGCAAACTGCATTATTTCAGCAGGATCGTGAAATGGAAAAGATGCCTTTTTTCAAAGCCATTTCATGGTCACACATGCCTGGATCTGGTTCAGTTCCTAGAATTTGATTTAATGAATAATGTAGAACTGCAGTGCTTATTTGGTAATAATTGCTCTTGGGGTGCTTGCTCCTGCAGTGATGTCTGATGGAGTATCTGCCCTGGGAGAGCTAGGGTTAAATCTGAGAGAAGAGGTAGGAACCTGCTGGGTGAAAGTAGTGGTTCCCAGGCTTCTGACCTGCTTTCTGCATTCACCACCTCCACTCTTTTAGCTATTATCTCTCTACTGAAAGAAAAGACTGCCCCACTAGTACGAAGAAACTGAGGCCTCTTTGGAATGAACAACTTATTCAACTTAGTGTTGCACTGAAAAACTATCTTAGAAGACAACCTTAAATGAAGTGACTTTTTAACGTTTATTTGAAAATTAGCGGTATTTATGTGGTACCCAGATGAATGCACTTCACCAGAAGTTCCATAATCCCAATGCTGGGACACCAATAACAGAGTTCAAGTATGTACATAAATCCTGGACTGATTCCTGGATTTTGAGGTGCCCATCTTCAGGATCTTAGGGACTGATATTTGCAGAAGACAATAGAGATCATGAAGGTATTTTTTGATGGAATTGTCTGTAGAGAAAAACACACTGCTCTGGAGATTCTGCAATTGTCTACAAATTTGTATCAGTTTTTCTTAATGGTTTCTTTGGAAATCTCCATCTTTTAGATTATTTTCCCAAAGTCAGAATGTTTCCTTTTTCATTTTTCTGTTTTCCTTTTATTTTTCCTTGAAACAACTTTTGTGTCTTGAAAGATCCCTTTTTTTTAAAAGTACCATTAATTTCAACTTTTCAATTTACATTTCTCCCATGTTTTCAGCATACCCACAATTTAAATTCATTTCAGACTGCAAACAATTGAGGGTGAGGAGGAAGCAAAAATAAGAATTCAAAGAAGCTGTTATTCACCCAAGTTTATCTGCAGCTCCACTCAAAATCAAAGTGAAATCAAAATCTGAGACAATGACAGGAAGCCATGGGACAACCAGAAAGCACTGAATTTCTGGGGAAACACTGGAAAGAAGATGCCAGCAGCTTTACACACACATGGTGACAAACCTTCATCCTTTGTCAGCTGGTGAAGCTCCACTGATTTCACAGAAGCAGGCCAGATACATGCTTCTGAAAAGGAGAGACTCGCTGAGGGTCTATGGCAGGCAATCTGCACATAAAAAGAAAAGTTAGCGTCCTCAGCCTCCCAGTCTGTCTCTCCCTAAAGGGACCCACTCAATTTTTCTTTTAATTAGAACATATTTTGACTGCATGAGAGCCAGCGTATTTTCAGATGTTGCAGGCCCCTGGATGTAGAGGAGCAGGGCTTGTTCCATTTCTCGAAGTTCCATTTCCAACTGTGAAGGTAGTTGTAGTGTTCTTATCCTCACAGTATCTTAGTAGTAGATGATGTCAGGATTTGGCTGTGTTCTTACTAGAAGAAAAGCTGTAGAATCCAGAGGGAAGACCTAGAAATCTTCTCATTTTGCAGCCAAGGATTGTAGATAGAAAATTTACCGTTCCCACCCTCTTCTGAAGACCTACTGGAATTATTTTTTTTCTTAACTGAAACATTGCATCAGGTGGTTTCAGGCTTAACTTTTGTATATTTAGCTGGTTTTGAGAAGACTTTTGTTACTGATTCAAAGGTCAGTTGTTCCTCCTCTCTCCCCTGACAACACGTTTGAATAAAATGTAAACCTCTGCTAGCTGTAAAATTTGAAGTGGGAGAAAATGCAGATGTTATATTTATTTCCAGTAGTTTTTAACTCCTGTTCAGGGAGACAGGCAAACACAGCAGTGTGCAAAATATGCCTAAAGCTACAGTTCTTTCATTTCCCTGTACAGTGCCCATAAGAAGAATTATTAAACACGATTTTCACAAGGCAGGCATTTGTTTTTTAAATCAGGATTGGAAGATATGCTGGGGCTTAAAAGATTTATATGCCATTGCCTCTTTTATAATTGTTTCTGTAAATGGATGTGAGAGTTGAATCACTTAGCATCATTTGCTTTGCTGAAGAAAAGCAACACATTTTAAGCTGAGCTTATTTTTATAGCTAGGAAAGTGAAAACGTAGAAAATAGAGAAAATAGAGAAAAAAATATACAGACAGTAGCTCATGCTGTCAAAACTCTAAGATGTCTAAATGTCTTTGAAAATGTGCAGTCTCCATACCTGAGTAAGATTTATATTCACAAAGGCTGTTCAGGTCCTCAGCTCTTACTAATTTTGCTAGCTCAGTTGATTTCACTGGTGCCAATTTACCTGGTACCAACTGTGAAAATCAGGATCCTGGATGTTTGTACTTGAAAGACAAGAACTTCTTGCTGAACTATTCTGTAATCAAAAGAGTGTGTGTGTATATACATGCTCATTATGAAAGTCTGCAACTCTTAGCTCAACTGTTCTACTGTCTTTGTTCGCCCATTTTTCTATATACATGATATGCTATTATGTATACATGTATACATGCATTATATATATGGATATGTTAAAAAACAAACTACTGGAAAAGAGAGAATTACCAAAAATTACTGCTTCCACCACTGAGTAAAGCAATGCCATTCTACATCAGAAGTTTGAATCCACAAGCCCATTCTGGACAAACTTCTGCATTCAGGAGGAGTATTAATTAAGGCCAACTGAGACCTCATTAAACCTGCATCCTAGTTCAAAATATTTGTTTGCATTAGCGCACTTTCCCCATTTAACAGTCCTGAGGAGTGGCTCACAGGAAATTCCACAATTACAGGTGCAGATTACAAGTGACCTGGCAGTACCAGGTTTCCCTCTTTGCCAGCTTTGTAGCAGCAGTGGTCTGCGTCAGATCCACACCCTGGAAGGAGAGAGGCTGGAGCTCCTTTACACCCAGTTTGTCTGCGTAAGGAGCAATGTTCAGGAACGCTGCTCCTATCATTGCTGCAGTTGACAACGTAGCTGATCCTTGCAAGGACGCAGCACTACAATGGCAGTATAAATCCGACGCAGAGGAGCGTATGCTGAGAGGACAGTTGAGTCACATCGTTTGTATGTCAGTCTGTCGTTACAAGAAGGAGGAACCCAGTTTTCAGATGGATCCTCTTCTGTTGTTTGTGAACGCTTACCAGCATGAAACACTGTTTTTGTAATGCCAAGACCTATTTGATTGTGTGCATTTGAAGTTGTTCATCATCTGGGCAAACGCACACACAGAATGGCAATGTGGTTTAACTTACGAGCCCATATGCAGAAGTTGAACGTACCTTTGTCAGACTCATTCAATTACTAAGTTTTGCTGCTTATCTAAATATTTAAAAGGGAAATTAAAGGTGCAATTTTACTTCCAATACAGAGTTAAATCTTAGGTTATGGACACCTACTACAGTGAATGCCATTATATTTGCATGTAAAGATAAATAGAAATTTTAAATAACATTAGGATTTATTCACGTTTCTCCCTGTGAAAGAGAATTAGTTTGTGAGATACGAAGAAAAATGCATTATTCATAATTTCATGTTAGAAATAAGAAAGTTGATATGAGGATATTTGGCACGGACTATAAAATCTCATTAGCAGCAGTGTTCTGAGACATTCTAAGAGGAGAAATCCATTTAGTTAGACCAGATTAATACATGGTAGTGCCACAAAGTAAGCTATGTCCTCCTGATTATTTTTGTGAGACTTCAAGACATTAGTTATATTTCCTCTTGAAATTAACATTTAGCGAACAAAGTTCCAGAATAAGTCCCTCTGCAAAAAGTGGTTTGAAAACTTAAGATACTGAGTAAGCAGGAGGTTTTTTTTATATTAGTTTTTGCTCTGCTGTTGTTCCAAACTTGATTGAATGAGAATACTGTGGCCTAAAGTGATGGCCAGCTCATAATCCATTATGTTGCATGTAGCTATGAGTCTTGACAGGTTTTTCTTAATAACTTTCTCAGAGAAACTTTTTGTCCTGGGTTCCAAGGAAAGCACCTTCTACTGTATGCAGATATGCAATGTTTGAAGTGTTGAGGTTGCTCTCCTTGGAGCCTGCAGGTACTTCCCTGGCAGGAAGATAATAAAGATATTAAGATGCAGCATTAAAGTACTCCTGTAATCTCACAGTAAAATAATTAACTCTGGTAGTTCAGCACTTTGATACAGGGCAAAAGGTCTGTTTGAAGAATACGGTGTCTGTAATTACTTTTTGTGATTGTATGTATTGATATTCCAATACAGAGTCAGAAGACAGTAATCTGTCAATGAACTGTACTGGCAGACTCCTGGGGTGAAGTCTCAGGCCCATGGAAGTCTGCAGTAAAAATCTCCTTTTCTTCCATGAGCCCAGAATTAACGTGCTTGGGCAATTATGCGCTCTCTTTTGGCAGAAATCTGTTGCTCTAGAGCTAATTGCTGGATAAAATCACAAGACTCTAAACTAATAAAAAGCACTGGTAGTCCTAGGGTAATAACAAGGAGAACAGAAGGAAATAAAGGTAACATTAAAAGTGTCATTTAAGTGAACAATAATAGACATTCACAGCTGAAGCTAAGGTAACCCTTGGCCCTTTACCTCGCTGGCTTTTCACAGCAACATAAACTAGTAAGTTTTCAACACATTGTTTTAATACTCATTTAACATCAGCGCTTTCACTAATGTTCATGTTCCTTAAATGCCCCTGTAAAATGTGCCGTGATAGTGTCATCTAGGACTTCTGTAGTTCAGCAGGAATTGCTCTGTTGCTGTCTGAACTTGGTTTGACCTCTCTGAGTGCAGTATTGCATAAGGCAGATAACTTCAACCATCTAATGAAATACTAAAAAAAAAAAAAAAAAAAAAAAAATAAATTTATTTATTTTTAGGTGTATCTTGCTCCAGAGGCTTGTTTTCCAAGGTCAAGTAGCCTCTTGGTTTTGCAAAGCACTAAGAGGATGGCCACAAGTTCATACAGCAACATGAAAAGCATTGAAAAGGCTTCATTTTAATAAAAACTATCTTCAGAAGTTGTTTATGTATTAGTCCTTATTCTTACTTAAAACACTATTGTAAGACTACTCAAAATCAGGTAACTGCTATTTATTTTTTTGCAATAGACTCTTACCTTACTCTTAGGTCTTTCTATAGTGTGGGGCTTATTTGAGTTGGCTGTTCATTGTGTGGTAAGCAGGGCAGCACTGTGTTTCTGAGAAGCTCTCTTAAAGACAATGTTATAAAATAAACTTCAATCTCACCAAAACCTGATATTTAAACACTACTTTTACCTCATATGTTATAATTTTGACCCTTTTTCCAGTTATTTTGAGTCCTTCTCTATTTCTTGTGTATTTCTTGTGTCATAAAAGGTTTCATATAATGGCCATTAACATCAGCAAGAGAAACTACAGGTAAACATGATAGTGTACATTTTAAAATAACATGGCTTTTTAAGTATGGAAGGAAAAATTCACCAATGTCATTAGGCTAAAGACTGAGGAGGAACCACCTCAATTTGTAGATGTACTTTTATTCCAGTAATGTATGAGACCAATTAAATTTGTTCTCTATAGCACAGCGGGCATATTATCTACTTTATTATACTTGCAGCATCTAGTTTAAATGTTTTGGAGAACTAATTTTAAGATCCAAAAGTCTCTAAAAAGTCTCTAAATAGAAGAAGTTCAAATGATAGGAGGAGATGCCTCAGAGATGTGATTCAGGTTAGGTGTACTCTTGTTAACTCCTTCTCTAGGTCTGCAGGTAGAGTTTTGACCCAGACATTTTGTACAGGTCAGGTTGTTTTGGAATTGTAAGTGTTAGATGAAGGATTTTCACTGGTAGGTGAAAGGATTGTATTAGACTGTACTTTTCTACAGACTGACAGTGGCATCAAAGAAGGCAAAACCTAAAGATTTTTAAACACATTCAGAAAAGCATAGAGTGTGCTTGGTCTCTAGAAAAGGATCCAAGAAGGGGTGTTAAGTGATGTTTTGTGACATGGAAATGTCAGTAAAGAGGGGAAATGCAATCTTAGGGAAATAGGCTACTGCATGTCCCTCAATATGGCTGCAAAAGAACATCTGATTCCTTAACATCTTAGCCTAGCAACCTTGATAAAGAGATAATAACACATATATACACACGTGTAGATCCAGCTGGAAAACTAGCTAAAATTTACATGTTAAATTAAGAGAAAAATGCATATTGCCTCTTTTGCAGGACAATCCGGGTAATATGAAATGTTTGGTACTTATAAATTTTGACAGGTTCTCTTTCTTTTTCTCTGAGAGAAACAGAAATGTCAGAAACAAGAATATTATATGCACTAAAAAAGAAAATGAAAAGGTTGGGAGGGTCAAAAGAATTTTCTCCATCTAGAGGAAATCTGTAACTCAGGGGGAATCTGCAGGTAGCTAGTTAAGGCTGCTCTGTGCTTCTGGGCAGTCCTGAGAGTATGATCCATTATTACTACCTTATAAATCTAAACCTTATGTTTAAAGTCTTTTCTTTAGATGATGTAGGCGTCGGTCTCGTTATTCAATCATTTTTAAACAGAGGGAACTATTTCATGGGGTTTTTTTTCCTTTGCTGATTTGGTATTTGTAGCCTGTTAAAATTTGCATGTAATTGACGCTGAAATGCAAGGCTGTCTAAACCAAAATAATCATTTAGATAAGCTGTGTCCTCAAAACATTTTTTCCTCTTCTATTAAGCAAGCAGTTATTTGAATATTGCCATGTTCCTGCCTGACACATCCCTTTCAGCAGCTTGTTCGGAAGCACTGTAGACACAACACAGTAAAAGCAGAACAGCTATTTTGCCATTTTTCATCATTGACAACATAGCTAAACCTTCCATGAAAACTCTGTCTCTGGAAGAACAGGTGCCTGACAGAGAAACTGCTCCCGACTGAAATTAATGGAATTGCTTTCTCAGATATGTGGACTTTTATTAGGACAAAAATTCAATTTCCAGACGTTTGCCGAGGGATCCTTCGTAGCCCTTCCACTGCTCAGTGGCCATAAAGAAGCCTGTAGTGTATGGGTAAAAGCAATGCTTATGACTGACAACTACCCATAAGCCTTCCTTTTAATTTAGGATGCACAATGCTGGAATATGAGTCCTGTATGTACTGTTGCTTAAGAGCTGTTCTTTCAAAATGAAGGTCTTATGTGACCATAAAGTGGAAGAATTTCTTTTGTGCCTATAGCATTCCATGTACATTTTATGAGTCAAGGGAGATAAACAGGAGAAAGGTGCCTAAGTCATATTCTGCTCTTCGAATGTGGAAGAGTTTTCCCTGCCTTTAAGGAACACAAGCACGTGTCAGGTCTGTGAGCAGAATCAGGCAAAAAAAGAGAAGCTGTAGGCTTAAACAGCAAGCATACAGTGTGTACCAGAGGCATATCAACTACCAGTGTTTACAGAAGATTCAAAATAATTTCAAGGGTTAGAATTCTATTTTCTCCCAAAATGCAGGGTCAAAATTGATTCTTCTTTCATTCTGTAAAGTTTAGAGAAGTCACTTTGGTACATTTGGCAGGTCCTTGGGCTTGTAATCTTAATGCATTAGCTGTGGCAGGGGAATGGAAAAGACTGCACTAGTATGAAGCTGGTGGAAGAAGTACCTGCACTGTCATTCATGAACACGGGGCCGGGGTCTCCTTAGCAGTAAGCATGCTCAGCATTTTTTCAAGAGCAGATCCTTTTAGTGTCATCAGAGTTTATAGGTCTTGCCCCATTGAATTATATAAATAGCTACAAGTTACAGCCCTATAAAATGCGAAATGTCCTTCTTGGGTTGCTGAAGGCACTCAGTTCCCATTGACCTCCAACTGAACTAAATAAAAGCTGATGTCAAAGGGAGTTAAATGCACTCAAAACATTTCCTTCTCTTTGGGAAAGTTTTGAGCAATAAGACAAGCTATTATCTCAGATATCTAGTCTGTATTTTCTTTACTATTTGTGCTCATTTCTATTTGTATATGAATATATGTATATGGATCTTACAGATACATATAAAATACAGGAGAAAGAATGAGCACCAGAAAAATGAATAAATGTGGAAAAATCCTAGCTGACAAAAAGCAGTTGTTTTCATAGGGAGATCACTCATTGCAAATTATATACTCAACTCTGAGAATTTAAATTAACTAATACATAGATTGTTGATTTTCTTCATGAGTCAGATCTATGATCTAGGTGTGCTTGTCCTAACACAGCAAGATTTTTGTGTTCAGTGGTGGTGTTTGGTTATGACTTTCCTTGTGTGACTATGTGTGTATAGACTTCCACCCAGGAAATATGAAGACAGCCTTCTAAGGGTTGCTGAACCACCAGCCCATTGTTGTAGACTGGGTCTGTACTGCTGTTGACTTCTCCATGCGACTGTTGCCCCGCCTGAACGCAGCAGACAGCATCCTTGAGCATGTGTGTGCACCAGTTTGTATGGTCTCGTATGTTGTGCTGGAGAATGATTGTCTGTACTGGATAGCAGCTGTAATGGGTAACATGTACAAACCCACAGAGATTAGCTTTGACAAGATATGCACTTGTCAGGGTTTATAAGATTAAGTTCTCAAGAGGTGATCTCAAGCTATGGTTACCACCCGAAAGTTAAAAGCAAGCAGACTTCGATTAACGAACCTCACTGTGCACCTGCTTCTCTGTCACTTTTGTTCTAACACCCAGACAGGCTTGTTTTCTGAACCAAGTAATCCTGAGGTGTAGCAATACAGATGCTCAGGAACTCACTCTGTACAGTCTCATGTGTTAAGGTGGAAAATTGCTGTGGAAATCTCTTGAGAACAGCTTGTCACACAGTGTTTTCACTGTGGTGTAAGCCTCCTGCTACTGCCCTTAGTGTCACTCAATTTGAGGGGGACTAGCTCTCTGCAGGAAAGCATTTCCTCACGGAGAACTGGTTTAGGGCTTTTGGCTGACTCATAACGGTCTTGAATCACATAGAAAATTACCACTCCTTCTGCTGATGCCGTCTAGGCACCAGTATTAGCACTGGTCTAGGGTATATCTGAATACACAGCAGGTGCTCAAGGCAGCTCGGCTGCTCCGAGGAATGCTGTAACGTCAGTTCGTGCCCTTGGTGGTATGGTCACTTGTCCCCAGAGTGCTGCTGGTCTGAGACAATTAACACCTTTCACATAGCCCATGCGCTGCTTTGATTTGTAATACCAAATTCTTTTCCTTTCTTGGAATGTTAGGATTTTCCCTGCTTCTGTGTCATAATCACTTACTGTGGTTTCTTTGTTTATGCCAATTCAAAGGTCACATTACTTTTCTTATACCTTATTAATGCTAATTTCCTAGATTCACGTGGTATTTCCAATTGCTGGTCTTCAAGCCCAGGTTATTTGGATTACCCACTGATTTAGTCTTTTCTGCTTATAGTATGTGATTTATTTTTTTTTTATCTTTTTTTTTTTTTTTTGGCTCAGTCCCATATAATTATCACTCTACCCTTATTACAAAGGGTATATTTTGGAGTTTGTAATTCCAGAATATGTCACCATCAACAAAAGCCTGTGAAGCAGCAAGAATATTGAAATATGCTTTTACTTGGGAAAAAAGTAACCACCTTCCCACTATGTAGACCACAATACTATTACAGCTGGGACAATGCTGTGGTAGAGCTACACAGATGCTCCCAGTAATGTCTTCAATGTCTGCAACTATTAATGCAAAACAGAAGGCACAAAAATAACCAAACTTGATGGGGATTAAAAGGAAACCCCTCAACCTAGTAGCACAGATTTCAGTATTTGTGCTAAATGTGCTCAACATAGGATCTCTAGAGGAACTGAGGGTCCTTTTGAGTGGGTTAGTTGAAGTAGGCTTTATTATCATATCTGAATTCTGGAGGTATTTTATTTATTGCCGTATCTGAACTCTGCTTAGCTGGAAATACATTCATAAAGTCCAGGAAGCCATAGGGGGAGAAAAAAAAGAAAAAGAGGAAAAAAACCAGACCAGGGAAAAAAATGTGAACGTGTTCTAATTAGTATGTTAAAGGAACTCCCAGTTTTTTTAAATTGTTATATTTGGTATCTTTTACTGATAATCCACCCAGTGAAAATGCATGGGATTTGGATGTTTTGCAAGAGTTGCTCCAGATAATTCTTTTTATCAGCAGAAATTGCTTGAGGAAATACGTTGTAAACTCTTCATTCGTTGATAAATTCAGACATTTAAGAGAGTGAGGAAAAAGAGTATTTGATAAAATTGTTCCTCTTCCTCCACTTAAAGCTTTTAAAGGAATTGATTAATTAAAAAAAGTTCTATCCTGCAAGATGTCATTTTTGCAGAATAACCACAAGTATGACTTAATCGATTTAGCTAGGGATCTGAGGAAATCTTCACTTTCTAGCATGCTTTCAGTTAGGAAGAGAAGTTCATGGACACACACTCTTAAAATCTCTAAGGGATGCTGAAATTAATTTTTCATGGTGAAACAAAGTGAATATACAGTACTTGCATGTGTAGTAAAGTGACTTTTTATATGCCATTAATTATCAGTTTCTGAAAATAGATGAGGAATGTTTTAGATGTTTAGATTATCTGTCTGGGATTCTCCGGCCTACAGTACTGAGGTATGATTTATTTCATATCAGCTAGGAAAAAAAATCTCTTTAAATGTTAAATTTCCCTGTAAACTCTCTTAAGAAACTGTTACATCCTACGTTTCTCCTCTGTCCCTTTGTGTTCTGCAGTGCCCTCCTAAGGTATGACATAAATACTGCTCAGGAACTTCTTTCCAGTCTTAATGCGTTTTAAATGTTTCACTTTGAGCACATAGAAAAACAAACAAGCACCAAAAGGAAGTGATGTTTCAAAGGTGATTAACAGTTAGGAAAGGTGTATTTTATATAGTCAAGAAACTTTCTTCTGTTGCTTCATGCGTGCAATCTTTGCAGCAGCAGTGAGCCTCCTGCCCTTTTTCTTCGGTTCAAAATTACATTTCAAGTCCAACCATGCAAAATCAATATATTTCAGTCAATCACATTTAAAGCTTTACTTGATAGCACATGTTTTTCCTATAATATACTGGGTTATCGCCTTCCAAATTTGATAGAGCTAAGGCTTTGGGATGAGATAAGAAATATTAATGCGGTGTGCAGTTTAAACAAATCAATGTAGCAATCTGTACTGAACACTAGCAGAGTAAACATTTGACTCTCATTTGACGTGCAGCAGTCCCAGTACTTAGCTTGGCCGCAGTTCCTGCAATTTGTTTTCATTTATGTTGAACCACTGAAGTCTTTTGCGCTGCCATTAGCACTCTGGAAGCATTAAGGAGGAAAGTGAGATGGATTCAAATCCATATAGGTACAAAATCAAACTAATCTTCTTTTGTAGCTGAAGTGAAATTCTGAGAAGCTCAGAATTCTTCAAAGTCATTTCTCCAAATTCATTGTAGAAATCATCAAAGCACTGTTTCTCTGCTTTATCTTAGTCTGAAAAGAAGTTACTTTTCCTGACAAGGCACTGTAGTTTATATTCCAAGTACAATCCAGCGCTTGCTCAAACCACTCTCATTTATTCTTCAGAGCTATCTATGAGGGAAGAATACATTGCCTACAAAATGACTACACAAAATAGTATCTGTAGAAGAGTAGAATGTAGCTAACAAACCTATCATTTGAAATTTACCACACACATATAATTAAATACTATTTCTTTAAAATAAACATATTTTCTTGGGGTTAGCAGGAAAGCCCGCACAATTCTCTGTCCTATTTTGTGTTCTGTCCATATTGTCAAGCTTGGTAAATTTTTTAGCAGCTGTCAAAGTAAATTTATTACAGAAGAGGTCTAAGTTCTTGTGTAATCCAGAAGGGAAAAGCCCTGCTGACTTGGTTTTGCTTCATCTTTTGTCTTTACAACACTTTAAAAGCCTCATGTAGTTAAAATTCAGGAACAGCACTAGTTGAACAAAATTTTCCATCTGCTAAAGATGAGTGTTTGTGTGTGGTGCTTGTGTGTAAAATATGTCTGTGTTTATATTTAAAAAATAATTTTCTAATAGCTCACTTTCTAACAGGTCTGTTTTAAGCATGTAGTCTGTGAGGAATGTGTTGAATGAATGAAATGGAATTTGAGAGCTGAAATGAGCACAACACAAACTGAGCTATTCTGAAGGAATGAATTTTTGCTGATGTTTGGCTGAGGGAGCTTGAGCTTGGGTGAGGGAGGAAAGCTGCCAGATCAGTGAATGAAGGATCTAAGGTTGGGTATTATGTGAAAGCTGTATATATCCCAACAGTTGTGCAGTGAGATGTCACACTAGATGTCAGTAATGCAAAGAAATCTCTTAAAGAACCATATATAATATAGCACAAAATGAATACAATCAAGGAAAAAAATTACTGTGTCTCACCATGTATTTAAATTTATTATATATCCTAAATATATTGGAACTTCTGGGTATCAGCAGTGAGCTGAACTTCATTCATGGATCTGTTCACTCTGAGGGAGTCAGAACTGTGGATTACCTCTCGTTCTCCCTTCTGCTCCAGAAAAGCTGTACTACCTCGTTCTGACATGCAACCATCTGGTCTAAGTCTGTTAAGTCAATTCCTTACTGCTCTGCAAGTCTGGGTCACTGGCAAAGCACTTCTGTGTTGTCACTTTTGAGAAATTAAAAGTTACGCAAGTACCTCTGCACTTCTGAGGGAACAGTCAGAACTATGAATTATATAGCAAGTAACAGCAAGAGGCAGAAGGAAATTAGAGAGATTTATTTTTCAATTCATTTCTACAGAAAAGTGCATAACTATGCTCTTAACAACCTTCATTTAGATGAGCGTGTCTATGCCTATCAGTTTCCCCTCAAACAAAAAAGCCTAGAGTTCACTTAAATTAAAACAAATACATTTTGAAAAACAACAAAAAACCAAGCAAACAACACCTTCCCTCCCCCAAACAAAACAAAACACCATGTGTAGAAACAGGGGGTAATTTAAATTCACAGGAATTATGTTTCTTTGATCTTTGGGGATTGTATATGCAGCTCCCCCCCGTGCTGATAAGGTCTTGAGCAGAGTGCCTGAGTAGGTGCGTGTAGTATACAATCTCTTTTTCAGTAAAGTGTCCCAGGTCCTGGAAATTTGCTGACCTTAACTGAAGCCTTTTATCGTTGTGTGATTACTCTTTGAACATCTAGATTCTCTTTCTTAGCATTCTTTACATTCTTTTGATCAACTTTAGCCTTTCATAACTTGAAACACATGAGCGCTTCCCCTGCCAGATCTGTGTGTATCTGTGATCATCATGCCTGGATGACTTGATGTTTGCCAATTTAGTTTTACAGCAGGTTTAATTTAACAGGGAGAAGGTCAATACAATCAATCTGCCTCAAACTGTTTTGTTGGGTTTTTTTTCCCCTCAGCAGGAGGTATAAATGAATGGGGAGAGGGGAGATTAATTCAGCATAAACGGTTGCATAATTTGCTACCCAGATCTGCTAATGAGAGTATTATTTTATCATTTTTATTCTGTTTACTATATCAGCTCTTTATGAAGAGTGGATTAATATGGCTTCAGATTAGGTTTTTAGTAGTCGTTCTTATTGTATTTTGGGGAAAATTGTTATTTGCATGATGTCTGTATTTCTTTATTCTTTGCCTGTGTTTTCCAAATTTGTCTTGTCTTCCATAACTAATATTACTAGTGTGAAAGACTGACCTATATTTGCTGAAAATATTGCCTTGATGTATGCTTTTGAATATTTTCTTTGCAAAGTATCTAACTTTGTAGGGGATGTAAGAACAAAAAATTGCCCCTCTTTGCACAGTCTCTAAAAGAAATCTAGAGTCCTTAAGAAAAATACTATAATACAGTTTTCTAATGGTCTCAATAGACTTACACTGTGAATATTTTAATTTTTAAAAATTTTCATGCAGTAAGGTTGGAAATTGTTAAAGACTTCAGCAGTGACCCAACTCTTTTCCTCTTGAAGTCGGTGGGAAACAGCAATTGATTTCAGCAGGAGCACAGTGAGGCCAACAGTAGGTAATTAGGAAAATCATATCCTAGTGGGAGAAGACCTAGGTTAAATATTGAAAAGCACCTAAGAGACTTAGGACTGCAAGTCCCATTGATTTTCATTAAGGGTGAATTTCTTATCTGTAATTCTGCATGCTTCTAGCACAAAGTGTGAAACCGCATTTTGTTTCTTAGGATTAGGTTGCCTTTCAGATTAGTCTATGAAACTCTTCTGAGAACTAGATTCTTCCCTGCTCAGTGTTCAGGTTCAGTGTGTGACCCATCTATAAAGATAGGTCTTGGTTGCATACGTCCCAGTGATTTAGAGATCCATACTGATCCTTACCCACACTCAGTTCAGTGGCACTTAACATGCAAGCAGGTGCTGTCCAATATGAGTAAGGGTGTCAGGCTAATTAGCATTGCTACTTTTCACAATGCAGCAATTTGGAAGCAGAAGGAAAAGTGGCATGTAAAAAGTGATAAAAACAAATTTGTGCATCAACTGGAACTACAGCCTCAAATCTTCTACTCTTCTAGGATGAAACCTGCAATTTCTTTTCATTCAAATTTCCCAGTGAAGTCACCAGGCTTATTTCAGCTCTTGAACAACTCCGCTGACTTTGTCATTAGATGCTCATATCCAAACAACAATCTGCTGCTAGTAGTGATTGGTATGAAGCCCCTGTACATGGCCTGAGTGGTGTAAGATGGGCTAGAATAAGGATCCATAACATTCACATCTATATTCAAATCTTTTTAGAAAGGAAGGACAATGTGAAGGACCAGACGTGAATAAGAATCAGCACCGTTCTGATCTCAGTATGGCAAGTTTAGGGATTTTGTTCACATAGCTCCTAGTGTAAATTTTATCTTCTGTTTCAGATTTCCAGCATCTGACTTAAAGTTCCTATAGTTTTCTCTGTGACCTTATCTCCAGGATCTTTATGTTAAATCTGCAGAACCACTGCTCCTAAGTTTCTCTAAATATTACTGATTTTGGTTCTGTTCTGACTTCAGCCATTCCCTTACCCATGTTTGGTTCCACTTTTGCATCATCAGCAAATTTCATTCCTCTACTTCATGATCCGTCTTCCAGTTATTAATATACTGCCGTGGTTTAACCCCAGCCGGCAGCTGAGCCCCGCACAGCCGCTCGCTCACTCCCCCCGGTGGGATGGGGGAGAGAATCGGAAGGGTAAAAGTAAGAAAACTCGTGGGTTGAGATAAAGACAGTTTAATAGGTAAAGCAAAAGCCGTGCACGTACAAGCAAAGCAGAACCAGGAATTCATTCAGCATTTCCCAGGGGCAGGCAGGTGTTCAGCCATCTCCAGGACAGCAGGGCTCCATCATGCGTAACGGTAACTTGGGAAGACAAACGCCATCACTCTGAACATCCCTTCCTTCTTTCCTTTTTCTTCCCCCAGCCTTATATGCTGAGCATGATGTTGTATGGTCTGGAAAATCCCTTGGCTTGGTTGGGGTCAGCTGTCCCGGCTGTGTCCCCTCCCAACTCCTTGTGCCCTTCCCAGCCTGCTTGCTGGTGGGGTGGGGTGAGAGGCAGAAAAGCCCTTGGCTCTGGGTAAGCCCTGCTCAGCAATACCTAAAACATCCCTGAATTACCAACAGTGTTTCCAGCACAAATCCAAAACATAGCCCCATATTAGCTACTCTGAAGGAAATTAACTCTGTCCCAGCCAAAACCAGCACATGTATAAGTTATGCATGTGTTTGGGGGGGTCTTGATCACCCCTGTGGCATCCATCTGTCAGCTCTGTGAATCTCAAATTGCTTCTATGCCAGATGCTTTTTTCATATCAAACTAAGAGAATTTGGACCATAAGTTGTCTGAAGTTTTTCCTTTTGAAAGGCTCAGTTCCTCCTTAAATAAGATGTGTGTTTGCATAATACTTTTTTGCCTCAGGCAGAGATCCTGTGGACACTAGTTCAGTTGCATAATATTCTTGTAAATATTATCTTCACATATAGAAAAACTGAGGAGAAGCAGCTCGGACTTTCTAGGATAATACAGAAATTTGTGTACATATAGGATTTGAACTATGCTGCTTGAATTTTCATTCAGATCGCATTGCTTCCTTAATTATAACACCGGCTATATCATAGATATCCAGTATATCAGCCCAGCAGGACTAAATTAAAGAGAGAACAGTAGCTTTCCAGAAGTATGGACTTTTAATGTATTAGGTTCATGGAAGGCTTTCGAGATGCATTTGTCTTCACTAAGGTTGTATTTTTTGGAGCTGTACAATGTTACCTTATGGTAATAAGAATCATAATTAACATCTTTTTGTTGATTAAATCACACAAATATACTTCATGCAGGCAGCTATGGCACTTTTTCTAGGGATGCCAAGTAAAACATCCCTTGATGCTGCTTAGGAAGATCTCACAGGTAGCATAAGGTGTTGCTGAGGGACTAGGTACTGGCTGTTATGGGTTGAGTCATAGGTTTTTTTTCCTGTGTAGAGTGATGTAAATTGGGATAACTGTTTGAAGGAACTGAAATTGCAGTGGCATTCAACCGCTCTAAAAAAAGAGTCAGAGTTATTTCACATCTGAAGTTTGGTTGTGAGATTTCCTGAGTGAATTCCTAGCTCCTTGCAGCCAATGGCAAAACTTCCTCTGCCTTCAAATGCAGCGTCATTTCACCTTGTATCTATTTATATCTGAGAACATTCAGAATGTTTTCAGTCATCATCATCACTAAAACAGTCTTGTACTGCCAGTGGGATCAATTTACTGACCGTCTTCAGAGAATTTTATTTTGTCAATCTGTGATATTATTTAACGTCATAAAACAATCCTCGTTATAGATTCTCCTCTGTTCTCTATCTAAAAAAATACTACTATCTGCTATTTCTTTCAGCACACTTAAACCTCTATATCCTGTTAAGTCTTTGATCACTTGGATAGCAGAATACCTTTTTGACAGAATTCTTCCTTCAAGGCCATGTTCTTTTGCTGTGTATGCTATCACATATGTTCAGGAAAACTTCTGTTGCCTGTTGAGTAGAAAGGAGATATTATTTTATTTTTTTTTTAAACTTTAAATGTACCTCCATTTACTTGATATGCTATTCAACATTTAGGATTTATTGTTCAGCTTTCTGCTTGTTTTTATATATAATAGAAAGTAGGTATTTTCCCTGATAAACCAAGGGTCCTCAGAAGGAGAATGGATGAGGATTTTAAGAGTGAAGGACCTACCACTTATTCAGGCAGCTTATTTTTAACCTGACCAGAAACTTAATACCAAATGCTGAGAGAAGGGAGCAATGCATAGGACAGAAATTGGGTAGTAAAAAAATTAGGTAGTAAAGCCTCAAGAGAAATACAGAGAGAGGCAGCAAAATGCAGAAATGCAGACTGTGGAGACTCCTAGCAAATTCTTTGCTGTGTGTACCAATGCATCCCTTAGTTGGTAGAGAATGTTACTCTGCTGTTCTTTATTTTTTATTTCTTTATACTAAAGTATTGTCAATATTCTTCTTAACTGTGTGACTTGCAAGTATAAAAAAGTCCTTATTAAAGTGGAGATTGAAACCATATCTAAAGAATTCCCAACCTGATAACCAGTCATAAAAAGTTCACTGCATAATATATGATGTTTAAAGCATCATGACACATATGGAGGAAAACTAGCTTTGTTTTGCCTTTATTGAATCACCACTGCAATCTTATTTGAGTCTTAAGGTGACCACATCAGCTCTGTGATGCCATGATAAATGAGAGAAAATTGCAGTTTTGATGGACAATGCAATTTTTTAAAAATAATTTTTCCTAGAAAGCAAGTCTTTAATACTTACTACCTTCAGTCAACAATGAGAACTGTACAGGAATCATATTCCAACTACAGAAGTTTGTAGGATTGATGTAAAAACTTACAGAAATTACTTTATTCCGTGATACTTTAGGAATCTCCACCTATTCCCACTGCAGCAGGTTTTTCTTTTCTATGGCTGTACCATTTGTACAAACAATTTGTAAATGGAAAAATAGCAAAATTCATCAAATAAATTATTTACAAAGGAATTACTCAGTTCAAGTATTTCCTTTAAACAAAACTAAAAGTTGTCAACTCATATGTCTTGTTATAAGAATTGAAACTGTTTTATTTAAGAGCTCTTCATGACAAAATAGGCGAAAGGAAAACAATGCATGTGACAACTGCAGAGTACAGTGTTTGCCAGCTAGTTTAGGGTATCAACTTTTAGAAAAGCAGAGCAATACACAAAAGTACACCATTAGAGAATTCAAATTCTAATGTCCTTTTTGTGCCTCTTGAGAATATAGTCACATAAAATCTTCAGAAGTGACTAAATAAATGAGAAATGTATGTTTCTTTAAGAGGTGAGCACCATAAATAGATTTGGTGCATTTGAAAATGATGCTCTCGTAGGCTAGGTAACAATCCTGTGATGGAAAGAAATAACCAGCATGTCTTTCTGGTAAAGGCTTTCTCTATCTATAGTTCCATAATCTGTAGAAAAAGAATAATATTGTTCACTTAAGGCTTCATCCAAACTCCTTTGAAGTCAGTGGGATTTTTTACATGGGCTTCAACAGAGTTCAGATCAAATAATGATTTTACTTAAAAACTCTTTACAAAATGTATTTTCCTTTCAAAATTTTCTTCTTTTCAGAAATCTTTTGAATGACTGACTGCAAATTTTATTTTTGCTGTATTCCCAAACTCATTTGTCTGATGACTGCTTGTCTGAGGCTACTTTAGAACGTGGAAGCAAAGTAAAATATTCTTTCTTTCCCTATAAAAATCTAATAGATGATTACTGGTAAAAGGTTTATTTAATTAAGCCTTTAATTAATTTGTATCTTTCCTTATAATTGGCCTATCTTGCTTCTTAACTTATTGAGAGCTTTTAGGACACGGTCATGAGCCATACTTCAACTTGTCCAAAAAGAACTATTGTCTGAAAATTAAAATATGAGGGGAAAAGCACATCAGAGGCACATTGCAAATTGCTTATAGATATGTTCACGCTTTCTGTCACAGAGGGAGAGAAAACTAGACTTTCTCCTGCATGGACTTTTTGACCTATATTTGGCTAACAGGAAGTCCTTAGCTGTTATTGGCTCATGGAAGGGAAAATACTGAAGTAATTTACTAGCTTGTCATTTTGCCTGAGGGTTATTTCAGTATAGTCACTCAATAACCTGTTTTGTTTGTTACTTCTAGCATATTCTGAAGCATTTTCCCCTTTTCCACCATTACTTGCACATCAAATTTTTATGTGCAATGGAATATTGAAGCAAGCTACAGTCTGTGAAGCCATCCTTTGCAGTATATTGTGAATAATTTACTGGTGTGGGTCATGAATGCTTATACAAACATTTAAAGAAAGACGTAAATATATTGTAAAAGTAGGGGAAATGTGTGTGCCTTAATGCTGAAGATACAGGTTGACTTAGTGTTTCACTAAATTTATTGGCTTAGCAATCATGCATATGTTAAATGAAGGGGGGGGGGGGGGGGGGGAAGTCCTAAATCAGAATTTTAATACTACTTCATAAACAAGAACGTCTTATATTTGTCTGGTAGTGTGTCATGTAAAACTGCTTTCTGGGTCTTTGCTGACATATCTATTTTTTTTCCTAAGCAAGTCAGTTTAGTAAATGATTCCTTAGTAAACAGTATTGTCACTTTTCCCTATGCATTAAGAATTTAAAAGAAGAATTCTAGTATTTTTGGTGTAAGGCAGTAAGCTGGGAGGGATGAAATTTCTTCACCCACTCCTGTAATGGCAAAGTGCCCATCTAAACAACTTTGAGTAAGACTGAGTGGATGATATGTAGAGCTAACCAGAGTGTACATCTATTTGCTTTATCTGTCCCTACCAGGTTTCAGTGTAAAATTTCAATATCCAACATTTCTCCACAAAGTGGAAGCACAGTGCAGGTGAAGTTCCCTATGGTGCTCCATGGTGTTTTTATTCAAAGAGTTTTAAGGTTAAAACTTTTTTTAGAAAATAAACTTAATGAAAATTTTAAAAACAAACATCTAGAAAATCTAAGCAGTAAGTTATTTTAAACAAAATGATACATTAAGAGGTAAATAGTCCTTTTATTATAAGGACCTTGTAAGATGAAGATATAATAAAGTGAGAGTATTTTTATGATTGTTTAGTTCTTCAAAAGTGTAATACATTTGATTATGGATTTATGACTCCTTGACAATAGAATTTTGATTAGTCCATTACCTTGAAAATAATGAGCTTAGCTATTATGACATGATGCACAGTCCTCAAAATGATAAAGCTCAATTCCAATTCTTTCTTGAAAGCATCACACCTGCTACAGTGACACACACTTACTTTTTCTCCTTTGCTTTCACACTAATGGGTGGGCTTCTCATGTTGAAACTTGTTTGCTAAGAGTACATAGTGAGATAAAGCCTTTCAGTGGAGGGGAAACATTAATCCTGCTGAGTTCCAGCATGTCAGATGCTGAGGGTAAACCAAGAGCAAGATTATGAGTAACTACCAGTAGAAACAGCCAATGGCATGTGTACGTAATTTTGTACTTTTATTTTGTTGGCTGATTTAAGCTTCACTACGCCGGTTATTTATAGTCTTTTTCTTCTTTTCTGGTTTGTGCATTCTTATTGGCAAATAGTCAACAGATGTATTTCTACAGCCTGTTACTATTTGCGTCCACGTATGCCTTTATTAAATAGCCGGTCACCTTAAAGGGCCAACTCAAACAGAATTCCAAGGAATCTGTTTCTGCTTTTATGGAAAAAAGGTCCTATCAAGTTTGGAGTTTTCAGGTGTCATACTCAGTCGTTTTGCTGTGCAGACTTTTAAATCTTTTATTTATTTAATCTTTGCTGTAGTGTAGCTCAGTCTTCCTGATAACCTTATCTACCATCACAATGGGCCTATGGGAATATATCACCGAGATAAAAACTAGCTGCTTCGGTAAGTTTAGACAACTCTTCTCGCATATATTTCTATTGAGATGCAATTGACAGAGAAAGAGTAATATATGTATAGAAAAAACTGATGGGACATGCTTTTTCTTCTGCAGTTGGACCCCTCACTTTCTTGATTTTGTATAAATATGTTAGCTTATAATTAAGCTGGCACACAGATCTGAAATAAATTGTTTGTAGGTAGAATGACTAGTTTAATGCTTATTCTGTACAGATCAACAAGTAATTGTTTTGGGCTATATTTCAGGTGTCAAAACACCCCCAAACCCCACCTTTTTCTTCTACTTATTGGATAATTCCTATCTACAGTAGTTGTAGTTTTAGATTACTGCCCAGCTGTAGTGGTTGTGGTCATGGTGATGGAGGTCTAGGTTTCTGGGAATTTCATTATTACAAATCTCTACAAAACTAATATTAGTAAAAATGAATACATATACACACATTACAAGTCACTACAAAATTACTGCTAGGAATGCAAGTGTATATATACATATTACAAGAGTAAAGCAAACGTATGTATATTGTAAGTTATTACAGAACTCCAGCTAGTGAAGCACGTACATACTTATGAACGGTTGCCTTAGCATGTGCCTATAAATATATTATGTGAGGTGTTAGTTGTATGACACTCACTAAACCACTCCCGGGAGTGGGACTAATTGACAATGGGAAAAGTCTTACTTCAAAGGGCTGGATTTACCAGGGTCGGGTGCGCACGGAGAACTCCTGCAGAGAGGCTCTGGCAGAGCCCCTCAGTTTTGATAGGTAGTGAGTTACTATTTATGCCTTTTTGGTAAAGATACATAAGTGGGCGTTAGGACATCAGTTCCTGGAGTAGTTCTTGCTGGCTCTTATTTTGATGGAAAGTCAGTTTGTTATCACAGTTTCTTTGTCCTGCACCCACCAATGTTTCGTTGCCCTGCCAACTACTGCCCATCAAGGGACGGAGCTTATCAGGGATGTCTCAGGCCTGTAGCTAAGGAGATATCCTTCTTTGTCAGTATGTTCACCAGGTTGCCTTTGTGGTGGCTCCGTTACTAGCCAAATTCAATGAAAACAGTAGACATTCAGAACATAACATCCTGTGATCAGTTGATTTTCATAGGAGCTTTGCTTGAGAAGGTCATAGAGTTGATTAAAAATTAGGTTAACTAATTCAATTAACTTGTCAAAATTTTAATATTTTTTTATCCTGCAGTTTTAGGCATTGATTGATTATATTGTTTAGAGGCTTGAAATTGTCAGTCCTGACTTAAATTTTGTTGTGAAGCTCCTGGCCCAGCAAGATAAGATGGGGACAGAATGTGGCCTGGTCCTATAGCTGCTGTAGTATCAAATACTCCAGACATTTCAGTTGTGGAATTATGTTTGAATTAGGGCCATGATGCTTCTATGGCAGTTGATAGTACTTAGGAAGTTTAAGATGAGGCCTTTTTAAAGTAGATTAAAATTGTTAGTTATGGAAATTAGTTTATTAACAGGGAAAATATTTGGTCAAATATGTGATAGAACTTGGAGGAGAAGACAAATATATGATAGTTTGGTGCTCCCGTACAGAACGAAGTCACCCTAAGTGTAAGAAGATATTACTGATTTGACAGAAACATGACAGCACTTCAGGGGCCTGTCCCACGCCCCTGCCCTGGATCAATGCCACTGGGAACAGAGCTTAAAATAAATGGGGAATTGACTGCCTGAGTGCGGAGTGGCCACTAAAGCAGAGGTGAGGTAAAGAGTTAATAGCAGGTCCTGAAGGGTGTTAGCAGGCACAATTACTGTAAGTAAACACCAAATGAGCCACTCCATCTATTGCTCATGCAACTGATTTGTTTTTCTGGAGGCATAGTGGAAGATTCTTGCAGCCTGTGTAAAGCTGTGTCTCTTGTCAGGCTGAGGCATGGAGCATGCTTTGCTCTACTATCTTTAATGATAGAACAGTGTTTTAAAATCACTGGCAGGCTTTTTGAATGCGAAACGTGAGCTAGATAAAGCTTCAAAAGGGGATGATATCTGTTAAGTATGTAATAAAAAGGGGACAGAATAATAGGAAGTAGTGAGTCCTGGCAGGCATCCTTCTCTGTTTGCAGGAGCCGAATCAAGGCTGGCACTGATGGAGTCATTGCATGACGAAATGGACCTGTGGGAATTTCATGTATGAGGAAGTATTTCCCTATCAAATGTAGTTTTCACTCTGAAATAGGCAAAACTATGAAGCATAATATCTTTTGTTTGCGGTACTCCGTAGCTTTGCAATTCCTCAGTAGCTCTTCTGCCTTCAGTTCAACTAAGCAATTAAACCTAGTTTTGACACAGCAAAGTCCTTGAGAATCAGAGCCTCTGTATGAAATTTCTGGCTACAAATTAGTGGTATTTAATGAATTCTTTTTGAGACTTTGGGGGTTTTTGGCTTATCAGCTTTGGATCCTTCTCTTCTGAAAGGACTTCCTTTGGTTTTTGTAGTTGGATGTATCTGTACCTCCAGGAATACTAGAGAATTTTAAAGTGTAGCTGAAAGAAAAGTATGACGTTTGCATCTCCTCTTTTTTAAAAGGAAGGGATTGTCAAAAAAGATACTTAGAGAGATTCTGTTTTGACAAAATCCTAAATAGTTTTATGAGTACAGATACGTTTATGCAACAAAATGATTAATTAAAAAGAAAAATTTCTTCAGAAAAAATAGCTTTGGAAATTATTTTTATCCCACTTCTGGTTTCTTTTGCTTCAGTGTCAGAAAAAGAGAGGGTATTGCATTGTCTCCCTTACTTGCCAGGTGGGGTTCTTAATGTTTTTTCTTTATGCTTTCTACCCTGCTGTTTTCCCCCACCTTAGACTTTTGGAATGTAGTATTTTTTCCATCAGGAGAATCGGGTTTTGGTAACAAAAGCTAACATTCATATAGCTCTACTGTACCATTTGTGTCATATAATGCAACTCTTAGCTTTTCATTTTACCTGTTTAACTTGTACAGAGCTAGGAATAACTGCCTTTGAAACTTTGTAAATATCAGAAATTAATTTGACTGAAGTATCATTATCCTTTATAGGCAATTCATATTTTCATAGTTAGTCTGTTCCTTGTGCTTCCCACTGAAGATGTTTGCTAGGTAGAAAGTATGAATTTCTGTGCTTCAAAATCCAGCTTTATCATATACTTTAATGCCCGAATGTATCCGCTAGAAACAGAGGTAGGTATCTGGCACCCTAACCTCACTAGTTATCCTAACAAACAAAACTGAGTAGGATTCATTGAAGTAGTACAGAAAAATGTTCTTTGTTTCATTCTGGGCGCATACTGATGTCATACATTATGAAAGGACTCTAATGATGACAGAGTTGATAGTGTTCTAAGTTTGTTTCTGAAGCTGTGCATTCAAACATATTGCTAGAATGCAAGTACATAAAACTGAATAGATAAATTGTTCTTTCACCTGAGATTCATTGTTTTCCTTTTTCTTTTTTCTTTTTTTGACTTGCTCTAATGCATCATCCCTAATTAAAAGGGCATAAATCTGTTCTTTTTGAAGTTGTACACAAAAAAATGTATAGAAACATTATTAGTGACATGTTCAATTTTTATGGACTTCTCTGTGGGATGCATTCCCTCAGCTGATCACAAAAGCATTCACAGATGCAAGATGTAACATTTATATTGAAACCCCCTGCTAATGGATCTTAAATTTTTCTATAGCACCCATCACTGTTACATGTAAGTCCTGAATCCAGGCTTCCTAAGAACACCGTATTGAGTTTGACAGCTAAGTTCCTGACGGGAGACATTTAATGGCTTTTGTACTATACCTACTTTACTACATTAAAATGTTATAATTATGTAGAAATATTGCTTTTGGTTGTTCTAATCTTAATGATGCACATCTGTGGAGGCAGGTGATACCTGGGAAAATAAAGCTGGCACACAAAGGGGCCAACTTACTGTAGCAAGAAAAGAGCCTCTTGTGTCTGATTCTACAGAGTAGGTTAAGCACTTGCTGTTTCTGCTGTGAGGAACATTCAGCTTATCTGAAAGCCCAGGGTTAGAAGAAATATTATTTACAAAGCTTTTATTCTCTTAATAGAAATATCACTGAGCTTTAGACCAGTTTGTCTTATGCATAAAAGTGACATTAAAATAAAAACTGAGCAAAATGTATCATCTGCAGAGGTAATAGAAAGCCTGATTGAAGTGTGTGAGGGATATTTCAAATGTAATACAATGGAAAAGAAGGCATGTGGGTGTAGAGTGGTCTTTTTAGTTTTAGGCAACTTTGACACGGACTTTTTTTTTTTTTTTTTTTTTTTAATGGGATCTATGTAGTTCTTTCTGAGGTTTTTGGTTTGTTTTGGGTTTTTTTTGTTGTTGTTGTTTTGTTTTTTAGGGTTTTTTCCCCTTTATGGGTGACTCAGACACACTGAAGTGCTCAATTCTGATAACTGCATTGTTAGGAAATGCAGCTATCTCAAGAAATTGTTTGTGGTCACATATTTTATCATTCATGGTTTTTAGAAGCTTTGGGTATTTTTCCAAACCACAGAGGTTTCATGGTACCAAACTATAGCAATATTGGTGCTAGCAATACTCCTTTGTCTTTTCACAGTTAGTCCAGCTTAGAGGTGGACTCTTAGTGCCTTGAAAGTTTTGTGAGAATCTTCACTTTCTTTAAATTCAGAATGTATCTTTAGCCCATTAGAGGTATCAGACTGAGAAATTCTGAAGGCAAGAGCTCTACTTCCTATTGAGAGATACATAAATATATATGTCTGTGTTTATAGGCAGTGCATCCTAAAACCTGCTTTACATTTCTGTGGGTTTTTTTCTTTGCATTAAGTGGCAGCTAACTGAATATCTGTTACTGGGCGGGGGGGTGGTGGGGGTGGGGGTGTGTGGAGAGTTAGCAATCTGCAGTCAACATTCATTCAGGATTATTTGCAGGAATTACTGTTCTCCAATATTATTTCCTCCTATTTTCAAGATGCTTATACCGATGTGCTCTATGTGTATTAAAGAACTCGAGAGGTAAAGATAGTTGAAACAAAAAATTCTTCAGTCAGTTGATCTCTAAGTTTTCTGTTCGCTGTATTGTTGTTTTTTTATTTCATCAGCCACCTGACAATTCATGTTCCTGTTGACTTTTCAGGGCCTGTCATTGCTAAGGGTCAACTAAATAATCCATGAAGATCAGTCAGCAGACAGCTGCTGTTGGTTTTTAATTGTTCATATATATGCTTTGCAATATTAGTTTACAGGTTTTGTTTGTTCTTTTGAAAACAACATACTTCTGCATGGAAATGTAGTCTGAAAGAGAAGTGCTTGCTCTAATGGAAGTTTTCTAAACTACCTTTTACTTTTGCAGTTGTGCACACCAGTGCTAAGCAATATAAATCCCTGCTGCTTCTGTGAGCAAGTGGAGAATTTTCATTTTCTCAAAATTGCTCAAAGAAAATGGCTGAACTAGCTGCAAAGCAAATGGAAGTCAATGTTTCAACCTTTGCTCTGATCTAAAGAGATTTTCTTAATTGCTTATATGTTTTTATCTGATTTTGAGACTTTGAAGGAAGTGATGTTCTAAAAGATACAAAAATATTCTGGCATAATCATTCATGTTTTGGTTGCTTTTTAAAATAAAGTATGCAGTTTTCCACGTTGCAAATGAACATGGCTTTAAATAGCTTAAAAGGAAGCTTTTGCCGCCTAAGAAGCTACTACAGCTTTGTTTGTTGTCTTGAATGAGAAAAGGGGCATGTTGCTTTTATAATATTAGGCCCTCTACTAGCAGGCAAAAAAATCCTGTAAGAAATATGTAATGTTATAAAGAAGATTCTCCTGGTTTTGTGAAATCACTTATTTTTTCCTCCAAACATAAGCAGTACTTTACCAAATAATTCCATCAAGGGTTATCGATGTTTATCACCTAGCTCTTCATACGGTTATCGAGTGGAACTGCAGTTCTAGGTACTTTCTATGAGCCTTGAACATGATTTGTGCTTGTAGCTACCACCCTTAAAGAAGCCCAGATTGTCACTAGCTCTGATAAGGACTAATTTGGAGTGCATGGGGTTCCTAGGATATCTACATATCCCTATATGCTGCTACCCCTTGCAAGAACTGTTTGTCATGTCAGCGTTCCCGATCAGCAGCACAAACCCAGCTTCAGTTTGCCCAGAATGGCTGCACAAACGTCCGAGATCTCCAATGTCTCGAGTATTATGACAGTTGTGTGAAACTGCCCAGGTCCAGATTCCAGCTGGCAAATGACATAGCCCGGGTTTCGTTGACACCTTAAAGATTCTCAGTGAAGCTGTCAGAAGTGAATGAGCTGGTTTCTCCTCCCTTCCTCTCTAAAAATTTCTGATGAACTGATGCAAACTGACCCTGAAGTGACCTGAAACGTATTTCCAAGGAGTCCTCTAAGTGTGGTCAGTGAATACAATCCTGTCTTTCAATTTCCTTACGAATACTATGGGATAAAAGGAAGAGGGGTTTTTTCCTTTCCCTTTTCTTTCCATAACAGCAATTCTTTGCCTTTAGCAAGTGAAGCTCAAACTTATTTTGTGCGTTGCTTTCATCATCTGTGTAGCACCAGTCATTTTAAATATGCTAGATTTACATCTCATGTAAATGCATAAAAATAGGAGACTAAATCCAAAGCTAGAGTTAGAAATTCTATTTCTTACAAATCAAACTATATAGTTTTTTCAAAAGGGTTAGACGCAAAGTGATAGTGACATTCTTATTTTAGTAATTTAACAAGTTATCTTTTCCCCGCCCTCTCTGTGGCAGTAACCACCTCATTGACTCTCAGGGTGTGATTATGCTCAGAGGCAGAGCACTGGGACTGGCACTGTGGGCACCCGGCTTCTCCTCCAGAGAGGAATGTCACTAGAAATGATTCAAAGCTTATGGATTGCTACAAATCAGGAGAGAAAGGGGAATGAACCATTTAAATTTTCTTTGCTTAAGGCCTGATCTAAGCCCCAACTGTGTATGTGGGGGGAAAGACTCCGCTTAAGAATCTGCTCACGATAAGCATCTGCTCCCTTTGGTGCCAAGTATGAATCCTTGTTTTCAGTGGCCTTTGGATCAGGCCCTAAATCCCACAGGGAAGGAGTTGCAATTTGACTGTTCATATCAAAAGGATAATTCCACCTCATTAACATTCTTTTATGCAGCTGGAATCACTGATACGTAGCAGCTGCTTTGCACCACTCCACAGGCACAAAGCAGCTATAAAGCAGGTGAAGTTGGGTTTATGGCTGCAGTGAGTTGGCAGGATAATACAGAGCATACAGGTAGATGTGACCTGGTGCTAATTGTGATAGAGCCGTAATCAGAGGTGCTTTTTTCTTATTCACCTCATGGACACAGCTGATAGTTCTGGGGAAGTGTGCAAAGAGGGTGAAAAGGTGGTTTAAACGTTGTATAGTGCATGTTGTATTTGAAAAAACTATGGCAAGATTATAGCTTGAATTGGTGCAAGCAGTAGTTTTAGAAACAAAAAGCAATCATGACTGAAATTCACATTTGGATCGAATACCAATATCCCAACTCACGGCTCTAACTGATAGCCGGTTCTTCAAACAGTTGCTTTTCTGCCCAAGGATTTCAGGTGTCAGACACATTTTCTGTGTCCAGCCTGAGACAGATATTTTTGGTTTAGCCTTAAATTGAGAAAGACAGCATACTTTCTTCCATGAAGTCTCCTCATTTTTCAGAATTGATGCATTAATTCCCGGCAAGCTTCCTGTTGGGTTGTGCCGCTCTGGGACATGTTTATTCTTTCTACGGAGAGCTAAAACAAGACTGCATAAAACTGCTTCGAAACTTTATGCAGCCAACCTTACTTACAATCCAGGAGTGGGGATATATCTGCAAGCAGTACAGATGTCTCACCTAGCATGTGGATGTGTAGAAAAAAATTTCAGAGCTATAAAATTGTCTTTGCTTGCTATTTATACTCTTCTTTTGGCTATCCCATTTTCTATTCTGTGATCAAGATTTCATGGGTGAAATTACAGGCTTCTCTCTAGATCAAACACATTTATGTTGTCCATAAAATGACAGAGAATGTTGTTCTGCTGGCTTACGTCTTGAATGCACAGAAGACGGTTCTAATTCTGAAGATGCTGGAGTCCTGGTGTGGAACTTATTTCTCTAGAAATCAAAATAAAAGCTTATTGGAAGGAACAGCTTGTTCTTGCTGAGAGAGAAATCGGCTCTTGGTTTTGGCCTAATGTATTGGCAGAGGAGAGAAAGGCAGGATAACAGCATGAAGTAGGAGAAGTATGTTATACATATATGATGTTTGCATCATGAGATAGCAGACAAGTAGGCTTTGGAAGATTTCCTTCTCACTTTTAAAACTTGTGTCTGTTTTGGCCCACTCTAAAGTTAGTAAGTACATTGACTAACATGATGGGTATGTACAAAGAGATGAGAGAGCTTAATTTTCTGGTGTCTGTGGTTAAGAGTTAAAAGCATATTTTGCAGCCCCCTGAGAAGTCACTTCGTAATGTAATATTGAAGGTACATAAGATCAGCAGGTATTCATGTAACTTATTTTGGTAAAGAAATAGAACAGAGACTGCAAATTGTCCATAGAGCACATCCTACTGGGTTTAAAATGGAGAATTCACAGAGACAGAAAACATGGGCTGGGTAGAATCCCAATGGATGATAACATGGGAACTATTTGGGGACTGAGGTAATGAAGTCATTCATATTCACCTACTGCTCCACAGATGATGCTAATACCATGCAGCTTTTACAGTGTTAGTAATATTTGTAATAACTTCTCTCATCCAGAACAACTTTTTATTAGCAACAAGCCTAATTCTGCTCACCTTTCTCAAACAATGGTCCCATTGATTTATTGTGGAATACGGAATTATATCTTCTATGCTATGTTTAAGAATTGCTGCCTTTTGAGGTAACTCTGCTTCTTGAGGTAACTCTACCTCTAACCCAGCAATGTCCATGTTTGGGGTCAAAATGCAAAATAAAATGCAGAATAAGAGGGACTTAACACCTAAACAGGAAATACAAATTGCTGAAGGAGTCTATCCTTCTCTGTAAAGGATTCTTCCTACAGGTCTTCCAGAGATCTCCTCATTGTAAAAATGGATTTCAAGGCAAAGGCAAGGAAGACTCCAGTCGTATGGAACAGAGGTTTCTTTGTGATTCAGGTTCTGATTCAAATGCCCCTTGAAACAAAAGATGATGTCCTCTGGTGAAATCTGGCAGGTTAGGCAGGAGAAGGAGAATTTTTCAGGCATTTGATACTACAAGAATAATTCATGTCACTTAGAATAACGTCGTAATGTACCTTAATAATTGCTGAGGGACCTATCTTACACTTCATGTGAAACATTGCATGTTAACAGCGCTGAACTGTAGACTTAAATAGATTAATTTTTCACAGAGAAACTTACTTCTGGCTTGGGAATAAGAAAAAGAGTTTCTTCCAAATGCAGTGGGTACAAATGCTTGTATCCTGACTTTTCTTCCTACCTGGGAAAGGTCGCTTGCGATGTGAAACATGTCTCTAAGTGCCTGAAATTCTGTGCATTGTTTAAAACTTTTTCAACTTGTGACTTCTGTCTAGAAGTTGCACACCTTCTTGGGGATAAGGAAACAAATATCTTCCTTTTCTGCAGAACGTATCCCTTTTATATTAGATTCCATCACACATTGAAAACTTTAGACTTGCTTTAGACTAGCAGTCTTGCAAGGAATAGAAACCATCCAAGAGAGACAGATAGACTGTTCTGATTTAGGTAAAATACGTTGTGTTAAAAGTAATTCTGTTATAAAGTGCTCACTCTGTTTTATTGCAAGTTTCATTTGATTATTGTTTAAATCTTAGTATGTAGGTTTATATATATTTTCTGCCCCAATTTTCACAGAAACAGATGGTGTATGTCTGACAATCGATTTGTCCTGAAGTGGCAGAGTAAAACACTTTTATTATAGCAAAAATTATTTAGAAAACTCCTGAGCTCACCCTTTTGTGTACAAAATTGACTTTTGGTGCAAAGCAAGTTTTATCGCTGCTTAAACTAGTATTGATCAAACTATCAAAAATTGTGTTACGGTTTCAGCAGTTGTTCTGGAAGTACCTACAAGAATAAGGTTTTCTGTCTAAATTCTGAAAGTATCCTGATCCTGTGGAATACCATTTTTTAAACTAATTTTGAACTTGGTTACTCTCTTGACCTTTTATAAGATAAAAGGATAATTTGAAATAGTGTTGTCCTTTTTTAAATTTCCTCCTCTGAAAATAATTAATTTAAATGTTAAAAGCCTTTCTGCGTACCTCCAGGCCAGTTTTAAGCTTTAATTCCAAAATTAAAACTCCAGTTATTAAGGAAATCCGTAAGAATAAATTGCGGGTTTGCTCGATTTAGAGCTTTTAGTAAAATGCTCTGTGTAAAATCTAGATGTAGACAAACTTCAAGTTATTGCATATTTTGGAAATGTAATATAACAACAGAAAAAAAGGGTATAACCATCTCAAATATGTCATAGGTTCAGAAAACTGAATTATTTTAATTTACCTTCAGGTCACAGAGAAAGCAACAGTGTGTATTCCATTTCAGGAAATAGTGTTAAAAACAAGTTTTTACTTTTTGCATTCCTCTTACTGACTTTCTGTCTCCATATGTAGCTAAATGCCCCAGGGCTTGCATTTCCATTCCCCAAATTAATTCATTTGCTAGGAAAACTGAACTACATTGATACTTGGTTAGGGTTTGGGCCGTAAATACGTTCATTGATTTTTGAAAACTGTACTTTGGCCTCTAGCCTTCGTAAGACAAGAACAGGAACCTCTTCCAGACTGAGCCATGCTGCCAAAAAAAAAAGCTCTTGCGCACAGCTTCTTTGGCATTCTCCATCTTTCATGGTTTGCTAGGCTTTTAAGTCTATCACATGCATAAATGTAGTGGTAGAAACCCCTTGGCGTTAAAAAACAAACAAACAAAAAAACCCCAACCAAACCAAAACCAACCAACCAACTCCCCCCCCCCCCCCCCCCCCCCCTTCCCAAAAACCAAAACTGGAACAATTTGTGACCTCAAAAACCTAACAGTTTGCCACTTGGTCCTTATTAGCATCAGGAGCTGGTTAGCAGAATGACCCTGGGGCTGTGGGTGGAAACATTTATACCTAACTCAGATCCAGACATTGAATACATTATCCATGTCAGTGAATGCCTTTTGCAAGAAGACGCGTTGATTTTAGTGGAACTATCATTCTCAGTTTATGATCAATTAGGCTCACAATCTAGCATGAAAGAAATAAATGAGGAACATACATAATGTATAGATCTGTATCCTGGCTGGAAAACCTTGAAGCAGCTTACATATTTTCTAGTACAATGGATGTGATTAAATCATTACATGTGAGAAACTAAAGCTCTCGCTTTTTGGAGTGAGAAGTCTCGCTGCCAAGAAGTATGTATGGTTTTAGTAGAGATTTGGAGATCTTTTAGGCTCGAATCTCTGAGGTAAGCTCCAGCACGGCTGATTTACAACAGAAAAAGTGGGTCAGGGAAGAAGAGAACTATTAATTACAGTTAAAATCTCTGGAGAAGTATTCTCCAAACCTAGGTATAGCAAGGTAAGAAAAAGCAGCGAAGCTGACAGTGTTCTGATTTACACTACTTCAGATTGTAAGGTTGATTTTTATTATATTAATATCATCAGGCAGCTTGAAAAAGCAGTGATTTAAACACACTCAGAGCATTGCCATCAGGATTTGTTCTAAATGACACATGGATATTAGCATTGTTATTTTAAGCAAAGGGTTTACACAGTGCTACCGTTGGTACAATGAAAAGAAAGGTCTACATCTAACCTGTTGCACCTTTTTCTTTGGTAACCTTTAAAGTACAGTAAAATGTTTCTAACTGAATAATGATTTTCTACACATAAATTTGATAATACTTTGGTATATTCTTCATTAAAATACCCATTTCTCATGGGATTTATTGCAAGTGTGTAAATAAGTCTGTGTAAACAACAATGTACGTAGATGAGCAAGTTGATATTTAGTGATTTTTTTTCCATGCTGTTTCTTGTCTGTTTTTCTGCAATTGTTGCTACTCTGTCTTACATCCAAGGCAGGTGGGGTGGAAATCAGCAGAAACAAGTTGCCATTAGCCTGTGTCGTAGTTGTGGAATTCAAATGTGACTCTAATTCCCCAAAACTGAGGGAGACTGAAATTACAGTGTGGTTTTCTAAAGGAACGTTAATGACGGGTGCGTGTGGGGAAACACCTGTTCTGCTTTCGACTGGCAACATGCGAGCACTGGTTGCACTGGTACTGCTTAAAAAAAATGGGGATGCTGTCTGATGGACCCTCTCTGTGCCGTGCTTTCTTCAGAAGGCTGAGTCACAGTGGTAAACCCTGAGCCTCTTCCATCTATTTTCAAAAAGATGCTTCTTAGGATTGGTAAGATTTTATGATGCAAGAACTGTAGATAATTACTGTATAAATATTGGCATAAATTAACCAGTGCAATTTTAGCACTTGATTAATGGAGTGAGTAAGCTACTGGGAAGTATTAATGTTTGCAGATGTAGACCTTGAAACAGGAAATGAAATATATATTATCCAAATAAAATTAGTGGGAGAATTCACATAAGAGAATTGTGTAAAAGCAGTGGGGAGCTCATGTAGCCTGCATAAGAATTCCCTTTTATCCCTCAAAGCCAATGCAGACACCCAGCTTCTCACATGTAAAGGAATAAGTACGGAATTATGCCAAATAATGCCAGATGGAGATCTGCCCCAGAATTTTAGTTCAAGGAACAAATAATTGAACTAAAAAACCCATGCTTATGGTTAAGGGGAAATGTCTGTGGTTAATGTACCAGACACAACTTTCATCCTCATGTAAAACTTGATGCAAAAGTCATGACAAAAGAACCCATGGTAGATCACTGTGCGTGTCATTATAGACAGGGGGTTTGTTCCACTAAATTTATGTCCAAATGACCTGAAAAACAACACTCTCTTGTCCATCTATGTGTTTTTCCCCAGATAAGTCTGTAAACTCCAGATTTAGTAAGGGAAATATGCAAATGTTTGTTGAGGGGAACAAATGTGCTCTCTGTTTATTTTCTGTACTAAATTGAATTTGCTGAAGATTTAACAGAGCAAAGAAGCACCTGCTAGTCTAATATTGCATTAATATCAGTCATGCAGAGTGGGGGCCCTACTTAATGACTAGGTTGCTGTTTGCCTGTGATCAGTAATTGAGATGCAATAGTTTTACTCTGTGCTTTGCTACAGGAGCACTGTTTTGTTAATCACTACCTCATTATGTTTGGATTGTTACTCAATAAGCTGTTTGATATAGGGTGTGACTGGCAAGTGGAAGAAGAAGGTTAGCCTGGTAATACATTTGCTCCTGACTTTCGGCTTCTGCCAAATCAACACAAAAAGCAAGCCTCTGCTCTGAGGGGAACGCTTTTGCTTTGCTTTAATACTGGCCAATAGGAATACCAGTATGGCATGGTATGCAGCAATGTTGGGGAGGGGGTTTAATATAACTCAATAAAATAGTTTTTGAAGTTGGAAGAGAAACACTGAAGATATCTGATGATGTTTGTTTTTTTTCTCCTCTGAAAAGGATAGGGGAGAAAGTTTAAGTCCAAAAACCCTAGTTAGTAGAGTAAGAAAGAGGTTGTCTTTAAGGCATTCTCAGGGGCTGTGGCTTCTGCTCCTATTTTATAGTGCTCTGTTGCAAATTTCATTTAGTATTCCATTTCTGAGAAGAGAGCACTATATTTTCCTGAGTTAAATCATCCACATTTATAATTTTTGTAGTGCAGGGACTTTTTTTCCTTTTTGATTGGACAGTGCAAATATAGTTATGACCCTGATCTCGATTATAACCTCCAAGTGGTATGGTGGAAGTAACACATAAGGTAAAGACCAACAAAGTACCTATCAGAAGAGAAGTTCTTTGGTGGAATGGTATTATAAAGACAGAGAAGAAAACTATGCTAAATATTGGAAATCGGATAAAATGAGAAATTCTATAATTTTTGTTTGCTTTTGGTCTGAGATGATTTTTGATAAGTTACATCTGGATCGCAGTGTTTCCGGAAGTCAGTACCAATGCTACAAAGAGAACAGACATTGTGAGTGTACTGTCTGCAGAGATGATACAATGAGAATATTGGTAAATGCTGCAGAGGAATGTAAAAGGAAAAAAGAACAAATAGAATCTTCAGGTTGACAAACAACTCCTTCCCAATGAGGACGAAGCTTGGCAGAGTGCTGGAGGTGAGCAGGAGTCTCACATTTCTGAGAAGCAAATTCAAGATTATGCAGTTCTTGTGAAATGGGCAAGACCACCAGAATGTGCAGGTGTTGCCCATTGACAAATGGTTTTTAGATGGGAAATTATTTTTCTTCTTTTTCTTAGTCTGCTAATAGTTCTCCGCAGTTGGTCGATTTCATTTTCTTCTGGTTTGATACTCCATGCAGAAGTTAAATTTTCTGAGAACTAATTCCTTGAAATGAGAACTCACTGCGCTATCCAGTATTTTCTTAACAGGACCCCAACCAGCTTAATCATCTAGTACATAGTGGGTGATCCTCTTGCAATACTTTGATGGACTGAGATGGAAAGATGGCTGGTACTATGGGGCTTCTTACTCCAATGTGGGATCCTAAATCTGTGTTTGGAAGAATATCTGTTTAAGATGAAATGATTGTCCTGTTAGATTTCTGTAGGGCTTGTCAGTTGTTTTTCTGATGCTGACTCTGTTAAGTGCTAGGGCATATGACAGTACAACTATTGTGCCTGATTACAGGCAGGCTATTGAATGTTATGAGTTTTCAATCAATTCTTTTAAAGATTGTACTCTGTTGTTAGATGGCAATAAAGTTACCTCCTGTTCCAGTGAATATGGTCATCTAAGTAAGCACAAGGGTGTTCCAGAGTGATGAAATATTGATTTGTCTCATTTTTAAGTACTGTAGTTTTATTGTCTGGTAGTTTTCTTGCTCATCAAAAGGTTCAAGTGCAATAAGAGCTGTAACATTTCCTCCTACAGTGCATTAAGGATAGAATTTACTCCTTTGAACTCATTGTCACTCTTGGCCAACATTAGAAATTATTAAGGATTAAAATTATGTCATCTGGTACAGAAATTAGTCTCATGCAAAATGCTGAAGTCCATGTTTAACCCAACTGGTCAACTCTGTAGGAAAACTAAAGGGTTTTTTCCAGTTTATGAACAGTCTAACTTTTATGTTACACATACACATAAAACACACAGGTTTGAGTAAAATAGTAATTTTTGTTCAGCATTCCTTGCCATAACAGTTTGTCTTCAGGTCAGCTTGGTCAAATTCTGCTCCATTCCTGAGTATACTGTAACTTTGATTACAAGTATATGGTTAATAGTGTAGGTGGCATATAGTTGTAAGCATTCTTGGTATTCAGTTATCACCAATGCTAGCTTGGTCTGTTGAAGCTCCAAAGGGTTATTTTACTGTCAGACCTCATTAATGTCATAAAATCCTCTTTCTTGGGACATCCCTGAAATCAGTGTAATGTAATTAAAATGGATGAGTGGGACTACTTCCCACCTGGAAAAGATGACCATTGCTGAAGTAATCCTATAATGCTACTTCTTTGCTTTCTGTTAACAATTCTATTCATTCAGCTGTATGTGTCTTGATCAAAAATTACATCAGTGACCAAAATGAAGGCTGAAGGAGTGCCTTTCTGGATACCAGTGAAAAATGGTGTTAAAGGATTTTAAAGATTTGCCTTGAGGTTTATCTGTGTATGTCACTACAGCAGAGAGAGGGCATGGTTTTTATGGTAAAAATCCTTGCAAAATCTTGGAACACTTGGGTTCAATTCCTCTTTCCTTCATTAAATTCTTATAAATAGGCATTTAGAAATAACTGCTACAAAGAACTAGGTTTTTACAAGTATTTAGTGCCTTAATGTAAATACTGTTATTTGTCAGAATTTTCGAAAATTCCCATGCACAAAACTTTACTTTTTTTTTCATGCAGATTATGGCATTAAATAATCTTGAAAATCCTACTGATTTAATAAGATGTTCAGTTCTTAAAGGCTTTTTAAAGTGTTATCTCAAGTTATAAAATAGTTTTGGAAACCAATAATTAAGCAGTTTGTCAACACAACTCCCAGAGAAACTTTCCCCTTTAGCCTTTATTAAAATTTAAGTCTCAGGCGCTTCTGAACTTCTGTTTAATTAGCCTCAGCTTCAGATCTGTACATTTAAAAGCAAACAATAAAACAACAGTTTCTTCTCATGCCCTGGGGAAGGGCAGTGTCAGCAATTTTGGATTCCATCCTGCTAAGCTGCAACCACTGGGGCCTCAAACAGTGTGAAACCAAGAGATTCATTGCACTTGAAATGTGATATTAATGGATTATTCCTGCACTTAAGCATATTCTTCAATGCACTGTTCTCATGGTGTTTTTTCAAGATCAAACCTTTTGCATATTAAAGTATTAATCATCAATAGTAGAAGGATTATCAGGGAGTGGTAGTTTTCAGCTGAAGATTTTGCTGTTAGCAACATTTTAGTCTTCAAAAAGCTTTTTTAACAAATCCAACCAAAACAAATAAACCATCAAAACCAAATGAAATCATGCTCCATTTAGCCAGTTTCTCTGGTTTTGTCAGATTGCCAGAAAGGAGGTGATCTTTAGTGTAGTCATTTATTTCTACTCCATCAGAAAGCCCTGAGAAGTAAAAGAAACTCTCTAGTCTTGGAATCCAGCCCTTAAACAGTGCTGCCTACCAACTGCTGAGGTCCTCATTCAGGGCTGGATGCTTTCCCAGCCTTGTTGAAGTCATGCAGGAAGCCCAAAACAAACTTGGTGATTCAAGTATAGGAAAACAAAAAATAAACCCCAAATCCTCAAGAGGAACTAGAGTAAATTTCAGGTTTTGATTACCATTGTGTTAATGAAGACAGTGAAGTAATAAAGAATTGTTTCCAAAGTCTGATTTAAACTACTAAACCTGAATTTCTGAAATGTTAGTTAATAGCAAGATGTTAATGTCTTGTAGTCCTTTAAAGTGCACATCAAGTCTGTGTGTATTTTATTCCTGGGTGTATGTTCTAACTCTGTAGAAATTCCTTTTTTTGCTCTGCAGCAGGGATGTTGTATATTATAATCCACGTCTGAGAGGAATAGCTTCATAGCACTCATTAAATGATAAATCCAACTGTTCCCATGAGAAAGATTTATCTCTCTTGTTGGGAAAAAAAAGCCATGGAAATTCAGAGGGACAAAATATCCTTGTTTGTGAACACCAACAGTATCGATGGATGAGGAAAGATTCTTGAAGTCAACTGTGCAGGGAATGTAGTTTCTCAACAGCATTTGCTACTGTGGCAGGTCAACACATTGAGACGTTTGCAAACAGTAGCAGAGAAGAGGAGTGAGGGAAGGAGGAAGAAAAATTCAAACTATTTATTTGCAGATAATGGGAATAATTTCTTTATAGTCTGTTTAAATTTTCATTAAACTCGAGTCCTTTCTCTCAGGACTGGATTACTATGTACTTACAGGCAGCTCTGCCACAAGGAAGGGAATCTCATTTCTATGGAAATTAAAACCAGATCTTCTATCCAGGATTAAAGTAGAAATACGTCTTTGTTTCAAAGGCTGTTACAGGAAATTGTCCTTATTTAAAGCTGTATTCTCAACCTTTTATGTTAATTACATTTTTGGGTGACAACACTGTGAAAAAGAATTGTATTTTGAAAAAAGATTGCTATAATGTATTTGATTCACTATCAGAATTTAGTCTCTGGTAATAAAAATTAATCCCAGTGTTTCTCTCTCCACCCCCCACCCCCCTTTGGTAGCTAATTTGTATTTTTTGTGAATGTTTCTGAGGTTTTTTTCTTTACGTCCTCTCTCTAAAATAATTTGAAAGCAATACGAGTATGATAATTTTGCTCATTTTGAAATTATTTCTTGAAGAGGGTATTTTGAACCTGGCATGAAACTGGAAGACAGAGCTGGGAGATGAAAGAGCCATTAAATTCACCTGTCTTCACTAAACTTTATGGTTGAGTGAGAAGAAGGGAAGTTTAAGAACTTAAATATAAAAAGTGCCTTTTACTGCTGCCCTTAGAGTACTAAGACAAGAGGAGTTGTTGGTTGTTGTTTTTTTCATCCTAGACCTTTAGTTTGAAAATATGATCTGCTTAAAAAAAAAATTGTGATTTCCCAACCTGAGATCCAAACCTGTATCTCACCGCAAAGGTCACCAGTAAATTCCAAAACTCCAGTGGTGTGATTTGCTTTGAAATCACTGCTGCTGGATAACCCAGTCACTAGGCAATGGTATGAATGTTGCCCTGTGGAGGCTGTCGATTACAATAGTATTTCTGTTGACCACATATGGTGGAGCCTCAGGTAGCAGACCTAATGCAAAGCTTAAGCGTGGCAGGTGTTGGACAATCTTTTCCTGATACGAGTAGCTTCAGGCTCAAGAAGTTGCACATGCTGTTCTCATGCTTCAACAGATTATAAGGATTATATATGTGTAAAAATATATGTTGTAAGAAAAAGCAGCAGGGAAAGCAGAAAAATAAACTCCCTCTTTATCAGCGTGTTGTCTTGCTCTGGATCAGTCTAGGCTGCCTTCTGCAAGGTGCTTGACTTTAACTGAAGTTGAGGGCTCTCAGCACTTCTCAAGAGGCATTTGTTTATTCACTGGAGCAAATGTGTTATCAGAACCCCCAAAGAAACCTTGGGAGAGTGTGAAGAGAGAGTATATCTCAATATCAGTGCAACAAAATAAATAGATATGGTTCCTTTGGCGGGGGGGGTGTGTGTGTGTGTAATTATTTATTTAACTATTACACTGTGGAAGTATACAGAAGAGAGAACCGCAAAGCATTAAAGGTCTTGCATTTCTGATCTTTGGAACCTTCCCAGGTGGGCACTGCTATGCTTTTTAATACATTGTCTTATCCTTAAGATGAATGCTAACTGCAACTGTTGCCTTAGGTAAGCTTTGACCAGATCTTTTCAGAACAGCAAAGCAGTTCACTCTGCTAATAGCTAAAGTCTCCTGATAAGCAAAACTTGTAAGTGCACACCTAAATAAAATGAATAGAATGTGCTATTGCTGAAGGTGTGTGTTAAACAGTCAGTATTGGTGCCTATGCTATAAAATCAGCAGAAAACGGCCAAGCAAATTCCTTTTATCGTTAATCCTGTGGCATGCTGTGTGCATCCTAGTGTCCCGCGGAACAGCTTGTGCTGTGGCTGTGTGGAGTCTCAGCTGAGGATTTGCGGGGGGACTATGGGTCTTTTTCATGTGGAGAACATTATGTTTGTAATACAGCCTCAGTTACTTGTTACGTTGTTGGCTGATCAGACCTGGGTCTGGATATATTGGCATAAACATGTGCTGTGCACTTGTATCTCCTCTTGCAAGCAAAGTGCCATAGTTTGACTGTTTTTCCTCTCTGTGTGCCAACGTGAACAGCTGAGCTGGCGGTGTGAATAACAACCTACATCAGGCTCAAAGCAAGTGGGGAGGAGAATGCAATTCCTTCTCTTTGCTCTCCCAGAGACAGCACTGGCCGTAAACCCACAAAATACAGATAGGAAGAAGGACAGATGGTAAAATCCAGTTTCAGTTTCTTCCTCTACAGTTCTATTTGGGATCTGTTAGTGACGTACGCTCCCCTAACTCTGCTGGGCTGCCCTCTTCAGCCAGACTGAATTAATGACACAGGAAGGTAACTGAAGAGCAAGCAAACCCTGGCCTGCCCCCATTTCCATGCTGCCTTGGCTGGAAAGGTGGCACCATCTACCATAAGCCTGACTTTGACCCCAGACTTGCAGGCTGCAACCATTCCAGGTCCAAACAGGGATGGTAGTTTTCTGTCTTGGCTGCTTGTGTGATTCACCTTGGCCAAAAGAGCTTGGATTGTGAACATGTTCTTGGCAAAAAGCCTCTTTGGACACAGTGTGGTTAATTAGACCAGTGCCTGGTTTGTAATCTGGGGATGAGCATGTCTGCAGAGGAGGGATAGTTCTCTATCTGCTGACAATGTGGAGGATAATATGAAGTTCATGCCCGCTGCTTGCTGTCATTTCTAGTCACTTAGTGTTCTCTAGAGCCGTAGTGATCAGAAGCAAGTCTTACATGTAGTTGTGCGAGAGAGGGGTGGGCAGAATTAAGGGTTGAAGGGAGAGATGGGACAGTATGAGTGTGTATGATTATATACAGTCATAAGAGCAGGTGCGTTTTGGAGCTTGGATATAATCTCTTCCAGACCTTCATTTTCTTGTGTTTTGGATTCTACTAACTAGATTCTGCTAATTTTGTCCTCGCCCTTGTAAACTGCATGAATAAAGGAGACATGATCTAGCTGCTGATGGTTTATAGTGATTGACTCTAAAGTATTCTTATCTTAGAAAACAGCCTTTCCACTTCCTTCAAATACCTTTCTCTTAAAGCCACTTTATTTTCTGAGAAAACTAAGATGGTACTCTGGGAGATCATAACAGAAGGACTTTTGGAATTGGACCCTTATGGTGGTTTTGGCTGGGATGGAGTTAATTTTCTTCATAGTAGCTAGTATGAGGTGATGTTTTGGATTTGTACTGGAAACCGTGTTGGTAATTCGGGGATGTTTTAGTTATTGCTGAGCAGGGCTTACCCGGAGCCAAGGGTTTTTCTGCCTCTCACCCCACCCCACCAGTGAGCAGGCTGGGGGGGGCACAAGGAGTTGGGAGGGGACACAGCCAGGACAGCTGACCCGAACCGACCCAAGGGATATTCCAGACCATACGACATCATGCTCAGCATATAATGCTAGGGGAAGAAGAAGGAAGGAAGGGAGGGATGTTCAGAGTGATGGCATTTTGTCTTCCCAAGTCACTCTTACACGTATGATGGAGCCCTGCTGTCCTGGAGATGGCTGAACACCTGCCTGCCCCTGGGAAGTGCTGAATGAATTCCTGGTTCTGCTTTCCCTGCGTGCACAGCTTTTGCTTTACCTATTAAACTGTCTTTATCTCAACCCACGAGTTTTCTCACTTTTGTTCCTCTGATTGTCTCCCCCATCCCACTGAGGGGCAGTGAGCGAGCGGCTGTGTGGGGCTTAGCTGCTAGCTGGGGTTAAAACATGACAGCCCTTCAAAAAGTTCATGTTTTCTTGAATGTTTCCTTATGTTTCTTTTAAATCATTGCCCTAACTTTTGTACGTATTCATTGTCAAAGTTAATAGCACTATAATGGTAGAAGCAGAATTGGCTCTTCCCTAGTTTCTTCTAAAAGCTGCAGTCTACTCTGAAAAAGAAATGAATAGATACAGATTAATGACAGATGCCTGAAATAGTCCTGTTTTTCAAAATGATAGAAACTTTAATTAAACACTGAAAATTGCTGGGCAGAGCACACAGGTAGAGGCGTGCTACTGGTACCTGCTTTCGAAATAGAGTTTTGAGGTTGTGATTAAAGATATTGATGTTGAATAGTTGTGCAGTGGCCTTTCTGCTTAACTTCCTGATGCTATATATTGAGAAATTGGCAATGATGGTCAGAGCAAGGTTTCTTTTATAACCAGCTTTAGATAAAAAGTTAGTTTGTCCATTATCATCTATTTGTAACTCCTTTCCAAGACTAAATTTTTATCAAGATTTATTGTTGCTGCCTCAAATGGAAGCAGTTGTTTGGTTACAAAAACCCATTCCTATCTTTAGGCAGCTGCTGAGGATTCAGTAAATACATGTGATAACACATGCACATGTTTAGCGGGAATGTTCATAGAATAGTTTGACAGTAAGTTTTGCGTTCCTCTCACTGCTGAAACATATTTACAAAAGTCTCCTTGAGCTGAGCTGTTTTTAAATGTTGACCTTGTAAAATAGCTTTCTATTTCAAATTACCTTTCTCCAGCAAGTGTGGCCAGAGAGAGGATGAAAATTTATGGGGCATAGGGAATGTTAAAAATAAAATAATTTCAGTTTTCAGCTCTATCTTTATTGTTTTTAATGTATGAACTTTCCCCAGTAAAATGTAGGGTTTTATTTGGAATATTTTTGCTATAGAAGGCAAATGACTCCTGATCAGCTTTATCCCTGGTCTGACTTTTTTCATAAACAAATTTGTTGACATATTTAATTGGTCTTGTTGAACCAATTAAAATGAAATTAAAAAGAAAAAATTGCTGATTAGGTGGAAGAATCCAATATGGAGATTGAATTACTGTTCTGTTAAGAATAAAAAATAAACTGTGTAAATCATACCCAAAGTGGTGAGAACTTCAGGAATACTTCAGTTTGGAGACCTAGTTATTCCTCATCAAAACCGACAACTGAAATATCTTTGCTAATGCTCCTTCAATATGATGGACTTTCTCATTGACTTAAAGAAATTTGGTTCAATACTGGTTTGCAGATAGATCAGTCTCTTAGTTAACTGTCAGTTAGTGGGTGATCATCTTCTTTCTCATTTCTGCTATCATTAAAACTATGATTATATTATACAAATCTTGGTTTTCTACAGTCTGTCACCTAAAATGTATGCTGTGACAACGTAAGTTGATTTGTTACCAGTAATATCAACCACTTAACTTCTAAGAGTGTGCTTCTAAAAGTAGGTAACGCGTTTGCCTTTGAACCTATGCTGTACCTGAGGTGCTTGCCTTACCATGTTTCCAAGCATGGCAATTCTGGTTCTTTTACCTAACAATTAAACAGTGGTTAACAGAAATCATTGTACCATCTTTTAACTGCTTGCTTACCAACTAATAGCTGTCTTCAGAGAAACTGTCTCTCAGAACAGAAATCGAAATATGGGCTGAGCCTTTCTCTTAACAGCATTCCTCTGGTTTCTCTTTTAGACCCTACAGGAAGCTTTTCTTTTCTCTTTGTGATGTTTTTGCTTCATCTGGAGTTTTGAGGTGAAACTCTGCTGTTTGCTTGTATAAGAAGGATGCTGGGGTTTGCCTGCCAGTAGGAAAACCTGACAATACAAGCATTCATTTTGATGTAACATAGATGCAAAGGTGACCCCAACCTTGGGTTCCCCAAACATGCTCAAGGTTTGAGTCTCTCAGGCTTGGCTACAACTTCTGCATTATCCTGATTTACTGTCTCTGAGAAGAGAGTTTCCTAAACTTTTCAATTTTTATCTTGATTCACCTTGTCCCTGAACGCTAGGCAGGTTTAATAGTAAACAAAGCAAAGATTTAACAAGACCGGAGGTCAAGGTTTTGTGGGCAAGGTTGGAAACAAAAGATCACAAGTAAACTCAGCATAAAACACAATCCTGGTTTATACTTGACAATATTTCTTGCAGCCTGTTCTTGTATCTCTCATCTAGAATTCCCTGCCACAGCCTCTTCATGAACACTGAGCTCGCAGGTTCACAGAGTCATTTTACTTTCCAGAGGACTGAATACCTTTTTTCCTAAACTAGCCACACTTGTATTTCGCTGGAGTTGGGGATGAATACAAATGTAAATGCCCTTGATGGCTCAATGAAGCAAGGCATCGTGAGTACCCCACAATAATTCCCCCCATGCTTTGGTTCATCTCTCTCATTCATACCCAGATGAACTATAAGCGTTGTTGGTTTTGTTCCTAGACCTTCAGTTTCTGTAGGGCTTTGTTCCTCGACAGTTTTGTGCTTACTGCCAGCCTGAGCAGTTTATCATCTCCCCAGGCCTGTGGAGAGTAGTGTTACATTCATATTAAATATTAATATTGTTAAGTTCATAGTTATATGTACAGTCTGTGAAGCTCATGATCTTTGTTATGTTACGAGCTTTCAGAAGAGCTCGTATATAAAATATTTGCCATTATGATCTATATGTAAGACAGATATCTAATGTCACATTGAAAAAAAATGCTGGATCTTTTAAATTCTACAAAAAATGAAATGCAGAAGAGCTTACATATTTGTGCTACAGGTTTTCTGAATTATTGCTTTAGAAACTTTAATGAGCTTTAGTTTGCTAACATAATATCAAGCAGTAAGATCAGTATTTGGAAAAAAAGGAAGCCTCTAAATTTTCTTTTTATCTTTCATTTTAAGATAAGTATATGCAAGTGGTCTAGACAACTTTATTATCCGTTTTATGACCTTTCAGTAAAAAACAGACTTGAAACTTAAATATTGCATTTTACTGTCTTCTTTTGAACCTTTCAGTCTTCTTTTTTTTTGTAGGCACCCAAACAATCATCTCCATTCCAGTAATTAAGTTTCAATAGGAGCCTCTTGGGGTTTTACACAGTTTTTTTCAGAACCATTTCTATGCAGAAATGTGCCAGTCACAGCAGACTATTTGCTTGTGCTGAGGAAGCGTAAAGGTGACCTATACACTGAAGGCTGAAGCGGAAATGAAAGCAAATGGAAAATTAAGAACACTGAAGTCACAAGATGGTTTCATGCAGGATGGCTCTGTGCCTTGTTTTGCTTTAGGATTAGCGCTCTGATAATAGCTCCTTGGGTGCAGCCCATAGCGGAAAACAAATTTGCACTGTTGCCATTCTTCCTGTTTGTCCCTGCCCTTTTTTACGTACTGTTAGCTTGGACTGTGAGCTTTCAGAGGCAAGAACAGCTCCCCTGTTGCAGGGTTTGTACACCATCCCTCAATATGGGTCTTTGCACTTAATTGCACTGAAAATAACTTTGAAAAAAGAAGTTCCGAGCCAAAATGATGAATCAAACTGTGTCATCAGCAGCTTTAGGTTCTGTCCTCCCCCAGCAGAAACGTTTGACCGAATTTTCACCAACTGTCTGCAAGTTTTCCTTTGAATTCAGCTGATGTCTCACTGATAGCAAGCTGAGGGTGAAGTTCTCTGGCAGCTTAAGTGCATCTAAATTACAGCTGCTCTGTTCCTGCTCTCAGTCACGCTCTCAGCATGGTCAGCTCTGCCCCTGCTGCCTTCTGGCACTGGTGAGCATGTGGTGAGCTGGTTCAGGGAGCTGACTGAGACAAAAAAATAACCGCACAAAGGGGAGAGATTAGTGTTTCGCTAAATCAACCCCTGCCCATCCCATCATACGCACCTTGCTAGTGGGAATATGTGGTTGGGGATACAGAGGAAAGGTGGGACCAGACCTGCATTGGACTTAAGCTGATTTGGAACAGCGTCCTAATATGGTAGGCCTGGAGGTGGGAGGACTTGCACTAAACACGAACTGGTTAATGATGTCTCAGAGGATCACCACTTACGCTGGCCTTTCCTGCAACTTTGCTTCTGCGTGGCCTGTTGCCAACAATAGTGTAGCAATAGAAATTGCAGGCTGTAGCCCTCACAAAGCAGCTTTGTGTAAGATAGTTCATCTGCCTTTGAAGCTTAACTCCGCGGTACTACAGGCTAAAGCTTTACCTACTGTAGGAAAAAAAAAAAAAAAGAGCTTATATTGTTGCTATTTCTCTCTGCTCCTGCTCCACTAAATCACATAGCTTGGGACAGTAGAAACAGCCTTACTGGCAGAACAGAGCTCTCAGTCTATGGTAATTTACCCTGCTTATGGGTACTCTGACCTCCCCACACACTTACCCGTTTACTTTTTAAATGACCACTTTAATCAGGCACATGTACAATACAGAAATGGGTGTGTGAATATCTAAATATATGAGAGAGGGAACTTCAGATGTTTTATCTTTCATTAGCTAATAACAGCAGTAATGACCTCAGCAGCACAGGATGTCTTTTGCAAAATTAATAACCACATGAGGGTTAATGGCCCAAGGCAATGAACTCTCTCAGACAATCATTAATCTACCTTGATGATTATCGCTTCATTACTGAACACTGAAATCTCCTTGGTGTACCAGTGAATGCCTGATTTCAGCCCTCCCTACTGATGTTCATAATGTGCCCTCTTACCTTTCTTCTGGGCATGCGGGAGAAGCAGAGTAAAGCTCTGAGATGCAAATGGAGGTAACAAGCGTGAGGGGTATGAAACTCATTTGAATATGGGTTTGGAGAACATGTTTCCCAAATGATTATCTGTTTTCTACCTACATATTAAATAGAGCTTTAAGGGGTATTTTTTGTTTATGTTTTTTAAGTAGCTGTAGTCTGGGAAACAATACCATGGTTTATGAAGCGAAGACTTTCTGAGATGGTTGTGTATCTAGACTGTTTAATTGGTTGGTCTGTGTATTTAGATAGTGCCCATTAGTACAGAGCCCTTGTTTTCCTTCCAGGAATAGCATCCTGTAGCTCAGAGCTGCAAACATTTCCCATTCATTGTTGCTATTGATCTGAATTTAGACCTGTAAACTCAATGTGGAGAAATGGAAGCTGAGACATCTGAAAGAAAACAGTGCATCAGGATATTTAACACAACCGGCCCCTGCCACAAACAGAAATTTTCATGGCAACTTAGTCCCATCTATTTGGAATAGTCTATTTTTTTGGAGCAACGCCAGTATCTCTAGAAGAAAAGAGCTGTGAAAGCACATCATCTTGCTGGCTGTGGAATATAGAAACTTGCACAATCCCACATCTAGCCTTTTTTCCTCCTTGTCAGCCTATGACAGCTGTGCATATTAACCTTCAGAACCCAGGGTTTTTTGCTGCTTTATCATCTCTGCTGCCAGGATTAGTTTTAGTTGGACAGTGATTAATATAGAGAGGGTGCTGCACAACCAGCTCAAATTTGGATAGGTAATTAGGACCTCTAGCTACTAGCTCCAAGTTAGGAACAGCTGCGGTTCATTTGGATTTCGTAGCAGCAGAGCCCTGTTACAGAGCAGATAGACCTGGAATATTTTTTTGAAATTTCTCTGCCTAGTGGGCTAGAAAAATATAAACTGTTTATGCTGCTTTTGCTTTGGTTTTTGTTTTCCTTTGTGGAACGTGGGAAGTGTAGCTAAGTATTATTGACGTAAAGAAACTGTAATTATCAACCATTATGATTGAAGATGGTTTATTAGAGATGGGAGAGCTCTGTAAAACTCCTCAGGAGCAGTCTGATACTACACAAGTGTAGTCTGCCAACATTATGGGAGCTTAACAAAACACTAAAGTGTCTGTATCTCAGACGTAAACTGGGGATTGGGAAATTGCAGTTGTGAAAATTCATAACTTCAGTCTGCATGGTGTCTTCCTTGCACTCTGTGATAGATGGAGGCAATAGAAACCTTCTGTACCAAGTCTTCATCCACATATCTTGTCCAAGCTTTAAAAATGATTTCCTAATAATAAGCAGAAAAAGCAAAGTGCACCGGAACTGTAGTAATGACAGCAGTAACAGCTATTCTATTCTGCACATGGCTTCGTAGTTTTGGCAGTTCTTGTCGTCCTTATTTTTCATGGAGATTGATATACCCTGGCATCTTGGACCTCCATTGACTCACTCTTCTATATCGCTGTATGATCTATTGATCATAAGCCTAATGGGTGGTCAACAGCAAATTTGATGGGAGATTTTCTATGCTGTATTCTCTAGTGAGTACTCACTATGTGTCTAGCAATTACAAAATCTCATTCCATTACACCACTAATTTACAGGGACTGAAATTATAAACAAGGTGATTACTGAATGTAATTTATGGCCCATGTAATTATATAGCTGTCAAAGCAATGGATGCAGTTGAATTGGTTTCTGGGTTTGGTGGGGTTTTGTTTTGTGTTGTTTTTTAACAGATTAGGTCTGCACTTTTTTCCTGGTCTACTGAGTTTGTTAATTGTCCACAGCTGAAAATATTTTTTCCATTGCAAGATCACCAACCTTCAGTCTAAGAACATAGTTGTAGCTGATTATAATTAACTGCAGAACTGATGGGAAACTTTGCCTACTGGTCTCGAAATCCCCTCAGGTAAATGAAAAAAGTTTTTCTTTTTTGTCTAGTGGTTGATGAAGAAAAGAACTTCAATTCTCTGAAAAATAGCTAGGAAGCTACAGTAGTAAATAATTTTTTTAAACAGACTTGTCATAACTGTTGCTTTTATAAAAGATACCGTGTCCACAGGCTGGTAGGAAATCTGGCCATATATAATACAAAGAGTAAATCAGAATGAAAATACTGAACATCTGCTTTTGATAGGATTATTGATAGCATATGCATAATTTTATGATGGATTAAGCAACAAATTTGTGGAGACCTGTATGGAATTGCTTTTCCACAAGCATTCAACTGGTAGAGAAAGGTCACAATAGAACTGCATCTCTTCTCTTTGAAAATTCCCAAGTATACTTTTGAAAGATGATAAATAAATTATATTAACTAGAGCAATCTACAAGGAAAGAATGAAACAGCATAGCACACAACTCTGTTCGATAACCAACCAAATATATAGGCTTTTGTTTAAAATCAGTGGGGTCTTGTAAAATTATTATTTTATTCTTCATCTGTAAATTACAGCATTACACTATTAATATAATTTATTTATAAGAGAGGCCATCCATTATCATCTCAGTTTCATTAACCTGCAGGGTTTTAACTGGACAGTGGAGCAGCTTCTCCAGTTCAGTTGTATAACCCCTATTTGGAAGTGCCACAAAGGTGTAACAGGTCTGCTAACAACTCCCTCTGCAAACAGATGTTGCTTCTGAAAAGCACCACTGGAATCAGCCATTAGGGAAAATATGCCACTGTTTCTCTTGATTCCCTTCTCTGCATTGCGGGGCAGGTGATTTACTGTGCCTGAGCCAGAGGGCTACGATGCCAAGCCGCTCTTGGGGGCAGATTGCCAGGCTGTGTGAAGGAGGAGGCCTGGAAGGTAGGTCCTGTGTCTCTCTGACCTTCACTTTTCCCCTCTCCAGATCCCTACTGCCAAGGGGAAAAAAAACCAACCAACCTCCTCCCCCCCAACTGCTCTTACCATGTGCATGTGGCACACCTTACTGCAAACCTGCTGCTGACTGTGCGATAGCAGTTAATTAGCAAACAGCACTTCCAGAGCTGAATTACTAGTCATTGATACAAGTGTAAAAAGAAAACTATTCTCTTGCTTTTATATTTATGTCTGTTCTATTAACTGAGGTGTTTTTAAGCTTGGGAACAAACAGTTGTAAAAAGATTTGAATGCTAACTCCTGCTTGAAATAAAAATATAAAAAATAAGTTCTTGACAAGTAATTATGTAATTAGCTAAATCTTTGGCCATATAGACAAGTATAATTTCATTCTACTGACCACAGTCCTATGGCTTTATTACAGAAGGCTATTTAGCCTTTTCATGCAGAGAAGAAGCTGAAGTCTGAGACACTTTATTCTGAAGCTTGTAAAGCCCTTGTTACGTAAAAACATCAGTAGGAGAGAATATATACCTGGCTGAAAGAAAAAGTTGGCAATGCTTCTGGGTTAATAACATTTACTGTGGGGGAAACTGCAGAAAAGGTTTTTCTTGTTGTGCAGTTGGGTCCCACGGATGGAAACTGCACTTTCAGTTAGTAATTGAATTAGCTTTTCTAAGCTGATCACTAAGACTGGCTACTGTCTGTGCTGTGTCAGCATAAAAGTGGGGAAAACTTAGGAGAAAAGAAAAAAGGAAAAAGACTAGGCTTGAAAAGAAACTGTGGCTCTAATAATGTGGAAAGGCTCCATTACCTCTGGTGGACTGCGCCATTGATCCCAACCTGTACAAGGCTGGGCTTCCATGTGGCTTAGGAGTATGGGGCATCCACTAATGAAGTAAAAAGTGATTAGCGTTCTAGTTTAGTGCTGCCTGTTACAGCAAATCTATGTTTATTTTGAAGGACTGTGGACTTATGTCAAGGTTTGAAGGCTGTCTTTCAATTTGGAATCTGTTTCTGTATTGCAGTGAATATAGGCTGTAGACCACGTCCCAAAGCTGTGATTAACAATGGTTCCGTCAGCTCTATGTAGCACAGTGCGAATGAACAGAGATCTCTGTGTCTGAGTAGGAATAAAACATTGAGAAATTATTGTGTCTTAGCAAGGTTACCTTTATGCTTTTCATCAGACTACATCAATAAGTTTAATTTTCTGAAAAGAATTTTAAAGGACAAAACCGTGTTTGCTTTAAGAATCTCTGCCTCTAGTGCAGCCTTCATTAATTATTTTTTTAAAATTAATTTATTCTTTCTTCTCATATATGCCATGAATAGGGTGGTAAGGTTTTGCATTTGCTTTCCTTCTAAGAGGGGGGAAAAAACCCAACCCTATTTCATGATTGTTCTCGTGGATGCACAATGTTTTAGTACTTTCAGTGTAGTGTAGACTACTGATGGAGGTTGTTGAATTTTCACAACATTGCCACTCGGTGCACTAGCACCTGTTGTCCATCCATTCAAGTGTAAGTAACTTGCTCTGGGGGCAAAAAGTTCATCTTGGTTCTATTAGCACAATGTTCCTCTAAAGTTACTCTGGCATGTCAATAATGCAAGGCTGCTTTAACTTCAGGCTAATTGTCAGTGATTGTACCATATGTCATATGTCATGGGAGGAAACAAAAACATTTGTCACCTACTCACAAGAAGCTTTTGGCAGTGCCTTATATGTTTTTTTTTGTTCACCTGGTACTTAACTCATTAATACTGTGTTGAATCAACTTTGGCTGCTGTGCCTGCAAAAGTATAAAAAAATAAATCAAGATTTCACCAAAAATATTGATCAGTCACCTCCTTGTGAAAACATACTTTTATGTCCATTTCTGAGTATGCTGAAACAGCCCTCTCTAATGTCCAGGATAACTGAACCCTTGTAGACTTCCATGCCTACCAGTCATGCTCTAGATGCATTTAACCAGCTTGTACGAGATTGTTTTTTATTGTGCTGGACTCTGATTTATTCATTTAGCTTGGGCTGTTCTCTTCTACCTGGAAGATTTCTGCCGCCTGCTGAACTTTGTCCATGAAGTGTGTAATAATAGTGCAAATGTTATCCATGGAGTGCAGTGATAATACGCATCCCAAACCCCATGACCAGTGCAGAATTAAGAGGCTCAGTCTTTTCTTAAAAAAACCCCCAAACCCACCAAACGCAAAAAACCAGCATAGGCAGGCAGGTGAAGCCTCTTTCGAGCTTGCAGCTTGTTTACAGCATGTGTCAATGTTTAGGCTAAATGACCTTGAATCAGCTATCAAAACAGACACACAGTGTTTGCTTATTAACATCCCACCTCTGAGGTAATCTGTCTTACCTTCCACCCTACCTGCTTAGAGGACATTAAATACTGACTTAAGGAAATGCTGTAGTGTGGAGTTTTAAAATTAGATTCTGAAACAATCAACCTTTTAAGTAAACACTTTCTAGTGTACTTAGCTTCCCTGACTTCCTCCTACAGGAGAACGATCACACTCTGATTCTCATCTCTTATTCCCCTTTCTCCCCCCTTTTCCTAACATAAATACTAGCTACTAGTGATTGAAGTTTTGTTGAGAAAAGCCTTTGGATGTGTTGCTTTATCTGATGAGAAAGATGGCAGAAGGTTAAACAAAACAGACTTGTCTGCTTAGCATGTTCTGCCAGACAACCACAGGATAAAGGAGTGATGTGTTAAGTGTTTTGTCTATGGAGTTATGTTTGCAACATCATTTGAATTCTAGTGCCCAAATCTTAGGCCATCCGCAGTGCTTGCTTGTCACCTCACAGCATGCTATGTGCCCCAGTTTTCAACAGCAAAATCTGAGGGCTATCAGTCACAGAAAAGAGCTGAACCTATATTTGAATGCTCTAGGTGTGGAAGAAATGTACAAAGTGGAGTTAGATGGTGTTACCAAAAAATCAGTTTCTTAAATGCTTGATATGGACTGTGAGGATTAAATTGCTCATTTTTGGTGTAATCGCTTTGACAGTAGTCTAACCCGTTTGGTTGCAGACTGTCTGCATCTCTCATTCTGCAGTCTGTTACACAGGATCTCTTCTCTTTTATTTATATCAATATGACTGTCTACTTTGTAATATATTTCGTATTCAAATCTGTTAATCATGTGAGTAATCCCCTTAGCTGGCCGAATGAAGAGCATTTACATGAGTAAGAACAAAAAATAACAGCAGTTACGGCTTTTCTCCCAGTCTAGACATTGTAACAGAGAATCTTCTGGAACGATCGTTTAGCAAAACACAAATTATAAGGTTTAGGCCTAGGAGGAACTGTTTGAGATTTTAGATTTCTATGTAAGAAATAAGCTTGAAATTATTTCTTGATGTTTTTTGAAACTGTGCACACTCCACTTTCCCTTTATTTTGCCAATTTGGTATGACTATTTGAAGTAACAGAATGGGTCTGCTAGGTTAAAGGAGTGAGAACAGTCTGAAATTCTTGAGAATGCAAATAGTCAGTCCGTCACCTCGTAGGGAAGAAGTCACTGTGGAAAGGTAGTTAGCAGTTGCTGTCTAGTGTAAACATTTGCTGCCATCTCTTCCTTCTAACTGTAGAAAAATGAACTGCTGCTGACTTTGCTTTTGCTACTACTGAGAATTCTTTACAGGAATACAAAAACATTCGCAAAGACTGGAAAAAAAATTATCTAAATACCTTCTGGCCTTAAAAATCTATGAATTGTTAAAGCACAATTTCATCTTCTAAACATATGGAATCAAAGATTATTGTTTCAAATATTGCAGTGAGCTTTTTCTGTACTAAATGGACTTTTACAGACTCATATATTCATAGCACTGGAAAGATATAGTTAATAAACTGGTGCAGGCTGAATAGGTACAGAAGCTTAACTGATTCTAAGAAAGATGATGTGGAAGTCAATAAAGTGAGATGATATAGTGTCCTATAAGTCCAAGACAAAATCCACGGGCAACCATGACTAAAGGCATCTAGGCTTTTCCTGACTTGTCTTAAAAATGAAAGGTGATTCCTGTTCAGAATTCCCAGTTTCCAGAGACATGTTACAAGTGCCCATGTCCTGTTTAATTCTTCTACTGTCGTCTTACAATGTGTATATGCCTTCTGTAAACTTTCTGGATAGGCTTTAGCAATTACAGATTGCTCTGGTGCCAAATGGAAAAATTGGGAAATTTGGTTTCAGTTTTCAACCAAATTGGGTATTTTCAGGGGGTAATGGAACAGTGAATTAATAAATGTACTGTTTTATTGGGTGATATATAATTTTTAAATTGTGAACCATTCTTCAGTAAAATTGCCACTTTGAGACAAAAAAAGATTGATATTTCAGTGGAGGACTCATTCTCTTTCTGAACTTTATCAGATTACAGATATTTTTTGACCCTGAAAGTATTTTCTTTTGGGGCAAACTTGCTACTCATTAGAAAATAATTTTTTTCAGGTCTGTGCAATGGTGCATTTTACTTTTTGATGATGGGATTTATTAGTGGAAGACCTACTCTTCTGTCTTCTTCTCAATTCACTTGCAACTGAAACTCATGCTTTCTATGATTGTAACTTGCAGGGAGAAAAAAAATATAAATTAAAAATAATTGGTAGTTGTATTTAATAGTAGAACTTTAGTAAAGCAAAGAGTAGGTAAAATGAACATGGTGGGCGGATTCTCAGTAAGAAAGCCAACACGCAGTCAAAAGCTGTGCTCTTAGCTGGGCACAGAAGTAGGGTGAAGAGGAGCTACTACAGGACTCCTGAGATGCTTTTTGACAGAGAAATTTGTCGTGTTCGGTAAAAAAAAAAAGAAGTAATGATACAGGTGAAAATCTAGTAGGTTGCTATGAAAAGATGGGAACCTGTATGGTATTTTAAGACCAGGTCCCAACATTAAGCTCAGCAAATTTTAGGCGTTCTGAAAATTTTTATAGCTTTTCCCACCCTCCCCCCCTCCAAATTAAATTAGGTACCATTTTCAAACATGGAGAGTTTACTTGTTTCGTTGTTGCCTAAGAATTATTATTTTATGGTTGTTTAGAAAAAAGAGAGAGATTATGTCCTTACAGCAGAAGTTGATAAAGAGATGTTTCAAATTATCTTGAGTTTATCTCAAAAAGAGCAAATGACATGACAATATAATAATACAGAATATCATTGTGTACCAGCAATCTGATCTAATTATCATGTTACATCATGATGGATTTTGTATTAGTGAAGCTTCAGTAGCACAGTGACATGGTACAGGGAAAGTGTCTGGAGGAAAAATATATTAAAATAATCAAAAAGTTGCTCGTGCTACTTATGTAAGAATGCATACATTAATCACCAAATAAATAGAAGGGAAAAAGAATATGATCCAAAGTCTGCTAAAGTTGTTGGAACAGCTCTTGGAGACTGCAATATCCACGTTCAAGTTCATGGTGTTCTATATACAGATCACAGTATATAGACAGCAGCATGTCAGTCTGTCCTTCTTCTCCTGAGCTGTGTCATTCTTGGTACACGTTCGTGCACATAGACTTTTGTATATTGGGGGGGTATGTTACAGGCGATATTGATTCTGGTAAACAAAATCAGACATTCCCTAGTGCAACAGTAAAATCTTGGACATGATGTTTTCCAGTGAATAAAAATTTCATGCTATCGCAGGGAAGAAATATCAATCATATGTGCCTATTTTCCATCAATGAAACCCAAATTATTGGTGTGAAAAATGACTGAGTCTGTATGTTGGAGTTTAGACTGGGAGATCTTTTTGGCTTAAAAATGTATCACTTATTTAAATAAAAAGTCTCTGCCAGGAAAAATTCAATTGTATGAAATAGTTTGTAGCTATAGAGTGGGACTGCAAGTTATTGGCTGGCTATGTCACACAAAAACACTGAGAAAGGAGGCGGCTCTTTTGGCCTGTGGGTTTTGTGGGGGCTTTTTTTTCTTGTTTGGTTATTGATTCAAGGCTATTATCTTGGATGATGATATCTGGAGTCCCACTGCTTGAATATCTAAAAGGCACGTTTAAATTACTTTGGGAAAATTACTAAGACAATTATGGGATTGTAATATAAAGTACCATAATTACACTTTAATGCTTCTTATCGATTGTTGAGCTCTGCACTTTGCCATAGCATAGAACAATGAACTTATGTTTTCTTTGCCCACCCATAAAGTTAATGCTTTAATATCTGTTTTACAAAGACAGTTTTTCAAACTTGGCAAGTAGGAACTTCCGAGATGAAAAATATATACTATATGTACGTGAATACACACACGTATATATATTCATCATGCTTTGAAAGCCACATGTCAGTATCTCTCATCTTTCAAGATCTTTCTCCATCTTTGAGTGGTCCAGAGTAGTGCTACACCAAGGGACAGCCATGTTTATATAGGTGCATGAGGAAGAACAAAGCTTGCTAAACGGGGAAGGATGAGAAGATATGGTGGTGACGCTCATACTTTCTATAGCTAGAACAAGGCAGCATCTTAGGTCCCCAAATTACCAGGAAGCAGAGAGGGGACATGCTCTTCATTGAAGAAATACTTGCTTGGGTTTTCAAAACACCAGCCGTTATCAGGTCTTTGGAGGTGTGGTCAAAAGGCAGTTTCTGGATAGCTCTTCATAGGCCAACAAGAGGAAATTCAAAGAAGCTGCTTCCAGTTATTGCCAGGTAACTTGTAAAATGAAACTACCTACAAAGAATGCAGGCAAAGTAGTGTGTGTCCTTTCTGGCTTAGTTTTACAGACTGAGAATAATGAATTATGTCTTGCGTCTATTTCAAAGACCTTCTGGATGATGTTCTCTCACTATAATAATAAAGAAAAAGAGCAGTGTGCTATCACTGCAAAAATTCTATTGCATCCATGTGTTTTCGATGGCTATCAATGCTGTATACCTCTATCCTCCCAAAGCTGCCACTTCAGAGTGTGCGATTACAAGACAGTATATGCTTGTATGGCAGATAAAATGAGGTATAGCTTTGCCCCCCAATCCCACATACAGGAATCTTACTCCCTCTAGTTCCTGGTATTAGGAAGCATTCATTTACCTCGTTATGTTCCCTCAGATCTCCAGCTGAACCTTCTCCTTTGCTATGGTACCTCCCAACTACTTGGTAATGACCAGTGCCAGCTCACAGATGTCATCATCTCCTCACTGGTATCCTTTTTGCTGCCATCTTCTCTGTAGTTTGATAGCGAATTTGGCCAATTTTAATGTTCTTTGTTTACAGAAATTTGGATGGTGAAAGTCCTTGCACGAGTATGTCTCAGCCTTGTTAGGTTATGATCATTTTTATCTATGAAATTATGAGAAATATGAGGAAAAAGTCTATCAGGCCTTTCATGACAGGCATAAACAAAGTCTGAAGATTTGCATTCACACGCCTTCCCTTCTCTTTATGAACTCAGTTATTTCCTACCAGCTGCCTCTAGGCCTCAGGAGGCTCATATGACATTTGGATTAAGCTCTGCAATAACAGTATTGATTGAAGTGTCTTACTGGTCAAAGAAGCAAAGCTGTCCTGTTCTGTAAATACTATATCATCAGGTTATTAGTATCTTACATTTTAAACTATTCTGATGTAAAGGGGATTTGACTTTCACTTGCATATTAGACAGGCACAGTCTTTTCTTTATCTGAGTGTAGACTGCCAGATGCACTTTCCTCTGTGCCATGTTCACCTTTCCTGCGGAGCTAGCTATGAGCGTGCTGCCATCTCATGGCAGGCCACTGTTTAATTAGAAATGACAAATGGTACAGTACAAATTAGTATTATTATGTAAATTTGACCTGCACAAAGATAAGTAAAAAAAAAATAATAATTCAGCCTGTGTTTTAAAACTAAGAACGTTCTCTGATTTCCAAGTAACAGATAATAAGACTGTAAGTGGCAGAGCAATTGTGGCTGAACCTACTGTATATCCTTCTACATGTACAATTTTTTGTGCTTTTAGAAAAATAAAGGACCTTGACTACACAGTATTAATATTAAAGATGTCTGGGATATTGCAGCAAATCCCACTGAACATTACTATCAGCACAGTTCACTCCCCAGAAAAATATCTTTCTTTGCTTTCAGCAGCATGTATTAGTATACATGGTAGAGAAAACCATAATTAAATCTATTAAGGTGACTTGTTACAGAACACAAATGTCTGAATACTTGATGAAAAAAGAAAACATTTTGTCTTTCTCTTCAGCGGGTAGATAACGCTATGTCTTTCAATTCTTGTTTAAGAATTCTCAGTCTGTGAGTCTGTTCAAATATCTGACATTTTGGTGCTTAGCTGGGATTTCTGTTCTGCACCCAGCTCTCTGACACCTAGCTACCCATCATGATAGGTGCGTTGCTTCTTAAACTTGTGGTCCCTTAGAGTCTTCAGTTATCATCAAGGGTGTTTTGGCAGAGGACCCTAGGGGGGAAAACGTGTCTTCATAGTCTGTGTTTTGCTTTTGAGATCTCTATTTCAAGACAGTGGTTTGGCCATATGGTCTTAATGTCACTGTTCAGAAGACCTGAAATCTGGGACATGGCTCAAAAGGACCATCTAACTCAGTGTCCTGCTTCCAGTAGCAGCCATGAGTGGGCTAGCTGAACTGGTAGTAGCCCTACAAAGTGTCTACTCCCTTGTGTTTTCAGGGTGTGATGGTGCTTTAGAGACTATGCCAGCCACACAGGATCTTTTTCCACTTTTTCCATTTTACATTTGTGGGACTTTGATCTCACAGATTATAAAATCTTGACCACTAATTTGGCTTATCTGTAGTATGTATCTGCTAACCAGAGAAACAAGGAAAGGATGACTGGGGTTTCACAGTGATCATTATAAATTTGTGTGGTATACTGCACATCTGAGTTTCCACTTAAGAAGAGATGATGGATATAGCTTTGCAATACCTTAAGTTACACAAGTCAACAACTGAAAAACCTCCTTAACCTCCCTGCAATTTAAAGTCTTAATGCATTGGCAAGCTTATGTTTCTAAAGCAGAAAATAATCTTGGTAGAGTCTTCCAGTCAAACATTTTACCCTTACTAATAAAAACTCAGCCTTTGATATGTTTGGAGGCAAGAGTATATTATCTGAAAAGCTGGTTTGCCATTCACCAGCAGAGATTGCAGATGTGTCTTAATACTTGCAACTCCAGGCTGAACTACTCAGATTTGCACCTACCATTCATCTTGTGAGCACAGAATTGCTGCGCTCTTTCATACTGCACTTTCATCTGTGGATTTAGTGCTGTCTGGCAAAGTGAGCATGAACAAACAGCATGAATTTACTATTATATTGGCAGGTGAGGTCCTGGTGTGCTCTGATGAATATCATGGATAGAAGAAGGATTCTGTTGCTGAATTCCTCTGTAATCTCTAGAAATGTCTAGGTCTCCGTTGCTTCATCTCTAAAATAAGGAAGTATGGTAGGGGGGTTAGCGTGTGATATGAGTGGGAAATCTTGCTAACTCCAGCTTATAAAATGGCCTTACTCTGGCCATTTGGTGAATAAACTGGAAGGAGAACTTCTAGTCTCCCCATTCACATATCTGTGCAGTTTCTTCTGTGTTATTTTGGTGCGGAGAGCAGAAGAAAAGAGAATTCAGTATATTTTTTTTCTTCTCAGCCCTCTCCATGCTCTGAGAATTTTGCTGGGTTGATTCAGGTCTTTTACATACAGCAAATAGAAAAGCATGGCACTCCCTATAGGGTTTTCTGAATTGCATGCTTATGTTGAGATCCAAGAGAATGCTGGCAGGCTAAGATTGCATTACAGAATCCAATCCGTGAAATAAATTTTAAACCCCTCTGAACTTTGACAACTTATGTCTAAAAGGCATGGTATTTTTACCTAAAGACCAACTCTGTCAAAAGCCAAGACTCTGCCACCTGCTAATAAAAGACTGGTGGGAATCGGGTTTTATTTTCTTTATTTAAGAAAAACCCATACAGTCAAGTGGATTACAACCAGTGATATTACCCAAAGCAAAAGGTAACACAAATGCTGCCTACCACCTAAGCCTTGCCATGGGTGTTCTTGCTAGTGCCAAGCGGGGAGAGATTTCTCCTGGTATGCTTGCAGTAAAAGTACCAGCCCCTAAGCTAACTCCCTCAAAATGAAAAGAAAAAAATATGGCTCTGGAAATTTTCAAATTAGTCCTATGTGTTGGGTATCTATAGTTGTTTTCATTAATGTTTTATTTGCTTTATTTTTCTCTGGAATTTGTGTCTTTGTAGTTGACCGGTAACTCCCCTGTTTCTGGACAAACTCAGAGAAAACAACGTTATTCAAAATAAGAGTGACATTTTAGGTGATCAAAGTGAGAGAACAGTTGCAAAACAGAAGAATAAGCTAAACAATTAAGTCCTTTTTTGGATGTTCTTGGCTTATTTAGGAGCCTGGTGACATGCTGTCTGTCAGTCTAGGATTGACTGATAATTTCTCCCCTTAAATTTATGTTCTCCTTTTGTTCAATGTGGCATTCTTCCTTCCCTTCATGCTCCTATTTTTATTCTCAGTCTGGCATAGGCTGCCATGTAGGTCAAAAGTGATAAATAAGCTTTAACCTTCCCTTTCTCACACAGAACCTCAGTTTTAAGGCTCTGTTTCTGTTCATTATTTGGCACCTAACTGTCCTCTGCACATCCTAGTATTGTAGGAAACATACATCAGAAAAGGTATTTTCTGTGTGTACGTGCTACTATATTCATCATCTTTCAAACACTTTTAATTCTTCTAAGAGGTCACAATGGCATCATTTTATACAGAGTGGACTTGGTGTAGACAGTGATTCTTCTAAATAGGTTTTCCTTACCACAAGCCTCCTTTGATCAATTTTAGGGGATCATGCTGTCACAGTCATTCAAATACAACTGTTCCTGCAATTTTGCTTTACTTAGTCTCTTTGTACTTTCTATAACAAAAATTATGAGAGGTTTTTTGTTACAGCTGAGGAGAGGAGAAATCGTTGCGGGAGGCGGTTGTTGTTCCCCCAGGATGCTGCAGTATGAATAAAAGATTTAGGTGCATTTCCATATGATACTTTGTCTTTTTGTTAGATATTTAGAGAAAATCTATTCTGATTCTGATATACTGAATGAAGCTGTTGGCATCTCCCAGTCCAGCTTGGGGGCTGAAGAACAGGACTTCCTTAATGGCTTACCGTCAAAGTTGTTGGCTATGCTGTATCTGTTGCTCCTGAGGCCATGGCCTGCCATTGTAATTGCGGATCAGACACCAAAGATTAGAGATTGCAGCAGATTCATGGACTTTATTACTTCACAATTATCCACACTGACTCAACAGGTATTAGGAAGACCTGTATATCAATCCTTTTAATAGATGCCAGTTCCTTCTCCAAATCTCTGCTTCGTCCAACTTAAAAAAAAAGAGGCTAAATTAGTACTGGTAGGTTTTCTCCTACTAAGACATTCTTGATCTAGATTACCCTGCATGTGGATAACAGTGTTGTTAGGACAGGCCCAAGATTTTCTTTTAACAACCAACTTCAGCGGAATATTCCAGATGTCAGGAATGGCACAATAGCAGCAGAACAGTGCACACCAAGAGAGGTCTTTACACCAGGCCCTCCATGCTTTTTGTTGGACCTGACACCCTTATGCTATTGATTTGTACATAATAAGCTAGCTCATAACCACTCACCTCATATAATGTATATAATTTTTAGTCTGTTTTTTCTTAAAGGTGACTTTAAGAGTTCTAGTGAAGTAGAGGTGCTCAGCACCTCTGGAAGTTGGAAAACATTGTTCTATGGAAAAGTGGTATAACAAATTAAAAAAAAAAAAAAAAAAAGAAGACAGATGTAACTTCTCTGTGCAGCGTTTTTATAAGGAGTATAATTTGTCCTATTAGAACATAAGGCTTTTAGGGGATCTGAAGCTGAACATAATGCTTGAAAGAATTGGATAAATGGTGTCTTTATTATATCCCTGACACTTTCAGATTCTTTGTATGAGAAAAACTATACAGAAATAAATGGAATACAATTCTGTTGATTCTTTTCCACTCTAAGGGGACTGTTTTGTCCTGCTTAGAAAATGGATGTGTTACAGAATTACTAAAAGGAATAGCCAAGATGAGGGGTATAATCTGTTGTAAAAATGTGGAAAAAATGCGAAATTGTTTTAAATGTTGTTTTTATCCACAAGAATGATTCTTACTGCTTTCTAAAAATGTGTGTTTTATTTTGTGAGCAATTGTTCTGATCTTCGCTTATGTTAAGTCTGGGGAAGACTTTTCTTTCCTAGAGGTAAGGAATCTGCTGCAAACAAGGCTGTCAAAAGATGTTTTTTCACATGGCATTGAAATAATTTGGAAATCTATAGGTGTGCAAATCTCTCCCCCTTTTTTGTTTGGTTTTTGTTTTTGTTACAGTGCTGGCTGTATAGTTATGCATAGTAAATGACAGAGGCTGACCTGATGGTAGCCAGTGACCAAACTCTTACTCATTTCCTTACAGTAGTGATTTCAACTGAGATGTTAATCAAAAGCTTCCGAGTTCTTCACTTTTCTGCTGCCCTTGGTTGGATCTTTTTTGATGTTTTGAGGGCTGGTTTGTGTATTCTTGGGCATGTACCATAGCACAGGATATTGAAGTGTGTTGTAGTTGAAAATCACCTTCCCTAAATAGAGGAAGGAAAGATATTAGGAAGTGAGAAGCATTTTAAAATTCTGTGAAGTATTAGATAAAAGACTTGGGAAGTTACAAAAAAAAGACTGAGAGGCTCTGGGTCTTCCTTCTTCGCCTTCCCTCAGTGAAGCCAATTGTGTTTCTAGTGCTCTTGAAGTCTTACAGAGAGAGTTGAGCAGGGTTTGGTCAGACCATTGCTAGATGCCAGGACGGAGTGAGAGGACTGCAGAACAGCTTTTAAGTATGCTGACATGAAGGCAAATAATGTCTTGATTATTTTTCAAGACTCGTGCGTTATAATTCTTTAATGTTAAACTGAGATTATATATTCATATCAGGCTAACGGCATCAGGAAAGACTTTAATATCATTTGCCAGCTGTATGCAAATACTTCCACTGACTTCAGCGTATCAGCTGAGTGAATACAATGTATAGCATATTACCTCTAATCTCACCCATCTCCTGCATTTCCTGCAAATTTTTATAGGGAAACCAGGATTGCCTGAGGCCACCTTGCAGCTGAATGTAACAGTGAAAGGAAGGGGAGATGCTAATAATTCACTCACACTTGGCAATATTCAAATTCAATCCTGACCCCCTGCAATATCTATACAAACTATTCCTTTCCTGGAGCTCTATGTAGTGAGCAGAGCCCAGTGTAGTTGCTCTCAGCAACCTGCCTCTTTACAGTGACTGACTGTTTCTGTTAGTACCTATTCGCATATGTCAGAGCTTGTTCCTGTGATACTTACATTTTCAAACTCATCTCCCTAACATCTTTTCTGTTAAATTTATTGAAGGAAATAACCAATCCATTTACCTTGCTCTCCTTGTTGAATTGTTTAGTTAACTTACTAAAGAGTGGAAAATTAAACTTCTTCATTTGTGGTGGACCAGTGAACAAAGTTCAGGTTGCTAATTAAATTATCTGTGTGGCTGTAGCTTGGGCAAGATAATCAAATGGGTAAATCTGCAGAGTTTCAATGAAATCTTAACTTAGTACCCAATTTACCATAAATAAAGTGTTTGCCTTCCGTAAGTATTCACCTTTTCAGTGTTTAGTCATCACTACTGTGAGCTCCCTCAGTTTCATTCAGTACTATCTTGGAAAACCTAGCAAGTCACTGCCATTTTTTTAAGGCTCTGAAGTCTTCAACAGACTTAAACCAGGCTCTTCTGGTTTAATCCACTTTTTCCTCTAAGCATGACGAGCTGGCAGAGTTTCTTCTCTTTTACCTTTAGAGGAAAAAATGCTGAGATACATGTATTGGGAATCAGTTATTCACCAACTTTTGCTGATGATGCAATTTACCAATTGCCTACAATTAGTCCTAAATTTTCTCTTTCCCCGACACTACTGTCCTGTAAATTTTCATCATAAATTCTGAATAAACATTACTAAAATCCCCTTGATAATAAGTGGGATTAATAGCAGCAAAACCCAAATTACTGTCATGTGCTTTATAAATTTAACACAAAGGTGAAAGATAGCAGAAAAATGCTTAGTTGTACACTGGGGCTGATTCTCCACTGCTTTACAACTTGTCTTGCCATTTATACTTGTGTAGTGTTATAACGTAAAACTAAATGGTGTATATTCCAGTAGTACAATTTGTTAATCAGTATCAGGACCCCATTGTGTTGGATGCCGTATGAGTGCTTCATGGGGAGCAGCCCAAATTAGAAAGAACTTACAACTTGAATATACAGCAATGAACTTGTAAGCAGAGACATGAAGAAAGACTTTATCAAAGCCACATGTCAAATCAATAACAAAGTTGGGGGAAAAGTCTATTCTCCTGCTGCTCACTGTAATGGGTGTGAGGGCTCAAGGCACAAAGCTAAGTCATCTTTGCACTTTTGGAAAGAGTTGTATATGGTCATGTTGGACAGGAAGCTTTAAAATTTCTACAGTAAAGATAGCTTCTACAAAGCTGTCTATTTTAGAGGAGTCTTTTCACAACTGTAACCAATTGAGCAATACTCAGTCAATCTTTGCTATCAATTTCTTTCATACCATCTTAACAGAGGCCTCACAGACATTCTTCATTTCAGTGAGAAGTTATTTCAGGCATTCTTTAGTCAGAACATTGTTAAGTGGCCTCATTCCATCCAGAAAAGAATTTAGAAAGGTCTTTTTTCTTCTGATATTCAGGAGTCAAACTCTTTCTTCAAAATGCTTCTTTTTAACAAATGCAACATTTTCGAAATACTAAAATTTCTTCTCTGTTAGGCCCAGTGGTCAAAAACTTTGCATTTTCTACTCCTAAGGATAATAGCGCACTCTTCTCAATTCAAAACTTGGCTTTATAAACAAAAAAACAAATCTAAAAAAGTTCCTCTAAATCAAATGCTTTGAGGAATGATCTCCCACTACATATAGGTTGTATGACATGCTGGAATGCAGAAAGATAATGTAGGAAAAAATAATTTTCCAATGTAATTTCCTTTGTGGATTCTTCTCCCACTAGTTTAAAAATACCCTTGGTCATATTTTCAGCTGAGATAAACTGCTACATTGCTAATCAAATGTGAAGCGCTACATTAAGATCTGGCAAGGCCAATCTTCTGATTTTTAACTCCTTGTACCCATCTTAATGAAAATGTGTGGCAGCAGCATCCCAAGAATGCCCATAAGAGAGATCTCTTTCTGTTTTCCTCTTGGGAACAAAATTCATGTGGTCTTTTCTGAGTTTTCTTTGGGTTAGTAAAGCAAAACAGGTCTACTCTTACAAAGAACTATGGAGTCTCCCTCATACATAATATTCTTTTTTACTGTTTATGAATAAAAATCTTTAACAATACTATGAATTCATGATCTATGAAGTATTCCCTGGGGTCTCAATATTTCAGTCTGAATTCTGCTTGTCTGAGAAAGTTATCCTAGTTACTACTTTAGAGTAATTTTGTGTGGGCTGGCGAAGAGAATTTGGTCTGCTGACAGTTTTGTGGTTCTTTTTCAGTTATGCTCTTGAGTAGTGATTTTGGAAGTGATGAACGTTTTCTTTAGTCCTTTTCTTTTAGGAAATGGAAACATCACTATTGATTTTGGAGGAAGCAGGTCAGCTGATGCTGAGCATTTGGGAATATTCCTCTGTCTTTTCCCATACATTCTGGTATTTCATTCTCCTTGCCTATGCCAGGTTGTTTGTGCAATGTTTATGTACCATGTCAGAGTACTTTGCAATCACTAATACCTCTCAAAAAGCTTCTGTATGAAACACCTGTGATGTCCTTCCTTTCTTCACTTTTTTACGCAAAGCAAAGGTACAGGAATGATGATTACAGACATTGGTAGTAGCAGTACATTGAAAGCAGGTTTTCTAGATGCAGGCTGAAGTCTTAATCACTGCATTATACTTCTCCAAAGACTGGCTCTGAACATGACATTAGTTCAGGATTATTTTTTTTTTAAATGTAGTTACACTGATACCTTCCCACAACCATTTTCAATGAAGGGAAGCTTGCAGATCACTGCAGAAAATGAAAGTTACTTTAAAATATCTGAAGTGGATGTCTCTTCACTCAGATAAACCTAAGTACTATCACTCCTCAAATGCTTAGTATTTCAACTGTCTAACCGAACTCAGTTCTTACCCAAAATGAGAAGAGACAGTGGTGTTTGGTCATTCCTGCCCTTGGCCACATGTAGTATCTGGGGGAGAGGAGGCTCCAGTGTTTGACCTGAATATAACTGCTGACTGCATTAGCTGAGTAAGAAGGGTTGCTAGTCACATTTGAAATAATATCTTAATTATAGTTAGTGTCTCTTTAAGCACATTTTTTGCTCCTGAAATTAGTCTCAGTGCTAGATTAAGATAATTCTCCATATGTTAAAGGAAGCATTGGATTCTCTGATCTCTGTGGTGATTACCTTCAAAATATTAGCATGAAGGACTGACTGTTTCATATTAGAACATGAAGTTACACGTCTCACCAAGAATGGTGTCTTCTACAGAAACATGACTAAGGGCTTGTCAGTACTGGAAATTGTTCTTGGATAGCTACTCCAAAATAAGTATGTAGTCTTAAGTTGCTGTTTGAAGACTGATTCGCCATGAAGTGTTTTTCTTTTAGTGAGACTGCATAATTTGTTTTTGAAATCCTTCCCTGCAAGAGGTTTCAAATCAATGAACTCTGGCCTGTGGGCTCTCTGTATGAGCCAGTGTGGCATGCAGAGAACTTGCTGGATTGGGTCCGTTATGTCAAACTTCCTTCCTCTCACCTTTTAGAGTAATTCTGAAAACTCACTTATTGCACAGAGCATGCTGGCTGCAAAGACCATCCCACGCTGTGTGCTTTCTCTCTTTGTAATCTGCTTCACTATATTGAAACAGCTTGCATCCTCCGATTACAAGCCCTCTGGGGTAGGAACATTTTTTGTTACTTGTTTTGCTCAGCTCGCCTACCATAGTGTTCCTTGTTCATCTCTTTCGGAACACAGTGTATGGTACACCAAATAGTATTATGTTAAAAGAACTTCATTTTTTGAACAAGTAGGCAAAGAGCTTTGGTTTTCTAATTTCCTTATATTTTGACTTGGTTATTCTGTATATTACATCACAAGACACATCTCTGTCCAATGGGAATGTCCTATGGCTTTTCCATGAGTTCAGAGTTAAAGTATCTTGTATTGCCTTGGCTTGAGCTGACATACTGAATCTAACAGTAACGTGGCCTCTGCTACTTGAGGCAGTGTAACGGTTATACTACATAACATCTTGGGTGGCAGATTTCAGCCTTACCCTTTCTGTTGAGAAGGACACACAGTTATTTGGTGCCTACTGTAATACAGTCTTGCTTGTATTGTTGTTAGTTGCTGTAAGAATGTAAGATACAAGAATATGTTTTATTACCTTGCGGTAGCTTGAGTCATCATCTCGTCTAGAGGATATGTGCTGCCACTCCACTTCAGAATTAAGTGATTCTAGTTTAGCTTTTTTGATGTCCGTTTTCTTTGTTTTCATGCTAAGGAGCTATATCATGACTGTAGAAACACTGTGGATGTTCTGGTTATTAAAAAGCCTGATAGCATACAGAATGTTTTTCTACACAAGAAATATCTTCAGATCTGATTTTGCACCCTTTGATGCATATCCATCTGTGAATTTAAGCTGAGGGATCACTTCTTTTCTAGCCTTACGTGACACACTTTAAATTAATGGCTTTGGTTTCAGCTGGAGTCAGATAGGATTTTTTCTATTCTTGTATATTGAAAACAAAGTTGGTATGGTTTACATGTGGTAATATTTTCAAATATTTAAATCTTCAAACTTCTGAAATGTTAGGATTTCTGTAAATTCATAGACAATGACCTGAAATATTTTTCTGGTGTATAGGAGGTAACAAGATGTAATTATGTCTAGCTGAACTCAGAATAGTTTTCCCATTGTCCATTCTGCTAAAAATGTGAATTGCTTTTCCCTTTGTCCCCTTTCTCATTCTTTTTTATTTCTTGAATAAACTATTTTTATTATCTTCTTAAGCTTTTTATCTAATCCTATTCATTGCCTTTACTGTGCCCATTGCCTAGTCTTTTTATGATGGCTCTCTGTCTTTCTAAAGTCTTTTATTAATGCAGCACATATGTATATTCTTTCATTTCATTTCATTGTGTTGCATTTTTTTCTTGCTGTCCCCTTTTTCTCGTCTCCCACTCATTGTGATAAATACCATTTTTGCATTCTGTTTGTGAAACTTGGTCTTCACAAAAGGCTAAGATACCCATTTGACATCACAAAGAGAATGTCAGTGTTTAAACATCAAGGGCTTCATTTTGTAAAGGTTGAGAGTGCTTACAGTCTCCAGCAGTTCCACACTGAAATATAGGAGCTCACTTCTGCAAATTTGGTCTTATTTTCTATCTTTCTAGCTGATAATAAACTGATAATGAATGCAGGACTTTGCTGAATAAATATATTAATCATTTAACCATTGTACAAGTCTTCAAGACTTCAAAATATCAAATGAAACTTAGAGATAAAATCTTGCATCCTTCTTGGGCTAAATTTTCCCTGGGTCAAGTACTAGTCCTACAGAAATACACATAATGTCACCATTAATTTTAAAATGAATGGATGTGAGCTGTGGATACCATTAGCACAAAAGTTAGTCTTTCTAGAAGTTAGCAGTATTATCTTCTGCCAATACATGAAAATGAGAAAACTCTTCAAATGAAGGAAATGCTGTCTGTTTTTTGGGAATGCCTTTGGTGCTAGGTAGATAGAATTGGTCAGCCAGTAAGCGTAGGGCTGCTATGCCCTTAGAGTGGGCCTTGATTAAAACTCAATCATGTAATCTATTGATGGGAGTCATAATGACCTAGTCATAGACTTCAATAACACTGCCACAGTCCTTTGTAAGGATTACTTTTCTTACCATTTCCACTTGAGTTGCTTTGTCCTTTTATTTTTTTAATCCTGAAAAGTCAGGAATTTCTGACATTGCCCCAGCAAAACAGTTTAACATATGCTGGACCTCAAGCGTGTCATTAGTCCCGTTGACTTTGATGGGATATAAGTGTGTACTTACAAGTCCTGGAGACAAGAACAGATTATTAGAGGCAATACAGTCATTTCCAGTGTTGCATTCTGCTAGGACCCATAACAAGGCCAAGACTCTGATAAATGTAAATAACATAATCGACATCAGCAGGTGTATGGGAGTTACAGAGAATGGAGAGCTGGGATATTATTATTAAAATATATCTCCAGCTTTATTCTTGCTGAAGTGTACTTTGTCTGCAATGAGTATTTACTGTGGCAATCTTTGCTGTTGAGCTCTGCCAAAACCCTTCATTCTCCTGCTCCTCAGTGCTTGTGTTTTTCTCCCAGACCTATGCTTTTCTTGAGCAGAGTGATTAGTTATATCAGCAATAACACATCTGATGCATTTTCTTCCTCAGCCTTGTAGGTCACACTCAGGTTACGCTCCCATTCTGTGTGCAGGTTTTGCTTACCCAAATGAAGATGCTTTATCTATTTCTGAAAAGGCAGATAGTTACTGTAAATCTGTCTACAGGAGCTTTTTTTTTTTTCCTCTTAATGCTACCTGGGTTAATGAAAGATTTGTTTTGTGTATTTCTACCTTTGCAAATGCATTAGCAATTGTGTTTTTTACCTCAGATTCCCTCATTGTCATACACTTCATTAATTCCACACGTCACGTTCTTTCCAGCTTTATTCTAAATTGCTGTATCATTTACGCAGATAAATTAAGTTGTCAGAGAAGCTTTGCTAAGTATTTGGTCTTTTCATACCCTTTGGCAATATATTTCTGATTTTTAAACAACAGCTTCTTTTTCTCTTGTGCTCTCTGTTTCTTCTTCTAATAGATCAGCTTGAACTAGTTGTCATGATATGAATAGGTATTTCTTCATACTGAGTCATGTGGAGAAGTATAACAGGCCCCCAGTTTGAAGCTACCTAATAGTAGCTTCTGGGGTCAGGTAATGGGGGGAAAAAAGGCTTTGCAAGCACATTGAATTTATTAAATTAATTTTCCTTGGTGCTCTCAGTTACCTGTTTAACCTATTCTCTACAGTTGTTAAAATAATGATATTTTTTTTTCTATTGACAAAAAAGGAATCCTGTAAATATTTGAGCAAATAGGATTATGTGAAGATTTAAATAGCCGTCTTTCAGGGCTTTTTGATTTTCAGTCTTCTTGTTTCAAAAGTTTTTCCATCTGTTAAGCTCTGCTTCAGGAAAACACTTAAGCACATACTTAAATCCATCACTACAAGGAAGACCCATAAGCCTGGATTTAACTAGATGCATATTTCTGAATCAAAGTATTAAGCCATTTGCTCAACATGCAGAAAATTCCATCTTTTTAATCGCAGTGCTAGTGTACTTCCTTGCCAAAATGCACTGCCATATATAAATATTTACTACTGAACGAGCTGTATTGCAGATGGGAAGGTATGTTTTCTTCATGGAAAATAACAATTTGGGATGTAAGTATAGCCAAATATTTGGTGGTGGCAAGAGAAAGAAGTATTGCTTAGGGTCTAACCTTACCTTCATTGACTCTTGCTAGGTGATACAGGATTAAATGCCCACCATGGCCAATTTGCTACTGGAATTAATAGGAGTGATGACACAGAAATCAGTGGGATCTGCCTCACTTGGGATCCATGCTGCCAGCCCTTCCACGGTGCAGCTGAACACAAGATTTCTCAGTGTTTGGTGCAGGCTGATGTTCAGTGCTGCTCTGTACCACTTTGAAATGGCCATTGGTATTTCATAGGGAGAAAGAGGGAGCTGCATTTAACCACAATTTGAAATTATTCCCTTAAGAGTATCGATACAGAAAAGCTTAGTAAATAACAACAACAAAATCCTAACCAGCCAGATTTGCAAAAGCTGCCTCTCATTTGATTTCTAGCAGTGAGGTACATGCAGGAGTGGGCTCAGTAACAGCAATAAACCAAGTCTGCAAAATGCAGCGTGTCAGGGCTAGGCAGCCATGAGCAGCGTGTAGCTGCCAATGGGAGCTGTAGGCCTTCAGCATTTCACCTGTCTCCAAACTGCTTATTTAGGGCAAACTTTCTCTTAGATACAGGAGCCAAAGGTAAAGAACTGGTACTGATTTATTCACGCTGATGTTTTTTCTCACCTGGATGTGCCTAAGAGCAGCTCTGGCCAGGTGGGCCTAGGGAAGAGGAGACCTAGAATTGCTCCGAGTTACCCACTCGACAGCTGCATAAGACCAAGGAGCCTTTTTAGGGGAATTTTCTGGTGGTTTGTGTGTTGATTGGAGCCTTCTGTAACAGGCCTGTGGGAATGGGAATCAAGTACGTAACGATCTGTAAATATTTTCTCACAACTCGTGTAATTTTTGGTTTCCCTGAGGTGCCTTCTCTCCTAGTCATTGTTTATTGGTCTCAGTTCGGGGCCTGTTTTCATAAGTATTTAAAAGTCTGGGCCTTGTGTGCTGTCAAGAAATCCTGATCCTGGGCAGGCTCTTATCATCCCTGGAAAGCTGAGAAAAACTGAAATCTTATGAGAAATATTTAAATGTAAAGGTGAATAACTCAGTGGAAGGATAAGCAGCCCAGTAAGCTGCTTTTTTTCCTGCCACTTTTGGACTGGCTGTTCTCTCTTCCTTACTTCTGCTTATTTCTTCTTTTTGAATAAAGTAATCTGAGATCTTGAATCTTCTCTGACCACTGTTAGTGTTTGGAGGAAGAGAAAGTGTAGGAGAACAGAGAGGAGGGAGGAAACGTTCCTTTTACATAATAAAATTCACTTTCTGGAAATATTGCCACTAATTTTGTCCAAGGTAAATGACAATCAAATAGCGAAGTAAATAAAGGAGACCTCAAATTCATGATTCTGCCATTGAATGAAGCAAGCAAAACCCCCATATTTCTTGGTGTTCTGGCTTGCAGCACCCCACAGGTACATGGAGCCACAAGCAGTCTGTGAACAGTTTGTGTGTAGTTCTGATGTTGTTAACAGGATTAGTGGGAACTGGGACCTGCCGTACCCAGAGTCATAGCTGTGACAACCTAGTAAATTTTAGACAGCAATTCTGCCCGGCCATCCTGCAAGTTACCCATATCGCAGATCAACCTGCCTGATGCTGGGACTCCTTGGAATGTCCTTGTCAGCGTTGGGCTATGAATCATCCTGAGCAGCTCCTTGCCCCTTCGCTCTCAGAGGTATGCGATGTCTGCCTTCGTCCGGGGAAGATTTAGTTGTGCAGCTTATAGGATCAGGATTTTTGCCTCTTCAGTCTAATGAGAAACAGTGTTGATGTTCCTATTGTATTCCTTGCCACAGCACTTACCCAAATGAAAATGAACAGATTAAACAACGTTTTCAGATATATTTTACCAAATTTCATAGCATGGGAATAAAAAAAAAAGGGGGGGGGCTGGGGGAGGAGAAATAGAAGCCACTTAAAATGGCTTTTGTTTTTAAAACAATCTATGTAATTAGCTTAAGAAATTACTGGGAGCCTAAAATGACCAGATTATTTGTATTTGCAAGTAATTTCTGAAATGAGGTTTATTCACAAAAGACTATCTTTTAAATGCTTCCCTGTAAAACATATTTTACTGTGACACCTTATAAATATTAGAACAAAGGGCTTTGCAGAACAAACAGATCTGAAACCACAGAAATACACAACAATGATTCATTTCTTGTATCAGTCATTCAATACATTATTAACTTCCCTGTGAGCAGGAGGTGCGTTACGATGTCTGTGCCCTAGGAGCAAAAGTCAAAATATTCCCAGAGCAGCAGAGAGGAATGTATTTTTCAGATACTGGTGTTGCATCTATTTGCAAAGTGTCTAAATGCAGAACTCTGAATGCATCTATATTCAAATCTAGAGTTAGATCCAACAATACACCCTATTAAGTTTTCCTGTGAGATTACTTTCAGCTTCTGTTATAGCTTACTGGCTTTATTGGGTGTTCGCAGTGCAAGCGGAAGGGGAGTCATCATAAAGCCCCACTGGCCTGGAACGTCAGGGCAGTAAGACTTTTTTTTTTTTCATTATGAAAAGGAGAAATTGTTTCTAATAATCCAACATATACTCAAGTCCTTTTATTTTTATTTTTTAAATTGAGCATGGAGCTCAAGAAACATCTGTGTTGCAATTTAATGACACAATTCACTCCTCCTTGTACTTTTATAGGATTAATTAGCATCTAAACAACATTTTTTTCCTCCTGCAGCCCTAAGCTCAGCTTATATAGAACCAATTATATTTCTGCTTTTCAGTCTGTTAGAAGCTCACAGCACAGCAGTTGTTCTTATGGAGGTCAGCAATGGTAATAAGTTGTTCTTAGGGACTTTTCCCACTATTTGCATTTTGACAGTTATTGTGCATTGTATTTATGCTGACAGGACCTGTCAGCATCCACAGATACTAAACCACCTGTGTCCTTATTCTGCCTGTGCTTTGTTGGCATAGATTTGACTCTCATGGGGACCTGCGTAAGTAAAAGCACAGTTACTTGCGTTAATGCAAAATAAGTGTAGAATGCATGTAGCGCCATTTAAATTAAGTAACCTTGTTCTTGTTTTGCATCAGTGGAAAGACTACGCAAAGTACAAGTCCGGGAACACTTAGGGCCTCTCTCTACTTGTCTGAATGAAGCTCAGTTCTGTAGTGTGCAGAGAGCATTTGAAATTATGTTGGTTGGTGTTAATATGTGATAGAAATCGACCAAAGGTGGACTCCTAATGGGGCTCTGATTTGCGAATTCTGACACAATAATACCTGTTACTTCTTTGTTCTTCATCTCTGAAAGCATCCACAGTGTGAGTTAGGCTGGGCTAAGATCTAGGTGCTATGATCCCTTCTGACCCATAGATCTCTAAAATGTAGTATTGGTTCTGTTTCTTGTGCAAGTACAAACTGTAGTAGTGTCCCTAAGCAATTTAGAAGTTACATCAGAGATCACAGGAAATATAAATTTTAATAGTGATTTCAAGAAATCTGCAAGTTTGGGTGAAATGGATATTTGGTAAGGCAATCATCCAACAATTGGGGAACTTGGAGGACTTTCTGTAGAGCCAGTCCACAGTAACAGTCTGGGTGAAGAAATGATCTTATTTAGTTAGAGTGAGGATGTTCAGAACATTGGATGATCTGCTTTCTTGCTCAAATTTCTATATGCCTAAATAATAAATTCCATTTGAAGTGATCATCAATAATTATGCTAGATGTGAATTTTTCCACTCCTTAGTTATAATATGCCACAGTTTCTTGCCAGATACCATGGTTAATTACAGACAAGTTAATTACTCCCCAGTCATGATTTACTGTGGCTACTGGCCGCTATTTCTACTTGATTGCTGCCACATCTCAGAATGACAATGACGAATTATGCTCCAAACTGGATGTGAAAGGAAAGAGAAATCCAGTTTAAAATGCAAAACTGAAAGAGCAGCAAACCTTGGTAAACTCCAGAATGGAAAGGGTGGAGAAAATTGCTCCCTCTACGCTACCCACCCCCTCCTCCCCCCCTCCCCCCCCCTTATTGTGGGCAATTGAAACTGCGCTAATGATCAAACCCATGAATTCAGAAAAGCATATTCATATTTGTCCACCCCAACCTTGTTTTGTCTGGTATCAAGCTACTACATCTTGTCATAAATTATGAATTCTCTGAAACAGGGTCTGCATTTGTATCAATTTTTACAGTGCAGAACAGGTCTTATTGCTCCCTAATACTGGCATCTGTAGTTACAAACTGCTGCATGATATCACAGTGGCATTGGTAACTGTAACTGACATAAAAATATCATAACTTAGATCCTTTCTTTTCTAGATTCTGATTGTCTATTGCTGATTAGATATTATCATTGTGTAATATTTTTGTGCTGACTGGAGGAATTTTCATTGCTTGTTCCTAGCAGGACAACTTTCTCATTTTGCATCACAACAGACTGGAAAGGTGTGCACTAGCTAAACTGCTAGCATCTCAAAGCAATTCAGTCTCATGTGTAGAGTTAGCTACTGCTCTTGGGCCTCTTCCACCATAACCAGAATCCTAGGTTTAGCCTTCCCTACCTTTGGGAGCAGATAAAAATGCTCTCAGAACAGCAAGGAACCAATGTGTATGCTGTGACTTGACCTCCAATGTCTACGGGGGAGTGTGCAGCTATGGTCAATAGTTTTTGCTGAAATTCTGGCTGTGCTCCATTTTTATTCCTGGTACTTCAGTTTTGTACATGTTTCTGTGTCTCTCGAGATTGTTGCTCATTCTACTCTCACCCTGTTTGCATGCTGCAGACTTGAGCTGTTTCTCTTGGTTTTCCCACGCAAGGGATCAGAGTTAGAATTGGTCTATGTTCGAGTAAAAATTTGGAAAATGTGGACAGACATGAAGTGGTTTTGTTTTGTCATCAAAATTTTGCAGTTCCAAGAGATTTGACCAGTGAGACTTTTTGGATACCAGCCTGTTTGAGTTATTCTCTCCTTACTAGGTTTCTTGAGAATTAGTTTGAAAACTTATTAATAAGAATGTCAGCTCCAGCCATCACTGATGGTTACAATGACAAAAATGTGTCATAAAAAAAAGCTAAAAACTTACTTCACCTTGAGATTCACAAGGACGTTTATGCACACATTCCCTCTTCTAAAACAGACTATGAATTTCATCTTCCAAATTTGTTCTCACTGCACACAAGCATTCATGGAGAAAATGTTTATACAATGCTTGGAACAACTTGAGCACATTTCATATAAAGAAGGAAAGTTGGATTCGTTAATTACTCCAACAATGAAGTCAATTAGAGAAGAGCATCTTGTTAGGTATCTGCTAAGATTCTACTTAATGGCTCATTACTTGTAAGCAAGCAGTCTGATATCATTTATAGTGCCATGTAAAATAGCAAGTGAGATGGAAAAGCATATGGGAGAGCAAACTGTGCTGTTACTAATTTTCATTTTCTGTTTACTTTTCATACTATTGGTAAAATGAGTTCCTTCTAATATGAAACTCTATTTAATCTGTCCTATCTGACTGCTTCTGTCCGACAAACAGATGACGTGAATTCTCTTTTTACTGTGTTTGGCTAGTATGTAGGATACCAGGTTTCAAGAGCCTTGTCTCATTGCCTAACAGTGCTTACTCCCTAAATTAATTCCTTGTTCCTTCAGTAATTTCATACTCATTAAATAGGGACTTGGGCATCTGTGAATAAGAACCACACCGATGCCCTAAGGACTCGTGTCTCACTCCCTTCCTTGGGGAAGGACTGCGAGGCATGTAGGTGATGGCTTGTGGAGGCTGTAAGCAGCGAGGAAAAGGGGGTTTTCATTCCCATGCAGGCACAAGCAGGTCGTTTAATTTGTACAGTGTCAGAGTCTGGGTGATTGCTTCCTTGCTTGTTCAGGCAGGACTGAGTAGGCAAAGGGCACTATCTTGTTTGGTGGTTATTGCTGGCTAATGACCCAACAGGGATCTCGCCGTTATTAAACCCCTTTGTTTCCCTTTATCACAGTCTGCCTTAATACTTTTCTGCCCAGGCAGTAAGCTTCTCCATTACTTTCTGCTTCATTAGATTTTGTTGCGGTGGTTTGCAAATAACTGACTGGTGGATAGACAGGTCCTTCTAAGCAGCGGCCAGCCTTTCCCTCAAGGCAAAGGCAAAGCGTGGGTCTCCCGCTGAAGGACCCTGTGTCTCTATAAAAATGCAATGGTGACCTGCAGGGACAGTGCACCAGGAAGCCAGTTAACAGCTGGAAACTTAAACTCTTCTTGAGATTTACCTCATATGTAACACCTTTGCATTCCAGGTACTAAGAGATGGGGCTTAGTCAACTACCCTGGTATTTGAGCAGTAATTATCCTAAGGAGTTCCATTATTAGGGTGCAGTATTCACTACCATTACTGTAAAATAACACAGTACTCTGTCTTGCTTTAAGAAGGGCAGTGATGCTTTAAAATGAATGGCTGCTAAAAGGAGTAATCCTATAATCAGAATAATGTTTTATACACAAGGCTATTTTTGTACAATGCCACTACAGTAAATGAGCCTATTCTGATAACATTGAACAAGTACCACAATTTTCCAGGTGGGCAACTTTGATTAGACGTTGGTCGTTTTCTTTGGGAACTTAAGGTTCTGCTAAACAACATACTGTGCCAAATTATTTAGCACATTGAGTTTAAAATAAGGTAATTCCTCTTTTGTATATACTTGTCTTTCCACTGTAAGTCCAGAAAGACTTTTGTTTGGTTGGGGTTTTTTTGGGGTTGGGGTTTTTTTGGTTGGTTTTTGTTGTTGTTGGTTTTGTTTGTTTGTTTGTTTCTCCAGCAGTACAGAGTTATAAATACCAAAGTACTCTGTCAAAATACTGCCTTCTACAGCACTATAAAATGGAAAACATTGCAAGTTTTTTAGGTTTGTCTTGGGTGTAAATATATAAGGTTAGTATCATTTTTTCAGCTTTTATTGAATTCAAGTTGTTGGGGTTTTTTTTTGGTTTTGGAGCAAAACCAGCTCAGAAGTGTGACCACATTTTGATCTGAAAGCCATGAGATCCGTGGTTTCTAATACTGTTTTCTGTAACTGTGTTCATGGTGAAGAAAGCTGGGCTGCTGGGTATGACTTTCGCATCTCTAGAGGAGACACCTTCCTTCCTCTAGTATAAAGTAGTTGTCTGGTAAGATGGAGCATGCAGGTGTAACTAGTCCAGTATGTCTACAACTCAGCCAGACTCATGCAGGGATTTAAATTCAAGATCAGCCAATTGATTTTGGTTCAAGTCTGTTTGGGGAGCCACAGCTTTTAAAATAAATGTAGACGTTTCATGGTCTGGAGAGCTTATATTGAAGAGGGTGGCTGCTCAGCAGAGTGCATAAAAATACATTTTTATTAAGCATAAAAATACATATTTTTAAGTTAATGTTTGAAAATGTATTTCCATTTTCTTCAGCATCCATAACAGTGTTATTTGAACAGTGTTATTTACTGCTTTCAGCAGTAAATTGTAGAGATGAAGAATTAGCAGAATCATGCACGGCCACAGACGGACTGGGTAGAAGTCAGATGCAGTGACATCTAAACTCAGAACAGCAAGATCTGCCACAGCTGAGTATCACCTGCATCATGGCAGCATTTGAACCCTCATTATCGTCTGCTTCCCACAATTCTGTGTTGCATACATTTAATAAGATAATGTACTTTCTGGATTTTGTGGATCTGTGGGAATCCGTTCCTGCTGCTCTGGGCTTACTTAGTGTGTCAGCATTACATCTTAATATGCGTGTGTAAAACGTGCTTATCTGTGCACTACCCATTTTAATTACAGATACACTCAAGCTCAGATTCATTGTCTGAGTTCCCTTAGAGGTGTTTTGCTGGTCGGTCTTTGTGCATTATGAGTATCATTTTAATGGTTCAATTTATAAGATTTTGCTTCCTGAATTAACATCTGAATCTGACATTTTCTCAATAATAAATAGGTAGTGCTATGATGAAAGTACCCAGGAAGGCTACATTACATTCTCTGGCAATTTATTTTAAAGACATGTGAAGTGTGTCCTTCTTCCCAGGCAGAGCTGATGCTATTCCATACAGCGTATCTCAGTGCTTTTAAATCCTCAGGGAAATTATCTTTTAAATTACTTAAGGGGAGAAAAATAAAAAGGCAGCATGGCTTGACACCGAGGATTAACTGCTCCTACATAAGTTAATTTGGTTTAAAGATGTGATACTTTCTGGATATCGATTTGGATATTTTAGTTCTATAACTCAGAAATTATAGGCAAACTTAGCACATTATGAAGATACGTAGCTGGATATTAAAATTTTAAAAGTACTTATGAAATAATTGCTAAATTCATAATTGCTCTGATATTCTGGATTTTTAAAAAAAAATGCAAAAAGAGAGAGTAATACAGGAGTAGCGGGAAAGAAATCCATTTCTAGAAAGACCATCATCATTTGTTAAAGCAAGCAAACAAACAAACAAATCCCGCAGTTGAGGCACACCATCTGTGACTTTGTTATCTGTCTCCTTTGTACATGTTACGCTGAGTTTTCTACAACTGATTCCAAAGAGATATGGGGATATTTGGCATGTAGAAAGTCTAAATCTGTGGGATATTCAGCTGTGGGAAAGTAAAATAAAAAGCTTGCATCTCCTGTAGAATCATTATCAGTAATCCTTGATGCATTTTTTTTTCATTCTAGAAACTTTTTTTTTTTTTTTTACCTTGAAGATTTAACCTGGTGCTCAGTGAAAAGAGTGTGCTCTCAACAGATAAATAGAGTTTGGGAACCAGTAATGCATTGGCAAAGTGTCTGTAGAGTAAATCGTTTCATGAAAATGGCTCTTGATAATGTTAGGTAGCTACTGACAAGGGAAAACCAGAATTCTGCTACAAAATGTATTCGTATCTCACATCCAGTACGGAATTTTGCCTAACTGGCAACCCCCTTTTTTCTAAAAATAAAACAAAACACCCCTGAAAAACAACAATAAAACTCAAACACCCCCACCCCCCCCCAACAAAAGAAGAACTGTATTTTTTTGTATATACAAAGGGTGGCAGAGCCTTTGAAAAATATGAGCCCCCAAATGCTGTCAAGGATGGCATGTGGAGTTTGGCATCTCAAAGTTGCCAGTTGTGGGGCACGGTGGGTTCATCAGCTCAGCTGCCGCTAAACTAGCTGTGGATCTGTACCATCATAATTTTTACACACTGCTGAGGCATCCTGGCTGCTTGGCTGTTCTGCCTGGCTCAAACAAGGCCAGGGAATAAGGGTTGTGCAATCTGGCTGATAAAAGGTTATCAGGGTTTTCCTTCTGAAGAGGATGCTGCTGGTTTGCAGACAACAACCTGCTGCTGACAAACGGAGTATCCAGCCAGGACGTGCCTTTCAGGAAAGGGCTGGGAGGTGGCAGGGAGCCCCAGAACTGTGTACCTATTATTTTCTACCTTCGCAATGATTCTGCTGCTTTTGCAGTCCCTGTGGAAATGAAGTGCAGCTAATTAACGGTAATGAACACCACGCTGTGAGGAATGTTGCAAATAAGCAAAGATTTGTGGAACAGATTCTAAGTCAAATAGTCATGTTTTTCAACAGCAATGGACCCTAGTAATCTGAGGTTTTCTATAGATAGTAGTCTGTCTGCAGTTGCTATCACTTCTTCTTGCTAATATCTTTGTCACTTATATTATAATTATTCTATACTGAGTAGTTGTAGGTTTTATTTAACAGAGATCCTTTATCACGTTTGATTTCCTTTGTGCTTCAAGAAGGTAGAGCTTATGGTGTGCTTGTGCAGACGTTTCACGTTTCAGACTACTTTTCTACTCTTTTTAATTGTCACATGCATAAATTACTGCTGATCTTCTTTCATTTGCAGATTCTTGCCCTAGAGTTATGTAGTCTCCTACTGACGTTTTTTGTTGCTTAGTTTTGAAACACCTGTCACTTTCCCAGGAATTAGTTCAACGTGTCTCAGGTTTTTTGGCTTCCCTATGGAATTAATGCACTTTTTTTTTTTTTTTTTTTTTTAAATGAGAACAATTATTTTTCTGTCTCGGTGTCATTATATTTCTTCTGCTGAAATGAATGTGTCATTAGAATTCCCTTCACATAAGTCATAAGGGTTTGCCAGATATTCTGGGTAATGTACAAATCATGAATTAATAGAATAGTGCTAATTAATTCCTTCTCATTTTCTCCTTTAATTCCACAGTATTATGTGAGTAATTGTCAAAGATTCAGGATCTTTTCTAGATGCAGTGACTTTATTTGTGTCACTTTAAAATATGCTACTATTGTAAGAGGATGATATAAGGAGATCATGTTCAGTTTTCTGGAATTTTTCACTTCATATAGTTTCTAAAAGGAAATTAAAAGCAAAAAATAGTCCAATCCATAACAAAGAAAAACATCAATTGTTCTTAATTATTAACAAAACTGACAAGTTTTTACTGCTTCTTTTGAAGTCTGGTTGGTCTATATAGTCTATTGTGAACCTGTAACAGAGATATGAAAAGTTAGGAAAATTTAAAATAAGCTCTTTAAGTGGACATCATCTCTCCAGCACAGCACATCCTGCACTGTAGTACTTTAAGCAACACCCTGAATTCAAATACTGGAAACTGAAACTTTTTTCCAGAAGTGGATTTAGTGGAGAGTGAAGGGGAATCTGGAGGTGCTTCAACATTTTAGCTCTGACCTCTGCTCAGATTGTCAGATTTTGGAGTCTTTGGAGTGATGATCTGGGCTCTTTTCTCCTGCAAAGGAGATAGGAAGATAAAAGAACGGTTGATATTAGCCAAGTTAGTCAATGCACAGTTCAACAGTACACACTAAGCTGATGAACATGGAGTATTTTTCTCTACAGAATCAAATCTAATAGGATTCCAATATTTTAATTAAGTAAAAATTGGATTCCCCTTGCAGATTAACAGTTAAGGCTGCATCAAATGACATTGATCTGAGACTAAAAATGACATCTTTCACCTTTGTTTTATGCTTACATTTCTCCCAGCCATAATTCATGATTCTCACCAGGAAATTGGATAAAATCTATTTAAGAAACAAAAAATATACAGAAATTCTTTTGCTTAAGTATTTCTTGTTCATTTTCTCTCTTTGTTTCTTCTCCTTTAGGACCTTAATTGCAAAATTGTTTATGTAACTTCTGACATATCTAAATGCCTTGTGGGTTTTCTGAGTTCCCACCCTTTCAGAATATTGATGATCCTTTTTCATGTACCCAGAGCAGGCACACATCATCGTTCCCTTTCTGTCTTCTGTACAGTCAAATAATTTGAAACAGACATTTTTGTCTTAACAATTCTGTTGTTGTAGTCTATTATTTTCATATTAAAATAATTATGAGCCTCTACTATAATTGAATTTTTTTCCACTTAGGCTTGTTTAAATAAGTGCCTAACACTCTGCTTTCAAAGGACCCTTTGTTGCCTCACTAAAGGTATGTTGGAGTGTTCCCTGAAATAGCTCAAGTGGGTTTGATTCTTTTTTCTATTCTTTCCTGCAGCCCTACCCATTCACTTTCAAGTCTGTAGTTTCTTGTGCTCTCTTCAATAATTACATTGTCATCTATCAAACTTTCCTCTTTCATTAAAGAACCTCAGCTAGTTTCCATATTTGTGTCTATTCCCATTTTTGTGTATTCTGTATGAATTTTCTTTCAAGGTAGCTAGTATGACAGAGCTTTGCTGAATGCTTTACAGTGGCCATTTTTCCCCCTCAAATGTGAGGCCCTTGACATTTTGATTCTGTTTGAGAAGGAAAATTACATTGTTCAGAACACCATACTCTATGCTAGAATATCCAATAGCCCATTTTAGACCATTTATCTTAAAAACAGAGCTTTTGAATTAACCTCTGTCTCAGTAAGACTATGTGGTTATGTGGGTTAGAAGAGCTCTGGTGCATTGAGTAATCTGGTTCTATGGCATTTCCTACCCATATCTCTTACTGGAAGGGCCGAGACTTCCCATGTTCCAGGAGAACACCCTGCTTCTCGCATAATGGTTATCCTTTTACTTAACTAGTAATTCTACTTCAGACATAAAAGCCTTTTGAATAAAATATACTAAGAAGGACCACTTCTGCAAACAGAAATTCAGCTTTGAGCCAGGATCAAAAAAAAAAAAAAACCCCAAACCCCAGAAAACCAGCGGTTCTGCTTATCACGTAGCAGTTTGCTCTGTGAAAAATGGAAACTGGCTGAACCTAACCACCAGCTGTACACATAGGAACATCTTCTTTGCACGCTAACTGTTCTTTGGTAAACCGCTACAGCTCTGAAGCCAAGAATTGCAGTGAAAATGTTGTAATCCACCTAACATGAAGATACAAGTCTGGAGACCAGCCTCATCATGATAGTCCTACATCTTGCCAATTAACTTAAGGTGCATTGAGTGAAAATAGTACAATTGAGAACACAGCAGGAGAAGCAAGTGCTATTAAACACTCTCAAGCAACCATAGGAAATATGTTGATCTGTAGAGATGCCATGTTTAACAATGCAAGACGAACCAGCAGAAGTAAATTATTAATCTATTGTTTAAAAAGAGAAATTACAATGCAAGTGTGAATCATAACAGACTGACACATTAGAGTCCATTTCTAGATTAGTCTGAAAGTGGACAAGATTGTCCCTTTTTGGCTGTAGGCTCTGGATTCATACTGCTGGAGCAATCAGATGGTTGTCATGCTGAGTGCTGGATAAATTGAATGCTGGATCAGACAGTTAAAGGATGAATGTTATTAGGGCCACACAAGGCGTTGTTCATAGGACAGTATGTCACCTATAATGTAGATAATCCAAATTTTCCTACTCTGTATCTCCGTTCAGACACAATTTACTTCCTCCTTGATGAAGCTGCATTTTGTTACAGTTATATATATACCTTGCAGCTGTGTAATCCTGAGATTTCACTGTGTTGGAAACATGTAAAATTCAGGGGTTTGTACATGCGCCAGGGACCATACAGCAACACTGTAATGCAAAACGAGTATATTTCAGTGAACAGAAAAATGACTTTTAATAGAAAATAAAATATACGGATGTTAGTTTCAGATGATGCAAATAGGACATAGCTATTCGGGTTGGCAACTTTGTCCTCTAATAATTTAATGACTGACTTTATTTTTGATTGCTGGGTTGTGAAATGTCTGTCATCAGATCTATAGAAAAGACAGAAAATCCAGGTCATCTTCATCATGCTGTATGCTGAAAGAGAAATGCTTTTCCCCCACAACTTGCACTAATGCCCATGATACCTGGGAAACCTCAGGTAGTTTTGCAGGCTCGTGTGGTTATGCACTGAGAAGTCCTGTTGACCTGGCCAAATCCACTGCAGTGTCAGCAGCTCTCTGAATAAAAGCTCTATTAATTTTGAAGGACTTCTGTAGGTTTCAATGACTGATGGATCCAGTAGGTTACAATTGCTGGGCTGTAGTCCTGCTTTTGATGCTTTTTTTTTTTTTTTTAAAATACTTTAGATTTACCCATCAGTAAAAAAACCAAACCAAAACAAACAACAACAACAAAAAAAACCAACCAAACAAAAAACCCAACTATATATAACTACTTCCCTTCCAGTTCTTAACATTTCTTAAATAATGATTCTATGATTTTTGCTTTCCAGGGAGAGGGAAGGTTGAAGGGAAGTGTATGCAAATTCCATGACGTTAAATTCAAGGACCCTATTACTAGCATCGTATATTGGGGTCACTGAACTACCCAAACAGAGAATTGTGGGAAGGAGGAGATGAATATGGTAACTATCACACTCTGAGAGGATGAAGCACTTGACAGTGTCTTCTAGTATATTAATGGAGTCCGTCCTGCCTTGCATACGAGAGTGCAAAATTCCAAAGTAATAGAAAAGCAATAGGAATGTGTTACAGTGACACCGTTAATAACACTGCTTGTAAAATTTAAATATACTGTGAATGGCTTTAAATTAACAGCTCTTGGAACCGTACCTTGTAAAACTCACTCATACGTGACTTAATTTTATTACACTCCTGTTGCACATACAGTGCTGAAATTATACATGTGAAGAACATTCATAGTGGAAAAATGAATTTGTGTGTGTGTGTGTAACAGGTAAGATAATAGTGGTTAAACAGTGTAATTATGATAAGCATGGTGTCAGAAAGCTGTGAATCGGTTGCTGCCACTTCTTTGCATTTTGTCTGAACGCTTTTCCATGGAAGCTGTCACCGGCAGTGAGGTTGTCTGGGAGAGGATGCTAGGGGCAGGGAAAGGGGAAGGGAAGATGTACTAGGCATTGATTAGATGCATTTCTCATTAATGCAAGTGCACTTACATGAAGGCATGGCATATACTTAAGCTGCAAATTTAACAAGCAAGGCAGGTAAACAGATAGTTAACCTAACAAAATAAGCAGGACTAATCCTTTAGCAAGGGCAGGAATCCTTGTGATGAAAAATTATCTAAGGACAATCTCTTAAACCTGATTTAATTAGGATATGACCCGGCCAGTTTCTTCAAGAAAACATTTGTCTGTCTGCTTCCTAAATAAAACTACATGACCCAAAAGCATACAGCTAGTATTCTTAGTGGTTTAGCAATAATAATTCTGCCCATGAAGATCTGTCCACCCTTGACCAAAAGGCTATGGAAAGACATGTATAAGTATCAATGGTGCCTTCATCAAATGGAGGTTATCTTTCAAAATACAGACTATAAAAAATAAAAGGGCTCAATATTTTGGAAGCCAGAGCTGCCCACAATACTGAGATTTGATTATAAGTTTATTTAATTTGATTGACTTTTTGATTTTGCTTTATGCACTGAAAATTTTGTAAAACTTATTCATCGCATCTTTTGCTCTGCAGAAGCAGCTGGAAAGCTTTTACTTGTAATGAAACACTTGATAAAAACTCATATATATTCTCAATAGGATTAAAATTTTTCACTTCCAAGTTAAAAAAAAAACCCAAAGTTCTTGAGAAAACACATGCTTTCCATCCAGCTCCATTTCCATATGGTTTTTGGGTGGGTGGGTTTTGTTTTTTTTTTTTTTGGGGGGGGGGGGGGGGGGGGAGGTGCATAAGGCTGGTGTACAGAAGTCTATGCAGCAGACAGAGAATTTTAATCTTTCTTTCCAGTCCCATACTGTCAGGTGTAAATCTCTGTCAGGCTGGAAGGCAGTGAAGAGTCAACCCCTTGGGAATGCAGTTCCTGACTAGTGGTCAGACGGCGATGCAGGAATACCTGGATGGATGGCTCTGCCAGCCACAGGATCTCTAAGGACCTTGTTAGTCCTTTGGAAGGAGAAACTTTCCATCCTCTCACTGCTCTCTGCTGGTAGCTCTGATCTCTCTACAGCATTTTACTTCCAAAATTACTAAATTGGCTGTTGTGGAGATTATTTCCATCATCACTTTATCTACATCCAAAGTGCATTGATGTCAAGGACAGACTTTCATTCTCAGTAAAGTACTACATATGCTTATCACCTCTTTGGAGAATCCAAAGAACATTAACAGCACCCATCTTCTGAGATAGTGGAAGATATTTTTTCATTTTCTCTTTTTTGTGGTATAGTTTTTGTATAATAGCCATAATCTTTATTGCTTTGTGGTATATAGTGCTTGCCATAAATGGCTATCAGGATTGATTAAATGCCTCAGCTTCAATGTGCCTCCCATAAATGGCTATCAGGATTGATTAAATGCCTCAGCTTCAATATTTAATCAAACTCACCAGCTGTCGATTGCTGTATACTACAAAATCATGAGATTATTTCTTAAATGTGATGCAATAAACCAAATCATTCATAAATCAAGTACACTATCATGTACCTTTATATCTTCTTTCCTTTTAACTAAGGAAGGAGGGCATGGGTAATGTTGACTGCCCATGATAATTTTGTGCTGTAATTTTAAAAAGCAGCACTACATAAGAAGTATTTTCTTTTTCCTAACATTTGTGTGAAAGATGTGCTAGACTAAACCTAGTAAAGGTTTCATGTTCGCCAACGATTTTTTCAAGATATTTTTTGTTTTGCTGTAAAAACATTGGGAAAAGACTCATGGAATCAGCAGACCATTGGAGCTTGTTGATTGACTTGGGGTGTGCTAGGAAGCCAACTTTCATGTTATTTGAGCTGGCTTCTGAAAGTGGAAGTGTATGGCCATGGTGAGTCTAGGAAAATGAGTCATTTGACAAGTGTGTTAACTGGGACATTTTGAAAAAATGCTGTCTATGGAATGAAGAAAAATAGGGAGCTGAACAGTGTAAACACCGTGGTGGTTTTCCGCACTAAATACTGTGGGATTCTGTTAAACTGATGAAGTGCTTGCTAAACTCACCTTCTTTTCCTTGGTAAAACAAGCCCACTTGACATTAGTAAATCAATGAACTGTTAAGACTGTCCAAATAAAGTCTGTGGGACTAAATACATTCGTACTGTAGGCATGGTCCTCAGTTTATATCACTGTTAAGCTATTTGAGCTGTTGCCGCTGTATTATTTCTTGGCATGAAAGATGCCATCGCTGTTGTAACCTCTCATTTTAGTAAGGATTGCTGTGAAGAAATGCACGACAGATTTCAGTATTGGCTTCTGTGCAATTATGTGGCGATCCTTCTCGTGGATGCTGTCTAAGTGCGAGAATTTGGGAACTCGGAAGAATTGGTCTGAAGAATGGATTTAATCTAACATTGTGGTAGACAATCTAGTCATCTGGTCTGTCTCAGATGTCTGCTTTAGGACAGGGTGCCTTGTGCCTTAGAAGTATCACTTCTTCACAGTTAAAGGGAGCCTAGAGAGCGAGCTCAGGGCAGATGCACACTGGCATCAGAAGACTCCCACCCTAAATGTCTTTAAGGGAAATGGAGCTGGATGGAAAGCATGTGTTTTCTCGAGAACTTTGGGGTTTTTTTTTAACTTGGAAGTGAAAAACATGTACTTTCCTTCAGGAATTTTTGCACTTAAGAAGAGGGGGTTGTTGGGTTTTTTGCTTGTTTGTTTGTTTCAATCATTTGAGAATCTTTTTATGGTTTGTTTGATAAACTAGACACTGAAATAGTATTGGAAAAAATATTTGAACTCTCGTGTGACAAGGTAAAAATATTTCTTACAAGCAACTTTTTCCTGCAAGTTAAAAAGAAAATTATATTTGTTAGAAGAAAAGTTTTGCAGTAATAAAGAGAAAACTATTTAGAAACTTAGTTTTTTAATGGGAAGATGTTAAGGAACATTAACTGCACCTATTGATAAATCAGTAGTTATTTTGGTCTTCTGGTTATCTTTAGGCAAAGGTCCAAAACTTTTACTTGAATTGAAGGACTTTCCTACTCCCCTCAGAATCTCACTGCCTTAGGGAGCTTATAGGAAGTTTTTTCCATTATACTCATGTTCTTTCCATATAGATAGCAAACAATGGCACCAGTTGAAAAAAATACTAAAGTAACCATTTATAGCACTAATAAAATTTGGAACAAGAAATATCAGACAAAACAATTTAGATGAGATAACACATGTTTTCTGAATTAAAAAGAGAAAAAATGAGTTACATTATTTATAAATGTACTCTGTATGTTTGGTGGTTTGTTGGGGTTTTTTTATCCAGGTCACTGCCAGGAAGTAAGACTCCATTGATTTTTACAAGAATGACTTTGTCTAGTTGGTGTTATCACATGAATAAATGGCTAAGTATTCATTCTTTATTTAGATTCCACTGTATTGCAAATGAATTCATAGCTCACAATTAGAACTTTCTGAAAGTACCTGGTGGCTGAGTATCAAAATATATTCAGCAAATCCTCCAGGCTAATTGGTAGACAGGAAAAACTAATTGTAGTTTATACGAACGTAATTAGGCTAGAAGCAGAACCATGATCTCTGAGTTACGGGGAAAAAAGTTGCCAGTAATCATCGCTGTCCTTGTACATCAGGGTGGCCTCATGTACATTGTTCAGGCTCTACACGCACATTGTTTTGGGGCTAAAGAGGAATCATGACCAGGTGATGTCTAAATGAGTGGGAAACAACAGCATCTCTTCGGCTGTCCTGCTCGCCGGGTCTGCTGCTGCTGAGGCTCCATCCAAGAGTAGTTCAGCAACAGGAGAGTCTAGCTCCACTGGGGATTTGATCCTGCAACACTTTGTTAACCTCTCACTTTATTTTAGCCTTATCAAAGGCCAAAAAACATCATCATTTGCAAGAGGGTCAGAGTAGAGACCTCTGTTAAAGAAGAGAGAATTGAAAAAATAAGGGTTACATCTGATGATCTTTCAAAGAGAAGTAAATGTTAGCATGTAAGTGTTATTGGTGATGCAATAAAGACTATATAGGTAGTAGGTAATATCTGAAAATAATAATGGAATAATGAAAAAATGAATACAAAGAAAACTGTAAGCGAACAAAGGAAACAATAGTATGAATTGCTTAGTACTAAATTAGCAGATTTCTGGATGAGTAATAAGGGATTAAATCCTAAAATAATGGTGTACTTCATGAAATTGGGAGGACGTATATATAAATTGTAGGAGTGGGATTTAGTATGGCTTGTACTTTCAAACTGAAATTGGAATATCCTAGCAAGACACCAGGGGTTGAAGTTGTAAATGACAGAACAGTTCAAATACCTTGGTATTTGTGTAGATGTAATCTCAGCTAATAACTATACCCCATTTAGGGAATTGCTAAATTCAAACAAAAGTCATCCTGATTAACTGATGTTCTGTTGTAGTGGAGATGAGATAAAGAGTAGAGAAAAAATGAAGAGTATATCAGCTTTAAAAAAGAAGACAAATACACTGAAAGGTGTTTCTTTCAGGGAAAAATGCAATTAATTCTGCAAAGAAGGACTGACCAAAGGTGAACATTAGAATCCTACAAAATAAAAGGATAGAGGATAAAATGTCTTAATCCATATGCCGAGTCAATGTTGGAGCCAGGATTAATATTCTGGATTTAAAACAAAACTGTGCTACCACAGTTCATGTTGAAACACTTCAGATTCACGAGATGGTAATAAGGCAATTCTTTTCCCCATCTCATCCCATGATACATTGCATTTGTTAACATTCTAGCAAGCATTCAGCCCATTAAGTTTTCTATGAGCAGCAGGTAAAAGCTAAACTGAAGGTTATATTCTTCCTTCTCACCTGTTACAAATTATGGTGGCATGGCTTTGGTTACCTGTATCCTAAAGACCTGCGTGGGCCTAAATGTATCTATAGAAATACATGTTCATAATCTTGTGTGACTGCCTTTCTTTTCCAATTACTATCTGTAGTATTACCTGACTCTATTTTACAGTCCTCTCTTACATTTCTGTAATGTATGATGATAAGTGTGTGCAATAAATATTAGTAAGAGTTTAATTTAGAGTTAGGAAAGATTGTTATTTACAGGGTTTTGTGATGGTCTTTCCTCCTAGAAATATTTTGTGTCATGAAGTGATTTTTGCCTGATGCAGAGTTATAGAAGAAAAGTACTTTTTGCTTTAACACATTTACTAAAGAAGCAATTTCCAATTGAGGAAGCACTATAAATGCTTTTAGAAGACTTTTTTCTTCTTTGAAACTTGTGGAATAAGTTAAATGATACTGTCACTGGTTATCCAGAGTATTAATTGTGTATTCTTTGGGCAGGGCTTTGTCTTTTTTCTTTTTGCGTGAAAAATAGCAGGCTGCTCGTATTGCAATCTAGGAAAAAGGAGAACTGTAAATAACATTCAGCAATGTGCTTTTCTATACCAAGTTCGTCTGAGGAAAAAAAGCTAGAGAATATCAAACCTGTTGTCTTTCTAGAAATTATAAGGAATACAAAAGCATAATTTTATTGCATATATCTCACTAAAATGTAACTGCTTTTCAAGTGCTTGCATTTTAAAAATAAAGACTTTCTCTTATTTTTTCCTGTGGAAATGAAAATTTTGTTTAAAGAAAAGTTTAAAGTGCAGGTGTCATTTAAGGCTATGTGTTAATGTAACTATTTTAAGCTGTTGCTGAGTTTCCCCTAGACCTGTTGTCAGCTAGGTGAATATTTGAGGTAAACATACAAGTCATCTTTACTCTACAGTGTTTCTTTGGTAAGGACAAATCACAAACATTACATAGAGGATACAACGTATTACTTTTTCAATGTATGTTTAGACCCATCCTGGGGAGCAAGGGGAAAATGGAATTTAACAGCCTATTTTTATTAATCTGAAGTTTAACAATGTATTTTTATTAATCTAAAGTTAGTGAGTGGTATTTGAAGACATAGATGTAAATTCTAAACTTTCCATGGGCAGAAATAAGTCTGGCTATGACATAACACCATGCTCCTCACCGAGGGCCTAAACACCAACCAACCCCGAAATAGCTGTGGCATTGCATCATCTTCTAGATTACTTTTTTTTTTAGTATTGGTAAAAAGTATCTATTTCATTATGAAAGTTGAACTTGAGAAAATAAGAAAATATGTGAATAGTTGTTCAGCCATAAATGTGGTTTACTAATATTTACTTTAAGATGGATTTTGTTTGATTTCATCAGTTTGTCGCTGTCCAAATCAAAAAGGTAATTAGGTGTAGCCCACTGCTGTTTCCAAGAGAAAAAACTACAAATAAAATGAACTAACACAAATTTTTTACTAGTTTTGCTAAGTAAACAAGGTTAATCTCTCCATGTTTATTAGTAAAAAAAAAAAAAGCAAAGTGTGCAGCAGCAGCATTCAGCAAGTTTTCTTTAAAATTCGGGAGATAAACCATGTGTCTGTAGGTACTAGAAAGTGGAGAAAGCCTATTTCCACATTATGTGATCACATAGCGATAATTTACTTTACTACTACATTTTCCCACTATAATTCTATTACATTTAGGGGCTCATTTAATAACACTTATCTGTCTGATGTTAAACTGGGCATGACATAGCTAGTCCTGCAAAACTGTAATGCTGGAGCGCAGTTTACCATCAGTGCTTACAAAACTCAAAACAGTACAAACCAGTCATCCTTCCTGCAAATTCATGGGGCATTAGAAGCACCTTATGTAAAAATACCAAGCCTCTACCCCCCCCCCCCCCAAAAAAGGGGGAAAAAGAAGGACTGTCTAGCATTTGTTATGTGAATGAGCTAAATAATGGATCTGTAGCAACAGCCTGCTTTCATTGCTTAAAGATCACAAAGCAGCTAAAAATGAATATGAGGAAACCAAAAGTGAAAAACCCATGCAGTATCTGTAAAAAGACACGAGAATCCTTATGCCCTAGGAAATAGTTGTCTCTTACTTGTTTACACCTAATGGGGTGAATGTGTTCATGTAGTCTTCTATTAATGTTGTGAATTGTGAAGAATGCATGTCTCCATTTTATAGATGGAAAACTATAAAAGAGAAAAATTATTATTTAATAAACATTAAATAATTTATCCAGCCTAGGAAAGAGCTTACCAAGGAACTGTTCTTGAGTTCCTAAATTCTATGTTGAAAAGGTGCTTGCAGTGCTTGGTTTTGGCATAAGAGACACCAACACTACAAATATTCAAGGCAAATTCTTAGTACTGAGGTAACTGAATTGAATTTTGAGACAGCCTTGATTAATATTGCTTCACTAGTGACACTAGATGTGTAGCTACTAGGCAACCTCCACTTCATAAAAGCTGTGAAGTTTGGGGATTTTTTTCAGTGTGCTACCAGAATATGCTGCAATATTAAACATCTGTAGAAACACATATGCCCACTCCACTGTGCGGATTCCTGCTAAAACTAACAAGTAAATTTCCAGTTAAGAAATCCCACAAAAAATAAGGCAGGGAAGTTGCACGTGCATGTGTTTTGAAGCTGACATGCCCTGGATGCGTTGGACTTGTGCTGTAGAGCATCTTTATGCTATGCACACACTGAAACCGAATTGAATGTGCTGGAGAAAATCAGATATGTGATAGCAGAATTAAAGCCCGTCCAATTTTAATTGCAGCTTTATTTTGAAAACCTGGTGACCAGGGTATAATTTTTATGAACAGTATTTAGGCCATAATTCTGCAGTAGACTGCAAGCTGGAGAAGCTTGGGTTGGTTTGGCACACAGGCTTTCTCATCTTCCACTTGCTTAATGAATCCAGAGGTTTTTTTAATAATGCAAAATAAATATGTTTAGGGTTTTCAAACCTAGCATCTACTGGAATTTGTCTTAATAATTTTTTTTCTAAATATTTAATGTTGATTACCTTTTTGTTTATGCATATATTACCTTGCTAATGATAGTAGTACTAGACCGATTAAATTTAATGAATTATTGAAGTACACCTGCAGTGTTTTACATAGCCTCTGGAGGTGAACAATTTTAAAGCCCTACTAATAACTGTTGAGGCTAGGATATATACAGCCACCTAAAGAGAGGTAAAGGGACTTTTTTAAAGTTCTGAGAATTTGAAGAGTTAAATATGCCCAAGGATAAACAGAATCCCTTGTCCCTGGTGTGGATGCCCTTACCCTAGCGTTTTACCCGATTGTGTCTGTGGAAATATGAAAGGTACTCACTATTAAGATATTTTTATTCATGTGTTGGTTTGGACTATTATTAACTTAGGATCCATTTTCTCCTCTGAAGCACCTATAACTTATGTGAAATCCCAGCATTGTTACAACATACTCTGTGTTTGCATGGGATGCTTGGATCCCTGCAATTCCCATGAAATTCCCAGTCTAGAGTGTTCCCTCACCCTTCTCCCAGTGTGATGTGGAGTACCCTACTTCCCCCATTCCTTCCTTCATCTAAGCTTTTCTCCTCCCTCTGTCCCCCCACTTTAGAAAGCATCCTCACTTTAATAAGGGTAATAAGGCAGTCTGCTTTTCCTTGGTTTTTGTGAGCTGCCTTCCCTCTAGGTCTCCTTAAGCACAGTCATAGGTAGACCTTTAGGGCTAAAAGTAAAAGGAAGAATTTATAATTCCAGAAGGTGGAAGAGTCCCTGGGGACTGATCTGAATGCCTGGGGACAAAACGATCCTTCAGTAAATGCCCTCAGCAGCTCCTGAGAAAAGTCTTGTCAGAGCCAGCATCCCTACTTGTCCAAGTGGGGAGGTGTTGAGGGAGAGGGTGTCATGGTTTAACCCCAGCCAGCAACTAGCACTATGTAGCTGCTCGGTCCCGCTTCCCCCCTCGTGGGACATGGGAGAGAATCGAAAACAAGTAAAACTCGTGGGTTGAGGTAAGAACAGTTTAATAATTGAAATAATAAAATATAATAATGAAAATAGTACTAATGACAAGGAAGGTAACAGAAAGAGGGTGAAATATAACCCAAGAAAGACAAGGGATGCACAATGTAATTGCTCACCAGCTGCTGACCGATGCTCAGCCAGTCCCCGAGCAGCGATCCACCCCTCCCAGCCAACTCCCCCCAGTTGATATACTGGGCATGACCTTCTCTGGTATGGAATAGCCCTTTGGCTAGTTCAGGTCAGCTGTCCTGGCCATGCTCCCTCCCAGCTTCTTGTGCACTTGCTCGCTGGCAGAGCCTGGGAAACTGAAAAATCCTTTAATTGAGGATAAGCACTACTTAGCAACAACTAAAACATCAGTATGTTATCAAAAACATCAGTACGTTATCAACATTATTCTCATATTAAATCCAAAACATAGCACTGTGCCAGCTACTAGGAAGAAAATTGATTCTATCCTAGCCAAAACCAGGACAGAGGGATATGAGTGGACTCCACATGGCAAGGACCAATTTTAACCACTTAAATCACTGTGTTTAATAATGTTTCTGCAACCTCATTTAAAATTAGGAGCAATGGAGGCCTTTTACAAGCTCTGTAAACAGTGTCATTTTACTGAGGAGTGCATGACATGACTGAGTCTACTGTATTTTCTTATGACTGAATCTTGACTATATGGAGAAATATGCAGATAAATCAGTTAAGGTTTCTTTGTTATCCTCCTTTTCTTCTTACTAATGAGAAGAGCTGTAGAGAAGGGAGGGGTTCCCTTAGCTAATTGATAATTTAGCTGACAGTCCTGGTGTGAAATGCTAGGAGAAAAGAATCCCGAGTAAAAAGTGTAAAAAACCCCAACAAAACAAAACCCACAAAAAAACCTAGCTATATTTTGCTACATAACTTACCGCTATGATTTAGGCTCTAGAGTTTACCTCTTAAATAAGTATCAGACAAGTAATAATGTTGCATCTTTAGCAACAACTGAAAAGAAAAAAAAGAAATGCCACAAGACTGATCTGCCAGAGTTTTCTGAGGGAAACAGGAAGGAAGATAAACCTGAATCTTTTGGATAAATACCAGACAAAAATCTTCAGATCATACTGCTTCAAGTTATCACTTTAAGCTCCAATCAACTATAGTGGGGTGAATATTTTGCCTGTTCAGTCTGTGAGCTGTTGAATTTTTGAATTGCCGCTTCTTCCCTGAAACGTCATCGGTTTAGAATTCACCCAGTAAATCAGGAAATGTCCTTCTGCGTGTGTTGGGAGGATTTCCCAGTTCACACTTAATAAAGTCAGTATGACAAAAGGTGTAAAAAAAAGAATTAGGCACAGCAAATTTTGTTAGCAACGTTTTCACACTGTGCAATTGTGGAGATGTTTTTAGATTCACTGATCAAAATCCCATTCTGTGATATATTAAGTTCTTTCCCTCACTATTCGCAGTTGACTTTAGCATGTTAATATGACTTCAGATGACGGAGGTTAAAGATGATGTAATGCTGCTTGTACTTTTATGACAGTTGTTTTGTATTGAGGTATAAAATGACCTGACTCCACAGTATTGAAACTGCCACCTTAAACTTAATAACTGGGGGCTGAATTTTCTTTCTTTGGCTGAAGTGTCACCTCCAGACCCTCACACATAGGTTTATTTCTACCCTTAAAATTCTAGAATCGCATAGTAACTCTTGCTTTTGCATCACCTTCCCTTTAAATTCACACATGTGCATTAAAGTGTTAGAAATTCAGTGCAAATTCCTCCTCCTGGGATTATACTGAATGGTGATATTCAGTGACTGTACCTTGATGTCAGCCTGACTTTGGGGGAATCTGCTCTCTCTCCGTGTGCAGAATACCCAACTCGGCTATTACCATGAGGATCTGAGGAGGAAATTTTGCCTCCAATGTCTGGGTGCCACTGGGATTTCTCATGCTATGTATAATGCATGATGCAAGTTGCTGCAGTTTTTTCCCCTCATTTTAGTCAATAGCTCTAATCCTTTTGGTCAGACTTATGCAGCACAAATACCTATGAAAAGACTGTGTACCGACACTGAGTAATTGCTAATGAATGGGTTATTTTTAAATTTTGTGGTGGACATGCCAGGAAGGCTTTGTGAAAACCCAGTTTGCATTCATGTATATTAGAGGCTAGTTATAGTGGAATTTTGACCATTGGACAAATGTGGTCTCAGAGATTTAGACTGCTGTGCGTGGGTAATTAGAGTCCAAAGCCATATTCTTAAGTACACTTTGAGCAAATCATAGCACTTCAACAGCAGCTCACACTCACGAAGGACACTGAGTAATTTTTTTCATTTAAGAGTAGATTCCAGATTCTGTCTTGGAAGAAGATAGCTCAGATTTTTGTGGATAGCTATCATATTGTGTATGCTCCAAGACAGCAAAACTAAATAGCTTTCGACAAAAGATTAATTACCTTCTTTATGCAGGCACAGCCCTGATGGATGTCATGCATTGGGTACAAGATTTCCAGAACTGGGCTTGCTCACAGCTGGTCCTGCTCCCCAAACCCATGTGCAGGATGGAGCTGGTTGACCTGACCGCTGATACGGCCGCTAGCTGGGGCAGGGACAAAGTTAGCATTCTGGCTTCTCCTCTGCTGCACAACTGAACAAGCTAAAGCCCAGATGAATGTATTAGAGCAATCGTTTGTGAAGCTCAGAGCAAAGGCTCCAGAAAATAATAACTCTGCATTTTCTACACTGCCTCTGTAGCATTGCAGTGCTTATTCTGGTATTTCTGAGGAAGGCATCACTGGAGTTCGTTGGTCCTGGGTTAGAGAGGTGGCAGGATAAAAGAGGATTATTAACTTGCTCACATCCTGACTTGGAGCAGAAAGTGGCAGTCATTTGAACAAAAACAAGTTAGCGTCTCAAAATGACAAAATTGAGTTGGCTTTTTGTAAAATTCGAAGTCTGAACATATTTCGGGATAAAACTCTACTGAAGGAAGAATTGCCTGGAAAATAAGATCAAGGTTTTCAGTCTACAAATGTGATGCCTGAAGAGAGTAACCTCATTCCTGTCTCGAAAGAGGAAAAAAGCCCTTAAGAATATGTACATCTTACTCATTAAAGTAAATAAGACTACTTAATATCCAACTGCAGCACAGCCTTACATTCTGGCCCAGTTTTATACGCTGGAATCAATCCTATTTAAGGTAATGGGACTACTCATAATGCATATTTAAGCACATAGTGAAGTGTCTGCAAAAGCAGGCCATAAATGAGGGAACAGCTCTGCAAGCTTAAATGCTTGCAAGCTGGGCATCTGTCTCTCCCTAACTTGACAAAGCTTTAATTTATTAAAACAAATGATTCACTAGTGAAATCGAAGTTTTTCTGAATTTCAGAATGGGCTTTCAGTCCAAAGGTGGTAATGAGGTAAATAAAACCATTCAAACTTTAAGTATTAGCAGTTGCTGGCAAAACTTGAAAAAAGTAAGCCTGGCAATTCATCTTTAATTCTTTTGAAAATTGATGCTGAAATGCATATAATTTTAGTCTAAAAGATTTTTTGTTGTTGATAACGTTGTCTTGGGGGCGGTGGTGTTTTGGTTAGGTTTTTACTGTGAATGCCAATGAAGCTGTGGAGTTTCTGGGGTTTTAGCTTAATTAAGTATTAATAATTATAATAGTACAATGTGCCAAACCAGCTGTAAGGCAGCCTAATTAATGAAATGACATTCTCTACCTGTTGCTTCAGCCAAGTCTGATTGGTATCTGCAAACTGGGATTTCCCCTAGTGAGCCTGTTTTCAAAGAATCGCTTAGTATAAAAGATGTGGAGGTAGCAGGCACGCATTTGGTAAACAGAAAGGTGTTGTAAGGGGATTTTTTTCCTCTTACTTCAGAAGCAAATATACTGACCAACTAGCAAGCTGTAAATCATGAAGTGGGTAAGATAGCAGTGGGCATATGCCAGTGCTGTAATGATATTAATTATGACTTATGAATCCTGCTAAATGATGAGCAGTATCATTCTTATAATTAAGAAATGAAACAGGAGATGTCTAAGGTAAAAGGAAGCAAAGGGTATGCTGAACCTCTTGGGGGAAAAAAGGAGCTTGGAAAGAAGCTGGAGGAAGGGAGTGAGCCAGGAATTGGCTTGAAGCTTTCTGTAGGACTCTGAGTAGATTTGAGTAAATGTTTGGCAGAGTGTTTCTTTTTAAAGGATATTTAAATATTTGGTTTGCATGCTAAGAGCTACTAATTTTTACACTTCCAGTTTCACAAGAAAGATGCTCAAAATGAGGAACTGTTTTTAAAAGCACTGACCCATGTTTTTCTTACATAAAATCTCAAGAGCTAAATGTTGTCCTTAAGTGTCTACAAGCTGACAACTTCAGTAGCTGGAACCAGGGGTTGTAAAATAATTGCAATATTAAATACAGAGAGGGAGAAAGAAAAGCTTCTTTGGGAAATGCCAAATCATGTTCCTTCATGTTCTGGCAAAATAAATAGAATTCTTATCAAAATTGAGTATGAGTACTCAGTAGGTGCCACATAGAGTCATTACTGATTTTCACGGAGATTTATCTGAACTGACATGGTGTTTGTTAGCTGCTCCAGCTGGGTTCTGCACTTAGGACCTGTAAATATGTTTAATAAAGATATATGCTGGCTTGTTTGAAATAATTACAAATATAGTTCACCTGGAGTGAATCGGGTGAATCAGCTCTGGTGTGGGGTGATGAATTATTATTATTTAATCTTGCAGAGTTCAGAAATTTACCTGGGTAGCATGTGCCTGTAAGTATTCCCCTGGCCTGGTCCACAGAAAACATGAGTTCTTTATTCTCCGGCTGGCTCCTTAGGAGCTCAAGTAGTTGCAGATTGTTTTTTAAGCTCTTCCAGTACCTTGTTCAATCCTTAGTGCTGGTCAGCTTCACGTATAGGGGGAGTTCTTGGATTTATTTTGGACTGAGATTCTGGTAGAGAAAATAGCAGGAGTTTGGATGCGTATGTGTCTTCCTCATTCTTCTCATGCCCTCTCAAGAGGGAAAGGAGAGAGGCTTCTGAAATTCAAAGCAAATACGGTGCATGTCTCTGATGACTGAAATCTTCAAACTTAGATATGATGCATGAGACCAGCCTGTGAGCATACATTCTTGTCTGTTATCGAAGAGACAACTAAGTGTTGCTCTTGTTCTTTCACACCTACATCTTCTGTCTCTGCCAAGATGTGTTTCCTTCATTTGTGCCCTTATTTAGCATGCTGTCCACCTACTATCTGCATTTTCATGATGTATTTTAAATGAGCAATAAAATAACCATTTACATAATGAATACACTTACATTGATATGTTATATAATTTAGAGATGGTACTTAATTATAACTTGTTTATAATTAGGTCTCTTGCTATGCTAGCTAGCTCTTGTGTTATTTATAAAACTTCAGGAATAGTAGAAAAATGTGACTATTTGAATGTGAAAAAATCTTTGGTATTGCCTTTTGTAACCCTTTTGTGCCCATTTCCATGTATCTTGGTGCTCTTCTTTTACTGGGATGAATGTTCATGGTAAATGCTTAGGGTATTTGCTGGTGAGGATATACTGCAGAGAAACTGCTGCTGTTATCAATTTTAGTTTGGATTTAATTTTCTAGTTGTTTCAGATCAGGAGGTAGAAATGTTTTGGGGTTTTTTGAATTGGTATGACTAAACAAAGTAATGCAATCATTCTGGCATGTTATCTCTTTTAAAAGCTTAAGACTGAAATGTACATATGCTCCTAAGAGATTTGGGCATCCAAGTATTGTCTAAGTTTCTTTGACAATCCAGCTTCTATTTTTATGACGTCACTGATTGTTGTCTTACAAAATCTTCCTTGTGATGCATTAAAATGGATAGAGACTAAACTGTGATGGACGAATAGGGACAGTCTTCAAATGAAGATTTTTGGCTTTAGAGATAACTGATAATTTTGAATATCTCCCTGTTTAAGGAATCAAACTTGAGACCTTCGAAGGAATCATGCGTTGGCTCACCACCTTACAAAATTAAAATGCCAAAAATGTGCTTCCCAAATTAGTAAAAATTATTGGAGTGTTCGGTCTACGCTTTCTGCATGTGCTACTTCTTAACCAGTTATCAGTGAGGGCAAATAGCACTCTTGTTTAGAGGGGAAAATAATTGGAGGTTTCACACATTAGCTATTCCCAGTTTGTTTATCTTTTGTTGAAGCAGTGACCTACCGTGTCTGTCTTGCTGAGTGTGGTTTCCATAGAAACTAGCTGACTTGTAGCATGTTTATGTTCTGGCAGAATCCTAAAATGGTCTTTAACCACATATTGTGCTAGGAAGAGCACTAGTTCTGCTGCTAAACATGAGGAAAGCTGTCAATGGGCCGGTAGTGAGGTTCAGCATACCAGAATCTGAGAAGTGTTGTGTTCCCTTGCTCAGACTGCGACGGCTGTGTCATGTGAAGATAGTCCATATAACGTGTATATATACAGAAAGTTGAGTTTGGGCTTACATGGTGAAAGTTTTTTTTGCAAAGGTCATAAACATAATCAACAATGAGAAGAAATAAAGTACACCAGCAGCTGCAACCTTCAGGAGTTATTATCAATGAAAAAATGCGGGTTTTTTAAACTGAGGAGCAGCCAGTTTTCACTAAAAAAGTGATTTCTGTTTGCTTTGTCATGAGGTTCCCTCCCTTGGGGAAAATGCCAATTCAGAAAACATACTTTGGAATGAATTGTGATCTGGCTCTGTAATTCTTTTAAAATTAAATAAAGCAGGCTGGTCTCTGCAGGTTCCCCTTGGGAAAACTAAGATACTCCTATTCAGTTTGTATACCGCTTCTGCTTCAAGTAGAAAAAGATACATAGCGTAATGTCTACGACTTCTCTTACAAAACACTTTCTACAGAGATAGACTGGAGGTGTGGACATAGCTTGGAGAGCAACCACCCATCTGGAGAGCATGCTTCAGAAAGGAAATGAAAATGTTTAGAAATGTCTGCTCTCTGAAGTAATTTTAGGTTTAAAGATTAATGTTGGAAAATCATGGAAGAATTGTAGATAATCTCACAGTATGGTCAATGGGCCTCTATGTTTTAAAAATATAGAAAAATAGTAGATATCTATTAATAAATCAGTTCAGGGCAAAACAACTGAAGCAGGTTGCTCTAATTTCTAAAGAATTTTCCTTTCATTTTAATTCCAATTACTTAATTGATTGGCTCTTGGATTATCACAGTTTTTCTGCTCCAGCGCAGAGCTGTATTTCTGAAGGGGCTTTGCTGTCCTCTTCATATAGTACAGACTGTCCTTACTTTTGCTTCCATGATGTAATGTTTAGCTTATTTTAGTATCTTAAATAAGTTTCTAGTTTTCAGCTTTTTTGTTTGGTTTTGATTGGAACAGGTTTCTCACGTGACTTTTTTTTTTAATTATTATTGTTTATTTTCTACTTGGATGAGTCTTCTGACCTTTATTTCTCAACTGATTGTTTTCACAAAACGTTCCTTCTGGAAAAACTTACACTTTTTTCCTTCCTCCTTTTTTTTTTTTTTAAAACCATATTGATGAAATAGAATAAGAAAATAGAATAATGAAGGAAGTAAAAGTATTTTTTGTTTTGTTTTACTTCGAGACACATGCAGAACCAGATTAAGTGTTGATTGTAAGGGACCTCTAGAGGTATCTAATCTAACCTCCTACACAAAGAAGGACTCTCAGATCAGCCATGGTTTTGTATATATACCAAAGTCTTGAAAACTTGCAAGGGTGGAAGACATTCGTAGTAGACATCTTAAGGCTACGTACCCATCTTATTTGGTATATTTAGAAGTCCGGTTCAGTTCTTTTTGAAGTATATAATTCATAATTGTTAATACTATGCTTTTTCTACATGCATCTTGTTCAGTCATTCACAGGAAAAAAATGAAAGACTTGTATATAAGCTCTTAGAGAAGTTTAGCTTTCTGAACAATGTAGCAGAAAGCAATTTTTATTCTTTTCTTGAAGTGGAAAAAAAGGACTCCTTTAGTGTTAAAAGAAGATCTGTATTTTGTTTCTAAAGCTTAAATTTGAATACAAATTCAATAGAAATCAACCTCTTTCTCTCCCTAAATGTGCTCTAGAGAATTATGACCAAAATCCACAGCTAAGATATGCCTAACTTGGCAGCTTATTTATTGCTTTATTGATTAACATTCAGACAACAGCAGCATTAGTGAAACACTCGGTTCAGTTTTCCATCTCTTTACTCTTATTTTTCTCTCTGTGGATTACCCTGTGTATAATCACTAGAAAATGTCAATTGTTCTGCTATCTTGTGTCTCAAAGAACAGAATCAAGATTTTAGGCTACTTAGCTGTACTTCCAACGTATCCTTTCTATAATAAACCAAAAAAAAATTACTGGAAAAATTATCTCTTTCTTAGTTTGGTTTATTTGAAAGATATTTTTTTATTCATACAAAATATCAGCTGTATGGTACTCCAAAGAATAAAAGCATAAAACCAAACTGCCAGATAAAAGTGCTGTTTTGAGTGGATTGTAACGTTTTGATTTGGTACAGTAGCATTACAGGTATTGGTCTGTTAGAGTCAGCATATGTAAATATTCTCCGTAGTAATAATTTGCAAGAATAGAAGAGGGTATTTGGTTAAAGTTAATCACACTCTCTCCCTTGTATCTAGCAGTCTGGAAAGAGTTTCACAGGTGAATGAAAGTAAGAAAGACAAATGTAGCTCTTTTCAGAAGTTTGAATGAAAAGTATGAACAGAACAGGTTAGACACGTGAGGTGGAATGGCATACTGCTGTGATTTGTGGTCTCTTCTCTGTAACACAATAATGGAAGAAAGGCAATTCTCAAGATTATATCTGGATGGCATATATATATATATATAAAAAATAAAACATATAAAACTTGACCTTCAAATGTGCTACAGAATTGAGCTTCTGCCACCTTTATGGTTACATCTGTCCTGCCTGGAGATGTCCTAACCCATATGCATTATGTGCAGTAAGTCAGGGGATTCTGCAGCAGCCTCTCTTTCTCCCTGAGAGAGCTGTAGGTGCCAAGATCACCATCTTGCATACAAAACTGTTGGAAGCATAAGCTTGTATAACTCTCAAAGGCACAAGCTCCATTTGTAGCCTTTGTATAATGTGTGCAAGATCTAACTCCAGGCAAGTTCAGCGGGAAGTCAATACGTTGCAACTTAAAGCAGTCACTACCAGAAGCTGTACAGAAGGTTCAGGCTGACCCAGGACTTAGGTTCTACAGTTGATCACAATATATTGAGTAATACTGGAATCACAGAATCTTTTCCTCTAATTATATGCCATGTTGCACGCCAAGTGTTACAAAACAGTTCCTGGGCTTTCAGAAGTCCGTTCTACGCTAGGTTTCTGCAGAGCTGCTTCTCATGCTGCTGAAGCAGGCAGTTACTGTATTCATTTCAGTAAGAAGGGGTCTGCAAAGCTGGTTGCTTTTCGTTAGATTGCCAGGCTGGCTTTTTGATCGGTGGGAGTTACATCCAGGACTAAGTGTGAGCAACTAATGGTAGCACTGAAAAAAGACTGGAGCATAACAATAAATGCATGATTACATGAATAAACACTCCAAGTCCTTGTTAGCAGGTATGTCAGAACGACACGGGACCGAACTCATTTCAACAACGCAGGCATGTCACTCGAACAGGATTGCAATGTAGTCAGAGTAGTTGCTATTTGGAACAAATTGTACACTGTACTTGAAAAGGTGAGGTGCTGTGTTATGCCCTAGATAATGAGGGAAAGATATAACCAAGCTATTGTTTAACGTGTACCAGAAGTATTTAAACAGGAAGACCAGAGGAAGCTCTTCCCCGTCAACCAAGAAGTACGGTGTAGAAGGAAAGAGATCAAAGTGTCCCACTGGCTCATTTTAAAGACTGTGAATTAGCTCTGAGCAAGGTGTTAATTAAAAAACAATCTGGAAGAAAGTTTCAGGATTTGCATTTTGCAACAAAACTTGACTCAAGCCAATTGAGAAGTTTATCTCATGTTAAGAGAATTTTTTTTATGAGCCTGGCTTGGTGTGTGTTTCAAATAAATGATGCAAAACAACTACCAGCAAGGATCAATGCGTTTGTCACATCAAAACTGCAGTATGTGATTTACATTACCTGAGACTGACAGTAGTCTGATTTATCAGAGTAACCCAGACATAAAAGCCTCATTCTGGAGTTCCGTTTACAATTTTTCTAAACCATCTGTGGAGAATATTTTGTACCTTTTCTCCCTGTCACACTGTCTTTTAAAAATATACAAAGCAAAAGACTAAATAGATAGTCAGAATTGCAGAGGAAGTTTTAAGATCCAGTAGGTCTTCACTTGATCGCCTGTGCGCTGTCTCTGCTTTTTTGTTGTTTTTGTGATTGGTCTATTGAGTAACTTGCAGTTCTCGGCTGTGCTGGTATGAATAGAGATGTGCCTCAAGAAAACCTGTGAACTTCATCTTTATTTGAAACCCAAGGCCATTTAATTAAAAAGGTTTTATCTTTATCTGAGTCAGTTATAAAAAATATGGTAGTGAGCTGGGATGACAGGAGGGGGCATCTGGTTTGTATTGTGTTCCTCACAGATTTCCAGTGAGGTGCTGAAGAATTTGCTAAGTTCCTCTGGACTGCAGCTGGCTGTAAGGACAAGAATGCTCTTTTCTCCTCCGTCTGTGTCTTACTTCTAAAGCCACTAGAAATTAGGTGAGAAGAGAAACAGGGAGGCATTTTGTGCTGGGTTTTTGAGAAATGAATAATAAAGCCCTTACAAATGTTCAGGGTGTGGTACAGTAAATATATTGGAAAAGATAAGCTAGTAAGTATTGCACATAATTAACACAGTTGTGCTTTTTTACTATTGTTTCTATGGTGTATCCATGCTGAATCTCACAGGAGGCACCTCTTTTCTATTAGCTGAATTTTAACTAGCGTAGCTTCCCAACTCTGTGTGAGATTTATGATCTCATCTCTCTTCTAGTGTCTCTATAATTAAGCAAACCTAGGGGTAAGATTTAGTCAAATGATGCTGAAATTAAACTCATTCCACATCTCCTGAAAGACTCCAAACTTTATTGAAGCCAGGATATTGAATGTAAACGTGCTACATTTTAGCCTGGTTTATTCTTCCTTTAAGGCTGATGGAAGAAAATAATTTTTAGCGCTTCTGAAAAGTAACATATCCACAGCAGTAGAAAACAGCTCCCCCCTATATGAGGCCTCCTATGTGTTATTTAGGATCCAGAGATGCTATTACATCTTTCCATCTATTGCTATGCTTATTGGAGCATGGTATTAATGCATTCTGCTATAAAAGGCTATGATGGAGAGCACTAGATTAACTTCAGAGCTTGTAACCTGTTCACATGCTTTACTGCTTCAGTTTGAAGTGGCTCTAGAGCTTCTTCTCTGCACGGTGAGCCTGTTGATTTTGCAGCACCTTTAGAGTGCAAGTTGGAGTCCTTTCTCCTGCTGCTTCGACATGTAAAATGGTTGCTGATATTGCCTGTTTTATTACCATCTTTAGTATTGTTAGGATAACAATGCTACCTGATGAGAGTGACGGGCTAAAAATTGTTGCATTTTAGCGAATGAGTAAATGGGATTGCTCGTGCTTTCCCTTTTGCAAAGCAAGTGGGGAAAATATCCTTTGCAAAGTGCTTTGAGATCTGCAAATAGAATGTGAAATGTACATGCAAATTGCTGTTTATAAATACGAAAAATGCAGGTAACTCAGACTTAAGTACAGAATTGCTGTAGATATTAGAATAAAGAAGCCCACATTTCATTAAGTCAGTCAGACAATAAAACTTCTGGAGGAGGCTAATAAGTCCACCAATGCCTGCAGTGAGACATGAGTCATGACGCGTTGGAGAAGAATGTTTTAAAGTGCTGATCGGTGGCATAATTTTGAGGCATCAAGTGGAGAGAGTTAACAGAAAAATTATGGCTGAATTTCTCAGAGTGGCCACTGTGGAGTTGACATTCCCACTGTAATTACGAGACGCAGTGTAATTTTTCTGACTGCCTTTGAAAATCTTAGTTTCTAAGTATATATATTCCCTTCTCTGGCATCGTTTTATCTATGCTGCTTTTATTTTTCCTTTTTTCCCATTCTTCCCTTGTAGTTACGCTGAGTGGCTATGAAATGCTATTCAAGGTTAGCAGTTTTAGGGAAGTCCAGTTTATGGATGATGCTGAGTTGAGAATATTACCAGTAACTTATTAGCAGAAACCCAGAGTCTTTTGGCAATCTTTTCTAGGGTAGAAAATATTTAAAATACGCATTGTAGTAAACTGCTGATTATCACAGTCATCCCAGTACTAATGTATTACCCTTCTGAGGCCGACTTTTAATCTAGAAGCTAACAGCAAGGTTTTATTCTCACGAAAAAATTGCAATGACGCTAAGTCTGAAACCAACCAGAGGTCTTAATTTGATTTTGATTGGCTTAAGGAAGTTTCTGTCATTACAAACTAGGAGTTTCGGACAAAGAACTGTAAAATACCACAAACTTGGGACAAATAATGCCCAGAAATACTAGACGGACTTGACTCGGTATGCAAGATCTGACAGCTTTGAATAAATGCGAGTGCCCAGAGTTAACTAGTTACTCCAGCTTTAGATTTAAGTTCTGTGGGGACTTAGTTCTACGTGTTTCTGCACAAAAGACAATAATTGTCTGCAATAGAAGCAGCATCTATGAGCTATTTCAGCCTATCTATTTCAAGGGAAAATGGAAAGTGTGAAGAACCATCAGCATGTTTCAGTTACTGGTGGCACAGCATGTAATATGCTGATGTTTCTACCTCAGATGGGAGTTAGTTGCTAAAGTATAAAAACAGCAAAAAGGAAAAAAAGGACAAACAGTAAAAGTCATGGCTACAACGTAATAAAATATTATCATCTATATATGAAAATTGTGAAGGAGGTTTGAGACAAGACAATATGAACCTGAAAACTTTCAGCTCCACAGTTTACTGGACTATGGAGCCAGCCACTGAAGGAAGGAGTGGCATTAAAGAATTCCAGTACTGGGATGTGTCTACAGCATGCCCAGTTTTATCCACTAACATTAGATTGGGCTAATCATAAGGCATTACTTCCAGAATGGAGAGGACTATTGCATCACATGGAGTTTTTCTTCTTATTTTCCAGGACTGCATGATTCTGCAGCACATGGGTTAAGATGGAGACACTATTGAAACTTTAATGTAGATTTTTATACTGATTTTACGAGAGCAAAATCAGCAGTGAGAAGTTGCAGTTTGCTCCAGTTGGGCATCTTACCTTCATATACCCACAGGATCCTGTCGGGCAAAGGATGGTTGATTTTTGTGTTACAGCCAGTAATCCTAGGGATGTGAGGTGGTGCAGCAAGTCTTTTTCACCTTCCCAACGCTCCCTTTCTGCTTGCGAAAGAGCCTGGGAGCTCGCAGAGCTGTTGCAGAGCAGAGGTGGGCTGTGTGCGCAAGAGTGGAGGGAAGGAGCAGCGTCCCACGCAGTACCGTCCTGTCCCTGCTCCCACCACACCTCCTCATACCTGCTCAGAATGGTTTCCAAGCTCTCTGTCTGGAGGAAAGGGAGGATGACTGTGTTAGTTTTAAAGTGATTATTGTTATGAACACCGTAATTGGAAAACCAGTTATCAGTTAACAGATGCAGACGCTCGCAGTACTGAACTGAATGGAAATTAAATTAATGTAAACATGATGTTTCCAGAATTATATTAAAAAGACTTTTAACTTTCTGCACAAATTTTCGGTCCATTATTGCCCAAGCAACTGCATTATTCTGTAGCACTATATCAGGAACTATCTTTCCTGAGATGATGCTTCCTCAAAGTGATGGGCTGGAGGTAGCTGCCTCAGGATTCAGCTCAGAAGTGGGCAGCGTGGCAATTAGCAGAAAGGCAACAACTGTATTTCAGGTAAAACTACTCCAGCTTTCTGCCCTTGTGAGGGTACGGGTGGAAAATTGCCTGTGTTTTGACCTGCTGCTGCTGTCTGAAAGGCATGACAAACTGAAATGGACACCCTGATCGTATAGGTAAGGAAAGCAATTTTTCATGCAAGGGAAACACCATAAATGATTCATAGTACCCATATTTCTCACGGTTATTTCCTGTGGGTGTAGAGAAGCAAGGATTAGAAATGAATGGCAGTGCTTACTGCTCATAAGGGGTTTGCCTGGAGGTGATTTTACTTCTTTAAGCTTTAAAATTAACTCTGTAGATGCCAGTCCCAAGACCTAAAATCTGAAAACCCTCCATGAGCTTCAGATATATGACAGGATAGAAGTGCAACAGGAGGGAATTAAACAAGATGTGAAAGTATTTTGTAACATGCAGAGTGTTTAAAAAAGTGCAAGTGTTGTAGCACTGGCCCGTGCTGAGCTGAAGAAAAAAAGCGGTTAAGACATGGGAAAGGACTATAAAAATGGGAGCAGTTGTTGGTATTCAGCAGAGCTTTTCCAGATGACACGTGGCTTCTGGAGGTGACGGAGTCCACCGTGGTCCTTCAGCCTCAGGGACTGCTGGCGTGCGACAGCTCGTAGTTGTGAGAAGTCAAGGGCTAGCAACCAGATTGAGTCACCCCACGTGAAGCTGGGGAGGTGGGGTGGTTTGGGGGTTTGTGTTGGTTTTTGAAATAAATTTCTCTCTCATGTTTCTGGAGACAGAAACACAGTATCAGTCAGTGAAATAGGTACCCCACTTTCCCCACCTTGTTGTGGTCTCCCTGGAGCGATAGGAGCTGACCTGCTAGCTTTGATGTGAATGAAAATTAGTCACATACCTAACTCTGTCTTTGCTGTACCTATCTGTAGGATCAGGGCCAGTAGGCAAATGATAGTTTGCTATTTATGTGGGAACAAAAAATTTAAATTATTTTTCCCAGTGTTGTGTACAGTCTGTGACACAAACAGCACTTAAGCCCAAGTCTCCCAAGACCCACTCAAGCACTTTAGACGCAGGATGAATCCTATTTCTCTAGCACAAGTACAGTTTAATGCGAAACAATACACATGGGGATGGGTGGAAACTCTCTCCTTAATTTTAATAGAGATTTATGTGGTATAATATAGCTGATATCGGACTATCTCCCGAGGGAGAGGAAATATTGCCAAGAATAAAAATGTGCGGGAAAAAGATCATGGATTCTATCAATGAGCAATTAGGAGCTTTGCAGACTCTGTATGTCTTGCTTATATATCTGAATGAGAAGTATATGATATATTAGTTATATCTGCCCAGACTCCATAATCTCTGGGAAGCTGGGTACTGCAGCCTACTGTTCGTTTAAAAATCTTTTGATTTCAGCTTTCACTGTTTACATGTGTTGAGTAAGGAGAAAGTACTGGAAAATGGGGTTGTTTTGACAATTTAACGTGTCAATGAGTTTGACATTTGTAATTAAAACCTTTTTCAAAGTATCCCTCATCTCCCTCCTCCCTGTCATTCTGTGTGTCAGCACCAGAAACCCTCTAGTTTTTGCAGTATTACATTTCAGAAGACCTCTTCTCAGAGAGGTTTCATCATTATGTGCAGGATGCGTATTGAGCAATCAATAGCTGTCATTTGCTCTTTAGAATAGCTTTGGTAATGTCTTAAATCTGTCCAACTAGCTGACATTAAGTATTTTTTATTCGGCTAAAAAAATTTAATTGGTATAATTCTCAGTAAAACCCCTAGTAGCCACAAGGGTTAGGTTATGATGCACCTTGATGAATATGTACTCATACACAATGAAGTCCCAATGAAGACGTTGCACAAATGCCTTCTTTTTTTCAGTAAAAATTTTAGACCTAACTTCCCTCGTGCTTGCATTTTCAAAAGAGATTTTGCTGGCACTGGAGATCTCTGTACCATTCAGGAATAGCTCAAGTTCAAGCAGGCCTGAGATGTCCATATGTTTAAAGTTCTGTTAATCATAAAGCAGATTAGGTTGCCTTTAATGTCTAATTTAAATTTCCTATGCTGAGCAGCTGCTGAGCTGCTCCACAATGGTTGCACATCGCTAAATATCAATGTACTGCAAAATGAAAGATTATATAGGTTTATAAGTTATCCTGGTTATATCTGCTGCACAGGCACTGTAGTATTGGAAAACCAATCTCAAAGCAAAGCATAAAGCTGAAATCCTTCTCTGTGGAAAAGGAAGTAAACAATTCCTTTTGATATTTCCCTATACTGTTATAATTCTTGACAGAATAGTCTTTTTTCAGCAAATTAACTTCTGACAGGATGAACCATACTGCTTTTCTGATGTTTTTAAGAAGTGCGTGCTTTAAGTATGACTTAAAAATAAAACAGAGGACTTACCCATGTGAAATTCTAGTATACGCTTTTAAAATTCTGCTCTGCCATGGTATTCTCCCCTGAAGAATAAGGACAAGAAATAAGACTAGTGCCAAAATTTGGATTTATTACCAAGTGTTTAGTGGTTGTTGATAAAGATGCTGGTACTTAATAGTTCCCACAATATAGTGATTTCCAAGATTCTGAGAGTACTGCTTAAATAATTAGAGGAGTGCTGAAGTAGCTTCTGTAAGTGTATATGATCCCCTCATTTGTCTTTTCTAGAGCATGACAACAACTCTGAATGACACTGTTGTGTGTTGGTCCTTTAGGGAAATGAATATGAGCTTGCTCTAGACAGCTATATGTTGATAATTCATTTTTACATTTACATTTAATTAAGACTTTCTCGGTGCAATTCTTATTCTAGCAAAACATGTCATAGGGTCTTTAATAACCACAAGTAGCTGAGATATCTTTTTGGACTTTAATCCATCTCCTGTAGGAAAGATGTCTATTTTATTTTTATTTTTTTTTAAGGTTGGGTAAATCATTGTTTTATCTTATGTCAAATTAATATGAAAGTAATAAAACAGCTAATGAGGTATTTGTTGTGGTCTAAATTACAATAGCTATAAATTATTGTTTCACATGATATTTGGACTGCTGGATTTAAATAAATAGATAACAGCTTATTTGTAAGGGGCTTTCCCCAGCATGGGAGAGTCCTTGTGTAAAGTAAGTCATACCATACTTTTGAATTTTACCACAGCAATACTAGAACAGAGGCTCTAGGCAAAAGAGAGTAGACGTAGCCAGAGAATAAGAGAAAGAAACTTAAAGCCAATTTATTTCAACTAATCCATGCTGTTATGTTTTTTGCTGTTCTCTCATTCATGCCTCTTGTTCATGTGCCACACGTTGAATCTCCAATATCTAGAGATACCTAGAGTGAAAAATCCCACCAGTCTTGGGAGAAAAATCTTAACCACTTTCAGTAAACGTTAAATGTTTTTGGTCTGTTTGCTTGTTTTTTGTTTTCTTTTTTTTTCTTTATACACTGTCCACAATATCTTCATTATATTAAAAAAAAGTTACATTTTGCAAATTTTTTGTCGGAGTGATTTGATCCAATGCAGAAATTCTGAATGAAACCAATGTGCTCCCTTGAGTCTGTTTTCATCTTTGTAGGCCTTGATCTTAAAAAGGCTTAACTTCACATGCTGTGCTGGTACTTAAACATAAATAATCCTGTTGATGTACTGTGCTTATGTATGCATTTAGAGTTTGGAAAATTAGGCCATTAGTGGTAACACATGCTTAGGATGGGATTTAATCAAAGAGCTGTATCTATGTACTAGAAGATAATTTTGCCAAAATCACAACACTTGCAGGCAGAGGCGAATGTGTATTTCTTTTTCTCTGTAGCTCTTGCCAAACAGCAATATCATTTGTAAAACTTTCATTTGTTTAGTGCCACTCTTTTGCTTCCTTCCTGATTGGGTTTTTTTTCAGTTTTTTTTGTTTGTTTTGTTTTGTTTTTTTAAATATGGCTTTGCCGTACACTTGGGAAAGAGAAGGGCTGGTTCAGGTATATTACACCAACAAGTGCTCTCATGGCAAGTCATGCACAAACGCAGTCAGTAAAGTTGTGAAGCTCAAGGTTAGCTTACTGTATGCAAATGTATGAAATTGCTGTGGCCTTCCTTTAGTTGGTGGGTATTTCTGTCTTCTAATACAGGTTACCTGTGGTCATTCAGAAACCACATGAGAAATTTTTGAATAGGTAGACTGACAATAGAAATGACCACAGAGAAGTCCAGATGCTCAAAAATGGCGTCTTGCTGGCACTGCCACTTATAGAACTAACAGAAACGTCAGTCATGGTAGTTGGCAGGATAGGTTTTATTTAGGGAAATCAGGATTTCTGAAGTCTGTTGCTTTTGCCATTCCTGCTATACTCAACCTTCACCAAACAAAACCTGTGTTAAAAAACTTTATGTAGTACAAAGTCATTGTTCTTTTACAACAATGTGTTATGACTGCCTGGGTGTAGAGGGGGTATTTAAAATTATGGTCCTGCTCCAAAATCAGAGATCTCCCTTTTCTCTTTCCTATTTCATATCTATATGTTGTAGCACAATTTCTGTTCACAGGAGACTGGCAAATTTGTGATGGTTTGTTTTTCCTGGTTTGGGGGTCTGGCTCATCTTCAGACCAGAAAGAGAGATTGCTTTGTGATTTTGGTTTGTCTTTTTGATTTAGACCCAGGAAAGCAGATCTTCAGATCAATTGAGAATTGCCTTCAGTTAGACTAAAAAGTCACTTGCTTGAATTGTGAGGTTTAAATAGCTTCTAAAAGAAAAATAATGAACGGCTTATCTGTTGCAAACCTGTCTAGACCCTTGTTGAATTACTCTGAGTCTGATTCTGGATTCCTGTACTGCATTTACAGACTTTGTCTAATTACATTTTGAGGGCATAAACAATTTGGGGGAAATATACAGTTAAGGGAGAAGAAATCTATGCAATTTCTCCTCGGTAATGAAATTCAATGGAGTATTGCTGGCAATGAGTTTTATTTTTAAATGTATTTGCCATGTTTAACTGCACTTATTTAGCTTTTCAATATCTTATCCTAGCCAGCATTTTACTCTCTTTTCCAGTGGTGGTGGTGTTCTGTATAAACAGAATAGAAGTCTGAAAGACCTTGGAAGTTATATCTGTGTTTACAGGAAAAATCGCAACTTGTCCATTCTTCAGTCGAATAATCCATTGAAATTGCAAATGCTTTGGAAATGATCTAGCTGAATCTCCAGATGTTCCTCTGATTGCATCCAGAAAAGCTATATTCAGTCACACATAAATCTCAAAGCTCATTTGAGAAGCTTAGGTAATTTATTAATTCACCTGAATTGTTTCTTCCACCTCTGAATTTAATCTGATGAAAATTCAGCTCTTTTAAATGTGCCTTTATTTTTGTCCTCTAGGAAAACAAATATTTGTTTGCATAGAAAAGCTGCACTTAGCTGTGGTAAATGGCTTCTTTGAATCATGGACAGAAGCTTTATGGGACTCCTTGTGATTCCACAGGAGTCTTATTTTCATTTACTGCCCTACTAATCATAAAAAGTTGGCAGTCACTGGAAAGCAAAGTGACTAATGTCATCTTACTGTTCTTCACACCACGGCAAGAAGCATATTCCTTTGATCCAAATTGCCATTAGAATTGCTATTCAGATAATAACAGTGGGAGATTTAGCTTAGATAGTAGGAAAAAACTCCATCTCTAAGGATACATGAGGACTTGCACAAATAATGCAGAGAGCTTGTTATATCTCTTGTACTGGAGTTTTTAAAAAGAGGTTAGACAAATATTTGAGAAAAGGGTGTAGCTGACCTTGTTTTGCGGTAGCAACGATTGCCAGATGACTTCTGGGACCCCTATGCATCTCTATATTTACATGGTCACTTGCTGGGTATGACATGGATTGGACTCCAGGAAATAATTATATGGTACTCGTAGCACCACGGTATTAAAAACTAACCCGCTTTGTCATGGACCGTTTTGGGTCATTTCTTCTGGAGGTACCAGAGCACCTACAGCTGTCTCGGTGCTGATACTGCAGTAGGATTGCATGTATGTGTGCCGGCACTGCTTTGCAGTATGTGCTGCCAGTCTGGAATCACCCCGAGACTAGGAAATGATAACTTAAAACTCGAATATCTGTTCTGTTCTGATTGTGCTGTGGTACAAGGTGTTTTTAGAGTGGTAGAGACTATACTTCTTGGTCACAGGAACTTGGATTTAACACATCCAGAAACAATTGAAACTATTCACATGCTCGTTCCATGGTTTTAAAACAGAATTCTTTTTGCCTTGCCTGTTTTATTTTGGCTACGTGTACAGTACCAGCGCATCGAAGCTTCAGTTTAATTCACTTGTTCTCAAGAGGAGCATAAAAGCTTGTATATTGAGAGGCCGAATTTGAAGTGCACTCCAATCTGAAAATACTTTTATGCGTAAGTGTAACACTGATATACATTCAGCAAAAATATTGCTATTGCAGTTGCATCTAAGAGAATAAAACATTGGAAACAGTCACAGACATGACAATGACTTTCCCCTACATTCTGACTTAACGTAAGCATTGGCTATGGAGAATTAAAGCTGGTGGTAGTGGTACTTTCAGTGAAAATAACTTCTAGGTTAGGTAATGCATTATCTGATGATTTATTTATCTTGAGAAAAAAATAACCGGGAGCATTCTTTTGAGAGGCAAAAAGAAAACTAAAGCTATTGATTTCCAATTTGAAATGACCACCTCTGCGTTTTGATGCAGAGGAAACTAATTATGCACCTGTGTTCAAGAAAGGAGTATTTCAGCCTATGTAAACACAAAATGTTCAGACAAGGTTTTTAAATAGGATTCTAGGAGCTGATGAAGCATACAGGTGTGTAATTAAGGCTAAAGAGGCTCAGAGTAGATTTGGAAACGGAGAATGCTGCTGAGCTCCCAATAAAAAAAATGTAAATCTGAGTGTCAGAAATAACCTCTCCCAGTTACAGTAGCCCAGCAAGGTGTACAGATTAATGTCTGGGTGTTCCTGAGATAGCTGCCTCTGGAAATAAGGGAAAGGCATGAAGTTTCCTTAAGGTATTGAAAGAAATGAGGAGATACATATTTAATCAAGCATTTTTATGTCATTGCCATGATTTAATTTTTTTTAAAGAGAGCTTATCTAAATTTTATCCTTACTTCTGCAATAGCCTTATCACAAGATACTACAGCCGAACAGGTGATGGTGTGTGTCAAATCTATTTTTGCTGCACACAGTTTATATACTTTAGTCAGTAATTTACAACAGTGGAGGTAGGATTTTAAGCTACTTTCAATAAAATATATTCTTGGGCATCTTGCTGCTGGCACATTTGTCTCATTACAAAAGGTCTGTTAAAAAAAAAAAATCAAGATAATGAAATACCAGCTAAAAGGACTGCATTTAAATCAGCCTATATTTAGCACTCTGAAGTTTCAGAATGGCATCAGAGAAGCAAGGACAGTTACCTAGTGACATTTTGTTTGACAGAGAAATGGAAAAAAACCTAGTAGTCTGTGCTGCTAGGAGCTGATATCAGAGTCACTGGGGGCTTGGGGATGTATATGAGAAGGATAAGAGAAAACAAACAGCTCAGTATGATTTTGGGGTCCTTGGGGCAGCCACCAGAACATGGACATGCTAGGGGAAATGGTGGCTAACACAAGCGGTGTCACAAGAAGTGGCTTTTTAGTCATATGCGGTGTCAGCTTTGACTGAGTTACTGGGATGAAACAAGCAACGATGCTGCGCAGTCCCACAGGAGAGGGAGATGGGGAAGGGAATTGACTTTTCAACGTGAGCCTCGACAGGCAGCAGCAGGCAGCGTGAGCTGCGGTGGTGAAGCTGCTGACCCCGAGGGCTCGGTGTTGCCTAGTCACAGGGGTGCTGACGGCCCTTGAGCTATACGCTGGCCGTGGAGAGGCTCCGAGATCTTTGTGAACTAATTGAATGCCATTTGCACCTCGCTTGTATTTGAAAATTCGTGTTATATTAACACAGGTGGATTTGTAGTAGTGTTATCAGCCTGGGAGAAATGGTGGGGGAAACCTTGAAATTAGCTAGAAGTAGCAGAAGGTAGCAGTTGTGCTGTAAAAGGGACTTAGGTTAAATGATGCTGATCAGCTGGGATTTGTGCTTTGAACTCGGGTTGCAGACAGGCTAATGCCCTGTCTCACAGGCTGGAATATCTGTCTGCTTTACTCATCTGGACAATAACCTGCAGTTTCTGGCAGTAATCTGCCAACCTGCAAAGTTGAGTGATGTGTTAACAGATCCCTGCGTGCTGGTAGATTGGCTTGTAGAAATCAGGGGTAAATTACTCCTGTAGGTGCATTCGGTGATTTATATTGCGTATAAGGTGTTCCATAACGAGGGGATTCTCCCTACCAGCTTTCCTGTGCTTGACTCATAGTAAACTTCAGTGAAGTAGGTGAACTAGGAGCAGAACCGGGTGTAGCTGTAGTGCCGGCTTCGTGCTTCCTCTCGTCTGCCAGGTCAGCCTCTTAAAACCGCAGTGGCGCCCAGCGCACACGTGCCATTCCTGCGCAAAGCAGTTACGCTGCGTGTTCCCTCCGTTTTGGCATTCTCGCAAAGTAGTATCGTCGCTGCAAGGCTTCTCCCATTTTTGCTTCAGTTATCAGATCTTTGGCTCTTCGCCTGAGGACTTTCATCATAGTTTTAATAAGTATAATCTTAGGAGTTTAGAACATATGAACTAACATGGGAAATAAAGGGTAATTCATCTTGCAGTCAGAAACGAGCTAAATGCCCCCTCGCAGCCAGTTTGATCTCTCTTTCTGGCAAATATACAAGGTTTCCTTGCTCCCCAAACACAAGGCAAGACAGATGGCAGGTGGAAACAAACACCAATATGGAACATCCCAACACCGTGATCACTGCAGTGTCTTGCGCAGCTACATCCCTGGATGTTTGGATTTGAACACAGGGGCATCTACATACCAGTGTGCATTCTGTATTCTGGCTATACAGGGAGACGACAGATCTGCTATGTCTCTTCACTTTTACTGCAGTAATTTGTGATTTTATTTCCCGTAATAGCAACCATTTCAAAGAATTAATTTTCTCCATAGTCCCCCTGAGATTCGTTCTGTGTTCTTTCCAAGTTGTGATCATGTTATGTTTCAATGAATGTAATCTATGTTATATGTTAAAATCACTACATTTCAGAAATACGTTATTGTAGTCCATAGTATGTTATCAGTTGCGGAATAAATATGTTTCAAAAGGCAATACATGTTATTGTACTGTTGCACATTTGAAACGAAAAAAAACATGGATAGTCTTTAAATGTCAAACCAACAACATGTTAATGTATTTTCCCTATACTCATCATTACTTGGCAAGAATCAAGGTCTTGATTCTATAATGTGTTTCAGTATTACTTGGCATGTGCCATAGATTACTAAGAAATTAAAGCTTGGCTTCAATAGGGAATAGATTAACAGATTATTTATATCATAAGAGTTTACATCTGCTGATGAGTGAAGTGTTTCAGAGCAAAAAAGCCTAATGTTTAAATAAAGTAAACAAACATGTTCTTCAAAGGTTAACCAAAGAAGAAAACTAGGACTAAGTGTATTCTGGTGTGTTTCCTCATGAATATGATATGACTTATCCTTGCACGTCTTACTGCATTGAAAAAGGAGCTGTTCAACATCTTATGAATCAACTTTTTGTAGAAGAGCTTTGACAATTGTCTGTCCTGAAATCTTGTTCTCTTTCTCCTTCTCTTTCTCTTTGTTCTACCATATTTTTCACTGGTAATATAAATGTAAGGGGAATAAGAAGAGTCAGGAAAGAAGGTGCTTTTCAAGAACATTTTGGTTATTCATGAAACTCAAAATCATTTGTTTCCAAACCCAATGTGAAATGTTACAGTGGAAAAAAAAAAAAAAAAAAAGAAAGATGATGAGCCTCATTTAGAGGGTTTAGCAGAGCTAAGATATATATGCACTGCTCATTTCCATCAGAGTGCATTGTATATGTTTTGAATAACACTTTGTTGTTGTTGGAAGTGTGAGACATTTAAAAGCAATTTTACAGCCTTTCAAAGATAGAGTGAATTTACCTTACAGTCTGGGTCTGGCAATATATACCCCATACAATGCTTGCCCTGAATTTGAGGATTTATATTTTATTTTCTTAAACAGCTTGCACAGTGCAGCCACTGCAGATGTGTACTGTGCAAAAAAAAGTATTTGGACAAATTCTTTTGATGTCTCCCTACACTGTTATAATTCTTGACAGAATAACTATTTATCAGCAAATGAATTCCTAAAGGAGAAGCAGCATATTGGATTTCTCTGCATTTTATCTTTCATGGAATACAGCAGAATCATCAGTATACACATCAGTGGAGAGTAGGGAGGGACTTAGTGAACTGAGAGCTAGCTTGCTCCAAAAGCCCATGTTCTTTTAATTAAAAGGTTAAAAAGTTTTTAGAAGTCACAGTACTTATTTTTTCTAAAGAAGCTGATATACTGATATATTCTGTTGCATGTGGACGATGCCTATCTAACGGAATAGGCCCTTCTGCAGCTTCTGGAAGTAAAGAAATGTGCCAAAATAAACTTGGCACAGTTGCTCCATGTGTATTAATATTGAGGCTTTAAGGATACCAGTTATTTCAAAAAAATCTTCCCATTACAGGTGAAGGAAATTGTTCAGGAATAAAGTACTCCCCTAACTTAGTACAGGTTTTCCATATGGATACAGGCTTATTCACAATGTATTTCGCTCATTTCTTTCATGGGCAGAGCAATTCAGTTGCACATGTGCTGGGGCCGTGCCTCTTGGTGTGTCTGGGAATGCCGAGATGTGTGACTCAAATCCATAGCTGCCTTCAGCTACCGTAATTCATGAAAGGTCTGAAATCTGCCAGAACAGGTTGCTTTGCTACTTGATCCTATCTAGGACAGGAAAGATGAATTAGATAACCCTTAGAGACACTTCCAGCATTATTTTTCTCACCTGTTCAAAGATAAAAGCTATCACTTACCATGATGCTGATTGCCTGATTTTATTTTTTAAAAAAAAACACGCAAAATAAAAAATCAAATCTTTCGAACCTACTTGGCCTGAGGCCTGGAAATAGTTCTCAGTGGCCATTTCAGCACGCAGAAATTTATTAAAATGTGGAGAATTCTACGTCATGTTACTTAAGCTGAGAATTTTAAGCATAAATTTTTTTTGCTGCAGGAGATGAGAGATTACATTGTAGTCACTCACCTTTAAAGGCTTCATTTTTCTTGTTGTCTTTTTTTTTTTCCTCTTTTGTAAAAGATAGTGAGGATGAAGCAGAGGAAGAGAGGTGGGAGAAAAATATATTGCAAACTCTTAATAGTATTTTTATCTAAACTCAACAAGTATCTTGCCAAGCTCAGTAAAAGCTGAACTGTTTTCTTGTTTTGACCTTTTGATCTTTTGACCGTTAGATGCAAATTCATCACAAATTTCTTCAGAAAACCTCCTTGTGGCTTGTTTCTGTAGTAGTAAGACTAAAAAAACCCTGTCATGTTTACATGCAGTGACCCACAAAATAAGTAATTCCACCTAACTTTTTAAAGTACCAAAATGTCATGGCATCACAATGTCACTTAAAGCTGATCATGTATCCCACCTGTCCCAGCTGCTGAAGACAGGTCTTTTAATTTGACTTTGTGAAATTTGCTTATTTGTTTTCTCGGTCTGGCTATTGCTTTATAAATTGCTAATTTATGGCTTGCTTTAGTTTTTTTACTGGGTATCCTTACAGAATCATGGCAACTGCCGGCAACTTGTCTGCAAGCCATGAAGAGAGGAGCCCCAGTACTCGAAGCAATTGTTGAGAAATTATTTACTGCTGAAGGTCCCATGTTGTTTGGTGCAAGAAAAGGACTACTCTCTGCGTACTGCCGTTTCTGTAATTGTTGTTTTTAGTGTTCTGTCTGTGTGGCCAAATTGCTGCCTGAGGTGTCAGAAAATCAAATGTCTTTGTATTGTTTATCTGCAGTGCACAGCTAGAAAGTGCTAACTGACGTGTTTTCAACCTCTGTGGTGTTGATTCCAAAGATGATAGCATCCTTAAAAAAAAAAAAAAATAAATAAAGTGAGAGATGAGAGTCCAATGTTTGCATATGTCATCGTTGCTCTCGGTCAGTAAATGACCGAGTACATTTAGAGTACATTCAAGTACATTCAGAGGTCTGAAAGTAGTGTCTCCAGATATGTGCCGAAGTAAATATTGCATAGGAAACAGAGGTGAGCATGCTAAAAACTTTGCAATCTTGTGCCAATTTGATTTTTCCTTTGGAGAACTAACCCTTTTGTCTTGTGTGGTGGACTTTTGCAATGACTGCTGACGAGAAACTGTCGGATACGGCTGTGGTGAGATTGAATGAGATGCTGGATGTCATCAGCTGAAATACGACTAAGGCAAAAAAGATTTTCAAGACACTTGAAAATGATGATAGTTCACACATTTTTCTGGGAAGGAAGGCTACCAGCAATTTAGGTTAAAGAAGGTTTGGAGTTTGAAAATTCATTTGCACATCTTGTACTGTCGAGCCTCTGAAAAAAGAAAAATCATAGTATGCATGCGTTTGGATAGCTGTGATACTGTGCATATTTAGAAGCTGAAGAGATAGCAATCAAAGTTCAAATGTTCCGCAGAAAATACCATTTCAAAACACTGTCAAGGAAAACTGAAGGACAAGGGAAATTTGTGACATTTTATGATACTGGCAAATTTAAAGTAGCTGGAAAGTTTAGAACTAGATTCTCGTGTAGTATAAATCATTATTTTCAGTGGTGCTCAGACTCTTTACTCTAGCAGAAATCTGACCATTAGACTGCAAGTTATTTTGCATTCTTAACTTCTGATTATAACCAAAACCAGTGTTATTGAGAGCTCACATTATTTAAAACCAAACATCGCCCAAACATCACACACACACACACACCCCCAAAACAAACAAACAAACAAGAAAACCCAAAGAAACCCAGAATCTGTAGGAGGCGAGGGTATGCTAAATGGAACCAAGACAAGAAAAACAAATCAGAAGAATGGAGTTAGTGCTGAGTCAAAACAAGACAGTAAAGGAGGAGAAGGCTGCTTGGAAGAAAAATCCATTACTTCTTTTTGCTCTCTGTCAGGAAGATAAATCTTTCTCTTTGGGGTAGCATTTCAGCCCTGTGCACCCTCTCTATTCTCATTAGAGGCACAAAGCCTCTGCTCAGCACCAGAGGTTCAGTACATCTCTCCTCCCCATCTCACAGGCAGTTGGCTCCAGGTTAGTGCCGGAACAGCACTTCAATATAAACAAGCAAGTCTGAAAATATCACCATGGATTCCAAGTTCAGGTGTCATCCTACGCCTCGGCCCCATCTGAGGGATGCTCTGAAACGCAGGCTGCCTGCAGGGTTTGCATTATGTGTCTGCATACAGAGCTCATATTCCCTGCCTGTGGTTCCTTCTCATGTTCTTCACTGATTTATATCTGCCTGCTGTTTGCATACATTTAATTCATTTTCTATTTTTCACATGTATTTTATAAGAGAAAATACTTCCAGTTTTCCAGAATAGAAACAGTTGCTCTGGCAATAAGAGTAGGGAACCAACATCAAAGCTCCTTTTACTGACAGAGGCTGATTTTTATTCTCTGCAAAAAGTCAAATGTGGATTTCAGGCGTATTTGTTGGATAGCTTTTCTAGTGTTCACTGCAGCTGCACAATATGTTTGCAGTACCTCTTGCACGTACTGATACATACCTATGTCTATGATGTAAATGAATAAATGTATCTGTGGTCCATGCAATTAAAAACAAATGGCCATGTAAAAAAGATAGCAGAGTTGTTTCCATATGATGGTGATATCCATAAAAATAGATCATTGCACAGTAAATGATGGGTTTATAGATGTAGTTTTCTTTTTACTCCAAAATGGTGGTTGGCTTAAGCACATTCCCACCTCTACCACCTGCTTGAGTTACTATTATGGGCTTTTTTCCTAATACTGAACTAACATTGAAATAGAAATATATTCTTTGAAGTTCTGGCACTTACAGGCAGTGGTTATGTGTCTGTGTGGGTGTCTGTAGGTGGACATTGCTGTGCAGCTGCTGGATTTGCTCGTTAAAATAGTGAGAGGGAAGTCCTGGCTTCACTAAAGGAAAGGCAAAATTGCCATTACCTCAAAATTCATCCCACTGTCAGTGGGATGAACAGTTGAGGCAGCTTTGACTCATCTCACTGTTCTGGATTTTTTTGGTTTGGGTTTGTGGGTTTTTTTATGATTAATCCCAAATGTCTGCCATAATAATGCATTGGTAATGCCTTGATAGGGAGTTAATAGCACTTTTTGCAAGGAGCGAGATCTAACTGCAGCTGGCTGTGGCTAGTTAGGCAAGCTGAGAACCTTGTCCTAGTATGCTAAGATTTTTGTCCAAGGGCTGAATCAACCATGAAAGCTGGTTGAAATCTGGAAAGGAATTATTGCTTTAGGAATAGATTCATAAAGTATTGGGTGTACTGGGGCTGTCTGAGTTTTTTAGGAACTTTTTAGGATGCCAGGAGGATCCGGTTACTAATTCAACAAGAATTTTTACAAAATGACAAAACAAATTGGTATTTAAATTCAGTATAATTTATTCTCTGCTCACAAGGAGTTTTTAGTTGAATAAGCACTCCAAGGAGGTTTCAGAAGACAGGAACAATTGGTGGATGATATGTATTCCCAGAACTGGTCTCATTCAGTGGTGCTTGTTTGGTATAACAAACTGAACAGCAGCATTAGTTATGAAAAAATATCTGTCTTGAAAAATACACGTGCGTGTGTACGTTACTGTTTAGCTGGTTGACAGAAATAACTATTAATAGTCCTTGTATTGTGGAATGTTTGTGATTCCCTGGAATATTTTCATACAAGAGGCTAGACTTCTCGTGCTGCTCCTCTGCATATGTGATCAGAGGGAATTCTGCAACCCCAGTATGCAGCGGGGTGCATGTGGTAGGCAGCATTTGGAGCCTCAGTTACGTAAGCCAGTTTGGTTTCTCTCACCGCGTGTGCTGGTTTTGATGTGTATATGCTCATGTCTATAAATAGTCAGTGAATATCTTGCGGGAAAAAAAGGTGGTTTTCATACCTCTGTTTTGATGCTCTCCCTCTTATTTTTCTATAGTTTGTCAGTGCCACTGCTTGTTTTGTCAAATTTACTGGCTCCAAAGGACAGAACCGCTAGTGGAAGATAACACAGTAGGTTTCAGTTTTATTGTTCAATGCTCCTTAGTTGCCAATGTCATTTCTAGCAGAAAAATCTTTTGATCTATGGGAAATAAATAGCAAATCATTTAATTGTATCGGTGTATATAAGCAGCTCACATGTTAGAAATGTCACAAACATTTGATAGAGGTAGGTCTTTAAGAATGTCACTAATTTTTTAAGCAAACTATAAGAAGAAAAGCAGCTAGATTTTTGTCTAGTTCATTCGTACAAAATATTATAAGAGTAGATCTACTCTTTAAAAGTTAAATAGAAGTTTCAAAAATTGAAAACTTTTCAGTTTATTTGTATGCTTGTTGACATATGTGCCGATGCGGATTCTTGAGAGGCTTTCTTGTTTGCGTGTGTGAAACGCGACAGACCTGGTAGGCCAGCACTGGCAGGCTGCCTGCCTTGCTGCCAAACATTGCTGGGACTGGAGCTTTCTTGCTGCCGCTGTGTTGTAGGTACGTGGACTTTTGCAAGCCGTGTTCAGTGGACCTATGCTAGCAAATACTGACGTGGTTACACTAAGAACTGCCTTTGGTTTATTTCTTCTTTTCACTTCTCTTTTAGCTCTGCACTTGGATGACCGTCTCCACATCAGTGTCGTATATAGAGACAGGGTAACTCCATTCACGTCATCACAAAATCATGATGAGCAAAGGTGTCTGGGTGCAGGATCAGGTTTTGAGTTGATTGTTTGGAACTGGAACCTCCGTGTTGCTGAAGCAACGCGTTGATGTTTGTGACTTTAAAACATCGCATTAGTGAGATGCTGTGATGTAGTTACAAAATAGGAGGTTCAGCGCTGCAAGTGAGACTAAAATGCCAGAACAACACACTTATCACTGGGAAGATAAATTACACCAGAAATTCCAACGAGTTTCTCTCCCTCCTATGAACAGAAACATATCCAGTGATCAGTGTAGATTTCCAATAATGTAAACTGAGAATATTATATGTTTAAATTCTTTTTGTCTGTGTATTGACTTTTTTTTCACTCAACTTTCATTCAGGAGTTGTCAGTGAATATAAGTTTCTCCATTACTTAAGTGTGTGCATATTCATATATTTACTTAATTGTTCACAATTTTTATTACACCTTGTTAGCGGGTGCTGAATTTGCTGTAGGCATAATTCCAGTAACATTAATGAATTCCTGTTAGAAGACAGAGTGTGTGTTTGGAGGGTGGGTGGTTGATGTCCAGATCTATTTGCACCTTTTTACAGTTTGTGTGCGAATAAGGCTATTCTTTCTGCCTTTGTGTATAGTCTCTGTGATCTTCTCCTCTATATAGTGACAGGTGCAGACTGCAGGAGGACTATAGCTTTCTTTTTAGATTCCATAGCAGTATAAATTTGCCAATACCCCCCTCACTGTGCATCAGATCAGAGTTGGAAAGGGTGCTACATCCCTTTACTGGTGGCAAAGAATGATGATTTGAGTAAGAATCCTTTTGATTTCTTCCTGCAAAGACCTGAAACTTAACTCTTAATTAAGCTGATTAGAATATTCTCATTAAAAATCAAATCATATTATCACAAAATCAATCATATTATCACAAGGTTCTGTTTAAGTCAAGGTGTTTCATTTTTGGAGGTGTGTTGACTTTTCCGCCTGCTGTCATTTTCACTGTACTTAGATCCCTATCTGCTCTAGCAAATCAAAGGTCTGGTTTTGACAATAAATTCTTTTTTTTTTTTTTTTTTTTTTGTTTTTCCTCCCTGAAGTCTCTAGCAAGCCACATTAGCAGTAATCTTCTCTTGTTGTTTACATCAATGATATTTTTCTTTTCTATAGGTAGGAAGTCAAACATCGCAGAGTATTTCCCATTTTGTGAGTACATGTGGCACTTCAGGTTGCTTGGTGGTTAGGTTTTCATTTACAAGACAGAAGTCCCTGTGCATATATTGAAGGCCTGTGAATGCTTGGATTTATGCACTGTATTTGTCTTCTCTTAGTCCATTTTTACGTACAGTAGGCTGTGACTTGCCAGCTTTCAGAAGCAGCTATTGCTGTTAGAAATGAGAACAACTCTAATTCTACATTTTTTGGGACATTTTCATGAGGGTTGCAAACAGTGATGTGTGCACCATAAACAGTTGGAGAACAGCAGAGAGAAAACATGGCCCTCTGTCAGCTTCATTAGCTCACCCCATAAGAAAATGGAGCATCTTTCAATTATGGAAACGTTGATTGGAAGGTACTTCTGGAAGGCTGTAGTCCAGTCTCCTGCTTGAAGTAGGGTTATTGCCCACGCTGCATCAGGTCAGTCTTGCCATTTCTGAGACTTCAAAACCTCTGAAGATGTAGTTTCTGCAGCCTCTCCTCTTGACCTTTTCAAAGGCTATGCTACCTTCATAGGAAAAATCCTCTGCAGCTCGTTTCTCCTGTACAGAAGGATAAGAGTGCTATAGAAGGCCCTAAAAACTGAGCTTTGCCTGTGATGGATCTCTCTCAATTCGGGCAAAAGTCTCTCCTCTCTCAGCCCTTTCCTACAGCCACCTCCTGAAGAAAGGTCTTTCCAAATCCCCTGTGGTTTTTGGCAGTTGTTTAACCAGGTACATCAGGCAGGCAAGCTTAACATGAGCATAGATGGCTGGTACAGGGAGCCTCTTTGCTGACAATGCTGCTTAGTCATTGCTTCTCAACAGCTGATAAATTTTGTAGTGCTCCTTGTGAAAGCTCACTGTAGAAAATCGTAAGATTTTTGTAGACCATTGCAGCAGTGCTATACCAATATATTATTTAGTAAACAGGCTTTCATGCACAGTTTGTTTCATATTATCATCACACACTTTAGTTCAGCTTTAAAGGGTCCTTTCCTCCCCCCTCCCCCCCCTTATTTAAACCTGGGTATCTAATAGTAATGTCTTCAGCTATTTGTAAACAGATTTGCAACCACAGTCAAAGGGTGACTTTTTTATATAGAAGCACAGCATGCATTTTTGCCAGAAGTTTCAATCTCCAATAGGTAGCATTGACTTCCTACTGTGGCAGGCACAGATACGCAGAAACTAACCCTTTCATGGTTCAGGAATTCAAAGGCTCTCTGATACAGATGAGACTGCTTGACTTTTCCAGTTTTCAAACCATGTATTTGAAACATCTGCAGCAAATACAGTAAGGCATGGCTTTGGTATTGCAGGAACTGTTTATTCACTGTGGTTAGGAACGCTAGGGAGGTCAAAACAGGAATATATGTGGGCTGATTGGTGTTTGCTACAGAATGTACAGAGGCTGAATTGATGCAATAAGACAGAGGGATGGGTAAAGTGCAAATGTTGTTTATTGCTGAAAGTCCTGCTGTGCCAGTTGTTCTAACAAGAGTTGTTCTTCCGGATACAGCAGTTCTAGGTTGCACTTATGACAATATATCCTGAATGAACATATTTATTACTGAAAGAGCTTAGCAGTAACAGTGAGGACCTGAGGTTTAGATCCAGATATATTTTTTTAAATGTCTCTAGAAAAGGCCCTTAGGCTTACGTGCAACTTATTTTCAAAGGAAGCAGTGAGTAAACCGTATCAGCTTTTTGCAGGGTGTATTTATCTCCTTGGGCCAGCTAAGTTAAAGAAAAAAAAAAAAAAACCACAAAACATTTTGGTGTAAAGACATCATGTATCTGCAGACACAGTGTCAAAGCTGCTTGAACGTGACCAGCACTGTCACACCTGGTTTGCCTGACCAGGACAGTGTTAATGCTGTTCCTGATGAAGAAAACTAGCTTCCATAGCCTCAGAAAATAAGTGTTTCAGAAATTATGGACAAAGTGAAGTATTTGGACAAAAAAACCCTGTAATTTGAAAGTAAATATTTAATCATCCCTTGTCTTTAACACAATGCTTTCATTCACTTGTTCATTCATTTGTTCCCTTGCACATTTGACTGCCTTGCAAGGAGTAGTCATGACCTGCTTCTGGTCTTTGACTGACAGGATCCCTTTTGCAATGTTTTATTCCGAAGGAGTTTCTGTAGCAAAGGTGGCAGGCAGCATCTGCTGACAAGTATTACAGTAATTGTTATCTGTAGTGTCAAAACCACTTAGTAGCGGACTTGTTGGGTGGAGAACTTTCTACTCTGCTCTTTATGGCAGCAAGATAATCATTATTGTGTTTCAAAGCATGACAGGATTTTCTCCTAGTATCATATGTCTGTGCAGAAATCTCTTGGGTGCTACTTGCATGAGCTTACTTTGTATTTAAACTGTATTACCAGTGTGCTTAGTTAGGGGACATAAAGGAAACTATGCAGCATATCGGTCTGCTTTTTTCAATTTTAATTTTGACTTGAGTATTCTGTTTGGCACTGCAAACAACCTGTGGTCGCAAACAAAGTGAAAGCAAGTATACTGCGATTGAGTTAATAGTAGAAATTCACTTAATGGTCTCAAAGCACCATCAACTTGACAGATATGACAATACTGGGATTTGGACTTCTCTAGATACATTCTGGAGGGAGCTGAAAAATGAGAATCATAAGGACTCATTTCTGAACAGAAATCACAATGGCAAGTAGTATGTTCTTGTTAGAACTAGTAAATGTGGGCTGAGGTCTGGAGATGAGAAACAAAACCAGGCTGGCATTTCAGATTAGCTTCTCCGTTGCTCTGAATACCTTACTCTGGGAAATTTTCTTGAAAGGAATAACATTTTTTGAAATGGAGATTAATTCTTGATATTTATCTGGATTTAAAAATTTTCACCCTAGATCTTAAAGGAGAGCTTTTGTGAAGAAAGTTAGACAAAGGATAGGAAAATCTATTTCTAATGTTGACTTTAGGGCAGGCTGTTCAGTAACCATTTTCTCCGTAACTCTGACTTGCCGGAGTTTAGGTCCGGCAAGTACTGTGTTGTCGAAGTAACAAATGATACTGGTTTCAAAATGCCTATCATGTCTTTAATGTTATCTAAATAATGACTGTGAGCAATATCTATCATCTTGCTGTCAATATGATTCTTCTAGAAATTCTAAAATTAGCACAGGGCACCAGCTCTAGCTCTGGCATGGATAACAGCTCACTGTTAGATTTGGGTTACTTCTGTTATATTCGATTTACTGTTTAAGCTTTTAAAGCATAAACTTTAAGTCTATTTGTCGACTGATTTTCATCACACACACACACACGCACCCCGGAGAATTGTTGAATTGTATTTCAACCCAAGCAAGGTCATTTTAATATGGCTTTTTTTCTTCCAAATTGTTTTGATTTTTGGAAAGTTTACATGAAAGTTCTAAAAGACATTAAAAGATATGTTTGTAGAGGTATGTTGTAGGTATATTTTCTAGCTAGGAGAAATATTTTCTTTGTAATGCCAGTGAAATGGGAAATATTGGTATTACTGAACATCTTTTTCTTTTTTTCTTGTGTTTAAGTATCTTGTTATTAACCCCAAGACTTTCAGTCATTCTGTGGTCCAGACATGCAAGCAAATGCATTTCCAAGGTCTTGGAAGACGTGAGATGTATTATCTCTTGGGACCTGTGATAATATCCATCCGTTGTCGTTGCTGATATAGAAAAATAAAGGGCAGGCAGTCATAATATTCCTATGATGGTCATTCAGCATTGATTTACTTTATGATCTTGCTGTTACACTCAGCTCTTCCTTATGACTGTCAAAGTGTTTTAGCTTTGTGCCTTTGTATACATAGGATGTCCATATGTATGTTCATGTACAGATATGTGTGCATATAAATATGCCCAACTCCCCCTTATCTATTTATAAAAGTGTATAAAATAGGTACATGGTTAAAATGCTGCCTAGTCATAAGGAAGAGATGAGTCAAATGACAAGATTATACATCTAAATATGGATAGAGGATTAGACAGAGCTCTTAGAAAAGAGCTCATCTTAACTGGAGGCCTTAAGATGTTTCTACTGCTGGATATCATCATCTTCCCGGGGGGAACGTCACTGAACTAAGAAGCTGTCAAGTGCCAAAGTGAATTTTCCAAATTTACAATAAACAATTTTTAGCTAACATTTTGTTTTGGGCTTTAGATAAAACTATGCTGATAGGTTGGTAATTTTTTTTCCTCTCCTTTGAGGGGAAAATATCTATCTGTAGAAGTGCTATAATCTCTTGTCGCATTCTATACAAATGTTTTTAATCTATTTGCTTTGAGCATGTATTACCATTTGTCAGTGATTGCAGCTTCAATGAAAGGTCTGAGTGTTGTCTATTCACCCTACACTGTATGAAGCAATTACCTTTGCATATTAATATGTGCTTGTAATTTTTCTTTTTATTTTCATTCTCCAAACATGAAAGCAAACACTTTTGAGAGGGAGGAAATATTCCGTTGTCAGAAGCTCTGGTAATTAACACAAATAAGCAAAGCCAGTCTCTCCTTGATTGATAATGGTGGTTTTATAGGTGGAGTGTTTGCTCCCTTAAATAGGAAAAACGTGAAGGCTCTATGTGGAGTTCCTGTGGTGGAAAGCGAGGCAGAGGGGAGGTAATTTCTTTAACTGGTAGATTAGCTGGCTTTTTCTCTGCACTTAATGTAGGCTGCCTACAGAGTGGGGAGTGCTGCACAACTCACCTCCAGAGCAAAGAGAAGTAAAAAGGGAAGAAAAATACAGTGGGGGAGAGGAAAAAGGAGGAGTCTTGTCTTTGTTGTGCTGGTCAGAAATTGTCAGTGAACAGGCATGTCATGCCCTTCTGCCATTTATTGTCGTCTTAGAAATCTAAAGTTTCACATGATATTTTTTTAGCTTCCAGGTGTATACGAGCTATTCCCTCACCCCCTGCCTATTTTTTTTTATTTCATGTTAGCGCTCTTTGAGTTTATAATGGTTTATGTCCCTCATAGGCTGCACTGTGTGACTGACTTGAGCCTGTCTCTGTGACCTTTCCTCCCAGGTTGTGCTTTTTTGTAAGGCAGAACAAAAAACATATGCCCATTGCTGTGAGTGGTCCCATTTTATCCTTTTTTATACATAAGAAAAAGCTACCCTTGTGTGAGTGTGAAAAAGCTAGATCTTGTGTTGATTTGCTGCCAGTTCAGCTGATGAATAAAAAAATGTATTAATTATATGACTGAAGGGAGGGAAAAATCCAGATGTTCCCTGAATTACCAGCAGGGGATGAACTAACTTGGCGAAGAGGTTGAACTTTGGAATAGGAGGAAGCTTAATGGAGGAGTCTAGACGGTTTAATTAGTATGTTCTTAAAAAAAAAAAAATTGTATGTCCTATATTGCTGCATTTATCAAATGTCACACCTGCCCTGAAAGATTTAGAGGGTTTTCTGAAGCTTAGGTGCTGTTCTGAAACAGGATGCCTTGGCTTCCAACCTGGGCTCCTCTACGAGCAGGTGGTTTCTCTGTGCAGGAGCAAACTTCTGCCTCACTACTTTCATAAGCACACTTGCAAAGTGCTCAGGAGCTTCTAGAAAAACTCTCCTGCAAAGTCAGCTTTGTTTGCTTCTCAACAGTATGTGCCTTGGGACTTCTACATTGCTTTTCTTTTTTGATCATTATTTTTGCAGCTCTACCACATTTTAGCACATTTTATAACTTTTGCACTAATAAACTCATCTACTTTAACAACTATTAATCTGAGCATTTTGAAATCGCTGTGGATATTGCCCATTTGCTCTTGAACGTTTTAGGAATCGTAAATGTGACACGATGTAAGTCTATAAATGAAATATTGCCTCTCGCATAAAATCTGCATAGATTTTTCTGCTGTGGTTATTTTATAGTTTGCTCTCTGTGGTCATTTTTTTATCATCAATGTCTTTCTCCTTGCCTCTTGAATATAAAAAATTCTACTAATTATTGAACAGTCTCTCCAAGTTAAGCCAAATAAGGACTAATGACTTTTCAGATTCAAGACTTCATCCGTCTAATATTTCATACACATGTTTTAAATGCTGTTCATCTAGTTGAAATATCCTGAGAATGTCCATAAATTGATGTCATTTTCTCTTCCCATCTGTAATCTGGAAACAGAAAAAATAAATTACCCTGTATGCTTTTTTCCCCTGTTTTGTTTGAACGCTCACTACAGGTAGATACTTTTTTTCCCCCCCTCTCCTCTGATGTATCAACATGCTTTAGCACTAGAGGTCTTTTTAACTTGTGATAACCTTAATTCACCTCTGATTATTAAGCTGAGTAAACTCTGAGAAGTTTAAAATTTGAGATAAGCACAGACTGCTGCAGGTGTTTCATCCAAAATATTTGAGTCTGGGGAAGGTCTCTAGTACTTTTTTCTCGGCCACAGATTTCATAACAGAAATTTTCTCTGTGGGATATTTCATTTTTACAAATTAGATCAATCAAACCATTTGGAAACATTTAGTAGTCTTGAGTGGGGAATTAAAAAAAAAAAAACAAACCACCACACTTTTGGATTTTTTTCTTAATTGTATCTGCTTTTAAAGTTCTTGGGGCAAGATGGCATAGATCACCAAAAAACACGGTGATGTCTAGGACAGAGGCCATGATTCAGTTTACCTACTGCGTCTCAAAGGAATGATGATTGATAGACTGAGCACAGCTATGTTTCATCATTATAAATCTGAAACTGCAAATAACTGGCTTTGCAGTGACTCTGCTAGGCTCTAGACTTCTAGCTGACAGAATCATGAGACTGCTAAAGTGAATGGACCTATGATAAATTTACACTAGTGCAACTGAGAATAGAGTTTGACTGGATGTTTCTTAAAGACAATAACAATGATTTTCTGTTAGCATTTTCTACAAGTCTCCTGGTCTTTTTAGTACAGTATCCAATTATAAAAGAATTTGCTTAGTGAATGCACGTGTCATGATTGTTTGATATGATAGCAATGTTTCTGATCAGGGTAAATGGTAGTGTCCTTCACAATGTCTTTTAAATGAGGTCAGGAAAGTCTTCAATATACTAAACATTCTCTGAATTCTTTTGCTTGGACTGGATAACAAGATACAAATGGACTGTTAGTTTCTAGGTGAACTTAATGCCTCATATGATACCTGCACATAACGCATTGCATTAATGAAAATACCAACAGACTTGTGGGACCTTGGACTGTGTTCTGTTCAAAAGCTGCCACAATGCACAGGGGATGGTGTGATTGATGCTGTATCAATAACACTACTGACTAACCTGGCCAACTTATTTTGCAACTATCCTAGGGACATAATTTTGTGGTTAGAACTCAGTAGATGTTGAAGAACATACCTCTCACCAAAAATTTTTCAAATCTGAAACCAGCTTGCCTTTTTGGCAGAAACGGGGGAAAACAGGCAGCCATAGTAGGCTGGAAACAGTGTCCATTTGGGATTACAGAAATAATAAGGTGAAAAGTAAAAGAACTAGTCAGTAATCAAATCAGGTATGTTAAGGATCATATAATGCTTCAAACCAGAAAAAGATGAGTTGGCATTTCTGATCATTTGTATTCTAATTCATTAATAGATGTTCTTATTTTAAATCCTGCTAGCCAGATTATTTTGACAGGCCCTTATAACAATTTTTTATAACACCCTTAAGATTTGAGACAATTCAGTAGTATTACTATCAAAATAAAAAAGTTAATTAAGACAGCTATGGGTCTGGTATAGGGAGGCTCATTGTGAGAAACAAGCATCTGTACAAATTGGTTTTGCAAGGGTTTTATAATCTTCACTAACAATAACCAAAACCAGCCTGACCCTCAGTACTTGTTCCATTTTAATATCGGAAAAATATGTTCTATTATGGAATGTGTGATTTAGGGGGGGTTTAACGCTATCCTATTTTTCTCCTATTATATTTTAGGATTCCCTCAAAATGAGCATGATTGTTAGGGGCAAAACTTCCTGCAGTGAATGGGGAGGACCTGGCCATTTTTGCAGACCTGAGATTGCATCCAAGCTCCTCTGCAAGGATCCAGACAAAAAGGCTTTCCTTCCATTTTTTCCAGTGGGACTTCAGGTAAGAAATGGATTGCACATTCTGTTGGTCCAGCTGATGAAAGGATGCAACGTCCATCTGTGTGATTCATTGCACAGAAACGACGGGTACGTAGGCAAGGTCAGCTTCTGCAGAGCTTTTACCTAAGCAAATTCAGACTCTTTACTCTCATCCAAAGAATTTTTGCATTTCTCTTGGGTAGCAGGGTTATTAACATTAGGGATTTGGTCACCCAGAGTTGGACCCATTTTTAATTTTTGATGCTGAAAATATTCTTCTAGTTGAAAAGGTAAAAGGTAGCAGAGCTGTCTTGGGCAATCTTGCTCTAGCGTGAGCTGAACAAACTTGATGTGTGTATAGAAGCTCTATCTCATTATTTTCATGTGCTTTGAAAGGTGTTCCTCTCCACGTGCTTCATGACCCAAAGTTGTGCTCCATGAGTGTGCCTAAGCTGCACTGCTGTGTAGGTAAAAAGAAGGGCATACCTAAGAGTATTCTTTGTTAAAAATTGGGTGGTATCATGGTAAAGCTAGATGTACATTTAACATAGCAATTTTTTAAAAAGAATGTTTCTGTCTAAGCTTCTTTAGAATAAATTTATTCTAATGCCACTTAAAATCTAAATAAATATGCATTGGCGTGATTGGAGCTGAAGATTTGTAGCTATCTGCCTTCCTAGAATATCAAAGGCATGAGAGGAAAATGTTTGGCTCAGAGGAAGCCAGGACAGGGAAGAAAGGATGCAAACAGACATCAGGCTAAGTACAACTTTCTGAAATTAAATCCTGCAGGTCAGATTAGAAACGTATCTGTCAAGGTATTCTTATCACATATAGAACAGCTAATTTAAATACCATTATAAAAAGTTAATTAAGCATAATCTGCAAAAACCTGAAGTATAAAAGTAAAGGACTAAAATTAATAGTGCAAGAATGAGATTCATACAGTTTTAACCTAATAGTTTTTACATGATATCTTCTGTTAAACCGTAGGCTCATTTGGGGACTGCAGGATAGTAAATTTTTATCAGGATTTAATTTTGTTTAATTTAGAGCAGAGTTCTATAATAACATTTACCATGGAATACTCAAATTAGGTTAATTACGTGTGTCAATTTTTGTTCATAAATCATTTTTAAAAATAGACTTGGGACACAAGGTGGGTAATACACTACATTAGTGATAATGTATTTTAGAGTGGTGGTTTTATTTGGATGCAGCAGAAACTGATGGTGCTGTTCATGATGTATTTGTAAAGACCATAAAGTCATAAACAGAAACAACAGAAGATTTGATGAGATGTCCCAGGATTAAGCAGGGCAGGTTCTCCTGAATGACCATGAATCAAATCCAAAATACAGAAATTAAGCTATCCCTTGGAAATTATGTACAGGACATGACCTGCCTATGTTTCTTCACGGTGATTGCAAATAGCTTTTATAGGAAAGCAAATATCAGTCATTTTGTATCACCTTTTAAAATCTTTTCCAAGTGTGCGGGCATTCCACGTAGCGTTCTTCAACAAGTAGATAATGAAAGGGAAACCTTTTGAGCTGCAGGTGTCCTCCTGTTGACAGGGTTGTCTAACTAGTGGTTCATACAGGGCGTTTAGAAAGTGAATCGATCCACCAAAACACTTCTATTGAAAGATGTTTCTTTTCATTGCTGACACAGCATATGTGCTTCTTTCTGCAATGAAGGTATGGTCAGGCATCATCCTCTTTTCCAAATGCAGATAACTTTGTTTTAAAAATCAGTTTGGTTGCCAAGTGATTGCAGTGTATTTATCTGCCACATTATTTACAAATCTCAAGAACTTAACAGCTAGAAAATGATTAGTTAAGGGACATCATAAATCTTAACACAGCCCACACAGTAAGCGCATTGGCCTGAATCCAATCCTTGCAGCTGGCCAAAACGCATTTTTTATGTGACCCAGAAAAGGAGTTTTTAAATGGCTTTACATTCTCTCCGTGTGGAAGAGTCAACAGTTTTACCCGTAGAGCAGCCTAGGGCAAGTTCAAAGCGGCCAAAGTTGTAGCTTGTAGCCTTAGGGGCTACCCTAGAAGGTAAGGAACCCTATGATATTCTGGTCAAACCGCAACTTCCACAAGCCAGATGCTGGGGACTGGGAGGAGGGCTATTGCGTGACTAAACTGGCAATGTTTCACTGAGGAATAAGCTCATCACGATAAGCAAGTCAGGAAGTTTGATAGAAAGGGGTAATAGAGCCAATTTAATGACCTGTAGTAGGAGCAAGAAATCTGATGTATTTTTCTGATCAAACATAAAGGAATATTTATTTCCTCACAAAACTTTCTCTGGCCTATAGTTATGAAAGTAAGGTGTGGTATTTGTCAGCTTGATTTCTGTATTGGAGATTATTCTTTCAAAGGGTAGACATTAAAGTAGGTGCATCTGGATTGGGGGTCCAACAATGCTAGCAAGTACAGCGTAATTTTGTCAGATATGGCAGCTTCTTGGAAATCTCCAAGGTAAATTCAAATTCTAATCGAAGGAGCTCAGTGGATCCCCAGAAAGTAGATTTGGTATCTGACTTAGTCATCTATTGATTTATCTGTCTAGTTTATCTAATCATCTTTATCACCTGAATCTTTTAAAATCTGATTTTATTTAATCCACCTATGTTTTTTCTAACAATCCTTTTGCTGTGTTATTTTATTGGGGAAGCTGGAATCAATAAATGAAATGGCAAAAAGGAAGAAAGATTGATTTTCTTTCCTTTTATTTATTTTTAATTTCACATTCTTTTCCTTTTATTCTTTGTCTTCTACTTTCTTTCTTTGTAGTACACTAGAGAGAGCTTGTTGATAGGTTTTTTTCTTCTTCTTCTACATAAATCTGGAGTTGCTAAATGCTTGTACTTAATGACACGATTGCCAAAACCCAGCAGAGGCCCGATTTGTCTGTGCTTTGTGGGTAACTCCATTAACTGCAGTGAGACTGCAACACCCATTTAGGAGTTATGGCTCTAATAATATTGTGGAACATGCTTTTGGGGATGATCAGAGAATACAGATTTGTCTGGGACAGAGAATGTGTGACATGCATAAATACACGAGCATGCACGCAGACAAAGCAATGTTTTCAGTGGAGTAAATGGACATAGTACAATAAAGAGAGAAAAGATAGGATGCTGCTGTCTTTGCAAAGGACCTAGCTGTCTGCTGGGTTGGGGGATGAGCCCCTGTGAATACAGGGACCCCACCATTTTGTAGCAGTCATGATGGGAAACGAAAATGATGGGTGTATAGGAAAGTTGTCTCATTCCCACCACACAAGGTGGTGTAGGGAAACAGTCTGATGCTTGGTATGTCACAACGTAGACCTGCTCTCCAAAATCTTGCAGACAGTTACATCGGTTTGGGGTTGAGGAGGGAAGCATCCCTTGCTGATAGAGCCTTTGTACACAGAATCGGGAGATTCATACACAGCAGTATGTCAAAACAGAAACTATTCCCTCTCTGAAGACACTGTCCAGGGCTTTTTTCTTCCATGACTCCCAGGCAGCACATCTCTACATTACTGAAACATCACGTTACCCATTGGGTGCAGGTTATGCTGTGACGCAAATGTGGCTACTGTTGATTAATTACAAATAGGGTGATTTTCTGTGTTTCTTTGGTTCTCGGATGACCTGAAGGTCAGCGAAATGTGGGTGGCTAGCCCACTTGGGATAAGACTGTACTGCAATTTGGAGACGTGATTGCATCATCAGGGACAGCGGCCAGATACACTTTAATCTGGCTGAGAGTAAGAGTGGAAGCGTATCAGCACAGACTCGGGGTGGTGGCTGACTCCTGCCTGCATCCTCAATTCCTGGAGAGCTTCTTTAGCTCCTGACCAGCTGCTTGTCACGATTGCTATTATTTCCTGAATTGGTTCATTTGAAGTCCGTGCAGATGTGCCTACCCATACTGCACTGAAGAGTGTACACATACCCGTAGGCTCCTAGGAAGAGCTGGTTAATGATGTTTATTCCACAAAAAGACTCTTTAATTTAGCCAGCAATGGCATAACATGATCCAGTGTCTGAAAATGAGAGTTAAAAGCATTCAAGTTGGAAATAAAAGGCCAGCTTTTTAACAGTGAGGGAAATTAATCATGGGCGTAGTTCATCCAAATAGTAATTTCTTTTTTTCATGTAGCTATTTAAGAAGGGCATGTAATCCTCACTTAAAATGCAGGAATGTCTCACTGGTAAAACTCCTCTGTAGTAAAGGAGCTATCACAACTACTGAAGAAACATCAGGCCCATATTCCACTTCAGCAGTCAGCTTTAGGGCTTTGTGCAGGGGTGCACACGTAGTTGTAAGTGGCTTGTGTCAGGCTAGAAGATGGACCAGATTCTGCTCTTTGTCCCTTTTGTCTTTTACAAACAAGTGGTTTGTTCTTTGCAGGTGCTAGCAAGCTGTGCAGTTTAATTTTCATTCTTCAAAACCCCAGTCTCAAGACTTTTGTGCAGAATCCCTAAAGCACTGCTATTTGTTAAAGCTTTCATTGTGGGAGACAAGGAGGTGTGTGCTCCTCTCAGCTTTTGCCATCAGAGATTTATGTTTGTGTTTATTGAAAAGCTCTTCACTAATAAGAAGTGAAAGAAGTAGTATGAAAAAAAACCCAAACTCTAGTCCCAAAAGTTTTCTACCTTCCTAATGCTACTTTAAAACTAATACATTAATGTATTTACTTAAGAAACAAATCATTGTTTGTATTGTTCCTCACCTTTTCTTACCCAAACCTTTCTACTTTCCATTTATTATCTCGCCTTGTAGCACAGTGCTAGCTGTTTGTCAGATACAAGGCTTCACTGCTGAAATAATATGCTATTCATTACTAGAAGCCTGATAATGGGTAAACCATCAGCTCTATCTGAAAGTGGGTTTGGCCTTGAAGAGTTGAGATCTTCTGTAATGAATGCTTTTTATGTTACATAATGTGACTTGTCATATTTGAGAAAGGGAAAAAAAATTAATTTGAAGGAAAATATTCCTTGGATACTGCACGTGTGTGTTCTTGAGGACATGAAGCTCTGAAACAATACTGACATCCAAAGCAGGCTTTCCAAAGGTTACATGCAGCTGCTGTTCTCTTCCTCCCCACCACCCTTTCTTGTCATTCACATTGAAATTCCTTGTTTAGATTTCTGGCCTTTGCTCATGTTTCACACATCCTCTTTGCTCTTACGTTTCCAGTAACCTACTCGCCATTCTCTTCTTTTTGATTTTGGAGCTGGTTTCCAAATTGTTCCTTACCTTTCCGAAGTAAATGTTAATCACACTTAAGTTTGGTTGCTTTCTCCCTCACAATACTTGCCCAACATATTTGTATTTCATACCTACTAAGCTAAATTAGATTTTATCTTCTTAGCATCAGGTTCTGGTTTGTATGTGTTCATTGCCTGCAAAATTCTGGTGTTAGGTAGGTTATGAATAATACTTATTAATTGGCTTGCCTGATGCAACTTTGTTTTGCATGTAATTCATCTCATTTCACTACCAAATCTCAAAAGACCTAACTCCACTGAAGCCAAAATCCTGCTGACCTCAGGAGAGAATTAAATCCCAGTGTATCTTAATGAGTCTTGAATGAGAGGCAAGATCCAGGCTGGCACTGAAGGGATGTCTTCAGCTTCCTGTATTTTTAACTCATGTTGAAATGTTCTTTTTGAACACACCTACGTGTGCGCACAAGTGTCAGTCCAGTAGATTGAGGAAAGAGTTTTCCATTTAGAAGTAGATCTGAGTAATGCAAGAGTAATGAGATCAATTTGTTCTGGTCTTTCACTGACTTTCTGATTACTTTTAGGTCTGGCTAGAATCCAGCATGGATAATTACATTCTTCCTACCTAATTCCCCCTGTAGTTTCAGTTGCATATGGCATTCTTTGGCTCCTGTTGTTTTTTTGTTTGCTGGGAACTATTAAATGGTTCTACATTTCACCCCAGAATTGGCTGCATTTCAGTAGCTCATGAAGTGTTTCATATTTTGTGCAGTTTATAAAGCACCTTGGGACTAATTTGGATTAAGGGTCCCACCTGAGCTGAAAAATATATTATTTCCCTCCCTGACATCCTTCATAAGTCATAGATCTTAGAGTTTTACTAAATATCTCTCCATAGAATTGGTGGGGTTGGAAGGGACGTCACATCCTCCCTTGGGCTCCTGTTGCAGTGCTTGACCACTCTTACTGTAAAAAAGTTATTTGTTATGTTTAAGCAGAATTTCCTGTATAATGATTTGTGCCCTTTGTCTCCCATTCATTGACGGGATATCACTGAGAAGAGTCTGGCTCCCTTTCCTTACTGTCTCCCATCAGGTGTTTATACACAGTCATAAAATGTCAGTGACCCTTCTCCACTCCAGATTAAGCATCTCAGCCTCTCCTTGCATGTCAGATGCTCCATGCCCTCAACCATCTTCCTGGCTTTTTGCTGGACTTGCTCTAGTCTGTCCATGTCTGTCCTGTCCTGGGGAGTCCAGCTCTGGACGCAGTGCTCCAGATGTGCTCTCCCCAGTGCTGGCAATGCTATTACTAATGCAGTTAAGGATGCTGTTGGTCATCTTTGCCACAAGGGCACATTGCTGGCTTGTATTCTCAGTCTGTGTTTTCAGAATTTTTAAAAGGGTCGTCCTTCTTTCTTTCGCTTCTTTTTGGCCTTTAAACTGTCGCAAAAATACAAGCTTCAGTTTAGAACTTCATTTTCAAATCTACTTGCTATAATCTCAGTAATAAAGTAGATTATATTGTAGTTGGTGAAGGAGGTGCCAAACCAGAAGTTTCAAGAAAACACGTGAGCCTGAAAAACTTTATTTCCCCTAATACTTCTTGTAGTATTTCAGAGTTTGCATAAAATTGTGAATTAATGAAATAAGGTTGCAGCTGGAAAAATTAGTATTACAGTATTACAAGCACGGAGAATCGGGCTTTCTGATGACTGAGGTTGTCCTATTATGTAGGTTTAAGCCTCAAAGGAAGGGGTTTCAATGGCGTGAAGAACTGATTAAAAAATAATAGCATACCCTATAACAGAAATAAAAAGGCTAACCTAATTAGAGCAGTGTAAAGGCATATGGCAATCTGGCATTCATTTCTAGCTCAGCTGCAGCTTTTCTGAGTAAGTTGCAGAAGCTGTTTATTTTTTCAGGTCTTTATATCTTTACCAGTAAAATAAGGAGGAAAGACATTCCTGGATGCTCATTGTTAACCTAAAACAGGAAGAGAGGGAGTAATCTTTATTTTGCAGAGGTGATCCAGAGGGGAAGAAAATCTGCTAATTATCGAACCTTCAATTGTTACCATAATAAAAGCAGTACGTATGTATATTTAAAAAAAAGAAAGAAAAAAAAAAAGCGTAGACCTACAGTTAAAATTTGCACAATGTGTTCTTTTAGGTGTTTTTTTTCTTTTTCTGGTAAAGCCATGGTTGTCCTTATAGCTTGTCTAGTCTCATCATACTGTACTGCCTACTCGAAATGAGAATTTAATTTGCAGCTCAAATTTGGGGAATAATTGAGGAATTCTATCTGAATTTTTAAAAAATGAAGGAGTAAAGGTTTTCTTGGAATCCTTGTAAAGACCATTAAATGGCAGTTATAAAACCAGCATAATAAAATGAAATTGTGGCACATTTCTCATTGATATGCATGACAATTTCTCCAGTTATGTTGGAGTTGAAAATTTACTTCTAAGGTGCATTAATCTCTAATTCATCTTATTGACTTGCCTCTGCATTTTGAATTGCCGAAAATATAAAAATACCTGTGTTTGGGGTGGGTTTTTTTATACACTGTTCTTTGTAAGTAGCTCTAGAAATGTTTGTCTAACAAATTAGGGTCTTTATCTGTTGTTGGGTTGTGGGCTTTGTGTGTATTTTATCAGCATAGAGTTTATAATTAGTCTGACAAACAAACATGTCCATAGCTGATTTCAAAGCCTACCTGTCAGGATCCCTTGTTGGTATTAAGCTTATAGGCATCTAAGCAAGGATATTGAGCCTTTGTTTCCAGTTAAACTCATGGGAAACTTTAGACATAAATCCTGAAGAGCTAATTCCTCACCCAGTTCTGATAATTGATTTTTCTTCTTTTTTTTGGCTACATGGCTGAATGTTGCTGACATGGTACCTGCTCCATACTTTTGAGATCTTGGTGAGCTTTCTGATTTTAAGGTATTAACATCCCATCTTTTCTTAAAATGTAGGACTCAATTGATCTTAATGGCATTAAAATAATTTTGCAAATGTGGAATTCCATTCAGGACTCCCAGGCTGCAAAGCTGCAGATAGGGTCCCAAATTAGAGAACTGAATCTGAATCCACTTGAGAAGTGAGATAAATCTTTAATTCTAGCTACCCAACAAAGGTCTCTTTCTATTAGCTTGTCTTGATCTGAAGGGTAGTGCTATGATTCTTGCAGTAAGTCTACAGTTATTTAAAAGGTGAATTAGTTTTCTTCCCTTCTAAAACAGAAACAAGTGACTATGAAGATATAAATACTCTAAATTTGATTTTAAAGTAACTTAAAAAGCTGATTGTTCTCCTTTGTAATTTTAGACTGTCAAAATAAAACCTGTCCGTAGCAAGTTAAGCTAATCTCTTATAACAAGTCATGTAATGTTTGTGCTGCTGCTTTTTATAAGATCTGTTTCATCTCCCTGAGACAGGAATGTTACCCTCTTTAAAGCTGATGTTCCAAAAATAATTTAGTAATAGTTTCTGTCACAGATGGTGACAGGAATGGCATTATGTCTCTGGCAGTACTGGAAGAGTTATTAGTACACAGAAAGTTAACGTTTGGAACGCTGCCTTCTACATGCAACATTCATTTTGAGTCTTCCTGTATCCTCTGTTGGAACTTCAGCAGTTACTGTGGCATCATTCCCAGGTTCTGCTATTCATGCTATTCCTTTCTCCAGGAGAGTTATTTTTGTATCCCAGTGGTGATTGTTAAAACAGTGGTACCATTTTGATCTTTAGTTTGTAATTTTTTGTTTGTAATAATTTTTGTAATTTAGTTTGTTTCACTAGGGCACTGACCTGAAAGGAAATTTCCAATGGGTGCAAAAGGCAGATCTTGTGCTCATATCCTGTGATTTCTTGGGAAAGCCGCAATCAATGGAACTTGTCTTATCTAGGCTTGGAAAATTCCCCTGATTTCACTTTATTAAGTGACTCAAGTGTGTATGACTCGCAGTCATAACTACATTTGTATTAAGACCAAGCTAAGGCCATAGTCCCACTTTGTGGCACGTTACAAATGCGCAGCAGGGTCTATGTGATGAGTACTGGGTGATGCATGTTCTCCGAAAGTATGCAATGGCAAGTGAGTTGTAGTAAGATCTTCTTTCAGACATTACACAGAACTGTAAGACAAAGTGTCATTCAACTGAGTTCACAAACTATAAAACTCGGGATTTTTTGTGAATTTTTAGCCAGGTATCATGTGTTTGGTAACTTATTGAAAGAGTTGAGAAGCTTGTTAGCATTCCACAACAGAAGAAAGACAAAATCTAGCACTGAAATTAAATACTTCAGCACTCTCAAAGCAGGATACTTTAACTGACTGTTCTAGAGGGTTACAGACATTATATATATATATATATATATATATATATATATATATATAAAAGTTTTGAGACCTTGCAAAAAGTAATTTCTTTTTGTCTCTTTAAAATATCAGATATTCTCAGAATTAGGTAACCCACCCCACCCCCCTCTTTTAACCTAGCAGTGTTTTGAGTGATAAGTTTAAACTGTCTTCTGAGTGAGATCTCACTATGATACGTGAGTTCCTTCCTTCCTGAAGTTTAGTATCCTTTAAAGCCCCATGTGTCCTACACTCTTCACTCTCCAGAAAAAAACTTCTTTGCTGTTTGGCCAATACATGTGTTAACTAAAGCACTTCACCTTCCTTGCCAAGTTAATGGCACCTTGTGACTGGTGGCCTCATCCTTTTGAGTCGTGAGTGGTAATGGCTGGAGAAGGTAGTTACTGCCTTACCGGAGAAGCCATTTGATAGGGAATATCACCCATTGCAACCCTGGTCTTTACCTTCTGACTGAAGCTCAGAGATTTAGGCTTGTTTCTTAATAGCTTTGCTGTAATCCACACTTGTCATTGTGATGTGTATCTAGGAGGCAGGTATTAAGTATTAATAAACCTGCTATTTAGCTTGCTTTTGCAAGGTAGAGAAAATTGAGATCCTTATTTGTCGAGGCATTTAAAAGCATGTTAAAAGTCCCATTAAAATCAGTGCAACTACTCACATACTTAAAGATAAGGCTTTATCAAGACCGAGGCCACTGCTCAGTACTTGACAGAATATAGCCCTAAATATATTGTCTCTGTATTTCCACACACTCTAGATTTGCACATTAAATAAATCAGTCATCCTTACAAGATTACAGATTGTAATAAAGCATTTAGTATCTAAAAGTCTTCACTTTTTCATTTTACACAAGCATCATGAAATCTTAATGTTATTAGAGGTTAAATAATTTATGTTGCTTGCATAAGAGAAAATGGCATAGAGTGCCCATGGTCTGTGGACTTGAATTTCTAGATGTCTCTTACTGACAAAATACATGTATTTGGATCAGGAAAATGTTTTTTCACCCACCCCTTTCCCCCTTCCCCCCCAAAAAACAGACCAGAGGATAATAACAATATAAATCAAGAAGACAATTCAAAGAACAAATAGATATTGCTGCAGAAGTGCTCAGTTATTTTCTAAAGTGACATTGTTTTTTCCATGCAATAGTAGATTCATCAGTCATTAAGAATTACACAAGTACCTGTTTGTTCTTTCCTTAAAAAAAAAAAAAAAAAAAAAGTATTGCATGCCAACTGAAATATATGTGAACCAAGATTTAATGGTACGCTCTACCATCAGCTTGTTTGAAAGATTTACAAGAGAAGTTCTCTCGCTTATTCAGGTAGAGATCTTACTTGATTCTGTTTCAAGGTTGCAGTCATCAACAAGGCAGGCATTTAGACACAAGGCAAATGTAGCTTACAGATGGATTGAGAAATTCAGAAAGTCATGTGAAATATCTGAGAATAGCTGTCTAAACAGTTTAAATTCCATAAACTGTGCAGCAGAGAAACAAAGGAGATAAGCTATTCCTGATGGATTTTTAACTTGCTGATTCATTTCCTTATGTAGTACTGGTTTTGTTTTGGGTTTGGACTTCTATTTATTTCATTTACTTATTTATTTTGAATACATCCCTCCAGAAAACTATATTATGAAATAGTAATGCAATGATTCAAGTTAAATTCCAAACAAGCCTATGGTTTAGGTTTGGAACCAAATTTTCCCAAGATTGTGAACTTAGGGTTCAAGCTTGGTGAGGTCAATGATTTAAACATCAGGTTTGTCTCTGAACACTGAAGTTGAAATTAATTGTTTCTGCAAAGCACCACAAAAAGTCTTAAGCCTGCAAAATAAGGTAAATTAAGAGAAAAGAAAACTTTCCTCTTTAAAGCAGAAAAACCTCTTTGCTTCATTCAGGGCTTGTGTTTGTAATTTTAGTTTCTCACCTTCCAAACAAAATGTATTATCTGAATTTTGAGTCTAATATGCTTGGTTGTTTGTGATAAAGATAACACTTCTTGACCGTACACTTGAATGCTACAAAATACCTAAAGCTAATAAATTTGAATAAGGAGAAAATTAACAATGTTATTTACTACTTCTCATTAAGGACATTAAACCAGATATGCATCAATAAAAAAAAAAAATTGAGACCAATAAGTGCAATGTTTAAAATGAAAGCAATTTTAAAATAGTTACTTGTGAATAGCTTATAATGGAATAGTTAATTAAAAATAGTAACCAATTAAAAAAATCATGGCAAAAAATGAAATTAAATTACAATAAACCTGATGACTTCCAGCAATTAAAAGTCTGAATTGTAGGTCCCATCTGCTTAATAAATATTCCATCAGAACAGTGTGGTGCAAGAATTTGAATGATGTGATTTTAAGAATTTAGCCATCAGCCTCCTCCCGCTCTTCCTCACTGCTGTCTAAGTAGAAGGTATAATCCAGAGGCAAAGCAATATGAAGAGAGTTGGAGAGAACTGCACATTTAGAGGCCTGAAAATTCATGAGAAATTACTTGATTGTGGTGACAGCCAATAGATGCTAGAAAATTTGCCTGCTGTGATGGAAAATGACCGAGTTAAGTAAAAGTATTGCAAGACGATGCAGCAGGGTAGAGCCTTCACCTGATGTTGTAGCAGAGTGTTTGGAATGGGCATTCTTTGAGGGTGTTGCCTTTTGGGGTGTGTACGAAGAGGTTTCTGCTGATCACATCTCTTGAATATAAACACATTCTACAGATGAAGGCACCAAACTTAAGCGGTTTGTTCAAAGCTCTAAGGTGGTCTTCAGCAGAGCTGGGGAAAAAGTAAGTTCTGTTGGCCCCTGATTGTTCTTTCAGCTTCAAATCAGCTTTCCTTTTATTTTTTTGTCCACTCCCTGATTTAAAAACAAAACCCCCAAACAACTATATATTTATTCTAGTTGAGTGGTTTTGTATTAAACAAGAAGGGTTTCAGCTCTATAGTAGATGCTGGGATGGCCGTAGGAAGATATCAAGCCTTATCTTATTATTAAGAACAACTTTCATGAAGGAAATAGGATGAAGTTAAGTCGTGGAATAGGTGAGTCTTCAGTGACCTTTTGAGAGGTGGTAGCTAATAATAACGTTGTATGAACAAGTTGCTTTTCAATAGTTTGCAAGCGGTTGTTGGAATAGACTCGGGCTGTGGGGGTTGTAGCCTATATTTGAGCAGTAAAAGGAGCAACAGCTCTTCTACGAGGCCTGAATTAGTTGTAGAAATCCAATTCCTCCTGAGGGTAAGTCTGCAACGTAAGCAGAGAGTTTCAGGCTATTTTACATGAAGTTTTCTGTTCATGTTTTTTTCTTCCTCCCTGACCTTGGACAGGAGGTTGGAGTCAATAAAGTGCATTTCTCTTTTTTCCACTGCAAATACTTCAGTGTTGAGGAAGTTTGGATGCGTTGGGGGTTTAAAAATTTTTAGTTACATTTTTAAACTTTTCATTCCATGCATGTTTTACAATTTGACCTCTGAGTATTAAAATTTCCACAACGAAACATTTTTTGATGTGGCAGTTGTAAAATCTTTATTACTGAGGGATTATACTTTAGTGACTAGCGCTGGAAAATACGCTTTCCTCCAGGTAAAGTGTCCCTACTTTTCTGTATTTGTCTCTGTCTCTAACAATTAAATGCTATCTAACTCTGCTTAACAGAAGCATTCCCATCATGTTGTACCGGCTCCTTGTGAGCCCCCTCAATGTCAATGAAGTCTGTCACTTAGGGGTGTGAGTTTTAAACAAAGCCCAGGTTCATGAAAGCATCCCTTTCCCATACAGGAGGTAAGCTTGCATTTAAGCACAGAAAAAAAAAAGTTCATTTGAAATCTGTGAGACTTCCCACTAGATCAAACTCTCACAACTGATTAAGTATTTGGCTGAATTTTTGATCTAGTGAATGAGAGTACTACCAAAGGTATCAGTGGTGCACAGCCAGGTACAACCTGATGAAGGTGACAGGCAGAGGGGTAACATGCTGGTCGAGACTGTAAGATCACCTCCCTGTCTCTGGGAATTCCCACTGGTGTCAAAAGCACCACGTCTTTCCATTGTGTCGGTGCAGTTTCAGCTGGAATGAAACAAGTCTCAGAGGCTTTGGCTATATATGTAGCTTATTTCTTCTTATTGGAGTGGGAATAAACACTTTGAAGGAATAGTTTTGACAGGTAAGGTAACACCACTGAATGATAGTATAAGGGGGTAGATGGCTGGAGTTTGTTTTCATTTTCTCCGTTGAAAAGAATGGGGATAGAGGTTAGTAGAAACAAGGGAGCTTTTAAAAATAGCATCTAATATGTGATTCAGTATACAGCCTCAAATACTTACAAAATATATATATAATTCAAAGTAAACAAACCCAACATGATTCATGGTGTTCAATAACCACAGTGTAAGGTCAATTAGCCTCAGTACAAACTGCAAATACTTTCAGACATATAATAGAACCCCTAAAAGAAACAGGTCATGAGCAAATCAAGTAACGTAACTCATGTGTACATGCTTACCAGCGCACTTTCTGAGTCAATTCCAAGACACTCTGAAAAGTTTTGGACCTGGAAGCAGCAATGGCAGAAAAATAAGTCAATTATTTTGAGAGAGCAGTACCTTCCATTGCTTTTCACACTCCAGTGCCTTGCCACTCTTTAAACCATTGGGGCTGAGACAAAGTGTATTTCAGCTTTTGTTAAGCCTTGGGAGGAAGCTAACAGGTGACTTTTTCACTCTATCTTCATGCATTTTCTTCACTTGCCCTCCAATTCCCAAATGTGATTTTACCATTTCAGTTCTGTTTAAAAGCAATGCATAGTTTGCTACGTGCAATACAATGGCAATTACAGTAATTATTATGGTTCTGTTATTGTGCTGAAATCTCGGGAATCTGAGAGCAAGGGCAGAAAATATATGCTTTTTGATGGTTTATTGGCATTATTGTCTGTGACTAGCCAACAAAGTGCTTGAAAGAATGGGAGATTACTCTTTCAGTCTTAATTTTGGTCAGAAACCAATCATAGCAGAGAAGCATTTATGAATGTATGAGCAGTATCAAGCATCAATCTTTGTTAACAGTTTATCAGTGATAAAAATAAACCCCTAGTCATAGATTTTAGCTGAAATAATATTGGGATTGAAGCCTGCCACAGTGGAAATACAAAAGTAGAAAAAAAATTGCTATTAACATTTAGAGGGAATGAAGAACATGCATGTAGGCATGACGTAGATCCATCAGCCATTGCAGTAAGCATTAATTTAGCTTTCTGCAACACTTGGATAAGTCGGATATAAGCCTGGTGTGAAAAATAACATGCACATTGCTTTAACTCTGCCTGCTAAAATGTAATAGCAATTCTTTCCACTAACTTAATCAATTGGGATCGGGTTATTAGATGCAGACTGCCAGGGTGGTGCAACGAGCAGGTCTGTTGCACAAACTGTTAAGTTTAAAAAATAAACACGTTTCGTGTCAACATCTATTGGAAATATCTAAAATGGTTTTTTGGGCTATCACTTTTCTGTGTGTTTATGAATAAGTTTGTGGGGTTTTGTTCTGGTTTGGGCAAGAGGGGGTGGACTTTCAAATATCCACATTTCCATGAAAACAGGATTTCAGTCATTACCTAGGGAATGGAACACATCTATTATTCTATCCAGTATGAGCAAAGCTAGGGGGGTTGTTTATAGCATAGAGGAAATGAGAATAAGTGTGCAATGCTTTGATTTAGGGGCATGAGAGGAGCGGTTGGGGGTCTGAGGGCATATTTTATTTTGCAGAATTATTTCAGGGTACAGAGGAGGAGAGAAGCTATTCCAGACTCAGAGCCTAACTCTGTAGCACTAACTTCCCCTCCAAATTTACTGCATAGTTCAACTGAATGTTTCACTGTGAAGATACCAATGTGCTGGATCTTCATCTTCTTGAAGGCAGCAGAAGCACATGTCCACAAAGGCCAATGCGCATAGGAGATGATTTATTTGGTGAGAGTAGGAGGGGAGCGGGCAGAAGAGAGAGGAAAAGGAAATCATGAATAATGTTGCCAGATTTTGCCCTCCAGGTCAAGTAATTACATGAAAGCCTTGACCTTCTATTTTTCTAGCTGTATCTCTAATTATCTTTCTTCCATTTAAGTATGTTTGTGTCTATAACTGTGAAAGCCATAATCTAGAATATAAGATCGTAAGTTCATGGTACTGCTTAGGAACTAAAATAATGTGTTTCAGCATTACAAAAAAAAAAAAAAAAAAAAAAAAAAAAATCTATCTTTTAGATAGAAACCTGACTTACAGCTTTTTGAAAACTTGGTTTGGTAACAGCTTACTGAGTTTAGGATGAGACCCTTTTCGGAGGTTGAACCTAGAGCTGTGCCCCAGTTAACCCATGAGCGTTCTGATTTAACCACTGCCTGCTGAAATAGTCTCTGGGGACCTACCTGTGAAAGATGTCCAGAATCTTTTGCCAGTTCAGTCTCAAAAGAAGTTATGCAAAGAAATGCTAAGTACCTCCCCAAATTGGTCTCTGAGACGGACTTCAAAAGACATCACTTAAGGGCCCCTCTGAAAAGCACTAGAGATTCAAAGGGTTGGGGCTAGGGGGAGGGAATAAGGCAGAGCAGAAGAAGGGTGTGCAATGCAAACAGAAATGAGAGCAGAAACACAGCTATGAGGAGAAATTTTGAAAGAGAGAAGAAATAAAAGCTTGATCTTGCTACGTCAAAGAAAAGAGGAGTCAATGAGGAGATCTGAGGATTTCTATAGACTTCCTAATCTTCAAAGGCTTTTAAAAATATTAAGGGTGGGGGTTTTTTATAATTTATAACATTATATGGGGTAGAGCAGATATAAAAAGCATTTAGACATGTATAAAACAAAAACACTTTAAAAAAAAAAAAAATCAAAACAGGACCCAAGGTCCTTCTGAAAAGCAGCCCACCTCCCTGAGATAAGAAGACAGGCTGAGCTTTATCATCATATCCAAGATGAATGAAATTTCAAAGTTTAAGCCCAGCTCAGTGGCAATTTAGAGCAGAAGTGCAGTTGTTTGCAGTATAAATTGTGAGACTGCTAACTGTCAAGCGGCACTGATGGGCACAGCCCCTTGGAGAAAAGTTGAACATAGAACCAGAATGTTATAACAGAATATCCCCTTGGCACACTAAACAAAGTTAAAACTCTCATTAGCATGCCTGTGCTTCCCTTTTGCCATTGACATTTCTGATCCCAAGGGAGTTACAATGAAACAATATACTGCAAACTGCCCCAATTTTGTTACTGTTTTTATTGCTAATGCTATTTGGAATGAAATTGTGCTTGACCTTTAACTGGGTAAGTTTACAGTCAGGTCTCAAGGAGCTGACAATTAGCAACTAATCAATAAAGGGTACCATTGGCTCAGTAGTTCCTTTTCCTGCTAGGTTTAGACTTTTCCTGATCTACAAATGTCTGTAGTTTTAAGTTGCATCAAGGCCTTGAAGGTGGACATCAGCGTAGAGGCAGAAAGCAATGCTGATACTGCTTAGCTACCCAGCTTGACCATTCAAATGCAGGTGGTAAACGTTACTTTCAGTTCTATTGACTTATTTTCGTATGCCTTAGAGGAAAACAGGGTTTCCAGACTGTATTGGTGCACCTATCCTCTGAAATCCAGGCTTGTGTTAGGGAGACTGAACGTGAACACCGAACCCATACTGCATCTCACATTTTAAAATTAAAATCTTATTGTTGTAAATGATAAAAACTACTTTTGCACCATGCAAGCTGTTATCACAATGTTGTTGTGTTCAAAAAAGTGTGATGAACAGCATTGTGGGAATGTGAATAAAAATCTAGAGCCTTAGCTCATGTGAACTTAATGGAAGCCTAGGGCATTTGGTGTTTTGCAGGGCCCAAATTCTCAATGGCTATGGTCTAGATTTCTCTAGGTTGATATTTTGATGGTAATTGTCCCTAGAAAAAACCCTTCTACCTTGGAAGGTCTCTCCAATGAATGTAGAGCTTGCAAAAGGGACTCTACACTGCTCTTTCCAAACTGCATGGCAAGTAAAATGCTAGAAGCACATCGCTGTAAGGAGGAGTTAGAAAAGTCTGTAGGAGACCCCCAGAAAACTTAAACTGAAGATATAAACATGCCATGGTGTCTTTACCCATCAGCCCCTTTTCATGCTAGTCTGTGGCTGACATTCAGGATTCCAGTTTTGACAGTTCAGCTTGTTTGGTGGCAACCCAGCTTTGGGCATCAAAGGAGATCACTACAAAAGGAAAACTCAAGATGTATGTGGCAAGCTAATGGAGGGCTATCGAGTGGCTTGTGAGAATAAGTAGCATTGTCTTTAAATTGTTTCGTTCAAGCCACTACCAAAAGCCTTTCTGCCCTATGAAAATGTCCTTTCTCCCCCATGAGATCTCATATGTGAAGTACAGGTTTGATAGACTGTTGTTTATTGGTTTTGAGCTAAACTGCAATTGAACGTGGTGTATTGCAGTTTTAGATGAGAGGTCAATCTAATTGCCAAGTAATTGTCTGAAAATTACATGAACAATAAAACAAAGTTGTACACTTTGTAACATACAGTGTCAGGCCTGTAAGAAATGTTTTTGCATTTAATTGACATTTAACAAAATAATTACAAGTCCTTCAGGATAATTAGAATACACACTGTATTTACAAAGTGCTTAAAATACTAGTTGACCTTTAGCAAGTGTGTTAATCAATAACAAACCTATAACTTGCTATTATGCCAATTAAATGCCTGTATATTTCGTTCAGATATTTAAAGGTGAAGGTTAAATCATGTTAAATCATTACCCTGTCAGGATGGGCATTTTGCTCTGATGTGTTGCTTCCAGAGAAAGCATGCAAAATATCTTGTTAAATGTTCCAGGGATTTTACTGATCCATTTTAAAATTTACAGCAGGGATTTTAAAATCTTGTACTCCTGAGAGCTGCACTCATAGGACTCATTCCCAAGATGCATAGTTCTAAAAAGATGATCCTTCTTGCCCCTCTCCCTTAAAATTTTAATGAATTTATGTTGAAGTGTGTGCGTCTGTGCTGAATGGTGATTCTACAGCAGTGTCTCCCCTAATCTTCGAACATCCAGAGAAATATAATGAGGTGACTGCAAAATTACCTTGGATGTAAAGCCTTTTTCACCAAAGAGATTCATATCTTCTCCTGAGATAGAAATATGATGTTTTGTATGTACTGACAAGTTAATACAATAATGGTTAGTGTGGAATTAAAAAATACTCGTGTTGCATTATGCTTTTGTATTTGGTGCAAGACCTCAAAGGTAAGAAGTGAAAATGGTTGGCATGTGCAAACAAAAGTGGTAGATTCTCTACCAACTTCAGTGAAGTGGCTAAAAACAGGAAAAAAAGAGGAAGCATTATTTTTCTTTCTGCTTTTGGAGGCATTTTTCCAAGATGTTATCTTTGCAAAAAAATCTGTTCACAACACAAGTGATCTAAGAACAGAACTGTTACTCATGTGATGTAAATCAGCATTACTCCACTAAGCTACAGCTGTTCTAATATGTTGAAGATCTGATCAAATGTATTTTAGAGAAAGGTGCAGTAAATTAGTATGGCCATTCTCTCTCTTTTTCAAGAGTAATATGCTTCTGACTTTGCATAAAGGTCAACGAAGTGTTAAATTGAGGGTGATTAAATACAGAGTGTGAAGGAAATGACTCCAAGAGCAAGAATCAGGGAGAAGACAGATATGAATGACGATGCAATAAAAATAAGGTAATTGTTGAATGATAAAAACACCTTCTGATATGCAGAGTCCAAAGCTGTTGAGCATTTGAAGTAGTGGTGACACATGTACTGGGGAAAAATCAAACAAAACTCTCTCCTTGCCATGTAATTGAGGCTTCAATATAGTCATCTAAAAAGGATTTTGTAATTTTCAGTATTGGCATTGTACCTGGATCTGATATATTTAGAACAGAAACTTAAAAAAAAAAAAAAAGGCATCAAGTCAAGTAATTCAGAACCACCTTTTTAATAATATAATCCCGAGGCCCAGTGCTTCCAGGAAAATTCTTTTTCATAACAATATGTTTAGATAAAGGCCTCTATTCTTGGTCCTGCCTTTACATTGCTATCACAATGCTACTAGGCAAGATGCTTATCTTAAATTTGCTAAGGACATGCACATCAGATGGGGTATTTTCCAAGTAGTATGTAAATTGTAACCACTGTAAAGCAATTTTTGTTCAATTTTTGTTTGGACTAGATTTACTATGTAAATAAGGAGTTCCATTTTGTCTTATGATCCTATGGAGTTCCCAGTTAATACTGAAGCCATTTTGGTCTGAAGGTTCCCACGTTGCTCCAACATGAGGTTATGACTAGGTACAATTCCTCACGTTCACTTGTAATATCTGTCCATTGCATTTTAAAGCACGACACAAAAAAGAAAGCAGACCGTCTATGTCTACATTACCCATGTGAAATAAAGGCTTATTTTGCAGATGCTGTCTTCTGAATAAAACATTGCTCCCAAGCTGTAATCTAATTCCCCAAGAGGTAAACAGGGAATTCTGCAATGAAGTTGATGAAACTGAAGTCAGACTTGCATCAATAAAAACTGTCCCTAAATATTCCCTTAAACATTCTTAAATGTGAGTAGTATACCTTGGGTTTAGTACACACAGAAATAGAGATTTATAGTCAGGGAGAAGTTGATGATGAAAAAGTTGAGAGGTTTTATGAGCCTTGAGGCAACAAAATGCCAAGATATCAGTCAGGCCATTTGAAATAAAAGCCCAGAAATCACTCTCAAAGAGGATTGTTGATTTTCCATGTTAATAATTGATAAAATAACGTACAGGCATCTTAGCTGTAGATGTATTTGGCAAAAGCTGTGAAGCTGCATTAAAATATACTGCATTGCTTTCCTTTAGAAAGTTCCATTTTCAGAATGACTGCTGATTCCAGCATTGCTGATTTCTATCACGTAACTTTGGGGAATCTTTCTCAGAAGTTGAATTCTTTCTAGTTGATATGAAGTTTTAAAGTGTGATCCCTGCCCTTAAATGTTTTATGCAGAAATAAGCTACTAAAGATCCATTCATGAAGCGGTCCCAGTCTGAGTTGATCTTTACAAAGCAGTGGTGTGTGAGATGGAACACGGATGATGTTTCTCTGATGCCCTGTAGAGTGGCTTTACAGTTTTTCTATCTGCTTCTGAAATGGATGATATTATATTTGAGATTACGGGAGTCCCATCACTCCTATTTTCTTAATACAGCTTTGATACATCTGGAAGACCGGACAGAGTGGAGAAGGAGAAAATACTGTTATCCACTAGTTGCAAAACCTGCCTAAGGAGCTTGGAATTTTTTTCCACAGCCTGTGAGTTTCCTGCATGTGCTTTTTGGCAAATTATAGGTGTAAAGGACCATGTGACTGCCATAGACTAAGGTGTTCTGAAGGTGCAGGGGAAAAATATCGTTGAATAAGAAGGCAACTGGGAGTAAATTAACCATAATGAGAATTCAGCATCTAATTCTCCCTTGCACTGCAGATGCAGTGACTTAAGGGGAACAATTGCTTCAATCCCAGTCTAAATGGTAGTCAAGAAAAGCTGAAGGAATTTATTATGCCAGAAATAGATCAATGGCTGCTTTAATATGGCTTCATGTCAGGCTTCTGTTTAGTTTCTACCTAGAAGCTAAACCAGAAAAGACAAAGCTTCCTTTACAATTCCTTGATACCAGATGTCTTTGTAGTGAAAAAATGGAGCAGTTCCATCAAAGTGAGGAAAAGTATTGAATGAGGATTTGTCCCAAATTTTAAATGTCCATCACTATAAAACTAAGTAATCTGTTACAAGAGCCAAAGGAACTTTTACAATCATTTTGTTCATCGTATTCAGGATGGTTCTTTTTGTCTGTCTAAAGTGCTGTACTAAAGCCTCAAGGAAGAGTTATAGTCTCAATTATTCCTTCTGCATGGCTCCCATATTTGTACTGAGTCCTGAGGGAAGGGTTACCACTAATAATTAATCTTTCCCTAGTTTCTCCAAGCAAAAGCACCAAACCTGCAAACAACAGGACAGTTTCCTTTTTAAAATGTCTCTGCTACTGTGTAGAATTTTTATTCCTTTAGTTACAAGAATTAAGTCCAAACTGTTACTCTGGATTCTAGCAGTCTGTTTTTTGAAATAGAACAGCCAGAGTTCCTATGTTGGTTCTGTCCATTATTCACTGAGATCCATCATTTTAATAAATCGTGTGGTAATACAGAGTTCAGATTAATGTGTACTGATACCTTCTGCAGTAATTGTTGATACTAGAACTAGAAATATTCTACTTACCCACCTACCATTTAGTTGTTATCACTAGTGATTATTTCCTGTCCTTTATTTGCATTGTCATAGTTTCTCCTAGCTTATATATCCATAGGGTGAGGTGAACATTAAAAGATTTGGATAGTAGGTCCAAAACGCAAAGATCTGCTAAACTGACTTATATTATTCATGTTTCCTTCATCTCCCATGTGGAGGGCCATTGTATAGCCTATATGCTGCTTAATTGCTAATAGATAGTGTAAGTGTGAAACCAGAATTAGTTGATTTTATGCTTCTGTCTTGCGAGTGATTTGCTTCTTGTAGAGTGTATGTGTTTCTTTTTAAAACAGTCTGAGATCCATTTTCTTCCTTGCTTTCATTCTCCCACTTCAACGGTTGCTCTGAAACATCGATTAAGTCTTCCTTGACTTGGGAAGATGGCAATTATCTCATTTGAATCTGCTTTCTCATTCGGATTTTAAGAGGCATCTGGAGGTAGCAAACAGAGCTCACATTCATTTCAGCTGCAATTATAGATCAGAACCACTCTCAGGCTCTGCTGAGCATTACCTGTATCCTTAAGGGCTCGGATCTTGTGACCCTTTGTTGAGCAAGTATCACTGTCTAAAAGAATAGCTCTACTGTTTTCAAGAGTGTTACACCTGTGGGCTGTCGAAAGAGACCCAGCACTTTTACAATAGCTTTTAGAAAAGTAAGCAGTACATCGCCTTGTAGTTTGAGTTACCACTTTTCACCTTGTGATATGGCTGATGCTAGAGTTTTCAACTTTGTCAAGCTCTTGCTGAGGGCAGAACAATGAAGGCTGCTGGGTGATAGGATCGTGAGAGCTGGGTAACAGCGTGTTACTGCAACCTTCCTTTATACATAACCATTTTGCTTTTCATAAACTCAGCAGTATGGCCACCAGTCTGGAAATAGAACACTGGAAGTGGTGTCAAAGCTTATGAATTTACACGTAAGTTAGTTTATATTAAAAAAAATAAATAAATAGAACCAAAGTGAGAAGTGATTTGTCTGCTCTCTTTGTGGTAGCATAGGTGGTGCTTTGACATTTGAGACAGCTATTTGCTTATGGTCTGGCCCGGTTTGGGGTCTCAGCAAGCTTTGGAGACTTCAACTTGCTGTTGTGAAACACTGATGAGATTAAAATACGCGTGCATTTTTTTTCAGGGATCTTACCTACTTAAAGCCCAAAACCATTTAATAGAATAACGTTGGTATATATGCAAACATGGCACTTTGCTGAGGTTTTAAGTGAATTTACTGCAATAAACAAATTTTGTTTTTAAGTTGTAACATAGGCTGTCTGAGGCTGTGACTTCTTTAGCTGTGAGCTTTAACAAAATCTCTTTTACTGCTTGCTGTAAGTAAATATTTAACTCACGTGATTATTTGCAACTTAAAAGGTATTTTTTCTAGAAAAGTTAAGGGCTTTTGAGGTTTCTGAGTGCTTCCTTAAAAGTGGTCTAACTTTTGCATGATCAATTACCCCAGGTCACCTCCAAAGTAACTTGAAATCCACTGGTAAGACTTCCCTGGACTCGCGTAGGCTTTGGGACAGTTTTTATCTGCAGCTATTTCAATCCAGCCTTGAGGCTTGCAGTTTCATAGTTTTATATGTAGATATCTGGGAGGATGGGGTTGACCTGATCTCTGGCGGACCCCATCAAAGGTAACTGTGCTAAGTGAGGGATCTCTGATTCGTGATCCCGCACCACCATATGGAAAAAGAAATTGTACATCTATGCTGAGTTGAGCCTCTGGCACATCCACTGTGCACTGAAAGCCTATGAAGGGCTCTGGAAATGTACCCATGCGTCTCACAACAGTATTAAGCAATCAACAAAATTAACCCAGGTTCACTTTCATTAGAAAATATTACCTGATCGGTGTGATGCCTAATTTCCGAGCTGCAAATGTGCCTGCCAGCTGTGACAGCCACCAATTCCTAACATATCAATTGGGTCACACAAGGCAGCTGAGTAGATGTTTCAATACAGAGTGAAATGAAATAAGCCATTGCTGAGTCCAAATTACCCTTGCTTTTAGTACTTACGCTGGCCCAAGCTCCAGGACAAATTCATTGTACAACATAAAAAAGAATGAAAGCTTCAAATGTGAAGTTTGCTCCCTGCTTTGCATATTAAACTGTTAGTTTAAATTCTACCTTTTCCACAGCATATATTAAAATACATGAAAATATATTAGGTCTGATTCTCCTTTCAGTGAGACAGATTTCACAATTATGTGATTCCAATGCTTGCAATAATGGCTTTGCTGGCTCAAATTGCGTAGAAGAAAAGAAAAATCAAACCACAAAATATTTATGTTTAAAACTGTACAAGAAACAGGCTCACAAGGATGACTGAATCAATGCAATAGCCCATAAAGTGTTCTTTGGCATGACTTTCTATTTATTTAGTTAGGTTTTTGTTTGTTTATTTAAAGCAAAAATTTTGGTAGACCTTACAAGGTTTTGGCTTGTTCAGAAGCGTACAGCAACTGTCTTTTCACATCTCCCATAAGGGAAGCATTTATTAAAATTATTTTGGTGAAATTCTGTGAAACTGTAAATTACACTGTAGTTATGTCAAAGACATTCTTAAATAAAATTGCGGAAAATGAGATATGAAATGAAAAGCTAAGCCTTTCCAGCTGTAAATAGGTAGACTGCTGTGAGAGTTTCCTTTATGTCCAGCAGATGTCAATGTGGTGATAAACTAAAGCACACTGTGTATCAAAACCAAGCCTGTCCACATTCAGAATAAAGGTAGAGCAACTACTCACATCCCAAGTGCCAGATTCAGCCATGGTCTCCCAGTACAGTGGAGCATTCATGTAAGTGCTTTGCACTTTTCTCCAAAAAGACTGTGTGTGGACAAACAAAACCACAACATTGATTTAACTGCAGTTAAAAATGCTTTATGACTTCTATGATGAAGGACATCGCTTGGCTTTTTGCTTTCCACTTCTTCTCATCCTTAGCTCCTGCAAATATGATGGTCTTTCTTTTTTCCCCATGTGCAGAATAATTAACGTAGGCTATTGTATCAATGTTCTTCTCCAGTGTATGGCAGAATTTCTCTCTAGACTTATCCAGGGAATTCCCTGTTTTACTATTTGTTGTGTTACATGTTATTTGAAGTAGAGAATATTTCACTGATGTTAATGATGTAGGAAGTAGGAACAATGAATGGTGGTTAACACTTTGTAGGTGGATAGCTTGTCTTCTAAGTATTTCTTCTATTTAGTCTTTTACTGTCATATTTGAACACTCCATTGATTTTCTTTAAGTTCTTCCTATTGTTTAGCCGGGTTTTTTTAGGCTACTGTACATGATGGTTTTGAGTATTGCTGTATTGATTTCCCAACAAGACAGGTTAGTTTCGAAATATTAATGACTCAAACTATAAGTACTGGTACAATTATTTTTTAGTTTCATAAAATCATCCAATATTGGCCAAGGAATAGAAAAACCTTTCTGCACTGCTTGCCTTTTGTTTGGAAACAGTTATCTAGAACATTAGTTTACAGTAGACTTCTTCCAATGAAGAATATAGAGGCGCTCTCAGAATCGATTAGGAAGTCATTATCAGTATAAGATGTCTTAAGTTGAGGGTATGGGCAGCTGTCATATCTGGGGTGATTCCCTGCATGAAATGCTGTGGTGAGGCCGTACTGTACCTGAAAGCTCAGAGCTGGTCTACCGCAGACGTCCAGCAGGTGCTAATGATTGTCACCTATACACAGGTTCAGGTGGGTTTGGTAGCTGTGGCAATGGCTCTGATGTACTTTCCTTTAGCTGAATGGCTTTGTACCATTGTTTCCAGTACTAGTTGAAAGTCTATATTTGACTCAAAGATTTTAAAAAAAAAGGGGGGGGGGGCGGGGAAGTGATGTTTTGATCACACCACATCTGAAGCTCCTTTTTTAGTAGTGCTCCTGCTTGACTCAGGCAATTTGTCATCATCTAGAATTTGAGAGCCACAGTGGACTTTCTCCAGCATTACTCTCTCCCATGCCTGTTAGCCCGGTGCTTGGATTCTCTGGGGAATAACTGCTAATAAATAATGATAAAAGAAGTAGTAGACCTCCCTACCATTTCTGTTTCCTTTACTGTTTACCTCTGCTTTCTTGGATAAGAAAGTGGTGATACACACATAAAAGAACTCTTCTCCACTGTTGAATATTTCATATGAGTTTCTTGTTGAAAGATTGATTTTTGCCACAGCTCTCTGACTTTATTTGTTGTCAAGATGAACGTGCACACTGTGTTTTGGAAATGTAAATATGAATATTTGCTCTTTTGTCTGCATTGGAGAGCTCTGACTGTGATATGTTGTTGTGGTTTAACCCCAGCCGGCAGCTGAGCCCCGCACAGCCGCTCGTTCGCTCCCCCCTGGTGGGATGGGGGAGAGAATCAGAAGGGTAAAAGTGAGAAAACTCGTGGGTTGAGATAAAGATAGTTTAAGAGGTAAAGCAAAAGCCGCGCACGCACAAGCAAAGCAGAACCAGGAATTCATTCAGCACTTCCCAGGGACAGGCAGGTGTTCAGCCATCTCCAGGACAGCAGGGCTCCATCACGTGTAATGGTGCCTTGGGAAGACAAAATGCCATCACTCTGAGCACCCCTCCCTTCCTTCTTCTTCCTCCAGCTTTATATGCTGAGCATGATGTCGTATGGTCTGGAAAATCCCTTGGGTCGGTTGGGGTCAGCTGTCCCGGCTGTGTCCCCTCCCAACTCCTTGTGCCCCCCCAGGCTCCATGCTGGTGGGGTGGGGTGAGAGGCAGAAAAGCCCTTGGCTCTGGGTAAGCCCTGCTCAGCAATACCTAAAACATCCCCGAATTACCAACACTGTTTCCAGCACAAATCCAAGACTTAGCCCCATACTAGCTACTCTGAAGGAAATTAACTCTACTCCAGCCAAAATCAGCACGTCATGAACACCCTTTTCTACACGAGTCTGAAACTTTCAAGCAAAGAAATTTTCAGGTTGAAATTGCTATTCAATTCAGTCCTCTTGAGAACTTTGCACACCTCTATACTTAAGATCTGCATAAATTCTTATAGTCTTAGACCAATGTTTGGCAAATCACATACACAAAAGCAGTCAGATACCATAATTTGACACAATACCTTATAGAAGATACTCATACTAAACTAAGGCTTTTGTACTGGCTTATGTACACCAGTATTTGCATATCTTGAGATTTTTTTTAAACCTGTACAGCATAGTTCTGTTTTAGCATAATATCATATTTTCATTACAATATAGTGGGTTTGCATAATAGTTTGTCTGACACCAGCTACCACAAGGGACTAAAACAGGAGAAATTCTATTACTTCATATTATGAACACTAGACTTGATTTTTATTATAGTCTAATAAATGCATTAGGCTTGCAACCTTCTGTATTCAGTTTTGTTCTAAAGTAATCCTTAAACCATAGTGCATTTTAGTTATTGATTTTGTGATGACCTCAGCTTTTGTGCAGTGTTTTTGGTTACTGACTGCAGAAATCTGAAAACAGTAGTACGAGGAGCTACTCTCAACAGTAGTCTATTTTCTCCTTCAGCCAGTCTGATGAAATTTTGCTTGCTTCCTTTCTGGTGAGTTTGGGAAACGTATTTGACTCAATTCACACCTAGTGGATCAGTTGTATTTAACTATTCACAGCCTTAGTCATGGGGCTGTGTTTGTACACGTTAGTAGCACAAACGCTGTCCCATAAAATTCAGACTCGGAAGGTTCCCTCAGAAGGGAGCGCTACCTCAAGGAAAATCTCCCAAACGTTCTGTTCTTAGGGTGTGACTTTCTGACATAATGATTCAGAAATGTCATTTTTTAACTGGGATTGCCCGTCATTTTGTTTGTGCTCCTCTGTCGCCATCCAATGTCCCAGAAAGGTTTGTTCTAAATTTTCCAATGTCCTGCTGAAGGCTTTTATAAACTACCATTATAGTTTTTGTCCTGGCCATTTGGCGTAAGTGGAAGCAGTCTCCTGTGCTGCCAAAAGAGGAGTGAAGCCAGGAGAGAAGCACACTGTAGCAGCGAGTCAGGTTATATGAGGGTATAAACTAAGTTGTTTTGAGATGCTTGAAGTGCTGTTACTGAAAGAGAGGCCCTATATGCATTCCCAACTTACAGAGCTCTAATTAAGCATACAATCATTGGGGCTCGCTAATTTTCCAATTATATTTTCAAGAGTATAATGTGCACTGCAGAAGACTGTCTTCAGCTGACACTCACCTTCGCTGTACCCAACACAAAATCGTAAGGAGGGGGGAGGATTGGAGAGTCGGGGCAGCACGTTGCGTAGACTGTGTGGGACCACAGAGGTCATTAAGGTAAACTTGCCATAATTTTGTAGATAAGTTTGTAACTTGCAATGCTAGTGATTCGGAGGGGGGGGCGGTTAAAACAGGTTGCATGATTGCAAATACCATAAAGTCTGTCTTTTTAAAGGGAAAAAAATGTTTTTTGTTTTTCTTTATGTTTTGGCATTGCTGAATGCTCCTCCTGGGTGTTGCCAGTCCAGCAAAGCTCTTTCCATATGTGCCACAGGATGCGGCATCTGCCAACACATCAGCTAAGCCTGTGTAGCAATGCTGCCTTCAACAAGACGGGTACAGCAAAGTAGTACACCATGTCATCTTGCTTTGGAGAAAAGTTATTTACTTGTTTGTCCTCTGTTAGTCCTCAGCTGTTAACCATAGATTATTTTTTTCCTAATAGCTATGTGGAACCTGGGGGGCAATACCCACTGGCATCTGTCTTCTGACTTAGATCAAATTTTAGTTCCAAATATATTTACTGTCACTGCTTTTATATGGGACTTGTAAATCTTTTCATGTAGAAACAGTGTGGAACTAAAGGTCTAAACTTTCCCTTTGATGTCTGTAAGAACTTCCCTGCTTAGTTGGATTGGACTATGATATTATACATCTGGTGGAAAAAAAAATAGGTTGTTAGAAACTTTATAGGAATTTTTAAATTAAACTTTAAGTGAGCATATTGATAAGCTGGTATAATGAGCTCTGCTGTAGGCTTGGGGAAACACACATAAATATATATAAATGATGAAATCAAAAGTATAAGTCATCTAGATATTCCCATTTGTGTGCAACAGGTTTTGTAAATCAGCTATATATGTGATTTAAATCTCAAATGAGCTAAGGATGCCATATGGTTTCACGATGTATCCAAAACACTGGAACCCTTGCTGAGGAAATAGTATTAAGGACATCTTATTCTTGGCTTATTGCAGTATTTCTTCTGAGTGGGGAATACATTTTGAGCTGCCCTTGAATGTAGGCATGTTGTGTTTTCTGGAATAGAAACAGATATTTTGATCTCTTCCTTAGATATAACACCCATGGGGGGGGGGGGGGGGGGGGGGGAAAACCAAACCAAAACAACCCATCCTTTGGGGGGCAGTAGCTATTCTGTATCCTACTAGTGCCTCTGTCCTGTCTCTCTTAAAGTTAGGATTTTAAAGGTAATCACTGACAAGTGGACAGGGGAAGTATTTATTCTTTTCTGATAAGCATATATTATAATCGTCTCACCTGGTCAGATCCTTTTGCCTGGACATTTTTAAAGTCATTTTTTTGTATTTCAAGATATGTAGATTTTTATTTAACACCCTAATACTATCACATATGTATAAATTTCATCAATGTTTTTATACATTGATTGTTGTGACTTTGTGCGTATGATGAGATTTGTCTTTCTTTTCCTTCCTAACTCTAATTGCTGCATAGTATGAAGAATGCAATCGGGTATAAATTTGCTAGTTCCAAAGACACAACTGTTTTGTGCGATGTCACATGGGATAATTTAATTCCTAAACTAATGTAGGCTTACTGCAAAAATATATTAACTGAAGATTTTCCAAAATACTGATTTCACGCTAATATGGATTGATTAACACTTAAATGAGGGAAATGATAATTTTGTGCATTAGGGCTCTGATATTTACACTGCATCGTATGCTGTGTGTTTTATGCAGTCTCTAACAACTCTATACATTTTCTGTTCTACAATTTTTTCTGCATTCTTAAACAGCCGAATATACTCTTTCTTATCAGGAGTCAGTATCTCAGCTGTCAGCTTTTCACAGGGCAACAGCAAAGGGGGAGAGAAAAATAACAAAAATAACAACTTGTGTAGCATCTTTCATCTCGCTCTCCAAAGCCAGACATCGTTAGTAAGATAGGACTATTGGTTTTACTTCTGACCTGCATCCAGGCTACCTCTTCTTGTGATCCTGCTCAAGATAATTGGCGAAAGAATAGATGAGTGGCCAGGAAGAAGCTAACTCACATGTTAGCAGAAGCACTGCTGAGTACTTAGCTTCTCCAATATCCCCTCTCTTGTGAGGAAACAGTATCCTTTCCTGGAATTGTCCTCTGAATGGGACATAAAAACAAGAGTCTAAGACATGGTTAGTCATTAAATATCTTACAGGTTATTTTCTGAGTGGCAGATTCCATCCCATTTACTTCCATTTCAGCTTCTGATGTTCTTCCACAATTTAAATGAATACAATGTTGTCTCTTCCAGGCCCTAATTAAAGTGTAGTTGTTTCGTTCCATTGCGAGGTACTGAAAAGCCTCTGATCTCGTCTCGGGAATCAGCTGTGATTCCTGCATCTGTGATGCAGCAAAGGCTATTCAGGTAGCAGAATATTTTGAAATCTTTTGCTCAATAGCATGATACTGTCTAGACCTGAGTCCGCTCTTGTATCAGAATAAATCAGAATGTCACAGCAGTTATGTTTTTTCCCCTCATGACAGTTTCAGATCAGTGTACCTGACCCTGTGCTTTCAAAGCAGTGATGTTAATTTTTGCACAGATAAACTGAAGCACATCAGCTTAACTGAATTGATGCTGGCAGATGTTCCAAGATAATGATGGTGTTTGAATACAGCACCAACATCTTCACCTCCTCCCCTCTGTCCTCAGAGGTGATAGGAAGAAACACAACTCATGCTGATCAAACCTTTCCTCTGATGGGATTCTAGCTAATGATACTGTCATTATCAATACAGTCGCTATTGATCTAGTTTGTCGGATTTCCAACTTGCTTTGATTTTACCCAGTGAAATGAGACACAGGATGTCCCCATGCAAAACTGAACAAGCTTATATGCCAGACTTCATGTGCCTTGAAAATGTCTTGCTGTGGTTCTTCCAGTATAGTCCATGCTCTCCAGCTGTTAAATCAGATACCGTTTTCTTTCGTATTACATAAGCTTGCACAGTCAAAACAACGTTCTCCTTCGCTGGTGGCTTTTTGTATTCACAAAGGACCAGAGCCTTGATTTCTCATTTGGACTGCTGATCATGCAACTGTTGTGATGACAGCAGTAGCAGTGTTTAAAGTTGACATTACTTATGTACTTATAAAAGAAACGAAGACTAAAATAATAGGCATGTAATTTTTCAGCCCTTTCCAGCCTGGTTATAATTTTTTTTTCTTCTGCCTGCAGTCAAACAACAGCCTCAGGCTCTGCTGCAGCCTCTTACCCAGGGCTGAGGAGATACGGTTGATATATCAAGTATAATTTCTAATCACAGAACTGCTTCAGACAACTGTTTAAGAATAGCTTTGTTCATGTAAACAGTGTCACTATAGCTTATTATAAGTTTGTGTACTTTCTTCAGAGATGCTGATCTTATCTTACAGCTATCGTAGTGCTGAATCTGATCTTGCTTGTGTTTTTGTCGTGGTTTAACCCCAGCCGGCAGCTGAGCCCCGCACAGCCGCTCGTTCGCTCCCCCCTGGTGGGATGGGGGAGAGAATCGGAAGGGTAAAAGTGAGAAAACTCGTGGGTTGAGATAAAGATAGTTTAAGAGGTAAAGCAAAAGCCGCGCACGCACAAGCAAAGCAGAACCAGGAATTCATTCAGCACTTCCCAGGGACAGGCAGGTGTTCAGCCATCTCCAGGACAGCAGGGCTCCATCACGTGTAACGGTGACTTGGGAAGACAAAATGCCATCACTCTGAGCACCCCTCCCTTCCTTCTTCTTCCTCCAGCTTTATATGCTGAGCATGATGTCGTATGGTCTGGAAAATCCCTTGGGTCGGTTCGGGTCAGCTGTCCCGGCTGTGTCCCCTCCCAACTCCTTGTGCCCTTCCCAGCCTGCTCGCTGGTGGGGTGGGGTGAGAGGCAGAAAAGCCCTTGGCTCTGGGTAAGCCCTGCTCAGCAATAACTAAAACATCCCCGAATTACCAACAGTGTTTCGAGCACAAATCCAAGACTTAGCCCCATACTAGCTACTATGAAGAAAATTAACTCTACCCCTGCCAAAACCAGCAGTTTTTAATTCTCTTCTCTCTTCATCCTTCAGCTCTTATGCTAAGTATGTAAACTCTGTAGAGTGAGAATAACTTTTGTATGGCTTATGTGTACTACTCCTGCCATCGGGAGATCCTGATCTACTAGCTGGGGACTGTTGAATTTACTGTGATATAGGTACAAAATACAAGCTTTGGTTCACATCAGTTTGAGTAAAATTTGGTACAGAAAAACTCCAAACCATCTTTGCATGTGGGAAGAAGTTTAGTGCTTGATTTCCTGAGGATCTGTTACTAAATTGCTGCTCTCCCTTTATTTGAAGGGAATAAATATACCTGACTTTTTTTCCAGTCTATCACATTACTAAAATTATCTCTAAATACACTGAGACTTCAACAACAGGGTTAGCAGTATACTTTGGTGTGGTTCATGCTGTGGGTAGAATACTAATACAGAGAATCCAAAAGAGAAATGGAGCTACTCTGCAATTCTGGAATATGAACATCTGTTTCTGCTGTTATAGAGGAAAATAAAATAAAGCAGTGCAATATGAACTGGAAGTAAAGTGTGAAAGTCATTCTTGGGTTAAAGAAAGGGGGGGGGGAATAATGTGTGAAATCATTTTGCTATCCCAAAAATGACAGGGAGGAACATTATGAGCAGGGTCTCATATTTCCCCAGTAACTAAATATTGCTTTGGCTTTATTGCTCAGTTGACTTACAGAGAATGGATTTGTGGTTAGAGGAAAGAGCTTTAAAACTGCAACTAGATTACTTTTTTTGACCAAAGAATTTTTGATTAAAAAAATGGCTTGAAGCTTAATTCCATATTTTAGAGTTCTTCAGTCAGTATTTTACAGACATTTTTTAACAAAAAGTAGAAATTAAAATAAATTATACACCGATGTTAGTTTTGCTCCTCTTTAGCCCTACATTTTTAAATGGAGCTTGAAGGCAAAACTAATTAATGAGAAGACGCCTATATAAAATTAGTTCAGAAGTACAGAAATCCTGGTGTTGCCTCAAGCAGAGACCTGAACACGATGAGCTAAATATAGCCTGGTTTACTGAAAAAAATTAGGTATTTAGGCCTTAAATTCAGACCACCTCCTTCGCTCTCCTTTCTTTCAAGTCACCTTGTTTAAGATAAATCGATTGACCAAGATGGAGTTTTCCTGAGTGATTTGCAGTTTGAAATAGCCAAGTACTTTCAGACTCTCCCTCTTTTCATTTCCTTAAAGAAGTCTGAGCTTTAAAGTGAATCCTTCTGTCTGAGAGCAGAGGAAGAGCAAACCCTTCTGACTGAGAGCCAGGGAGATGGTCTGAATAAATTGTCAGTAGCTGTTGAAGACATTGGTGTGCCTCTGCTGTTACAGGAACCTCATCCCAATTGGCCAAAATGAAAATAAGGGGGGGGGGGAAGAGGTAGAGAAATCACTATGAAAATTTTGGGATGCAAACTATAAAACCTGAGAAGTCATAAAGACTGAAAACAGCTGATAGGTTGTACTTACCCCTTCCTTAAATGTTTATGATCCCTGGGCAATAGATGCTCTTTTGGAGATCTGCACACTGTTTGCAAATTCCTGAACAATTGTGAGAGCAATTGGAAGCTTTGAAAGAAACTGAAAATTTGGCTTTTTCACTGAAGATAAATCCAGTCATCACTGCATATTTCATCTCATCGGACAGACAATGTAAAGTGTGATTTTTTGCAAGCTGTACCATGTCACTCTAGTTTGGAATAATGGGAATTGAAAGCAACCAGGAGCATTTCTCTGGGCTATGAATATATTGCCTCTTGAAAATGTGAATACAAATTTACGTCTTAATCTCGGATACTTGTTCCTATGCCAGCAAAACATTTGATATCACAATAGAAAAGAGTATTTTATGTATTGTAGACCACAGCTGGAATATTTTTTTCTGTCACAGCCAGTACAATCATAACTTAAACAGTCACTGCTAAATACTGTGGTAATCTGAAAACAATTCCTTTGTTGCTTGATAAATTAAACTGACCTAAAATAAGAATAACATTCCAAAAATGTGTCCAAACCATTAATATAAATTTGTCCAGAATCCAAAAATGCTTAAGCAGTAGGCCAAATACTGTTTTCATGCACCTCTGATGCATTTTTCCAGTAGGTTTCACTGGCATAATGAAGAAATTAAGATAATAAATCTTTCCTTTCATACATGTCTGACTGAATATTGGGAAAGATTGGTTGTGCTTTATGTAGCTCCTGGTGGCCATGTGCAAAATATAGTGCAAAACTCGATTGCCGATGCACCTCTCTTGGCTGCATCTGAAAAGTGATTGAAGCCACCGAGCACGTCTAGGCTGTACCGGTGGTCATCTATTGGAGATTCTTCCAAATCGGGGTATCGGGGTAAAATCTTTCACGGCAATGTGTAACATGATTCGTCAGCTAGTCTTGGATTATACAGGCTTAGCCAAGTTCTCCCCTGTACTAACCTCCTAAAGCGTTGATTTTAAAAGAATTTGCAATGGCGAGGAATGCTGAAATCCCACTGGGGTGGGAGTGCTCCTTGCATGGCTTTGCTTTCCATTAGGCAGCCCAGACTGGCTCTGTCTGGCACTGAGCTAACTCCTACAGCAGATTGAAATTTCCCTGTCCAGTGCCCTGCAGATGAGCCCATCAGATACACAAGCGTCTCTGGTGTAACACAGAAGGAAAAGGTGAAAAGGAGCGTGGCAGAGCAGCACGCTGCAGCATCCTACTACTGTGTGAATCGGGGCTTGCTTGGAAAAGCCGGAACAGGGCGTGATGAGCAAAAAGCCACCTTTGAGCAGTGAGTACTCCAGGTGATCCTTGAGAAATGAGCCCAGAGTGTCCCCAGTCGCAGGCTAATGTGAGCTGTTCCTGCCAGGAAAGAATCAAATGGGAAAACAGCACTGCTTACAGTATGCTTTTGTCATCCAGAAACACTTAAGCTGCATGAATAAAATTGTATTCCATGCACTGAGGGCATGAATAACTCCACATACAGAAAAGCAAGTGCATAAGCTTGGATGATTACCAGTGTCAAGACAGCAGGCTCCCCCAACTATTTACAGTGGAGTTTTACAGAACAAGAGAGGAAGAAACGTCCATAATAAGAAAGTGGGTCAGGTGCACAGTGGAAGACAACAGAAAGAACAAGAATCAGAGAGCCCACAAGCTGCATCCTAACAGCTCTGAATCTGGGGACAGAATCTGTGTAAGCACAAATGTCACTTTTCCTACCCCCAACAAAAACTGACAGACCTCCCACGTTGACTTTAAAGGATGCTTGGCTTGTCCAGCAGCTTTGTTATGTACCGTGCCATAAATGCTGCAGACGATGCTTCAGATTCCTAAAGCTTGATTTCTGTCAGTAGAAAAGTGCTTTCTCCTGTTAAGCAGGGCAGGTCTCTGACCTGGGAAAATCCTTAATCCTGATGGTGACGGTTCCTTTCAACTGCCTGGGTCAGGCTTAAAATAGTATTTCTGTGAAAAGAGTTTGACAGATGAAAACAAGGCTGCTCCTCACTTCATTGTGCCTGCTGAGCTTTCACTTTAGTTTGTTTAAAACATAGAAACAGCCTCCTAGCCTACAGCTACCTCTCTCTCTTCTACGTGGAGCAGTGTAAAGACTTGGCTGGTTGCTGTAAAAATAAATAGGCTGCATATATTTTGTGCTTCAGATGACGTTATTTTGTATGCAGACCTAGAGCGCTCAGGAAATTCAGGGTTATTCCATAGCCCAGCGAGGGAAAGAGCTGGGTAAGACAAAGGAAAAACAGAAATGGCCCTGTAGAAAATACAAGTGAAGAACTGTCTATCTATCTGCCACAACACGGACAGCCTGGATGGGCACAATTTAAGGTATTTCTCTGCTTACTTCCCACCGTGCTTGTCCCAGCCTTTCTTCCCTGGGCGGAGCTGATCCTGCTTCTCCCAACTATCAAAAGACTGTTCAATGGTTGTAGGAGACTGGTTTGATTCTTTCTTGTGCCGCAGGCTCCCAATGCAACCCTCAGCAGGTCAGGGCTTAGTCTCTTGCTCCTGCCATTCTCCACCCGTAAACTCTTCAAACCGTCGTGCCGCACCTGACAGGGTTCTTGTGGTACCGGACACCGAAGCGAGCGATCCATGGAGCGTGAGTCAGTTGTTGCTCAGTCAGGAGCTGCCTGCAGGTCCCCCAGCAGAGGCAGACCTCCTCCTGCGGGCTACAGCGTAACCCCAGCGTCTACAAGTGAGGTTTCAGGCTGAGGTCTAGCTGAAAGCAGTTGGCTTACCACCTCCTCTGCTATTAGGATGCTGAAATTTGCAGTGGCTTATCTCAACCCTGAGCTGTAGATCTTCATCTTACTACATGACAATTATGCAGAGACTTTAAGTGACAGCTCAGTATTTCCCATGTTCCCACATTTTCATTTTGTAATTGAAGAAAACTTATGATCCTATTAGCAAGTTGTTTGTTTGCATTTTTTGTCTAGAAGTTATGGCCTTTTGATGGATGTGTTATGTACATGCTGACTGATTAAATATGGCAGTAAATGAAAATATATTCAATAATACAGGCTTTGGCTGGCATCCCAAGTATTCATGAATAAACCCAAAGAATGGCAGAGGATGTGAGGGTCATGCTGTACCCTGCAGCGAGGTCCGTAGTTCGAAGAGCGTCAAGTTCAAAGAGTCAGTCCAACCAAAGGGTTTTAGTGCAGTCAGATCTACCAGGGGTTGGCTTGTGTGGTACTACACCTGCAATGAAAACTCCCTCCTGGGTGCTTCTCAAAAAGAGCCTGGATTCTGCCTGGTTTTTTGTTTGGTTGGGTTTTTGTTGTATTGGGTTTTGTTGGGTTTTTTTTTTACCCTAACACATGATAGTATGGAAACCAAGGCGTGAAATGCTAGCGAGCCCCAGCACCCAGTGCAGTGGTGAGGCTCTCCCGCTTAGCTCCAGCCTCTGCTGTGGGGCGGCCAGTCCCACCGGTTCCAGTTTCCCACAAGCTTTTTGTGGTATTAAAGGAGTAGTTGTGCTGAACTGTCTTACAATAAAAAGCAACTTGTTCAATTAAATCCTCTGTCTTCCTGGATCAAAGTCATTGTGGAATTGTTGCTGAAGCCTGTTTACTAACCTTGAGTTGATACAAAGTGTACAAATCCAGCAAGATCTATTCTACCGTGGAGACTAAAAGGGAAGCATTAACGCTTTCAGTCAGACTTCAGGTGATTTCAATTTATTTTTCTTTCATACAAGTATAGTGAAATACAAACACAGGAAAACTGTGATGTCAAATTGTAGTCTAAGATCAAGATCAGGGAGTTTTTATTGGCTTGAATATCTTACCACCTGCATCCTTCCCCCCTCTCCATAACCAGTGGTCTGCAGAAGACTTTAAAACCTTTGTAAGTACTTTAAATCTTCCCGTGGCACTGTTTTACATTTTAGTTCTACAGGTCCCAATTTTTCAAACCTGTTAAACACGTACCGTACGTTGAGAATGATCCCAAACTTCTCTGCAAGGGATTTATATGCAGGAAGAGCAGCCTTTCCCATTGAAAAGCAGTCACTAGCTGAGGAACAAAACATTATACTCTTGGCGTTTCAATATTATAGGTTGGAATAGGCAGAGTTTCTGGGTTAAAAAAAAAAATCCTTCAAGGGAAGGAGAAAAAAGCTTTAGTCAAGTTACAATAGCAAACGTGAACTCTTTCCATCCTGTTTAAATGAGACAGCACCTTCACTGGCAGTGACCTGGATTTTGTTTTGATAGACAGCTACGCACGTATATTGAGATGTGCTCGTCTGATCAGCTCCCAACCATTGCGCCCTCCCACTGCCAAGAGAGCTATTGGTTTTCACAGCTCTTCCCCCCTCCCATCTCTATACAATCTAATTACCTCAACCCATTGCCAGTGAGGAACAAAGCTCAGTCAAGGCTCAAACGTAGCGGAAAGAGGAGAAAAGTCATAAAGGGAAAGTTAATGGCCCAGCAATCCCTATTGGGAGCACTACTGAAATGGGCTCTGTTATTTCTGCCATATCAATCACATCTTGCTCAGGGAATCTTTGATGGCTTCCTTGTTGCTTCTTTTACTGGGGGAAGATCCAGGTGAAGAATCCTCCCAAAGTACGGCTGCCTGGCAGGGGGCTTGTTAACCAGGGACAACCTGAGATATTTATCCTCGTGTCACCTCGTAGTTCTCATCTCTGCTTGTTCAGCAAAGTAGCTCCATCAACATCAATGTCTTTGGAAGTAGTCATTCATTTTAAATTAATCGACGTTTGAGTGCTGACAATTTGTTCTGGGTACTGCAAGCTGGTCAAAACGCTGTTATAGAACAAAAGGTTACTGACAGCAGTTATATAATAATATTTAAAAATACATAGTTATGACTGACGTTCTTTCTAGAAGTTTAGTTTTGTGTTTAGTTTTCATTCAAAGTAGCTTCTAGACCAGTTACAAAGATTACTTTTTATAAAGTTATTGGACCTATTTACACTTAAATGGGCTAACCTGGATCTATGAATGCTACCATATTTAGAAGGTAGTTCTTGAATATAAACTTGTGGATTTGTTAATGATATGCTTATTTTAAAACAAGTAAAAAATAAAATCTGCAAAAGACTTAATGTTCCTGGGGAATGCAAATGTTGCGTAATCCAAGCTGTAAACTTTGAGTCAGAGATGAATTCTTTGTGTTTGTAGGCATACTGTAAGAGAATGTCTAAAATTTTGCAAATAGTGATATATATTTGTAATATATTCAGTTACTTGTGGTTGAGTATTGCAGTTAGATAAATACAGTAGTATAGAATTGTTTTCTGTTGTATCTTTCTTGGCATGAGCAGGCTGAAACAGTCAAACTGCAAATACGTGTTTTACATAGAATTGTACAAGCTTGGGGAAAAATTAGATCCTTTCTAGGCTAGTTCTTCTGGTTTATTTCTATGCATTTGCATTAGTTATAGCATTCTTATTTAGAAGTTTCTGTGCTCATAGAACTTGATGAGACCCATATTACCAGTTTTTTATTTGACTTCCCCTCTAAAGCCCTAATATTTGCAGAGGTGAGTATATACAAATATTTGACTACAAGCTTCACTTTCAGGGCATACAATTGGGTTTCAGTTTGAAAAATGCCTTTCCCTGGTTTCTCTTTCCAGCAAGGAGTGTGAAATCTTCTAAGTTATAAGATGACTATAGAATCTCAGGGCTGTGCTCTTCATTGTTGTGACTGTTGGGTAATGATTGATGCAAATACAAAGTAAAATGCTGTTGTTCTGAGCTGGTAACTTTATACTCCTGCAAGTGACTGTAGAGAGTATAGAGAAAGGGGAAAATTTGTTTCCCAATATATAGCAGCTGATATTTGACTGGTCTGAGCCTGAAGGAGAGCAAAGAGGAAAGGTTATTGTTAATGATTCCTCTGCTGAGAAAATGTAACCTGAGGATTTGAAAGAATGTTTGATGCACATATTCCTTGCAATTTCCCTGTGCCATGTTGCAGCTCGTGCAGCAGACTAGGCATTATAAAGCAACTGTAAAAGTGTGAATGTATCTATTTGCTATGTCTTAATGACTTCCAGATCAAATTTTCTCAAATTACAACTAAATCATAATTTTCTAGCTGAAAAGCATACACAACCAACAGAACATCTGGGTGTCCCACTAGTTATCTCTCCAGGGCATCATCCTAAAGCGTGTATCTGAGGACAGCTATTCACCGTGGTACCTGGTGGGTCTGCCTTCCAGCAAGGCCTGCTTAGAAATGCCTGATGTGATTGTGAACACAAGCTCGTTCCCTGTCAGCGAGCTGACAGTGGCAAACACGTTCATGTCCTGGAGAAGAAGAGGCCCATGCGTAGATGTATGTCTGCGTGAAGGACACTGAGCTGTTTTTTGGGGGAAACACTTGCCATGCCCACAGATAACTGCTCCATCTCTGCTACAGGACAAGGCTGGCAGGGGACTCAAAGAGGAGTTGCGTTTCCATGCTCTGCAGGCTCCTGGCAATCTCTGCCTGTACAACCTTGAGGCAGAACTTGGGGACAGTGGGAAACCCTGGGTGTTCCCCTAAGCTGGTGAAGACCATTCCAACTGTCACCAACTTCAGGTGAACTATGCTGTCCTCTGCCAGACTGCAGTTTTTTGGCAGTCTCACCAGAAAACTGGCTCACTTTATAAAGCTGTGTTCCTTCATCATGAGAAAGTCTAGGTGCTAAGCCTGGGCAAGGACCTAGAGGGACAAGTAGGGGAATCATAGCTCTTACCGCTGCATAGACCTGTCACGCTGGTCACTACCAGTTCATCCCAGCATCTCTCCGTAGTTTCCTTTTTATTGCTGCCACCGCTAATTGACCTGATGTTACCAAGTGAAGATGATTCACGCTTATACTGTAGAGAAATTTGTAATATGAATAGGGAACAATATTTGGAGCTTAAGTGCATAGGGGGACGTGGGGGAAAATAACAGTAGATTGCTTGTTGCCACTGTGACTGTAGTAAGTCTTGTTTCAAAAGATTGAGAGGATGGATTTAGTAATATAACCTGCTGAAATACAATGTTTAGAGTGGCGAGTCATCATGAAAATTAGAAAATATATTTAGCTATTACAAGGGCACTGCATTTAGTGTATTACATTCTTAGTCCCTCAGTAAGCCAGGCACACACTGCCTTATATTCCGTGACATTTTCATTATTCGAGTCTGGTAGTGGACATAAATGTTATTGCAGAATAACAAACCAAAACCCAAAGAAGCCAACTCAATTTACCTTTCAGTTTTAAGAACTAATATTTATGCATATATGAGGGGAATAATGACACACTGTTTTACTGTAATTGAGTCATAACCTTCTGGGAGTCCAAACAACAAGGTATTTGGCTGTGTTTGACAGCGATTCGACAGTAGTGGAGGGCCACCCCAGACGACCACAAAAAGGGAAACCCTGAAATACTTGAGACCATTCCAAGGGCAGGACACAGGATCATATATCAAAGTTTGCAGGACATGAGCGTAGCCCGGAGACTTTCTTAATAGATTTTTTGCATCTCACAGTGACCACTTTCCCTGCTACCCCTTACCGAAGTGAACCTTACCTTTAAAGCGCATGAACAAGTCTGGCAGGCGAGTGCTGTCTGGCCCAGCAACACCAGCTGTAACACCAGCAAGAGCTGCAGGAGGAGAGACGAAGCACTAGGAGGTTTGGGCTGGCCGCGGTGTGGTGTACGGCCGCCCTTCAAGATCCAAATCCTGTGGATGTTGTTAGGAGAGTATTAATAATTTCTCATGCTTCTTATTTTACTGCGTCATTTGCAATGCGTTTGGCTACATGAGAAAAAGAAACACATGGAATGAAATTCAAATTGCCATTAACTTCTTTAAAGTTTAATGCAATAGGAAGTGTACCAACAGGAGCAAATTATAAAAATCACCCATCCCTGACTTTGATGGATGTTCCCCTCACAAACTCACCACATACTATTTTATGAACTAGATTATTTGCCGAAGTCATCAGCATATGATTGATTAGAGAAGCAAAATGAGTATATAATCACTTCTATGTATCTTGCTTACTACAAATAAGAAAGTTTTGTACAACGATTTATTATAAGCTGATTAGATTAAAATAAATTGTATAGTTGGAACCCTGACAAATGTTTCTTTGTACTGAAATACTCTGTGGTTAAACGGTGTTAGCCAAACAGCCGCTGAAGACTGGCTTCGTGTCTGCTGCAGCTTCCAGAACTGTGCTGTCAAAACAAGCCACCAAAATGCTGGAGCAGGAATTATTTACTATGTGAGTGACTGGGAGACAATAAGTAAATTCCATTTTCACGTCTACTCATGCCAACTGCTGATGACATCAGTAAAAGAATTATTCCTTTGAGAAGTAAGGAAAAGTTCTTTCTTGCTGAGTTTTTTAATAAATGAGAGAGACAGGATTAGTGGGGTGGAAAAAAATGCTAAATCGTAATTTTTCAGAGCTTTGAACTGACAGCAATTATTTAATGTAGACATCCTTTTTACAATATAAATTTCAAGTTTGATGAATATATGCATGTATTTTATTAGAGTGTGTGATAATATAAAACCTAAATAAAATGTTTAATCTGAAATCTAGGAATGAAGCTGGGGCACATTTGTTCCTCTGTCCCAAAGGTTTTGAGGTATGCATTTCATCCCCAAGTGTAGAACAAGTATTGAAGTGATATAATGTAACCTGTCAATTTTAAGAAAAAAATGTGGTCATACTAAGCAAAAGAGATTAAACACTATGAAAAATGAAACTATATTGAAGAGCCATAGATTTTAAGAAAAATGTGCTCCCAAGGTATCCAAAACTGATTCAACTTAATCTATAACCAGCCCTGAGTAAGAGGGTAAAATTGACTCTTGAACATTATATGAATAAAAAGCATCTTTGGGCAAGGTCCTGTCTTTATCAAAGTCTTATAAACTACTCAAGTCACTTTCAAATATCAGTCTCTCTCCCTCCTCTCCCTCAAATGATGAATGATGGGAAAATGAATAAGAGAAAGCCCTTATTCTTTAGCTAGAGAGGAAAGATTACCTTACTTGTTATATTACTTAGCACGGCAATGGGCACAATGTAATGTAATAAGTGATGTGATTTCTCTTCCACCTCCCAGTGTGTGAGGGAATGAGTCACATATTCCCAAATTACACCCCAAGAACACAGTCATCTCCAAATGAACTTGCCATTGGTACCTGATGCCTAGATATCTCTACTGTAGTAGAAAACCATCTTGTTGCAGCAGATCCATCTCATTCAAATGAGTTGCAGTCATGGAAGTGAGGAGGATTTGGGACAGTACAGAAATAGGACATGGCGTATGTATTTGAGCTTATTTTTTTCTAATGGTGAATGAGACAGCGTGTAAACAGTCCTGAAAGGGTCAAGAGTTAATGACTGATTTACAGAGGGTCCCCAAATTGCATGAGCACATCTTTCAAATTAAATTAAAAATAACTTTGTTTTAAATAAAAGGGATAATTTAACTTTAGTAGACCTTTTTCTGCATGGCATGGTGGTGGGTTTTTTAGCAATATTCAGAAATTGGAAAACTCTTCTGATGATAGGTTATCGATCTCCTATTTTCTATGAGTCTATTTTCAGCAGAAAAAAAACCAGTAGTATGTAGTGAGAACTTAAGTAGTTTTAATTGCAGAGGCTTATGTGTTAGCTTTAGATGCAGGATGATTTCTAAGCATGTAATTAAACTTACAGGGACTGATGGCTACTTACTTAAATGGCTTAAAATTAAGCATGTGCTTTTGTGGATTGATGGACTGGTTAACAACTAGGATACTGCTTAACTACCCTAGCTGGCTGCAGTCTTTGGACAGGACAGAAAATGACACAATATGTATAAAGATGCTATGGTCAGGGTGTGTTAAAACCCTATTTATCATCAGGAAATTTTCAATTGAGCTATTGTTTTAAAATAATTTTCAAATTATTTTTTCTTTTCATAGGGGTGAAAAATACATAAAGCTTTATTTGGTACAGTTCTGTAAAATGTCTACCCGTTATCCATTATAAAGAATTCAGGCTTGTTTCATATAAAAGACAGGCTTATTAATGTCTCAATGCCGCTGATTGACACAACACATCATTAAAGCTCAGACATAGTCATTACCCTGTGCTACGGTGCTTGGGATTATTAATATTTTCAGTGCTATGAGGACACAAGAGATGTGCCACCGCTGCATACATTTCTAAGCCTTGTGATGGATTAAAAAAAAGGGATGCCTAGCTACAAAGCCTAATAATACTGTCCTGGCCTTTTTTTAAAGCAGTCTTCTTTCAACATTCAGAGAGATTTTTCTATTGTTCCACTGAGCGTGTGCTAATTAAACCGATGGGAGGACTGAGAGCTAATTGATGGCAGGATGGGTCTCCAAAAGTGCTATGCTAAAGGGAGTAATATTAGATTTGCTTTTGAAAACTAAAGTTCTAAGCTGTGACATGTGCAGATTCAGTAGACAATATACTGAAACTGGAGCCTAATCCCCAGAAATTCAGCACTGAGGCTCTCGGCGTGTTACGAGTTCACCTTGTGGTTTCCAGCAGATGCACTGCGGAGCAGAGAGGACAGAACACATAAAGCCATCTCTTCTTCCCAGACACTCAAACACAGCGTAATGCATGTGGCCACTGGAGTATGCAGATCTGCCATCTCCTGGGTGCAATGAGAGTTGTGCCACTGTATGTCCTAAACCAGACTATTGGCCTGGGAAATTTCTCTTTGGACTCAAAGGGGCAGGTGGATCTATGTTGGGCATATCACTGCCACTCACATGCAGCCTACGAAGCTAACGATGTTCGGTAACAAGTTCATACTACTGCACAGTGTAGCAAAATACATATGGATATACAGTACATACGCTATCGTGACTGGAGCCAACACGATGCTGGCAATGGGAGAAATCCTTGTGAAGAGACATTTTAGTGGTATAGCTGAAGCTATTCCTCAGCTCAGAATAGATTTCAGGCCTAGGTTGGTTTAGGTAAAGTAAAGCAGTTGCAATGAGGTTTGTGACTGTGTTAGAAATGTCTTGTGGACTAAATTAGGTAGCCAGAAATGTTTCCTAGCGTGCTGGTGTGCACAGAAAAGGTCCCTGCGTGGGGACTGTGTGTACCTTCTGCCAGCTTGACTAAATATCCTTTCTATTTTCAGTTTTGCTCAGAGACTTATGTCTTTAATATGAAGGTGCAGATTTTTATCGCTAACCAACACGAGAACTCTAGTTCAGTGTTTGGCTCATTGAACTCTTCTTTGGCACTACAATGGTTTTATAATTATTATTGACTGAATTGTCCTTTTCAATACTTAATCCCCTTGTATTTTGCTGACCAAGGCAGATGCTTTTGCCATGCTCTTCTCTCTGATGCTTTCTACAGATACCTCTTGAGTTTTCTGTATTCTCTCCTTGCCTGCAGAACAATCTTTGATTATAGAAGTTTCATGCATAAAATGAAGTGAGAGTGTAACCTTGCTAGAAATGGGTAGTGTGGAATGGAGAGAGAACAGAGCCCTGAGACACTGGAGGTGGAATTCAGTCACGCGACCTTTTGCACCGGCTTCTTTTGTTGCTTTTTGCAGAGTTTAGAAAGTGACTGAATATATACTTTCTCTTCTGATTTTTGCATGTTATCATTCCAAATAGTCCCTCTTTTACTGATGCATTTTAACAATTCAATTAAACTTTGTAATCGGCATTTTTTATTCCCCCTGCATAGAGGCTTGCAGGGCTATATTCTCAGGTGGATAATTCCACCTAACTGCTGTAGTGGTGTAGTTGTGAAGTCAGTGGGCTTCTGTTGTTTTCTACTAGCTGAAAACACGCACCCTCCCATAATGGTAGAATATTTTTTTATTATGAGTTATTTTTGTTATGGCATGATAATTTCTTTTTAACTGAATGGTATTGACTTGCCATAGGATTGTGCCATACTTCCATTGTAATGGTAAATGACAAGCATGTTCTAAAACCACTTTCCAAGAACCTCTGAGAGGAACTGCACCAAATACATTTTGGCTAGCACGTATTTGGACAGCAAGGAGAAATGGCTGCATAGAACTGGTAGTAGCCACTTCCCAATTTTGTGAGGTAAAAGCAAAGCAAGTGAGAATGAGGGAAAGCCAGGAACAGCGTAGTGGGATAAATCATACACCGTCCCAGGTGGCCATCCAGCTACCAGACGTGCAGAAAACACTCCCGTCTCGCTCTGTTTGAGACCACCCAGAATCCTCAGAGGAGGAGTTCGCTTCTGCCAATTTATGACGGCTACAGCTCTGAAGGTCCTTGACTTAAGGAGAGCTTTCCAAGAAGTGTGTTGAGTGAACTCAGAGATTCCCATTAAGCTTCTTGCTGTTTTACTTCTCTTTATGCAAAATAGTAAGTTCTTGCCTAATGGACCATTTAGCTAGTGTTTCAGGGAAACCCAGAGTAGTTAGGCATCTGGCACCCATTGACTTTCCACCTTAGTTATTATATTGGTTAATCCAGATCATTTACATCAGCATTGCAAAAGCAATAAGCTCCCCAACTCAACGGGCTGCACTGCTGTCAGTGTTTATTGACTGGTTGACAACTTCAGAACTGTTATCTATCATGATTCCAACAGCTCAGCAGGTAGTAAACATTCTCTTTAGTATAACATATTGAACAAAATTTGTATGCAAGTCTATTAGCAAAGCTTGTAAACACTTGACTAAACTATGTGGCTCAATTAGCAAAGAATAATGGAGCAGTAAGTAAAGTGTGTGCAATTTTATCAACTCTTTGCAGCTCAGTGAAGTCTACAGCATTATCAGGAAAGCATAAAGAGCAATTGTCAATGTATCTCACTGAATATTTGCATATTGCCTTTGACTAAATCACAAAAGTATGTCAGAAAATCAGAAAATATGATTAACGGCATCAGCACAAAATGCAGCAGTCAGGTGCATATATTCATTAATTAGCAAACGTGTACTACTTGGTTAATTAGGAATATAAAAACATTACATCTGAAGTGTGCTACTAAATTATTGAAATAGCAAGGCTGATCACTAAGATGTAGTACACAAACAGCTCCTTCATGGAAAGTATATATACAGCACAATTTTTTAATTATGTAAATTTGAGCACACTTAAAATACTGCCCTATAGTCAGCATGTGAAATGGATACTGCCAGGAACTTCTATATTGGACCCAAGCTCATTTTGGCCTAAGGTTCAGACAAAGATTTGAAGACTAAGATTTTGATTCAGCTATATCAAAGCATTGGCAGCTTTCCTTGGCACTTCAGTTTCTTCCAGCATCTTGAGTTGCTTTTACACCTGATTCATTAAACAGCCACATTTTGTGGTTTTATCCATATGAAATGTGGAGGCAAAAATCTGCGATATATAAAGCTCTATTCCATCTTGTGCTGATGCAGAATTGTTCTTTAAGGAGCTGTTCTTTGCGGTTCTGTGCTGTGGTATTAGAGGTCTAATGTTCTCAGCAGACTGTGCCTGTTGGAATGAAGCTTAGGGGTGTGCCAAGACAACCAAAGGAGAAAGAGACATGTCCACCACAACATCAAGTCATGCAGAACACGTGGCTTCCTGCTGAGTGCTGTAATGAGGTCATCTGAAGGAGGGAAGAGCAGGATTATATTCTCTTTTTCCCTCCCACCAACAGTAAACCAGCACCTGACTTTCCTCTTGATTAAAGAGGTCGATTCCAGCCCAAATATGTGTAGGTATGTGATGAATCTCTCACAAAGCAGGGATGAAAGAAAAATGAAGGCGACACATTCATTTCTTCATCCCACAGGTAACAGACAGTAAAAGGCTGTTCTTGGTACTCCCAGAAGAATGTGCTTGGCACCCTGAAGACCACCCTCTGCAGTATCCTATCTATCTCAGCTGCCACAGTGAGATCAGGAGAAGAAACACCATCAAAGAGACAGTTTGGGTTTATTCTTTGGCATCTTTGAAAATAAAAATCAGGATCTGGAATGATGTGAAAGTTATAAGTGTGTAAAAACTTCTTAGCACTATTTGAGACTTTTACAATATTTATAGCAGCAAAAGATATCTTGGTAGTATCAAGTATTTTGAATTTAAGACATTTAAAGATTAGATCATTAAAGGATTGTTAGACACAAGGCAGCTGGTAACTGGAGACTTTTGCTTCCCTTCAGTTTACTGCCCACTTTCTTGCCAGCCTTACCTGGCTCAAAAGCTGGAGAGTGTTGGTCCCATTAAGAGGGGTAGCATCAGGTAGTAAAGTTAGATGGGTTGGAATCTCTTTCTTCTGTCCTATCTCCTATCATACTATTCCCTCCCAGCCTAGTTTCCTCTACCAGACTCCCCTCTTCAGGTCCACAAATTCTTCCAGTACTAGTGGGAGAGCATGACAACAGCTTCTTTTATGCTAGGTAGGTAGACAAAGGGAGAAGAAATTAGCCCAGCTCTCATCCAAGCCTCATCTCTTCTCCCCACTGCTCAGCAGACGGAATGAGTCCTGCCCTGGGCAGAGGTGCCGACAAGTACCGAGGGCTGGGATCTGAGATGAAACAAGGCTGTGCAAGACAGTGAAATAGGAGGTAGCACTTCTTTGGGCATCGGATAACTGTGGTATGGTATAGTACTTCTGTACATTCTGCATGGCAAAGACTTGTACCTGTGGTGTATCATCCCTTCTCCTGTCACAATTGCTGATGAACTTACCTGTTGTCTTTAAGAATGATTATATACAACATTAGCTGCTCTTTGTTGGTGCTATCTGTGAAGACTTCTATAGCAGATGTTCTGTGAGCACTGCATTTTTCTGCCTGATGGCAAGAGATTATGAGGAATAGGGTGAGATTAAAAAGAATATTTGAAATGCCTACATCTTGCGCTCTTTGAAGAGATGTCTTCATGCCTTTGAAGTTTACAAGGGTCTTAATGCAAAGCAGTGTCTTCTCACACAAAATCAGATTCTTTAATGGAACTTTAAATCTAGAGAACCTGTTAGAGTTCAAGGCTTTCTTATAAAACGGTGTTCTCTTGGTTTTGATATCTTTCCTTTAAAAAACAATTTTTTAAAAAAACTATGTACTGATGAAGAACACATGAAGTTGATCAATAGTCTCTCCTGGGGTGCATAAAGCCTCTAAAATTGATCTAACAGCTCCACAAGGTGATGATGGGTAGGGAGGTCGATACAGTATCTTGCCAACTAATCTTCAGCTGTGGAGGGTTAAGTTAAAGAGCTCATACTTCAAGCTCAATACGTATTCATTCACATGGACACATTTTGATCACAGCCGTTTTTCTAAAGCATCATTCTTGTGTGTATAGGAGAAAAGGTATCAAGTAAAGACAAGCACAGTAGCATTGAAACTGTTAATGGTGTAGTCAGTTAAAATGGCAACCATCTTATAAATATATTACATGCTACCTTTGGGATGGTTCAGAAATTACTCCCTTCTGGACCTTTCCTAAACCAGTACTTGCATTTTTAAACCTTTCTATGACTTTTTTTTCAGACAGGCATCTGGCAAAATGTACAGGATTATAGTTGTTCTGTAGGTCAAGGTTCAGCTCTCATGATTTTGGATGTTCTGTTTGACACCTTAAAAAAGCCTAGTTCTGAGAGTGCACCTTCAGCCAAAATTATGATCCTACTAATTCAAATATGCTTTCTTCTCCCATCTGCAAAACTCACATCTTTCTCATCAACAGCAGATTGCTAGTTTGAATATATGGAAATAATTTCTCATGGTATAGGCTAATTGTCAAGCAACTACCTGAAAATCACAAGGGTTTTTTTGATTTTGGGTGGTTTTGGTTTTGTTGTTGTTGTTGTTGTTTTGGGGTTTTGTTTTTGTTTTTGTTTTTTTAATTAATGAAAATAAAATTCTGTATTTGCCCTTGGAAAATGATTTTGCAGAGGAAGGCTTGCACACTTGACATAACTATTCCCAAAGATTTGGACCAACTAACTAGAATAGAAAAAAACATTTCATTTTGAAGTAGATCTCATAGTATTTTGAGCTCATGTTTCATATTTTTGAGTACTTGGGTTTAAGTAATTTATTAGTAATTTATTAGTTCTGAGTGAAAAGGAGATACCTCTTTTCTTGCTTGGGAATGGCTTTTTTAGCCCAAACTCCAGCTTGTGGGCTAGAAGATAACTAAGGAAGAGAAGAAACAAAACCCGCAACCAATCCCCAAGAAAAATGCATCAAATTTGCTTCCAGCGTATCTCAAGTGAAGGCCACAGAACTACGCTAGGAATGAACCTGACCCAAAGTGTTTATTTTCCTCCACGGCTGATGTTCTTTGTTGTTTATGTGTGAAAAAATATTACCTCAAATAAAAGGGTGGTATCAGTTGCCAAGAACTGTCAGTATTTAATTCTGTGGTCCAGGTAAGGAGAAGTTCATTATTTCATGTATCACTCAAAACGTAATGTAATTGTATAAATTTAGGAGACTCCACAAATGTAAAGAGCAATTTTGTCTATTATGTTTAGAGACTTTGGGTTAATATGTCTGTTGTACAGTAGAGAAGCAAAGCACTGGTCGTACCTACAGATGTTTTCTATTGTGGTCCAGCATACAGAGGTGTGAGGTACACAACAGAAAGTCATAAGCTCAGATCTCAAAAACTTATAGTCAGGGAATATAGTATTTCTATTGCTTTGATTTATCTAGCATAACACCAAGGGCGCAGAGTGGGCTGAACTTGCACTGTTCTGGTTGTGTTTGGTTGGGTTTTTTTACTTTACTTTTTTGTTATTGTTAATGGCAGCTAGTGGTAGCTGCAAGTTGGGTTAGTGATGGGGATAAAAAGAATGGGAGGCTGGAGTGGCATTCAGAAACACATACCCAGGTTCATCTCTTTCTTGAAGAGGGTTGTTAATTAGAATTAAAATGCAAAGTTAATGTTTGCTTTCTTCATTAATAATGCAACACAGAGTTTCATTAGGGTCTCAGAGAGTCAATGTTGTATTTATGGCTGATTATAGCAATGTAAAAATTAGAGCAGTGTATTTATATATTTCTGTTCTCTCTGGAAATAGAAATGTATTGAACTCTTCACCTGATAAAAGCATCTTATTGTCAAAGCAAAGTGAAAATGCTGGTGCATGAGCTAATTTGCCTTATTAATGTTCTTAAGCTAACTCCTTTAATTGACAAACTCTTTGAGGAACATTAATTGTGGAAGTATACAAACAGTGAACAATTCTGGTCATTACTATTGTCTCACTTTGGAGTGGAGGAAAATAAATTACATGCATAGGTAACTGCAGTGGACTTATTAATTTTTTTTGCTTTAGATATGCATTAAAATATAAATGTTAAACACAGTTCTGGAAATAATAACATCTCAGAGAATCTTGAATGATACTAGTTTGTACAGAGGCCATGGTTGTTTTGCTCAAGTTCAAAGAAATTAGTTTAAACACAAATACAAATTGCTTTCAGACTACATCAGTGGAGATCATTTGACATTTATGGGGTATTTCATGTGGTGCTGCACCTGCAATTTTCATTGGTTAGTCCTATTTCAGGGGATTAGAAGGGTCAATACAAACCTTTTTTCAGGTAGAAGAACTGTGAATGTGGGTGTATCGTAAGGGAGCTTCCCGATTGTCTATGGGCAAGACGCCTCCTGGCTTTATACCTAATGGCACCGGGAACAAGTGGCTTGGATGTGAACACCAAAGTCCAAACTTTTGCAATCTTTTCCTCGGTAATTTATAATCTGTTGGCAAATTCTACATATTGCCTCTGATACTGTCATACTAGAGAGATGTGAGAAGCTGAGTAGCTATATAAGCTGAATTCGTAACTAAGTAGAGAAAACAAAGTTTTAGTATAATTTCAGGTCAAATGTCAATAAACCACAAGAAAAAAATTCTATAGGAGACCAGGCATCCTTAGTTCTGCTGATTACAGAACTGCTTATTAATAACAAGGTGGTCTAAACACCAGGGAATGAACTGGCAGTTTTCAGACCATTAGCTGCCACAACATGGGCTGAACAGCCAAGATACTTGGCACTAACAGACTTGCATCCCCTCCAAGTCAAGCAGCGAGCGGAATCAGTGACACACGATGAATGGTAATAACTGCCATGATTTTCGTTGCAATTATTGTTAAGAAAGAGCCACAAGTTTGTTAAATCTTCCATAGTTGGATAATTCTTCCTTTGGTGGAGACTACGAGAGGGTATAAGAGCAGGGAAGATGCCACGCTGCCTTATCATTGCATTGGGTGTTCAGGTTCTTCAGGGAGGCAAGAGGTCTTTGCAGTGTACTTTTGCACTTGTTGGATTTTCTGTGATTGCAGCTATGGCTTCAGACATGCAATTGAATGGCTATTCAGTGCTCTGCTTTGTGCTGGAAAATTAGGGAATTGGCAGTAGTTGTGCAGGCAACAAAGTCCATGTGACTTGTAAGCAATTGACTTTAAAGTAGTAGGACAGGCTGTTTTAGCTCACTCTCCCTTCGAGGTCATTCACGTTCATTGACATAAACTGACTCCTAGACAGAGGCCAAAGACCTTTATGCATTGCATGTCTCACTTCAGCCTTCAAGACTGCAATTAAATAAGATCCGGGTTGTATGTGGGACTTGTGCACTGATGCTTCCATGGCTGTTTTCTCTTTATTTGTTTTGTGGTAGTCAGATGTGATTTCTGGTGACCATGGAGCTGGGTAAAAGGTTTGCTGCTCCTAGCATATCTTTGCTGCTCATCAATGCCCTCCTGAGCTGCGCTGAAAATGACTGAAAATACCCGAGTGACTTAGGATCAAGTTGGTAGGACAGAGAGCACGTGTGCATGCAGGTAGGCTGGCAAAACCGCTGAGCTGCCCTCTGCCTGGCCCAGCAGCAGCCAAACAGCCCTTATGACTTTAGTCTTAGTTTCTTGTTTCAGCTGCCTAAGGGAGCCAACTCATTTCTAGCATGGCACTTCATGTGGAAATAAAGCGGAGAAATGGAGAGAGCGCAATATTCAGGCTTCATTCACTCTCCCTGCACTTACAGAGAAAGCCATTTTCAGTAGTCCCATCAATAAGGAAATTAGAAACATTGCTTCTTGTACTCTAACGCAGGGGTGAATTTAACTCATAGTTGTTCATCAATTGGACTGTCAGGTAACAAATTTTACATATTTATCCAGCATGCTGTATTCCCATTTTGTTCAACTATATGGCATATTCACATGTGTACATTTCAGTTATTCAAGCTTTTGCTCAGCAAAATCAAGTCTGACTCTACCCAGTCAGAGCAGGGATCTGTCACGCTGCATTAGGTGACTGTATTTTTTATGATAAAGAGAACAAAATTCCTTACGGACACAATAAACTGCAAGAGAGACCTCTAGAGCACTATGTATCTTCAGGCTAGCGAGCTTTTTCATCATGAAGCCATTAAGTATGGCATTAACTACAGCATATGAATGGGTACCACAGGTTATAGCCATAGGAGGTACTGAGAATGTGCCCCCTCTTACATTGTTTGTAGAAATGCACTCATGTTGTGACGATTTATGTTTTCATTACAGAACAATTCCCATAATAACAGGCATTGAATGTGGGTGCTTAATGTTGAGTACGGGGGGGGGGGGGGGAGGGGGAATAGAACTACACTTTGAGTAATAAGTTTTGATTGAATGAATGGCTACTTTATAAACTTTCATTACTATGATTTGGTCTGAGGGAAATAGCAGCTTTTCAGACTTTTTCCAACGGAAAATTTAATCAACAGAAAATGACGCATTAGGAGAATGAAAAGGCTATCAGCACCATTCTGCTGGAACCCCGCAGCTTTGCCTGCCTCTAATCCTTTGGCAGCTTAAGTTTTCAGGGTCCTGCCCCCTCTTTCCTGACTGCTGGTAGGATTGTTGTGGTAGCTGTGCTGGGAGCTTTCACAGACCCTGCAAAAACTCTCGAGAGCTTTTTGACTATCCTCATGCAGAGTGTGATGTTCAGTCATCTCCAAGCCATGAAGACTGGCACTCCTAAGTGAACAGCATTGTCCTCCATCGGTCTTTGCTAAACTGTGCTGAACGTGAAGGCTGTCCAAAGTTGAGTAGGTTTTATGCACATGCTAAGGGTTCACAGCATGTTTAGTTGCTTTCTTAGCCCAGTGGCACTTGGCTGCTCTCAGTCTGTATTTATGTTGTCTATGTGTAGGACAGAAGTGTTTTTTACTAGGAAATTCACCAGCACAGTGTCATTTTCAGTAGAGATGTGACTTTGAAGTAGTATTGAAACATCACCCTAACTCCACAATCTTCTAGTTGTATCACTACAGTTTAAAATTTTCCAACAATAATGTATAATACTAGTCAAGATCGATTTTCTATATGCAATATTTTGCTCATTAAAGGTTTGCTTTCTTGTTAAAGATACCTGATTGCCAGGTAGGTTTTTGAGAATCACGTTTTACCCTTCTGATTCAACAACCCTCTCTTCCCTCTCTCCTATTTCTTTCTTTCTTTCCAGAAAGGAGAAATTGCAAGGCTAAATCAGATTCTGCATCTTTCCATTTCCTGTAGTTTGAGCAAAGTGGAAAACAGGGAGATATGTTTAAAGTAAAATTAAATTCAAACCATAGGAAGTTGCTGGTATTCCCTCAACTAAGAGGCCTTGTAATATACATTGGTAGAACATATGCGTGATAACTATATACAAGCTAGTTTTTCATCTTCATTTTTCTTTGCAAGACTACCACTTTTTATTCTGCCTGTTCTTTCTCTCTCTTTGTATTTCATCGCAGGCTCACTCGTCTTTGTTTCAACTTTTTTCTAGGATTTTCTCCTTTTTTCCACAGTGTTTCTTCTGCTTGGAAACTGATTTGAGATGAATCTTTTTACCCACAGTGTTAAAGCATTTTGAAGGAATCCTTCCACATGTGACCCCAAACCTAAATTTTCATAGCAGTTTGCTGGTAGCTTATCTTTCATTTAAGTCGCTAAATGGCTTCTTTTCCCCTCTGTTGTACTGGCATGTTTTTCCAATTATCCATCAGTTTCAATAGTTCTGTGCTTCAGAGATGAACAGTAACAACTTCAGCCAGCATGCTGTATTAAATTATTTGTTCTGCACTCCTAACCAGGAGACTGTTAGTCTACAAACTCAGAAGAAATGTGCAAGTCATATATATAACCAAGGCTTGGAAGTTTAGGCTTAGACTGCTTTTGAACTTAGAACTGTGGATCTAAATATGTGATAATATAGGGTCATGCAGATAAATTTACCATTTAAGAAACTCTTTGGGCCAATATATTGCAGAATCTACTGATTATCACAGCACACTCCAAACAACAGCTATAGAACTACACGTATTACAGGATCCTCATGGGTTTTGTCCAGGTTCAGCATGCTTTTTCAATTACACTTTACCTACTAGGTTCTCCCATTATTTGAACTGATAGTTAGCTTCACTCTGCCTGTATTAACTTCACTCTGCTTGTATTAACCATGAATTGTATGCAGTTCCCACTGCAGCAAAGCAACACAGTCAAATGCATTAAGTAAAAATCTATAGTTTAGGTGGCATGTTTTTCCATCTTAGTGTATGTCAGCTAACTTGTATTGTTGTGACTGCAAGTATAAATTCAGCACTGCATATATATTTCTGACGAGGCCTGTGTCATCCCAGGATAAGTATAACATGACATGAGTGTGTCTTAGCTTGAATTCTGTTTGGCTGCCTAGAATATTCTGTAGCACAAAATCTTTCTTGTCTCTGGCAAGAAACCCTAATCAAGGAGACATGCAAATCTGGTCACTGACTTCAAGAAAGCCTAGACTTTGGGTATCATTCTAAGCACAAAGGGCAGCTTCTCTGCTGGTATAAGCTGAAGCTGCTCAGCTGAAGTAAAATATTTAAGACACTCATTATGTAGTTGCTCACCTGTTGGGTACATGACCCTCTCAATCACTGCCTTTCTTTATCTGCTTCTCTGATTCAAACAGCGGGTGTGATCCTGCATACTCACAGTTGGAGTTGAGCTCTTCATGCAGCTATTGCATATGTATCAGTGAATGATGCTGCGTATTTGCTTTCAGCTATGGAATTTACTAGCGTGCATGGAAAAATAGCACTGTACTCTAGTTGTACCATTCTATAAAGAAGTCAGTTATTTTATTGACTCCCACTTTTCATGGAAATTGCATACACAGCCTAAATAAAATAACATTTGGTATTAAGACTCAAAACTTGCAACCAGACCAAATACAGAAAAATCTACAGTTTGCCCCTTAACAGTCTTATCTGCTTATAGATCTGAGACATGCAAGCTGATTTCTTCAGATGTTTTTTGATAAGTCCCTGTAAGATTTGACTACCCTTTTGAAGGCATCATTCTGACACTGATGACAGAGGAATGATATGTTGCAGTGGGATACGTGCAAATCCAGTTCAAATCTCTCCAAACAGGATAGGAACAGAATGTACCATGTAGCAGATGAATATCTTAATCAGTGGCCTCTAAGCCTTTCTTCCATACCTATCTGTTGCATCATTTCAAGAAAAATCCTGAAAGATCTCTTTTGCTTTTCATTTTGGAAAAAAACCTAAATTTCCAGGTTCACACCATTGACAAAAAGTCTCTCTTATTTTCCAGCCACCGCTTGCAGCCACAGTACAAGCAGTGCTTTCTTGATCAATATATTTATTTTCAAGAGCAGCTTTGACATTCAGAACTAGCTGAAACAGAGCTACCATTTAGCACTTTCCAAGTCACCCCTATCAAGTTAGGATTTAGGGAAGAGATCAGGAAGTGTGTAAGACTGTTGATACATTTAAATTGTGCAGAAACAAGGAACCACATTTCCAAGTGTGCCATGGTCAAAATTTTCACATTAATAAACTAAAGGCATGTGAAAACAGGAGGAAGATGCCAAGAAACACAACAGACAAAGCTACATCTCTAGCATGTATGTCTAGCCAGGCCACAAGGTATCTTTGACAAGCCACATGTAGTTTAACCTTCTGTATGTTAGGTGGTAAGTTCTCTGCTGCAATTGCAAGATCCCATTCTAGCTATACAGAAATGCTCTTCACAGAGGCAGCTCCATTCATCCTGCTCTTCTGAAGTGCTGCAGTATAAATAAAATAGCTGCAAGTACAAATAGAAGAGGAAGAACAGTTGGGACTATATCCCATATCTGCTTGCACTATCAGGGTTCTCATGAGAGGTTTCACACTGGTTTGTCTTTGAGAGTCTCCGCTTGTGCAGTGCTTGATAATGATGTGCTTGAGACCCCTCTGTCACTGAGAACAAAGCTCTTTCAGCAGGAACGGCAGGAACCAGAACTCCGTTGCTCCTCTTTCCCAATAACATTTCCAGCTTTTGAAGCATTGGATTTAAACGCATCCTTCAAACACTTGGAAAAAACTTCACTGGTCTTTGATGAGCGTATCTTCAGGTGCTGGAAGGATTCTTACTGCAGAGTGGTTTTAGGGCCTTTTTAAAATCTAGAACCTGAGGGCTGCTATTGATGCGACTGAAGCAGTCGAAGAGATCAACGCAGCTAAATCAGATGAATGTCTTCTGCGTGAACATGTTCCTAAATCCTCACCCTGCTTGGAAACGCACTCGACTGTTAAGCACTGAGGAAGTATAATCTCTAAACAGCATTTGACCGAAAAGCATTTGTATCAAAGTGTCCTTGTTGTGCTCTGTCAGTGAAGCTCTAATCCAGAGCACCTCAGTGTCCGTGTGGACAGCAGCCATGACAGCACGCTGGCACAGCCGGAGCTGGGAGTCGTGAGCGCAGACCAGAAAAGCTGAGCTGGCACTTAGGCAGGTAGAGTGAGGACAGACAGAGCAAATCATTCCCCACCAGGGCAGCAGGCAGACCTGGAGCATGGCTGATCTTTTCATGACCTGCCTTGGGGGTGACAGAACCCTAGCAGCCCTCCAGCAATCTCAGATTGACCTTAGAAATAAAACTGATTCCTGTGGGCTAGCAGTCGTCTCGGTTTCTCCAACGGCCTCGTGTGAGTAGCGTTTAGGGAAGCGGGGATAAATTTTACATGATGAAGCTTTACTTTAGGGAAGCTTATGTGCATAACTCCCAAGTCAAGTTAAACTGATACACTTACAAAAGTACTTGCCCGCCTCAGGACACCTTTCCTTTCCCATCCTTGGGCGAAGTTTCACAACGCTCCAAATTATCATAACCTATGTCAGTATTATTTCCATGGGAGAGAAAATCTCCATGCAGATGTCTCCTGCAATACACACTTCAGCTTTTGCTGATAAAACCTTCCCTTTAAAACAAGTCTTCAGAAAGTTTGGTTGGTTAGCTTTTGACTTCTGCTTTTTCAAGGAGATGTTTTCCTTCCTGGAAAGCATTGACTACTTTGTTTTGTTTCGGTTTTTTTTAGGGGAGCAGGGGGAATGTCCCTGTGTGTATCAGCAGCTCTTGCATTCAGGACTTTGATAAGCTATGCACTTCTCCTTTGAAAATATATACTCCGTCTCTTTCTCACTTCCTACATCAATTTCCTTTATGACAGAATGACACCGGGCCACTTTTTGCTCTTATCCTGGCCTTTTCTTCTTTCAAAGGATGCGGAGTTGCCCCCTTTTTCGTTCTTTGTGTACACATCCCATTCATTGGTCTTTGTTTTTGTGTTTGATGATTTATTGATAAATAGAACATGTCTTGTTTCTCTATACAATCTTGATCCTCAACCAAAACACCACAAAGTTAAATAAAAATCCAAGCCACAAGAAATAAACCCAGAAGATAGGAGCAGACAATAAGAATGGAGAATGCTCTAATAATAATTTTTTTTCCTAAATGCTAACTATTGCCCCGTGCATTTTTATGAGGCTTTTCTAGACCCAACGTACTGCAACCTTGACCATGAGATAAATTACTAAATCACTTCTGTTTCAATTACAAATGACTGGAACTTCCTTTTCTGTTGGCCTGAATGTAGACAGATGAATAGTCACAAAATATATATGTATTTCTTTTTCTGCTATTTAATTAAGGGATGATCAGTGTCATAAATTGTGACTTGTCAGTCAGATTCAAATCTTTACAAAAAATTAAAAGCTTTTCACGGCAATAAAAATGGTGAAATATCCAAGCTTTCAAATGAGACCCTCTGTGCAAGCTCTGTAATAAACACACCTTCAACACATTCTGACCTCTTCATTTTTCATTGCAAAGATTAATAATAGGTAGCTTAGCAACGATGCTGTATTGTCAGCACATGTTAGAGACTTGGCAGCATTCAAGGTCGATCTGCAATAAGCTTAGATTGAATGCCATTAGCTAGATGCCACTTTGCCTCTGGAGTTTATTGCTAAATTTTTATTCCAGGAGGGAAAGAAAATACCGTGCTGACACAGTTAATATTTGGACCACAGCAGAAAGGCCTGGATCACTTACATGACTCATGTATTGAAAAAAACCTATTATAAACTATGTTTTAACCATTTGAAAACTGAATCTATTATCATTTATTAAGTGTAGAGGCAATTTCTGCATGGAGTAGTCATTAAACTGCATACAGTTATAAATGCAAGGGTTATGTTTTTGACTCATGAGAACTAGGGTTCAACTAACAACTCTGAACATGGAAAATGGGGTACACTTGATCGTCTGTTGGCCCACTTCTGTGAGAAGCTGATTCCTCTGGGAGAGCAAGATCCACAAAATGATGTTAGTACCTAAAACAGGGATGATGTAGCTGCACCCAAAACTTTTAAACTCAGAGTCCCTCTTTAGCTACTGCCTAACCCAAGTGTACCAAAAGACCCACCGGATAAAATCTGTAAGTGGGCTTTGGGGCAATGATGGATTTTACTGAAAAGGGACAACTGTTAAACTCTGCTTATAGAGCACTTCTTAGATCTGCAGAGATACTGAACACAGGAGAAAAAACCAATCAGCTCACCTTCATGGCTGCACATGAGATGCAATCAGTAAGTACTTGCTTGATAAGTGATCTTCCCCTTCACGAGATTTGATTAAGCCAGCAGTGAACTTTCATTGGCTTTTGAGGGCAGAGGGATTTCCCCCCAAAACTGATCAACTAAGTCTGAAAAACTGTCAAAAACTCTGCAAAGCAATATGGATTGAACCTTCCAATATTTAAATGTTGCCAGTCACCAAGCTTTAAATCCTGTGGTGACCAATCATACACGCAAAGCTACATAATTCTAGGATAGTTTTCAAAACACTAAATAACACAAGACAAAGAGTTGGAAATTTTTCTGAAGCCTGAAGCTTTAAAATGCCATAACATTTAACATCTGTCTCTTGACTAATCTCTGCTCAGCGATGGCGTGAATTCAGTCATTTCCTATGACTTTGGATAAGCTGCAATTGCACATTCATTTTTTTATTGCTACATAGCACTTAATAGTGTAGATCTCTGACCCAGCATATCCCTTTCCCCCAGTGCCTATTTTTTCTTTGGTTTCAGGCATGAGGTACAGTGTGGCTCAGTACCGGAGTTTGCAGGCACGGGCGGTGACAACAGCAAACATATTCTGGAGCGTGTTTTCAAGTTACCACACACAAACATAAGCGACCCATAGGTCTTTGAGATAACAAGTGTTATCTAATTTCCTTAAACTAACTCAGTTTCTTAGTTAATAGGTAGAATCTAAAAAATAATGGAGGGGTTCGTGGGAGTCTTTGCAGTGGTGAAACTCTGTTGTTTGAAGTTGTTATGAAGAAACCAGAAAGTAGCAGAAATAGAATAGTTTGACATTGATAAGAGAACACAGATAGCCATGTTTTCCCTTGTAATTTCCATGTTTCCAGTGTCGGGAATCATTTAATAGTGGAAAAAATGAAGAGTAATGACAGTAAAAAAGTAAGAAAAAATCAGATCAATAGCACATTTAGTGTTCCTGCTACCACATGGTTAATAGCACGGCTGAATTTTTCTTTACCTTACAAATATTTATACTCAGTAAAATGTCATTTTGTGTGCTTGTGATTAGAGAAAATGCAATTATAAATCCAGATCTAAGGCATAATCTTCTAATAAAGTCAACTTTTCCCACTCTTCCTATACTACAGCCACGCTCTAATTTATTTCTCATTAGGCTGTGGCATCACTAGTTAGGTGTAAAGCATTCAGAAGTAAATCAACAGACCTGAGAAGAATTTTTAATAATTATTCTTTAAAAAGACACAGAAAGTTAAATTATTGAATCGCAGTTATGTTTCTTTTCTACACTTTCTATTCCAGAATTTTGAAAAAATTAAACTCCCCCTTCTTTTTTCTTTACATCTATTAATTTGTACCCTGGGTAGTGTGTCCCAAGTGCATTTATCATAAATTGGTTATCTGAAATCATTATCACCAAAGGAAATCAAATCAAAGTTTATTCTAGCTACTCGTGCTATATTTCATACTGTATATTCCCTGTAGACTTGATTATGAGTTTTGAAGTCTCTTTCTTGAAAAGAAATAGCTTTTGCTGGTTGGCAGTCTATCTAGCTTTCCTGTTTTGGAATCAGACACACAGTAGCAGTTCTTCACTCTTTATGTGGCGTTCGATATATTATGTACGTGGAAAAAAATAAAAATCAATCAACGTGCAAACTACTGCCTCCTTTGCTTAGTCTTCATATACAGCAGTCCCTGCTTAGAACACAGTGTAGAGTGGGACCTGGCTTTGGTCCCATTTATTGATGCTTTGTTGCAGGATCCTCCATCAAATCTAAAAAGGCCCATAAAGTGTCGAATACTCTGAACTTAATTCCTTGCTTCTACCCCAGGGGAATTGTCTCTGTTGAATTTCTGCAGATTGTTCTTGTGTCAATGCATGAACAAGCTCACAAGAGATTCTCTGCTATTTGGGGGATTCTAGGAGGCAGCCCCCACAAGGGTCAACAGGTAGTATGGGATACTTCACAACTTGACTCCAGATTAATCAACGTAATTGCTTATACTGTGTTCAGTGAGTAAATGTACATAGAACGTAGGAGAAACTATTAGCTAAAAGACTCTTAAAATTGGTACAAGAATGTCCATCCAGACTGAGGTACACATAGGAAAAGTTGAAATGCTTCTTTCAGATTTGCAGAAAGCACTGCATTTCAGTTGTTAATTACCACATTGAACCAGTACATTACTTGTCCTCTTAAGGAGGTTATGACACCATTGTCCAAAAGCAGCACACCACCATTGCAACAAAAGTAATGTTTTCAAGATGATTACAGATGAGCTCTGCAAGGCCATTTTCGCCACTGATGAGGTGGGGACTATGCTATTTACACCTCAGCTGCAAATTAATTCTGGGGAGGGATTCCAGGCCAGATGAGTAGAGGAGTAAGGACAGAGAATGGAGCTGCCAAAACCGTTCAGAGGTGACCAGTCCCAAGGCAGGAAACCATGGTGGAGACAGGAATAAGCAAATGAAGGAGGGGTGATCTGAGCTGCACATCAGGATAACAGGAAAGTCCAACACATTACTGTCAGGGCTGATTTAAGTGCTAAGCTTGCTGACCCACCGAAGGACCTTCACAGCAGCCTCTAATGCTTTGAAATTGTGTGTTCTTCTGATCTTCTCTGTAGCGTTGGCCAACTGAGTTCCCTTTGTCTTGTTAAAATATCTGTAGTACCTCTTGCCGCTCTGAATGTTGTCTGCTTTATCCTTAAGTTTTGTGAAGCGGGGTCCCTCCCTCATTCTTTCTTTTGAGGGAAGTACCTGGTGCCATGGGGTCTGGCACTACTGCACAAAGGGGGTTCGACTGCTAGTATTATCGCTGTTGTAATTATTAAATGAGAGGATTTTGAAAAATTACACCTTTTAAAATTGAGCCTCTCTCAAATGGTATTTGATTTATTAAATTTAATTATTTTTATTAGAGCTTTATTTTTGTGTAGTTGTTTGATAGCATATATGCTTACTTTAGAAACTTAGGCTCATTATATTCATTACTAAGAGAAAATTTGAAGAAAACTTGAATTCATACGCTTTTGTGTTTTGTAATGCACATTTTGTACCTCTCCAAAGCAATATATATTCAACATGTCTTGCTCAGTTTTGCTTTTGCTTTAGTCCCTTGGGCCTTAATATCTTATTATAGTCTTAGGAAATTAATGAGGATACACAAGACCTTATACCTTTAGGTCATTAGTTCTACTCTTGTGCAGATTGACAGTGCTGAAAAGAGATTGCCCTTGTGAAGAATATTTAGTGCTCCTTTATATATGGATTATAATGGCATCATCTGCCTTGTCTGTGACAAGTACCAACTGTCTCCCACAGAACCCAGGAGGCCGGGTCACTTGTTGCTTATTATCTAAACCAACAAAAGAGTGAATAACCTGAACTGGAATTTTGGTACAAGTCAAATAAAATGTTGAACAGTATATGTAGTAATAATAATAATATAACAAATGCAGCGCTCTATGAAATCGCTGATGGTGACAGAAGAGGAGTAATAAAAAATAAAATAAATAGGCAGTTAACTTCATAACCACACAAACTATTCTGCATTATTTGTATATTACTTTTCCCAGTGTGTTGTGATAGCAATAGTAAACTAATAGTGATGCATATTATGAAAATAACCCACTGCAGAATGAGCATCTGCTTTCAATTAAACAGGTGTATGGGAAATTCAGCATATTCGTAAGCATAATTAAAGATTGTTATTACCAGGAAGTAGAGAGATACTGTAGTAATTAGATATAGTTGAAAATTATTGCAGTTTATAAACTTATCTTGCTTGTTTAAAAAAAGGTATCCGTTGTCAAACTGATCATTTTGAGGAGTACATTCGTAATTTAAACAAAATTTGGGAGTGGAAATACTCTATCTTTAAAATGTACCTTATTTAGTATTTTGAGGTTTTGATTAATGACTTAAGGTCCTTCGTATTTTCAGTGCCTTTGCTAGAGATAACATTAAAAGCTTTACTACCAGAAGGTGGTGAGTTATTTCCCTTCTGAAATACTGAATGCTAAGTGTCAAAAGTTCAGCATCCACAAATGGAGACACCTGAAACTAGTATTCACATTAGCAAATGTTGACCTTTTGCTCATGTGTCTCCCTAAAGGCATTTGACTGAAGAATTCCTACATGAGACAGATATTGCCTAGGGATTATGGACTCAAATGTCAGAAGTGCCTGAAAAACTTATTGCTAGTGAATCTGGTTTTGATGAGCCAAGTTCAGACAACCAAGAACTCATCATTCCCCGAAAGCATAAACTTGCGGGGTCTGTGGCACGAGTTGCAAGCTGATACAGTAACGGTTGATACAGGTAGTCAAAGCCAGGCCAAGAGCAGTAAATAGGTGGTGTAACAAGCAGCTGGTTTATAAGTAGAACTAAAACAAACAAACAAAGGTCAACAACTCCTCTAAGTTACTTTCCTTTTAGTAGAGATTTGCCCAATGTCATACAAACTGTCAGAAATCTCCTGCAGAGCAGTTTTGCTCCAGCCCAACACCTGTTAGGGGCTTCCTTGCTAATTTTTGGACAATGCACATAGGTAATACGGAAGGTCTCTGACAGTTACCTGTTGTATGGGGACAGGACATTGGTCTCAGGCTTTCTGTTAAGTGTTCCCTCCTTTGGAGGACCTACCTGTTTAAATACTGAAATAAGTACCCGTTTTGTCTGCTTTTTCACTCGTGAAAGAAAAAGCTCAGTGGGGGTCTCATATCCAGTCTGGAGAGCCGGATTCAGTCAGAATCTGAAACAAGAAGTATGTGTCGTTACTTCATAAAATCACGGTAGCTTTCCCTGACTTGCCTATACCTATCGGTACAATGCGGCGGAAAAAGACATATTGTTGATATGGTGTTATTTCATAATTTTTCTACACTGTTGCTCGTAGTTTAATTGATCCACTTGTATACATTCCTCTGTGGTTTATGCCCCCGTCATCATCTTCAGCTGCATAAATTGGCTAACTTGAAAACTGCTGATACAGACCTGTCATGGTCTTTTCCTTAGCTTTATAAATTATGTTTTCCAGGTGAAGGACATTGTGTTAATGGACATTCTGTATGTGCCTGTTTCACTTCAGACTGTGTTGTCTGAGAGATGTGAAAAGTCAAAGTGAACTTCATACTGCTGAACACAAGCAGGGAGAAAGATAACAACATCTGAGAAGCCCTACAGTATGAATGGAAAGTTAATGCAGATATTCATCACAGACCTGTACCCAGGTCTCTGTTTATATCTTTCTTACCAAGGAATGAGCAGGGAAAATGCTATCATTAATTTTCAAATTAAATGAGCCTTAATATTAGCTTCTCTAGCTACTTCTGCAGTGGGGTCATCTGCGTGGTTCATGAGGTTGGGCTGTCAAAACACTGCACGGAGTACTGAGCCAGGTAGTAGTTTAGTCAAGTAGTAAAAATTGAGCAGTAAGCTCTGTCTTATCCCTGGACATTAATGTGGGAAGAACTAGATTAACCTAATGAATTTCTAAAGATCTCTACTTTACCTAGTTCTCCCTTCTTCCCTCAGTTTTCTGTGATATGTTCATGTAAAATCTCTGTGTTTTCAGAGTTAACTAGTTGTCTTCCATGGTGTAGTTTCATTTTCCTTCCCTCTTACACAGCAGACCAGACTTTGGCCCACTGAGTTCAAGTAGAGGTAAAAACAAAGAGTGAGTAGCTGAAATACTGCCCTTGTTCACTCCATGTAAATCCGAGGTAATTACTAGAACAGGTTGAAAATGGAGTTTTCATCCCATGGGGATAACCTTTTAATTTAGAAACCATACCAAATGTAAAAGGGTTGAGGGAAGCAGAGTTTAAATTTAACGAGACATTTTGATTTCAGAGTTGCAAATTGTGTTTCACTTCAGTTACTTCAGTGTTTTTGTTGGATAGTGTAGCACTGTTGAGACAATCGAAATGAAATGCTTTGATAACTTTCCATACAGAAGATTGAGGAATCTGGTATGTTATCGTTATGTTTTGATTTTTGTAAATCAACATCACTCGTTAGAACAAAGATCTGTAGGAAACCTGTCAACCAGTTCTGGCATTTACCTGGAATAAATACATTAGACTGCATTTTCAGACAAACCTGCAGCCAAAGTAACCCAACTGATTTGCTGTACATACCTCAGAGTTGCTTCAGACTCTCACAAGCACATGTGCTAATGAAATCTAGTCCAATAAATCCATCAACATTTTTTTTTCCTGTATCCTTTCACCACTATGACAGTCATCTTCAATAGACATACAAATTACTGGGTTCATACAGTTTACAATTACCTTTTCTTTTAAGTAATTAATTGGCACTTGCAATAGCCGAATTTAGCTAGTTTATTATAAAGGTTGAAATAACCCTCAGTATTTTGTCTGTTATTCTGGCTTCTTTGCACAAAGGCTTTGACTGAAGACTGCTTCAAACTATTATCAGGTACTCAAAAGATCTGTGTTCTCTGTCACTGCCCCACAGAGAGCTTAGCTTATTTAGGTCTGGGGTTATTGTTAGAAGTCACTGGTGAATGAGATTCAAGTGAAGTTGGAAAGTGAACCATATTCATTTTTAATATCTAAAAAAGAACTAATCAAATTGTAAATACATGAAGTAGTATATGCTGAATTTACTTTTTCCCCCTATTGATCTATAGCCAATTTATAAGGTGCTTTGAAGTAGAATAGTTAGAAAAAAAATAAGAGGTTTTGGGTCATTTGGAAACATCTCTAATCAAAGAGATGCAGCTTTTGCATCTCTTAGCAGAAGCACTTGGGCTCATTAGGAAACCCACCTGTTTTTCTAGTATTCTGAGGTAGAGACGTGTCTGAAAACCTTTATATAATGCATATGAGTGATCTCATACTTGAGTCTTGAGTTCAGCAGAACTAATTCAGACACTTTTGTGATGGGGTTTTGCAGGGCTTTTATTTATTTCTTCATATCGTCACCACAAGTGACCTAAATTTGAAAAAGAGAGATATGGGGTTTAATTTCTATTCTTATTTGCACAGCAGTATGAGTGTTCATCATACTTCGTAGAATGACCAAAAGATTAAATTCTACTCTCACTTGCACAGCTTTTAATTTGGAGCAACTTCAAGGGAGTTAGTCCAGACTTAAATATTATAAGTAGAAGTAAGAAAATTTGACTCGGTATGGGTTTGATTTGGTTTCAGCTGTGGTTGTCGACATCGTAGCTCTTATTTGATTCAAAACCTTGGTTTCAGTGCATGAGCTGTGTGGCAATGTCCTTTTCAGATGGAAATTATTGCAGGACCATTTAAATAAAGTCTTAATCAGGTGCCATACAAATTCCTGATTAAGGTTTTTAAATAACAAACTTGAAGTTAAAACCAGCAGGGCATAAGAAATTCCCAGAGCGGTGAATACAAAATCATTAATCTGAACCACTTTTAATTTCTACTCGGAATTTGTTAGTGGAGTCGTTAATTAAATTGTGGCCCCGCTTTTTTAGAAAAGTATCTGCTGTGAATGTACACTCATTTTTTGCTAATCAGAGGTGTTAGGCAATAGTACTCATAGAAACAACCTGTCATTTAATCTTTTAATATGGAATAAAGAATCTTATGGAAAAGATTTGCTTTCTTATATATAGCAATTACTGCAACATGAGACCAGCAAGAACATCAGTATGGAAGTCCTAATGCATGGCAAATCACACAATAATGAAAGACTGAATGAGGGGGGCCAAGACTGAGCGACGTTCTTCCATATCCTTATAACTACATACGGCTCCCGTTTGCAGTGGTGTAGAGATAACAGAGATTCAGTGGAGTGATGCTGATGGAAAAGCGGAGTGAACAAGTTCAGAATTAGGACCATGAGTTTTCTTGTGTTGCCTTTCTCTTTACCAGCTGGGTTTGCTTCTGTTCCCAATCCATTTTGTAGAAGAAGCTATCCCGTCGACGTACCAGTTTGATGCTGGAGAGAACCAAAGCCATGCTTTGTATTTTGGGCAGCGTGTGCTGTATTTTCAATGCAGGGTGCACTGAGGTGTAACTCAACTGCAGTTTTATCGCTACTAAGGAAAAAAGCTCCTGATCACTCAGGTCGGTGGGGTTAGTTGTTTTGCTGAGGCTACCTGTATAATTGTATTGGTGATGAGCAGGAGAGCTCCTAGGAACCCAAGTCCTCCTAGGAGAGAGAGCAGATAAGGCACAGCATTAAGGTGGTAAAGCTGCTTCTTCAGGATGAAAGTAGCCTTGCCTGAGGCATCATCTCGAGGAGATTTGGGATTCTGTGAAGCTTGTTAGTCATCTAAAGAGATTAGGTGTTAATGATCTTTGGTGTTATAAATATGCATGGGAATGCAGATGAAAAGCCTGTCAATTACTGTTTTAACTGCCTCTGTGCTGGGCTTTGGAAAGACTTCTCCTATGCTCACCTTCTGCTACTCTTTCCAAGACTCTTCCACACACGTTTACTTAGTCTGGGGTGAATTCTCTGCCACGCGAGTTTGGCTCCTGTAAATCACGGGGGTTGAAGAGTGCTATTGCCATTCACAAAAGGTGGGGCATCCTGCAGCGCAGAATTAGGCTCCACCAAGCCAAATGAGATGTTTGTGCTGGCAGAGACCGTATCTTCGCCACTGATCTTTAGACTATGCAGAGACGGGAAGCGCTGTGATGCAGCCAGAATCAGTACAGGTAGTCTTAGCATCATCTCCAGAGAATCACAACCTCACGGACACAATGCCTTTCTGTAGGTTTGGGGGCTTTTTTCCTAAACTGAGACTAAGCAGAGGAGTACCAAATGGAAAATTCAACTGACTTTAACAGAATGCAAATTAAGAAAATGGGAAGGAGGGAGAAGGGATTCACCAGGAAGAACTAGTCGTTCACTGCAAGAAAGCCTAGCCCTGGAAGTCTTGTGCTGCATGACTTAAATCAATGGGAAAGTTGTCAGCTCTGGGCTAATTGCCTTTTGCCTGTGTTCAGTAAATGTGCATACCCTGAGTTTTAAGCGTATATTTGGATCCAGCTCTTTTTAACAAGGCACTTTGTACATGTTTGAGTTTTCGTAATCTGAGGCTCCTGTGAAGTGCCCACTGTACAACTTCAGTTTAGTTAAAAAGGAGTGAGAAAGCTGAGCCCATCTCAGGAGGTTCCCAACCACTCCTTACAGGAATGTCCCTGTAGCATGAATTAGGGGATTTCTTAGACTCTCCATGCAGCAAAGCTCAAACGTGCAGCTAAGAATTAAGATCCTTATATAGGTATTTTTACATATTCATTAATTTGAGGAAACAAGTTCCTTACAGCAAATAAACACAGGGTATGTGCAATGAATATTACATTGCTTAAAAAAGGAAAACAACATAATATGTTCTGTGTGTGACTGGAGTATCCCCAGTGCTTATTTTCCAATTAAGTGAAAAACCACAGAAAAATAGAGAATATATAAAAAGAGTATCTCTGCAGTCACATCCAGGATATTGGTAGAAGCAACTAACAATAATTTTTGTCTCACAAGAGTATTGTGAGAATTAACTTGTATCTGCAAAAATGCTTTTAGTTCTGGGATGAAAGACCCTGCACAGATATAAAGCATTTTAATATTTTGAACCAGTCCAGTAAAATTTCTCTTGCTATAATCTCATTCCCTTTGCTGGAATTACTTACACTAGGAGATAGAAATAACAATAAGGATATTAAGGACATTGTCTTTTGTTATATATGAAGGAAGTCACTGCTGCTTGTAACTAAAACCAACCTGTACTAGTGAAATGCACTTCTGCATCTTGACGGACACCTGGATCATTGAAAGTTGATGGGTTCTCATCTCCAAAGGTTAAAGATTAACAAAGGTCTGTAAGTAGGCTCACGGCAAGACAAGTGATGGTGGTGGCTTTCAGTGGCACCTCCCCGTCTTCCCCTAAAATCTGTATCTAAAATCACTTGCAAATCTATGACTAGGAGTGCTGAGCTGTATAGAGCTTAATGCATAGACGTAGAGTTTCGAGACCACACTGAGAAGCCGTTTTTTATGTTTGAAACTGAACAGGAAGAGCCTGTGACTTTTTATTCATTCTGTGCATTCCTTACAGAGGAGGGAGATTAACTTTACTGATTAATTAGTAAGCCAAAAGAGAAGGCGCATAGAAGGGAATGGAAATAGAGGGAGGAGAAAAGTTGTTATACAGCAAAGGAATCCTGAAAGATCATTCCAGACTAAACTTTAAGTTCAAAACACTCTATGTAAAGATTTTGCTGGATTTTCCATTGAGCTGTAATTTACTCTTCCGAATGCTTTACGCGGCAGGAATGGACGATGTTAATGTTTTGTTTCCAGGTGAATGAGCCATCATGCGTAGCCTGTGCAGTGGAACTGTACAAGCAGCGTGTTGTGCATATGGTGGGAGAGCACACTGAAAATCACAGTGATTGGAGAGAAAGATTTGAATGTGAAAAAGAAAGAAGGGGAAGGTTGGAAGTAAAGTGTGACAGACACCCTGTATGTCTACCTGTGGTCTGATTTCGAGGCATGAGGAAGAATAATTGCTTTGGGAGTTTAGCAAGAAGTCTTTACTGGAAGTGGTTACGGCCAACAACCCTTATCTGTGAGCACTGGTTGTCACTTATTTGACATGTAACTATTAATCCTCAGTAACAAGTATCAATAAACCATTCCCTAGAGAAAGCAGTGAGTCTGAAGCATGCAGGAGCTGAAGAAATCTCTTTTGATAAGCCAGACTTGATGCCCTGTGATAGAGGAGACTTGACAAGACAGGTCATGGACACAGCAAGAAGCTGGTATTATCTGGGTGGGGTTGATTTGACAAAAACCCACAGTACTGAGAGTTAGTTGGAGTCTTGAAAGGGAAGGAAATGATTCAATGGGTTTATCTGTGTCAGTAGATGCACTGAATGCACAGGTGTAAGACTGGCTTAAATGAAGGCTCTGTGTTAAAGGACTCTTTTTTTCCCTAAGTTCTTGATGTAGTTTCCAAGGAAGTAGATGGGGGTATTTCTGGTTAGTTAAACGTTAGGACAGTACTTGAAATCAGTTAAAACTCGAACGGCTTTAGGCTTTTTATGTTACCCAATATGTGACTTTTCACACACAAGTCAGAATTTGACAAAAATGCAGAGATCAGTAGCGCTTATGTTGGTCTCTCAAAACTGCAGGCAGAAAAAAAAATGTTAAGCAAATATGATTTTGAGCTCTAAATGTAGAAATATTAACTTTCAAGGTGTGATATAAAGTAACTAATCTTCTAGAGAGTCGGTTGATATGATATGACAGTGCAGAATTTTTATCTCATCAGTGAGTGATATTTTGCATATGAAATTTGCAAACACAATATGTTTTTGTCATATAAAATACAGTTAATTTTGCTCACCGCCACAAGGGAAATTTTGAGGTAATTTTGTCAACATGCTCTGTAATGAAATGAATTTTGGGGCTCCCAGGCTCAGTAACTTTCTCAGAAGAAGAAATAACACTTCTTAGTCTCACTCTGAAGGTTGCTGGCAACTATAAAAATCTATAAATACTTTAAACGTTAACATTTTAAAAGGTTAGAAATGAGCCATGAAGAAATTGGCTGGTCCCTTCTCTCATTTCAGAAATGTGAAAGAATAACAGCAAAGGGAAATGGGGGGAGAGTACTTGCAGGCAAGCAAAATCTAGAGAAAACTAATCCAGCTCAGAGTGAGGTGACTGAGTTTTAACAAAGAATGTGACTAAATCTAATCAGTTTTGCAAGGATGGATGATACAAGACATTGGCAGCTTGTAGGTATCACATCTGTCTTGAATGGCTGGTTCACTGGTGGGTATCCCAGTTTGTATTGCATTTATCCTAGTCGATGTCTGGCAGAATGTCCAAGGTTGAAATCCAGCAGCTGGTTTGGAAGGAACCAATGTCGTGGAAATGCCAGAGCATAAGACATGGTCTTTTGGACCAGAAACAGGCCGTCATTGCTATTCTTGCACATAGCTACCTGTCCAAAAGCAAACCGCCTTTCCTTCTGGGAACCTTGCAGCTCATGGAGAGTCCTGCAGCCTTCCCCAAGGCCTGCAGATCCCAGGCAGAACTGGATGGGGTGGGATTTTGCTATTTCAGGAAGGCAGAAGCTCCCTGCTCACGCTGGAGCCCAGCCAAAAGAGGGGTTTGTCTGTATCTGCACTGAAAAAATCAGTGCGAGGCAGTACAGCAGGCACAGCGCTGGTAAGGCTGAGGACCAAATGCTCTAGCGTTACTTGCAGCAGTGGAAGAAGAGGCTGTGCACAGTGCTACACGCCTGGGTGCGAGGGCAGGTAAAATGACCTAGCCTTTGCAGGGAATAAACTGCCCCTGGCTCGAACTCTAATCGCCCTGTTTAGATGGAGGCTGGGTGGAGGTAACATTAAGAACGAGGAATATCATATATAACGCTCTTATGTTCAAATGATCTGAAACATCCTGAAATGCCATCTAAAATAAAGGCTCTGGCATAATATATGAGCCACAAATGAAATGTTACCGGCACTTCTGTACTCATGCTACGCAGGGGACAATGGAGATGCAGGCAGGCTGGCTTTCTGCAGTGCTGTCCTCTAGCGAAAGGCCCTGACTGCTTCCGCATCTCCTCTGGAAGTTTGGAGTTTGTTTTGTGCAGCTTTTTACTGCACGGAGAGGTGCTGTAAAAAATTCTAATACGCAGGTGGGATGAGGTGAGGCCCAAGTATTTCCATGCCAATGTTACGTAATCTCAGGCAAATTAAAGTTTAATGATTTGACTTATTCAAGTTTTGTAAGCCACAAAGATAGCACATTTAAGTGCTTAATCTCTTTGCTCCATTGGTTTTAATTAAACTCATCTGCAGCTTATGAGTTTTAGTGAGCTCATTACAAAAACACACAAACAAAGCTTTGCTCATGTGGCTGAATTACACTGAACTCCCCATTTCTGCATTTTTGCTATTTCACGTGGCCTTGTGAAGAAACAAATTAGAAGTAAATCTTAGGCAGATCATTGCAATGAAGGTGTTACTCAAGTCATGATTGATCGAAGGGAAAAGAAAAGTGGCTACACTCTGATTTTTATCAGAAATATATCTTTGCACAGAAGTCCTGGTAGGCACGAAATGAGAAAGCAAGCACCCTGTTTTCATTGTCAGACTCTGGATCTCAGGCAAACGCTCTTTCCAGAGTCTGCATCTGATAAATTATTGGAACTAGAGTGTCATTTGAGGTGCCTGGATAAAGAGGCAATAAAAATATTTTCTATTTGTTTACACTGAAAAATATCATATACTGAACTGTCAAGTCTGAAAAATTGATGCTTCTGACTTCACAAATATTCAGCAGCCTAATAGAAATGTCAGATATGTGCAGTTTTGAGAGAGGAAAAGGAAAAATAAAAGAAAAAAATCAACCACACAACAAAATGTTCATTTATTTTCATCAGATTTGATTCTCCCTCACAGAAGTGATAGATCCAAAGACCAAGAAAGTTTATAGAGTTCTTTTCTTCTTGATTTCAGTGATTTTTGATTAAGCACTATAGAATACTAGGGTTGAGTAGCAGCTCTTTTAACATCACTAGTTCTTCTTGCTGAAAAATTGGTGTCACATGGGTTGAGATGCATGTCATTAAAGGCAAGCAGCTGAAGCTGTCTTTCAGCAAGTTCTAGCGCGAGGAGTGCATGGTTTTGGTGATCAGGTAGAACGATCCTGGCTATGACTGCTGCCTTCACACACACATCCACTGCTCCTAAATGGTTTTTCGGCAGCCCGACTCCCTCCCTGCTCATCAGCTGAGGTGGGGCCATGCCTCCTTTGACAAGATGTGTTGGTTCCCATGGGTGTAAATGCCATGCAAAGGTGAAGGTGGGCAAGATGTGCAGCTTGCAAAAGGGTTTACCTGCCATCTGGCTGCCATGAAAAGCACCTTCCTATGGAATCTACACGGATGTTGTGCAAGATTCTACCTCTGTTCACATGCAGGTTGGAGAGTTGTGTAAAGGGTGGGAAGGGGAGCTGTCTTCTACCTTTTCATTATTTTAAAATATTTTTTTGTAATTTACTGCTACTTTCTGCTTTAGAAAGGAAAAAAAAAAGCCACTTAACCTAATAGTGGAAGGGTTGAATGGATTTTCCATATGTTTGGCTGAAATTTTAGTGTATTAAATTACAACAAGTACAGATTACATGTGAATGGGGGAGAGGAACGGTAAACATGCAAACAGTAGTAAAAATGGGACTTTTGAACTATAGGGTCAAAATCTGGGAATGTGGAAACTGGGTCATTTTGATCACCATGCATACGAGGGTGGTCCTGGGGAGGAACATCAGCAACCAGTGGAAATTAGCATTTTTGCCTTATTCCTGAGAGCTGCCAGAGCTGGACACTCTGCAGTTGTCCTGTGGTTCTAGATATCATGTACATACAGTCATATACAGTGAAAAAAAAAAAAAAACAAGAAAAAGGTGAAAACTCTGGAATTAAAGCCTGCTAGGATACAAGAAAAAGTCTCATTCTTGCTTCTTTCAAGTTCTCTGGAAACAGACTTCAGTCCCTAGTTTCTAAAATGGCACAAGCCAAATTGGATCAATTTTATGATGGTCTTTGTTTTCTCTGGTAATAGCTTGGGACAGATTATCCTTTGGGCAATAGCTGTGTTTAGATTTAATTATATAATTAGAGCAAATGCATGTAAATCAGACAAACAGGACATAATCAGTTATAGGATTTTGTGGCAAACATACACGGTGCATACGAAGTACATGGTTTTAAGGTTCAACTAATGGAACTGTCAGCAACCATTAAGGATGATAAAGCTGCAGCTTTCAAGACCTGGCTATAGGGAACAGGAAGAATTGGGTATGCATTAAAAATGTAGACCCACCTGGCTGTTTCAGCTGACGGTCTGGAGAGGGCTGGCCCAGTCAGTGTATGTCCTGCTGCCCTGATAGTAGACAAAGGGACTCGGGTTTGGGGAAAACAAATTGCAGTGGAGGACACCTTGGATTTTGGGGGCTATTTATTTTCAATGTACTATTTCTAGCTCAGACTAATGTTTAATAAATTAAATTTCAAAAGGAGTGTGGTATCAGAATATTGAACTGGGTTGAAGTATTAATTTACTCTCTAGGGAAAAACTCATTTCATCTAGCCCAAGCAACCTACCCTATGTACAAAGTGCCCCTGGATTTAGGGAAGGCCAACACAGCAAAACACTGAGATTGAATGCAACTGTGAAGAAGAATTTTGTCCTTATTCAGTCCTAAATACCACTATTCCACATTTATGTTAACATTGAAAAAAGACTTGAAATGGCTTTGAATCCCAGGGTACCAAAAACCCCTAGTTATTCTTTACACACAGGCGGAGAATTGCATTGTCACAGGAACTTGTTTGCATGGATGCCTACTTTGGTCTTTGACCTAAACTTATTCTTAAACTTATAGGCTTAATAGGAGTTAAGTCAAAGCTTACAAGTTTAGAAATTACTGTCTGTTTAACTGTTACTCATTTGCTGAAAAAAGAAATTGGTCTTGGAAAAAACAACAGGAAGAAAGAAGCTGGTCTTGGATGAATGGATATTGTTGTGGGATAATAGTCCCTGATAGTCTGTAACTTTTGTTCACGCAAGCTAAATGGTACAACTTTTAATTACCATACTGCTCAAATAGCTGTAATGGATTACAGGATCTTTGTGCTGTTGAAAATGTAATTTAGTTTTTTAAATTGTTTTGGTGGAAACTTGTGAGCAGCCATACTGTCATTCTGTGGTTCTTTTGAATAGCATTGAGATTTGCAGGACAGAATGAAAGTACTGCACAGATTAGATATTGTCATGCTACAGTCATGCTATAAATAGTTGATTGGGTTGGCTTTTGTTTGTGAACTTGGGTTCTACATTGCAGCATTTTTGGTATTCCCTTCTCTGAACATTGATGGCTGCAGAGACACGACAGTGTGCACGGGAGTAGCAAATGTCCTTGCGCTACTGACGTTGCTTCTGACTCCCCAATCTGAAAGAGGGTAATCGCTGTGCAGTGGTCTCTGGAGATATCCCTAGCTGACTCTCCCGTTACAGGTAGAGCAGTGTAGTGTTCTTAAAAAATAGTATATATTACTCTTTGAAAGAATGTTCTAAGTTGAAAAATGTGTGCCTTGGACTTTGGGACTATTGAAAGGAAGAAAAGAAAATAGGAAAGTTGATTGAGGCAGGTTATATTGAACTGCCTGGAAACTCTGTGGAAGTAGTGCTTTTGAAAAAACAGCAGGGGTACAACAGATAAATAAATCAGCAGCAGAATTGCCAGCAACTGTCAAATCAAAAGCAGCAGTAAAACAGAAATACACAGTCAGTATCAGTCTGAATAAGCATTTGTTAAACACACCAAGGACAGACAGACAGTCGTGTGAAGGCTTAACGTCAGTGGAGTTTTCAAAAGACAATTGTTCCTGTTAATATTAGCTGGTTGGTAGTTAATGCTCTGTTCTGATGAATATGACTATTTTAATCAAATGAATAAGGAAAGAGCACCATGAAACCACTTTTTAGGAAAAAAAGCAGTTAACGTGTTAGTTGTGTTTGATGGTGTGACCCTGCCATCCTTTTTTCACTGAGTTTCCCATAACGGAGTCTGCTAGGAACTGAGACTATCAAGAGGTGACTGCAGCATTTAAGAAAGTGTCAGTCAGATGGGGACCCAACCTGGCTGTGCACTCGTCAGGTACTGCTGATAGCTGAAAACATTTCGTTTCCCCCACATCAATATTTTTCCAAAGTCAGTGGTGGTGGATTCCCTCAGTTGAGTCTGTACACCCTTGGTTCACGCACAGAGTACTGCTCCCAAAGGTGCTGTTTATTATTAAGATTCTAGAAGATGCGGAGTACCTCGTAGATCCATACAAATCCCATGCATGCTACAGGAATGACAATAAAACATAGAGGTGTTTAGTGACTGTCCACAACAAAGCTAAATTTGACAGAATATTGTTTAATGCCACGTGTGGATAATGGATAGTGTCTGTGACCAGTTTGTGTCCATAATTAGGTTTTGAGTTTTCTAGGCTACTAATTCTGGCAAGCTCTTAAGAACCTGGGTGTTCCCCGGGCTGCAAACAGGGGCTTGTGAGACAAATTTGGGCAGTGGTGAAAGGATAACAGCTGGGGGTTTCAACCACTCACCTGCTAGTGAATTTGGAGCCGTACTTTATTAAAATTAATTTTAGCTGGGTGAACTAATGATATGAAACCATCTCTCTAGTTTTTCTATAGTGACTCTCACTTCTGCAGGGCATCTCTTAATACACTTGCTGTAATTTCTGCAATTGGTGTAACACTGCAGGAACAGGCCACCTGAAATGCTCACAGAATAATCTTCCCCAGTCCTCAAACAGGCTGCTTTGATAAGCATGCTCATGGCGTGCTTTTGAAACAGAAGCCAGCAATTGCATACTGCTGCTGCCTTCATGACATGGGGAATATTTTATCAGATTCTTTTTAATGTACTACTTTGTTTTCTCATCTGGGATTACATCTGATAAGGACAATCTAAAACTTTCTCTAACAGTTGTGTGAAACTCTATGCAGATGTGTGCTTCTCTGTATGAAAAAAAATTCTCTAAAAATGTGCAGCTTCTAAAGCCAAGCCAAGTTGAGAGAAGCTGTGGTACCAGACGTGCCTCATCAAAGTTCACAGCAGTTGTGGCTTTCTTTTCCTTTCTCTCATCCTTTAAGATACTGAAGCAGCACACTTCAAGGGTTTGACAAGAAAGAGACATATATTCCCTTTTGTGCAAATCTGCTTGATGCTTATGAACACTGTTTGTTCTAAAACCGTATTAAGATATTCTCCTAGTGGTGTGGCTCTGACAGAGGAAAACAGAATGAATTCCACAGCAAGGGAAAAAAAAAAAAAAGAAAGGCCATCTTGCAAGTCTGTCACTCCAAAGAATACATTCAGTTAGCATTAATTAACACATCCTATTGAATAGGGTAAATGGATGAGATTCTTATCTGGAGCAGAAAAAAGTGTCCAAAAATTAAAATAGTACAGCAGGGGTATAGGTTTCCCTACCAAAAGTTGCCTGGCCCTTTGGAGTCTGGTCCAGAACCCAGCATATTTCAGAAATTAGTCTCCTATGGAATTCAAGGAGTGAAGCAACTCATAATGAGATCTACTAAATCCTTCTTGCAGAAAGCTAGTCAACAGGAAAATAATGAGGGTTTTTTCTGAAACCTAACATCCCACTTTAAAGGCTGTAATATTCCTATGGTACTAGGAGAATTTTGGATTCTCTTTTGGACTTTAAGTTGATATTTATGTCATCACATACTATACTTACAGGTTCCTCAGAAGTCCTCCTTGCCAAGATTTACGAACAGTTTACAAAGTAAATGTGACTTGTTTATTTGTACAGGGACAGTTACTCATTACACATCTCTAGCCATTCATCAAGGATGCATTATAAGTGACTCTGCACAGGAAAAAATGGGTACTTTTTCTGTACCCAAAAGCCTACAAGAAAGTTTACAAAAAAGGAGACAACAGGCAGATTCAGGCAAATGAGTAGTAGGACATGACAGAGTATTTTGTCAGCATCACTCAAAACCACAGACCTTAGAAAATGCCACTTTTGAAAAGCATTGTTTCAGAACAAAACATCTCCTTTTGCTTTCATATTAAGATATACAATAAATAGTATAAAAGCCAAATGGAGATGCCATTTAGAAACACAGAGGACTTATTCCACTCTTACAATCAAAATGTTTCAGTCTTATTGCTTTGTCTTGAAATGAAATTTGTCAAAATTGATATATCCTGCAGAATTTTTTCAATTTTGTAGAAAGCTCATTTGCTCCATAAAACTAATAACTGGATTTTTTTGTTGTTGTTGCCTCTTATGATCTTGATATTTTAGGATTTTGTCATCTCCCTGAGAAAAAAAGATGGGACAATACTCTGATTACTTTTATGCTATGAAAACCAGGTGTAAATGTACAAAAGTCGGGCAGATTATTCTGGATTTCAATTTATAAACCTGAGCTCATGGTTTGATTAACTTTACTGAGGTTACTTACTCTATTATTTTGGTGAGTTTTAATAGCTTTTTGTGACTAATCATATTTTCCATTAAAGCATGTGTCATCTGGAAGAGGTGGCTTTCTCTACATATTCAAAGTAGTATATAAAGCAACCTCTTATCAGTTTAGTAGAAAATACGTTATCATATTTTGAATATGTGGCAACTAATACAACATAGTAGTTGTGGTAGGAAAAATGTGTGGCTGAGAAATTGTTAAAAATATAGTGTTTGAAAACCCCCATAAATTACTGTCTGTGTATATATTCCTTATGTATAATAACTGCTGTGACTTTTGACAGCTGTTTTTGAATAATTTTCAAGGTTAAATTTTGTACTACTGCAGCTATGCATGTCTGAATATTGTTTATCAAATGAATTATTTAACAATATTTTAAATCAATTATCAAGTGATATATCAGAGAATATTTTTTTCTGCTTACTCACTGTACCTCTCCAATGGCATGAGCGTAAACAAACACATGATGTGCTGGCACAGATTTAGTCACACTAGCCACAGTACCAGAGATATACTCCCATTTGTAAGTGTGCTTTGCTACAAAACAACTAACTGAAACTAATTGGCCACATTATATAGTGTTTCCATGTTGGGAGTAAGCGCCTGAATCTTTGCCTACAGCCAGTTAGTGACTATTTTCTATGCATGGGTAAGTTTCCAAATGTTCCCCCCGACAATGTATTTCACAAATCTCATGCCTCTTTTTAAACAATGAAGAAAAGAAAAACATACTAGTAATTTTTTGTTCAAGGTCCAACTAGTGTACTTACTCTGCTCAGGCAGCAAGTATGTGGTCTAGTATGTGTGATTCCTGTAAGTATGAAGGAAGAATGTGTGTTTTAAGACCTGCATAGCACTGTGATTGCCGCAGGTAGCAGCCTTTGTTGTGAAGCCAAGGCGTCCTGGTTCCTCGGTCCAAGAAGATTCTTTACATTTGCAATGAAAACATACATTTGTAATGCTATTCTGTAATTTGCTATAGAGAGAATCAGACCCTGAACTTTTATCAATACTAATCCAACCGATGAGGAGTTCGTAGACTTCATTGGTAGCAAATGCTATGAAAGCTAATGAAGCCTTTTCCCTTCACATGTCAAAGCCTGGATTTAGAGTTCATCCTCAGTATTCAGATTTTATTTGTTTCTAAAAAAAGTAAGATTTAAAGGTGGATTAAGTTTTGTCATGACGATCTTGAGACTTGACTTTTCAGTAACTTCAGAATCTATATACACGTCTAATTTATGGATTGGGCACCATGGCAATGCCTGCCCTTCTGTGGTGGAAGCTAATAGCATCTGGGATTTTCAACTGCCTGTAGAACATTTCCGAAATGTGTCTTCACTTTAAACAGCCACAAAGGTGTAGTTTCTTCAAGGATCGTACCATGTAATTACATGGTTTACTTCTTCACATCGGTGACAGACATACTTCGTTTAGTTTTATTGAGTTCCCATGGTAGAATACAGGGTATTGATGTGTCTGCATCCTTGTAGCTCAGTCTGATTTCCGATCTGTTCCTGGGTATCCATCGCAAGCCTCACTGGGAACAAGGCTCAGGTTTTCACTGAAGTTCTGAATTGACCTGTGGACCCCTCCATCACAGGTATTGCAGGTGATGCTGCGGAGCAATGGCCAATTGTGAAATAGGCGGTTGGACAAACGATAGCAGAAAGGGGCATGTCAGTAGAGGCATTCCCATCCTTCTGCAACTGCTATGATAATGGCACTGTTTCACCATATGATTGCATTATTAATTAAGTACATTATTTCCTGTGTCTGTACGTCTCCTTTTGTTCTTTCCCCTGGATGTATGTAGTTATTATTTTAGTAGCACCTTAGAGGCCTAAAACACAGCAGGCACCCTACTGTTTTAGGTAGAGTTAATTAAGTTTCTCTGCTCTCTCTTTTTCAAGTGTTTCATACCTATTAAATGTGCATTACCTGGCACATAAGAGCCCCTGGCAACCATGCAGGACCCCTTTGTGGTAGGTGAGACTGTCTTCTCCCTGCTTTATAAATTTTGAGTAGATGAGCTGTTATGGGATGGCAAAGAACAGACTCAATTTTGGTACAAGCACTTGGAGAGGCATGAAAATTAGATGGATTAAGTCTATGAGATCCTAGCTGAGAATACATTGCTCTGGCAGTTAAGTTTGAAAAAATTGTTACAGTGGGTCACCTTTGGTACCCTTTCCACCACTGACCCAGAAAATACAGTCTAATGCACATACAGCATTGGGAAAAGAAGTCTTGCAGAAGAGACAGCTTAAATTCTATTTCCATTGGAATGGAGAAGGTGGCATTTTCCTTGGCTTACGTTTTGGCTAACATAAGTGGTTCCTAACATAAAACTACTGCTATCAGAAAAGCTAGGTTCATTTCTGGCAAAAACAAATTCATTTGCAAGTTTAAAAATTCTATTCTTGAATATTTAATTCTGTCTGCAGTGCTGTCCTACCCCTCAAAAAAACCCCAAAGCAACCAACCAAAAAAAAAACCCCACCCTGGAAAATGCACCAAGAGAACATGACAAGATATTTGACCCATTTTCAGAGACGGTTCTTAGGGATACAGTCAACACTTGAGAATTCAAAGGCTCAGCTGGAATGAATGTCACTCAATAACAATATTGTGAGGAGAGAGCAGAGGTAATTTCCCCCTTCTACTCTGGGAAATTGTTTCCGCTTTTCAGATATACCAAGTAGACTGATTTGCACCTTTTTTTTTTTTTCTTTTTGTTTTATTTATTGTTCTCTGCTGTTGGACATCTCTGAGATATAACCCACAGCGTACAGTACAGTGAGTAAAACTCCCTGTGGCTGTTGGAAGGACAGGAGCGTGTTGTTCTTCTACACTTGTGTTTTAAACAAACATTTGTTTTGTTAGTTGTTCCGTCCTGTTGGTCCTGCAGGCACACAGACCTCATTTTATAGGAAAGGATGGCCTCCTCCCAGGCGTTCAGGTGCCTCAGCCTCTCTCTGCAGCCAGCGGTGTATTGTTAGAGGCCCTACAAAATTTCATTTGCTAAATTTTCTATCCTGTGGTTCAACACTTTATTTCTTTAGTTTTGTGATGGTCACATCTAAGAATTCCCATGGAAGTCAGCATCCTGATAACACACAATACTAGATAATACGTTAGAAATTCCGGAGGGCCGGTGCCTAGAAGAGCTTAGTAATTAAAGAGACCAGGGGTGAGTGAAAAGAATAGAGTATACTGAAAGAAAACTAGGATGTGATGCAGTGAGAGAGGTCATGAATGACTGCTGAGAATCTTAGACTTCTCCAACCTAGTTATATGACCCTTTTGTAATCTTGCTAAAGTAGATATATTTTTTGAGGACCACGAGCTGGTTTTATCAGTGCTCAGATTCCTGACTTGTTTAGCACAACAAATTGTCCCAAATCAGGATCCACACAGGGGCCCAAGGGACTGTAGTTTATTTATTTATGTGTGTTTCTTCCTGCAAATACATTTGATAGACGGCCATTAAGTGGCATGAGTGAAATAGTAAATATTTCACTTTTGGTTAAAGTCAGGGAAAATAAATCTATATTTATGAATTTGGTTTTGTTTATCTTTCTAGCAAAGATAAATATATTAATTTGTGCAAATCCGAGAAGCAGTAAATAAGAATGCAGGCAACCTTAAAAGGTCAGGCAGAGTATGATCCAAATAAGATCTTCTGCATCATATCTACTTCCTCCCTAATGGGAAGGATAAGCAGATATCATACGGCTGCTTTCGTAACTATTTAGGTGAAAACATGGTTGGTTTTGGTAATAACATTACTGTCTTAATGATCGCAGTGCAAGCTGGAATCTTTAGAATATTTATGTCCCCTGCACACATAATAGCTTAACCTCTTCTAAATAGTTATGATTTCACTAATGAGTGGAAGAATGGTAATCCAAATACTAAACAACATGCCTGCTAATGTATTTCTTTTCCCAGAACAATAAATAGGCCTATCTCTCTTGCAATACTCAGTGGATGCTATAGTTTTAAAACTAGCTCCAGCTACCAACAGAAATGTCAGTTAAAATTTTGATGATTTTGGTTAAATCTTTCATTGTATTCTTACCCCTTCATGACCCAATGGTGTACGCTGACTGCAATCTAACAGATCTTTAGTGGCAACCTTTGAAGATGGACATTGGCATTTCTGGTCCATGACTACACCTTTGGCAAAAAGAATGAAAATTACAGGTCCTGAATGACAGACTTTTTTCAGCTGATAATATATTAACATTTTTCATACGTGGCCGTGTATACGTCCATATTGATTTTTTGTTGCTTTCTGATTCGTTCTGTGTCTCTCCTCTCCTGCCCATTGCAGTGCTGCTTTTCACTCCTGGCTTATTAGGTTGGCTGAAAGATAAAGCAGTGGAATGCTGCCAGCCTGGGAAATTATAAGGCTGCTTTTAGCTTCTCCTGGTGTATGCTCTGAAAAAGTTAGAGGAGGAAATAATGGCCTTCCGTAAAGCTCACCTGAGAAAGCCTGCCATGTAAAAATGAATCCACAGAATGAAATACTGGAAATGCCCAAGGAGAAGGATGCACAAAAGAACTTGGGCAGTGCTATTGAGGGCCAGATATCACTGCTTAGTAGACAGAGGTGCAGATCCTTTTTCTTTTTTTTTTTTTCTCTTTATTTTTCTCTTTTCTTTTTCTTATTTTTTTTCTCTTATTTTCAACTTTAACTTCAGAAAAGATGCAAAGAAATCAAAATAAAAGATTGATTGACTGGCTATGGCAGGCTGAAACCAAGTTCCTTTATTCTGTTCATAACCCAGTACAGATCTTTAGGTGTAGCTACACCATTTATTTTAACTGACTTACAGTGCAGCCTGTGGATTGAGTTCCAGATGTACCAGGTCCTCCTGGATCTCCCAGAGTTTGTAGAAACCAGGGACTGTCCTGCTCCTTGATACAATTGTGTATCATTTGGGAACCTTCTCATCAGGAAGACAACTGCCAGCACAGATTTGCAAAGTCCTTTCACATAGTTATCAAAGAGAATATCCTGAATAAGTCTACATGTTGGCTCTTGAATTAAAAACAAACAAAACACCTTCAAAATAGTTATCCTTCATGAACAACATACAAATCCCAACCTTGTCAGAATTCCTTTTCTCCTGAATGCCAGGCCAGCTGTAGACATGCATTTCAATCTGCCAGCAATTGTATGCTCTGTCCTCTTTTCTTATTCTTTCTGAAGATGCTTGTTAATGAACCTTCTCGAAAAGACACAGAGGAGGATAAAAGGCCAGGGCACTGGATAGAAAAGCAATGCAGATTGGAAAAGACAGAAAGCTTATTTAATTCTTTCTTTTCCTGGTCTCAACTCCCTCAAGTTATCTTTAAAAGGTTGTTTAAAGCTTACAGTTAAAACTTTTCTGCATTTAACTGTAATAATTAAAAGCAGCTAGGGGAGCATTCAGGTCCAAAGGGAAAAATGTCAAAACTTATTTCAACCACTGCTGGTCATGCGTTTGGGGACGGATAGGATCTTGAGAAGAGTTCACAGCTGCCTTTTTACCTTGATTTTTTTTTTTTTTTTTTAAGTCTGTTGTGCTTGAATTTCATTTGTTAAGATTTAAGGTCTTCATCTTGTGCCTGTAACTTGCCAACCCTCTGGATTCTAAATGGGCACTAATGACTCTCAGTAGCACCAAGCTGAGCTTATTTGAAGATGTAGTTTTATGACTCTGCCAGTAAAGTGAAAGATGTGGGTTGAAAGAACGAACTGGAGATGTGGGAGAAGTACAGGAATTGAAACAATCTTGATTAGGTCCTTAGGAAGTGGTACTGCACTTTGCATGCTGCTCGCCACGTGGATCACCATCCCAATGGGATGCTCAGGATTGACTATTCCTAATGAGAACATAAACCCAGGAAGTCTGGTATCCTGCCTACATCAATGACTAATTCCAGCCATTTAAAAAGGACATAAAAACCCCATAATGAATCTACTGATTCTGTAAGGGAAGGGAACTGCTGATGTGATATTCTAAATACCAAGATCCCAGTCGACATAATTCATGTTCACTCGCAGCCATGCTTTTCAGAATGGATTGTTAAAGCATTTTAATGCAGATTGAGACTGTTACAGGTGAATGTCTTCAGTTTCTTCCAGGATAGATGGAGGCCACTGGTCTAATGGTTTCTGGTCAAGCTGAAATTTTGATGTAGTAGTATCTCAAGAGCTCTGTTTATTCCTGTATCATATTAGATCTGAAGAAACAGGAAAAGGGTAAAATATTTCTGGACGATGGTCACTAGAATATGGCATACAGCTAGAGTAGGCGTTAGAAATAGGGCCAGCCATGGGGTTTAGGAACAGGGAATAGGGGACAGCATATTCACAGCTTATTCTATTCCTATTAATCACCTAGAAATAGGATGAGGTTGTCAAGAAGAGTGAGTGATTTTATTTCTTCTCCTCCTTGCTGCAGCTATGGGTTGAGACAGTAGAGTACTATTATGGTTAGGGTTAGAGGCAACGAGGCTCTGATGAGGGCAGAGATGGACAGGGGTCAGCATTGCTGTCAACATGCAGTTATCAGGTGACCTAATCCTGAACCTGTATCCTTAGCAGAGCTGCAATGAGCAGAGCAAGGAGAGACTGTAATATGTACCTGCACCCTGGAAAATATTTAAGCAGATATAGCATTGGCTTCAGTATAGCTACTTAAATACCCAAAGTCGAGCTCCAGCTCAAGTGGTTTGCTGGACTATTACCTGAGGTATCAGAATCATCTAGAGTTGCCAGGGAAACCCAGCTACGTGTTTTGTGCAATTGTTCAGTGTGAAACTGCCTTTCCTATTAACAGCAACATCTCTTGGAGTCTGAATGTGCAGCACAGGGTTTCCCTTCTGAGCTGAATTTTGTATTTCAGTTCTCAGCTAGTACAAAGCATTATGTAATTCTCATTTCCAAAACTCTGTAAGTACTGTATATCACAGTAGTTAGTATTGGGAAGTAAAATATTAGTAGAGCAAATACAGTTTCCTAATTTAAATAGATAGATAATATATAAATTTTCTATTGCATCTCTGAACAGGGAATGTCCACAGAGTCAGAGTGGCTGAGGTTGTATGGGACCTCCGGAGACAGACTTGTCCAATCCCCTCTTCAGAGCAGGGTCAGCTAAAGCAGGTTGCTCAGGACCTTCTCCAGTTGGGTTTTCAATTTTTTCAAAAATCAAGACTCTGCAACCTTGCTGAGCAACCTGCTGATGGGTTCTGGATGTGTTAAGGCTTTCAACATAAATAAATTAATCCTTGCTGTAATTCCTTGGAAAACAATGAAGTGAGAGGCGGCAAGCGTTTCTCTGAAGTGCTTGTTTCTCTTCTTTGCATTTTTATATGATGCCTTGCTTAGTCATACTATTTAAAACATCTTTTCAAAGAGCTGTACACAATTGCTCAAATTTATAAAAAAGACAGGGACCTGTGCGTCCAAAAAATAAATGATAGGAACCAACAGGTTACTTGCAGGAGGCTGCACTACTGAGAAGGCTTCAGGAGCTGGCACCTCTCTATGAACACATGGCAGTGTGTTGCTTTCTAGTTGTTCTGCTCAGTCTTATGTTATTCCACAGCAATAAAACCGGAATTTAAGAATTGTGCACTGATCTTTTCCACCAGTGCCTGCAGTACAAGTCTGCTGAACTAAGAGCAATCGAGACAAGGCAGTTCTGTAGGTTCTTCAGCCACTGAATCATGATGTTCAGTGGGTTTCGGGTACTGTGTCTTGTGTATGTTGCTAGCATTAGAGCACAGGTCTTTGCACAGGTTATTCCCCATGCACAATTTACCACATAAATCACCATTTATGAATAAACGCAGCCCTCTCACACAAACTGAGTGGGTCCTGCAAAGGCTTGATCATTGCAACACTAAAATCCAAGTGAGTTTTTTTAGTCAGACTATTAATATTTCAGTAGGGATGCAGACAAGTCCCTTTAATTGCTGATTTCCATCCACTGCCCTCCAACTGTTTCCTTACCTGCTGCTCAGAAGGTTACACATGTGGGGGTTTTTCCCCAGAGTTTTCTGGAGCTGAATGGCAGAGTACTGAGCTCACTGATGCACAGAGAAGCAGGGCCAGAACCCAGCAATTTTTAGGGGTCAGCTTGGCCGTGGCTTTGCAGCCAGGCTTGTCTGCTGCTCAGTCCTGAACTGCTTGTCCAGGGAAGGCTTCAGGTCACATACAGGAGCAGCAGCAGATCTCAGGACCTCCCTGCCTGATAAGGGAATTAATGTCCTTTATCACAGCTGCAGATGGATGCAGAGCACCGTGGCTTTGCACAGGCACTCCCTTCTGCTGCTCTGCAGTAGGTAGCGGACTCAAAATGCTCTTTGCCAGCTTTTCCAATGTCTCTCACGCTTTCTTCCGTGCCTCTCCTGCAGACAAATTGCTGATCCGCAGCCTGGGTAACAAAGCCACGGTCCCTTTCCCTGTTCAAGTACCTTGACATTTCTAGTGGCAAGAGTTGGGGGGGCTGTTCATTTTATATGTATACACATATCATAAATAATGACTCGCTAATTCCAAGGAGGACACCAGTATCAAATCACATCAGCTAAAATGAAGTCAGTCTCCCAGGATGCAAATAAATGTAATCTCTAAAACAGAAGCTTTCTTTGCTGGGTCCTTACGCCAGTTATACTGCTTACGTATTTATCCTGTAAAATACTTCAGGCAGGGATTACCTCTCCCTGCTGTGCTTTACTCAGCACCACACATACAGCTGTCTCTTTATGCAATAATTAATAATAAATCTTCTAGTAATCTGGTTACAACATAATCTTCAGACTGTTACTTCCACTATGTGTGAGATAAAACAAACTAACAGATGATTTTGAGACTCCTGAAGCAGTGTTAGCTGTTTTGGGGTTTTCAGTCACTTCAGTATGGAAAGATTTAGCAAGAAATCTGGATTATGTGGCAGAATATGTGTCTGTGTCTGCTTTTGCTGTTACGCTGGAGTAACCTAAGAATAACTTTTCTGAAGTTATGAGACTTTATATATAATCTCCTTAAGGCAGGAATCTTCTCACATAACTATGTATCATCACTCAGGCAGTGAAACTAAATAAACGCTAATACTTAGCTCTTTGTGGTTACTTCAGGCAGAACATAGGTCTTGTAAACCGTTCGAACAGCACCTCATTAATCAGCAGTATTAGCCTTATGTTAGTTATAAGTGATACATAAGCCTTTTCTGGGCCTCTGCAAAATGCTTAACGTTAACTTCCGTGAAGTGGTTGGACACCATACCTTGCCCATGCATTTATCATAAAATATCATAAAATATCAACTCAGTATTTAGGCAGGCAGCTCTCTATATGGAGCTCTCCTGCCACCTCTTCTCCAGCATCACGCCTGGAGGCTTGGAGGTTGGGTTTCCATCCGATCCATCAGCCAGCACAGGCTCTTCTCCTCCTTGTTCCCCTTCTTACACATCCTGAACTGTCCCATTTGCAAAATTAGGGAAGCCTGAGGGCAGGTCCTGTTTAGAAACAGTGCACATGTGCTTTGGCATCTTATTTGCAGGGATTGTCAAATGCCATGCCTGCTTGCTTTGGATAGATTTTTTGTGGGAGAAAGCAAATTTGAGTATTTGGCTGGCTAGAAAAGGAAAATGCTTGCATTTCTGAATGCATATATAACTGATGATTAGTATTCTACGGTCTTCTAATTCCTTCCTTGTGCATATGTACGTATACCACCACATATGTATACAGACAGGGAGAAAAAAGGAGAGAAAATGAAGCTGACTATATCCAGAACCCTGGTGTAAAACTGGTATCCTGGTTTGTGTACAGTTTGTAATTTAGGAAACTGTTATAACTGGAGTGAGGTTAAGGAAGGGTTGTTTCCAAAGCTCGGAGTGCTGTTTGTATTTGCTGATTAATTCCAAATGAGGGCAGAAGCACTTAAAGGAATACTATAAAGGTACGTTTTCTCTTTTCATTTAGAAACAAAACATCTGAGAAGCATTTATTAGCAAAACATCAACTCCATTTGCACATTTCTAAATAGAATATTAGAGCAACTGAATTTTAATTTTCATGTCTGCAATTTGTTAATATAATTACTGTACAATACAGTTAGGTGCTTTCAGATCTTTCAGTGTTAATTAAAAAGCTAATAACTTGAAAAGCTATAAATACTGAGGTAGAGGGGCTAGTGCTCCAGGCAGTTAATCCTTTATTTGTCATTTACTAAGGATCCTTTTACTAGAAGGCAAGGCTTTATACTGAGTGTAGCACTTTGTGATTCAACTCCTCCTCGCTACCTGGTAGATATTGCCACCATGCACAAGCAGTACAGCGTTTGATTCCCTAGCGCAAATCGACATATTCACAGCTAAATGCAAGCAGAAAACAGAAGAGATTCCACCCCTTTAGCCCATTAAATTTTCTTCCTTCTTTGCTTTCATTTCCTCTGCCCCCTCTAGACCTACCTGCCTATCTATGGATTGGTACTTGGCACAACGTGAAACAGTTCTCTTCTGGCTCCTTCGAAAGCACGTATCCAGCTGGCAGTGGAGTGCTTTTGTAGCTTGTTATGTAGGAACCATGAGAAACTCTCTGAAATGCTATCAACCACACCAAGAGCAGTGGTGTGTGTTTGTCAGAGGATGTATCCTTGCAGCTCCTTGCTGTGGCTGCAGCTCTGGGCCTCAGGGCCAGCAGTTCTAGGAAATACACTTTGATCAGCGCTCGTTGGAAATGGTTGAGGTATTTACATTTTCAATTTTGGAGAAAATTTTACTGGTGCCAAATTAAAGAAGGAAAGCCAATATTTAGAATTTCTTGCTGGAATCTCTACTACTGTGCGTGTCCTGAAACAACTCATTGGGGTTCCCAACCAGCACATACTTCGTTGGGACTGCCCAGGTGATAAAGTTCACTTTGCACCACTACGTTGGTCTAAATCGGCAGACCAGCATGCACAGGGCTAACCACAGCTAAAGGGAAAAATACTCTGTGATCGTCATGCAGTGTCTCAAAGTAGTATAATTCATGCCTTATTCCTGCAAACCACTTAAATTCTGGTAGGCTAGAATATGAAGCACTTTTTTCTATGCAGTGTTTACTCTTTAGTCAATGGAAATGGAAGAAAGATTTTATTTAAATGTAGTGATCCTGTTTCTAAATTAACCTTGTCTGGATATAGCCTGGTTTTAATAGAGTGGCTCGTGATCTCTGTTGGTAGGGGAGAAAAATGCTTTGCATTAAACATATTGTGGTCTGGTGCTGATTGTTTTAAATGTTCTAAAATAAGACATCTATTTTAACAGAAAATGGACTTGCTCTTCAGGTATGTAAATGAAGCACAAACAAATGAGGCTGTGCTACCTCACAGAAGGAAAAGTTGTGTTTTAAATTCTAATCAAACAGTAACATTATGCTAGATAACATACACAGCCGGATACACACACGCACAACACAAAGCAGCTGCGCCTGAGGCAGATTTTTAAAACAAGCCAAGGAGACAAACGTTGGAACTGGGAAACAACATTCCCTCTTACCAAAGACAATGCTTAATGGCGTACCTCAGCATTGTTTCAGCACATAGGCATTTACCTAACGGAAATCATTAATTCTGCCCAGCATTTTTGAAGAATAACTTGATGACGAGCTTCCTAAAAGGCACTCAAAGGAAGCACTGCTTTCTGCAGTCGGTTCAAATTGTTTAATGTTTGTCAAACTTAAATTGCATTTGAAGGATACATTGTGAGTAATGGATTCTCCTGCTATTTACACATGGGCAAGGCTGCACAGCCATTCCATGCTGCAGTTTATTGCACTGCATTATGTATGAGGTGGTTTTGCAAGCAGATACATAAACACAAAACGGGGGAGGGAGGAAAAACGTAAGAAAGCAGATTCGTGTATTGTCCAGTATACAACTGTTAGGAATAATTTAGAAAACATTTAAACACTCATATGTGCAAATATTTGGAACTGTAGCTCTGAAATGAGTTATTTACTGCATGCTTAGCAGAGTACATTGTAGCTTTACCATGAAGCAACTCCTCCTTCTGTTAGAATTAGCTTATAGCTACTGCACTGCTGTTACATGACACCGACAATTCCAATAGCCTTTATTGAAAATGGAGGGTCACATCCTAAAAAGAGCTACGCTCTTTCATTTCTCCTTGCTTTAAGGGGATTTTAGGTGTTAAGTCCATTTGTAAACCTGCTGTTCAAACTGTTAAGATGTAGGTGTGTAGCTAGTAAGAAATGCCAAATGGCTAAAAAGCACCCACTGTGCATCGATTTTCAACAGGCATTAGGGTATGCTCTGCTTAGGGATTTATTGGTAAGTCCTACTAAGCTACCCTCTAGGTAGTCAAATAACTATGCTATTCTGGTTGTGAGCACTAACAGGAGATGTTTAACACCTCACAGAGCTAGATTCTCCCAGGCTGATGGCACATTTCTTACAGAGTAGCACTTAGCTGGTCCAGCGGGGCCTCGTCTAAGTCAGCTCATTCCCTCGGTAATGTCAAGGAAAGTGTAACGGCTGATGAGAGTCATTGCTTACCCATGGGAGTCCACAGAGCTTACAGTCTGGCACTGCAATAGGACTAATCAGAATAAATTATCACTTCAAGTGAGGAAGGATGTCAGAATTTGGCTCTTTATCACTAGTTAGGTTACTGCCTTGGAACTTGGCATCCGTATAGCTGGGAATCACCACTGTGTTGATCACAAGACGTTGGCATCTTGTCAGTACAGTTCCTTGGCTTTGAGAGTATCATCTAGCTTGGAAGGGTTCATTCCTATTTCTTTCAACCTCCCAAATGCTGTGCTGAACTGAAGGTGGTTATGGCTTTCCTGGATGAGCTGTCATGCAGAGCAAAAGGAGATACAGCACATTGCAAACCAGAGCTACTATTTAGACTTTTTGTATCTGAATATGGAATCCAATGTCAGAATCTGTGATTCTCCAGGGAGACTGTCTGAACATGGACATGTTGTCTGGGTATAAATTGTTGTCTGTTAGTTCTGGAACAAGCTAACTAACGAGCACTGCCTTGGTATAGGAGTCAGAGAAGCATTTTATAAAAGAGATTGGAAGGGACCTGACAGCCATTACAATGAAAGATACCAAAGCTGCTTCTCCAAAGATGCTTCCCTCATAGCACGTGCTGTATCCTAAATGTCTATAATATTTTTAGAGGCTGCTTTGATTCATCACCTACCATACTGTATTATTACATGTTGCACTTACAGTCCACTGCTTCATATAACACTGTTTTAATACCAAACACATACACAGCCCTTTATAAGAATTAAGTCTTGTGAAGGCTGTGACGGATTCCAAGATGTTTTTCTATGATTTGCCTAAGATGGGTAGAGACATGAAATACTTTTTCTGAGCTCACTGATTCCCTTTGGCAGGGTTAAGCTTAGAACTCAAGATATTACTCCTTTCCCACACCTCTTAACAAAATCCAGACCACGCTGCCCCTTCTAACAAAGAAGCAAAGAGACAACTCAACAGTCTCTTGTGCAAGCTCTAATTCAGATCCCCATAGGCTCCTGTGACTATTTATCCTCACACGTTATGTCCTTAACTTGGCAGGAGAAATAAACGTAACCAGCCAAAAACATTTCTAAACTATACCTGGCAGGCTCGATCCCTCGCAGTGTTTCATCCCTTCGGTAGGTTGGAATTACTACTAATATACTTAAAAAATACTAGTCCGTGGTAGAAATAGATTAATTCTAGACAATGCTAATATTGTACACAAGAGCATGAGGATTGATAGTCCGTACACAAGAGCATGAGGATTGATAGTCCTTGTAATCTCTTATCTAAACATAGAAGAGCTGCATATGCTGTTCATAAAGCACTGAAATCAATCATTATAGTGGCAGACAGGTAATTGGGAAGCAAGCTCCTACTTATGCAGACCAAGAGAGGATAACAGCCTTCAGCAGGTTTTTTTTCAAAAAATTATTCTCTGTCTCAGCTTTCAAACTTCAAAATCTAAAGCGAGTCACTTAAAATCCATGTGTGAGCACTCAGGTAGCGTGACTTTCAGAACTGCAAAAACCTTGTATTCCCCACAACTTCGACGAGTATGAAAGTTATCCAACACTTCAGGTAGAAAGACCTAGAAATGTGGGGTGCCAGAGTTTGACGTTGATTGCTTGGTACCTAACTGCATGGAGGGTGGTTCAGAATTGTATATCCTGGTAACCAATAAAAACCAGCTATGTCTGCATGGCTCTAAGAGCAGGATCAGATTTTAATTAACATTTGTTAAGTCCTTTGAAATGTTAAGGCTTAAAATAATTATATGACTGCACAGCTCCATAATTTTTTTTAATGAAAGTCTTGTAAAGGGGATCTTGGAGCATTTAAGAACAACTCTGTTTACACATTCAGCCAGATGAGGTTAGTCAGAAAGATTCAGTAATTAGAAAGAGTTTGTTACTAAAAGCTTCTCCATATATTAAACATTAACAGAATGTATCTAACTATGAAATGAATTAGACCTAACTAAACTGTTGTATGAATTAGCAGTATTCACTCTCTGATTTTCAGATTAGTTACATTAATTTTAAATACTGCTTTCTGCCAGGAAGAGACTAGTAAATACATAATAATAAAAATTGACTGTGCCTCATTGAAATGTTGAGAAAAGAATATACTGCCTTTTTTTTGGTTTTGGTGGGGGTTTTTTTGTGGTAACTTATTGTAACACAACTTCCATTGAGTTTGCTTGTGTTTATCCTTTTTTATGACGACACTAATGATTATTTTTCTTAGTTTTTTATTGCTTCGTGAGATGAATGAAAGTTGTTTCTATTGCTTAGAGAAGCACAGTTTAGCTCTAATGGAAATCTATGCAGTTGGCAATGGTCCCACTTCTCTACACAACATTATTCAAGTCCTCTAAGCCCCTCAGTATGGTAGACCCCATCTGCGCTTTCGTACTCACAGAACAGCAGTTGTTTCCCTTATCAAGGCTTGTGGTTTGTTTTATTTTTGTGTGTGTGTGTGTGTTGGGTTTGTTTTTAGTTTGTTGGGTTTTTTTTTTACAAATTGTGATCAGGATCTTGGTCTTCCAAGGAGCTTGTGTGTGGGCAGATCTGCGTATCCATACTGCTCCTATGAAGTGTGAAATACAAACTGATATTTGCCTCATCACGTTTCATCTGAATTCTGTGGGGTTTGGCAGAAAGAACTGGTTGTCTGTATTAATGTTGCAGGTTGCGACCACAGCTTTTTGCACATAGGGTGAGCTGACAGTTAGCTTGGTAACAGTGGAAAAGCAGCAGAAGAAATGTGGGGTGGTTTTGTTTCTTTTTTTTACATCCTGTGATAGTAAAGCATCTTCTTTTAACAGACCGTGCATTATATCTTTGCTGGTGCACATTGCATTTATTCTCTGATGACTCATAGCAAGATTGCAAATCCTCTACTTTCTTTCTTAATGCAGTAGTCTTTTAAAAAGTACAAACAAAAAAATTCATGTATGTTTGCAAATTATTTGAAGGGTGTTTGAATAAGTTACAAGGTTTTAAGCTATTGCACAGTATGTGTTAGAGTTTGTTTCAGGGTTTCTTTGTAGATAAACAAAAGCTTTAAAGACTCTGGAAAAAGACTGGTCCCCTCCCCTCTCTGTCCTCTTCCCTTCGCTTCCTCTCCCTTCCCTTCCCACTGAAGAAAAATTGTCTTTTTCTGGAAATATTTATATGCTGTTCAGCACAACAGAGTCCTGATTTTAACATAAGGCCTTTAGATGCCACCTTAATGCCGGTCCATAAATAACCATCCCTAAAAATACCTGTGGACATGAATCTTGATTAAACCCCAGCATCTGTGTCTGCGGCAAAATTTCCTTTTGACAGTTCTTCAACTCTAATCCAACATAAACTTTTTGCTATATTACAGGATAACTACCTCCTACCATGATAACAATTCAGCCTTTTCTGTCCAGATATGTGCTTCTCTCCTCCAGGACACTGCAGGGAAGTTGGAGCACCAAAGCAGTAATTTCATGTTCATTTACTACTTCGGATCTGAAAACCAGGTGAAATTATTATCAAAACATCCTCTTCCTTTGGGTCCTGATTTAAGACGGCACTTGGCTAGGAGAACTGGAAGGGGGCTTTGGTCTCCACATGTGTTTGGGATGGCAAGGGAAACTGCTCTGGTATCCCAGGGTGACCGTGGGAGCAGGCGGTTCCCCTTCGCTGAGATTAGGGCTGTGGCTGTGACATTCCACATTTGACAAGGACTTAAGCACCTCTCTGAGGTAACACGTGTGCAGGCACGCTTGTACTTTATGAAGAGGGTTTTACACTTCTTTTTTAAATTACTGGTTAATTGATCATTGTGCTGGTTTAATCTCTCATTTTCCCCATCTGTGTTGGATGATAAAAGCTGCTTGTAAATGCATAGCCATCAAAACCATTAATATTTGTCAGAGTTTAAAACATGTAATCTCAAGCCAAGTACAGTCTTTTCTCTTTTTTAAAAGCATATTCTTTATAAAAGAGGCAATTGCATAAATTGTAGTTCTCTTGTGTAGAAAATCACACATGATTACTTGAGCAATTAGGTGCCAACGTGAACAGGGAGCAGCAAGGCACTCCTGGGAGTGACTTACAGTGCAATATTGCACAAGATGGTGCTGTTAGAGTAAGGTTGAAGGCTGAGAGCTGTTAAATGCAGGAGGTGAGAATTACTGCACTATAATTCGCAGGCTTCGGTGTCTTATTAGAATTATAAAATAGCCCTATGCAAATATTTTTTAAAGATGTAAGGCAAATAATCAGACATAACTGGCGCCACAGCTCAACTAAGGATCCTAAAGTCTTAAACAGCAACATCGGAAAAGTAAAGGAAAACACCTGGGTTATTTTAAATTGATTAAAATAATCAAATATGAGTGCATTTGAAATGTTTGCTTCTAGTTGCTTTGTCAGTTAGCCAGTGTATTTGCCTGTCACAACGTCTGCAGAACTCCCCTGTTCAGTTTTCTCCTAGAGGCATCTCTTCCCAGTGCAGGGGCAGCTGAAGTCCCTATAAAAACAGGGGTTTGGTCATCCATGTTTTAGGAGCTTTCTTACAAGGATTAATCCATTATATAAATGACTGAAGCAGATGCACAGTATTGCCATTTTGAAAGGTATGCTCTAGTTTTGAGTTCCTAGCTTTAACAGTCACTGTGCTGAATTTATACCTTTACCTGAAGTAGAACTCACCGAGGTCTGCAGTTATCTGTAGCCTCCAAATAGCAGACTGCTCCATTTCCCATTAAAATGTTAAATCTGTGCGCTAATGGCAGGTCAGCCATTATCATTACATATATGACCTGAAAATCAAAGCCAGCCCCTCTAAAACCAAACATGCTGATACAAGCAAGCACATCCTTATTGTTAGAAAAATACTTGAATTTCACCAGATGGGATCTCAATAAAGAGTAGTTAGTGGTTTGTTCAAGAAAGGACAATTGATGAGTGCTTTCTGTGAAAGAAGGGCTAGGATATAGGCTGAGCTGACGAAGAACTAAATCAACTTCAGGTTGTGTGGCTGTGCCAGGCAAGCAGAGAAGCCTGGTGCGATGTAATGAGCTCAACAGCTGCTAGGTGTCAATTTGCAACAATGCTATAAAAAAGCTGATTTGATGTTTTGTCTCATGGGAGATTCATATTTAAAACACATATTTGGATATTTATGTTCTCCAGAATGCTTCTCTAAGAAAGGTCAAAAAATTGTGCCTGACGAATAGCATAATTTCTGAGTTTATTTTTTGGCAAGTTACACCACTGGCAATTTGCTGGTTTTGTAAATAAACCAATATGTACCAATTTTATCTTTTTATTTACTTAGCATAAGGTCCAACCATGAGAAATATTGGCATCTTTGGCTCCTTTTTGGGTCAAAGGATTTGAAGTGTGGTTGTCTTATTTACTAAGTATATTATCATAGATCCAAAATTATCCTGACCCCACACTGAGGTTATATTACCTTTTCCATACAAGGAATGTACTACTGATAGTATTTGGAAGTCCCCTGTTTTTTCTTCAGTATTTATTTGGGCTGAAGATTTGTATTCTAAGGAGCATTGGAATATGAATCTCGATCTAACTGAAATTCAGTGGCAACCCTCAATCAGTTAGGCTCCCTTAAAAATCCATCTTTCTCTGAGCACTGCTGTAATAAGCCTAGTAACACTCCCCAAATTAGATTTCTCTTACAGTTATTTGGGGCTATTTCAATACTTTTACAAAATTGAGTCATCTCTTACAACGATATCACTAATTAAAACCAAGATGAGCAACTGCTTACACAGCTTGGTGGGTATGACTGCAGAGTTACTCGAGCACATGTTACAGCATATGTATCCTCTAGGAACATCAGATGAATAAAAGTCGTTAAGCTATCCAAGAGCAAATGTCAAATTCCTCACGCAAAAGCTTGACTGAACTCTGATGCCCGTCTGAGATTCTAAAAAGGTCTCCAAACATTAAACAGAAAAGGCAGTTTGCCACAAGGATTGATTTCATTATATCCCTCTGGCCCATTCATGGGATACTGCTGCAGCCTCCTACTCCGGGGTGCTTTGACCTCGGGATCCAACAAAAGAATTTAAGCAAGGACTTGTAGTAAGAGAGACAACGTTGCCATGGAAAGCTGAACAAGCCTTTAAAATCACAGCTTCACTCTACCCTATATCCCTGGCGCTCTGGATTTCTTCAAGCTTATCTAACAGTGTACATGGCAGGCTTTTATCTCCAAAATTTAGCCAACAAGTTGCTGTCGGTTTACTACTCTGCATCCTTCATCAGGCTGGCATTATGATGGACACCCAAGAACTAGATCTCTTTATAACAGTGACATAATTTCCCCACATACAAGTGTTTTGAATTACATTTAAAGCGCATTCAAAGGTATGAGGATTTAGCTGAGCACAGGTAGCTGAAAGCAACAGTAGTCATGGTGCCTACGTCTCCAGACAAAAAATGTGAACATTAATTGCCCTCCTTCAAGAAATTATAGCACACCTTAATTGGTGTTTTGGCTCCACAGGGTTGGTAAGTAAGGACACCCAAGATTCTCCTTATTGTTAAGTTTTGGTGATCTCAGACTGCCTGAATTCATCATTTTAAGTTACCAGTCAAAAGGCAAGAACAAACGGAGATAATTCTAAAATAAACCTCCCGAACTGGTTTTATTTGCTTCAGGCTTATGTAAGTTTACCACTATTTCTGCAAGCGTTCTTCTTGGGGCTATTGCAGCATTTGAATATTTTTGTAAATAACAGTCCTTGTCACTGAAGGTCTGAATCTACCTGCCAAAACGAACCAAAAATCTTATGTAAGCCAAGATGTTAAAAAGATTTTCCTGTAGCCAGAACTCTGAAAGTCTCTATTCAGGAATCCAGATTACTGAAGAGTGTTACAGAAATTGATTAAAAATATCATCAGCTGTTCTAGTTATCAAAACGATATCAAACTCTTCCTTATGGATGCGGATGTACCCACTGCACTTACACTGCAATTCTATTTTTCTTTCATCTTCTATTGAGCCCATTCTTTCTCAAGCAGGATTTCAAGGCATCCAAAGCCTTTTAAAAGAATTCAATATTTATGTTCAAGGTAATTGAAAAACAACGTGTTGTTTTCTGCATTTTTGTGTGGTCACTGCAGGACAAAAAGGGCTCTCCTGAGTCTCTGCGCTTGTGTCACTGCTATAAATTCTTGTGTCACTGGCATTAGCTTAACACAACGTGACTGATCTAATTAGACACGATGTGTCCCAGCAGCTGCACGCCAGCCTGGAAACTCAAATAGGCCCTTTCAGGTGACAGTAGCTTTGCATGGTCCTTCCACCCATAGCAGCTGATTAAAAACATATATATTTTCAACCTTGAAGCTGAACCCCTACCACAGCCCCTCGGGGGGGTCACCTGGGCCATTGTGACACAGTGTGGGGCACAGGCAGTGCTGAGCCCCACGGGACCCCCACAGCCAGGGGCAAGCTCCAGCCCTGCCTGCCCCAGCCAGGACCCGGCACTGGTGATGGAGCTCCACGAAAGCACTTCCAGCATCACTGTGGAGCCAACAAGAGCAAGCAGGTGGATCTCCAGCTCATATTTGCCCTTAACCCTCACCGGGCGCCGAGGAGCATGTCCATGACCGGCATCGAGGCCCCACTATCAGCAAAAGGGGACCAGAGCCTGCCGAGTGAATGGCTGTCACAGCCCATCAAAGTGAAGAAGCCATCTGGGGACAGCAGGGGCCCCGTGGCTGCCCGGTCTGGCTCCAGGGTCTGCAGACCCAGGTGGACATCACCATTTTGGCAGCAGATAGAAAGGCTGCGAGAACACTGGGAATGCTGGCAGCTGGAGATGTGGGAGCAGCAAGGCCAGCAGGCCACTGCTTCCCTCCACCCCGGGACAGATGTGATGGCCATGATCCAGAAGTGCCACAGCCACCTGGACTGCGAGGCACTGTGGGCCACCACACCATGCCGGCCCCATTGCATCCGCGTGTGCGTTCGGAAGCAGACACTGAACCTACAGGAGGCTAAGCTCAATGAATTCGATGTAGTGACAGTGCTCTGCCATGACTTGGTGATGGTGCATGAAGCGAAGCAGAAGCCAGACCTCACCAGCCCTTCCGCTTTGACCACACTTTTGATGATTGTGCCACCAATGCGCTGGTGTACAGGCACACTGCCCAACCCCTGGTGGAGACCGTTTCCAGGGCAGTAAGGCTACCTGCTTCGCCTGTGCCCAGGCAGGCAGCGGCAAGACACACACCATGAGGGGAAGTTTCTCTATCAAGAACTCTGAGCCCTCCTGTCGTGGTTTAACCCCAGCCAGCAACTAAGCACCACGCAGCCGCTCACTCACTCCCCCCCACCCAGTGGGATGGGGGAGAAAATCGGGAAAAGAAGCAAAACCCGTGGGTTGAGATAAGAACGGTTTAATAGAACAGAAAAGAAGAAACCAATAATGATAATGATAACACTAATAAAATGACAACAGTAGTAATAAAAGGATTGGAATGTACAAATGATGCACAGTGCAATTGCTCACCACCCACTGACCGACACCCAGCTAGTCCCCGAGCGGCGATTCCCCACGCCCCCTTCCCAGTTCCTATACTGGATGGGACGCCCCATGGTATGGAATACACCGTTGGCCAGTTCGGGTCAGCTGCCCTGGCTGTGTCCTGTGCCAACTTCTTGTGCCCCTCCAGCTTTCTCGCTGGCTGGGCATCAGAAGCTGAAAAATCCTTGACTTTAGTCTAAACACTACTTAGCAACAACTGAAAACATCAGCGTTATCAACATTCTTCACATACTGAACTCAAAACACAGCACCGTACCAGCTACTAGGAAGACAGTTAACTCTATCCCAGCTGAAACCAGGACAGATCCAAAGAGATCTATGTCCTGGTTGCCGAGGATGTCTTCCACAGGCTGCAGGACCCCAGCTGCCAGAAACTGGAGCTTTGAGTCTATGGGGCCTTCTTTGAGATTTATGGGAGCAAAGCGTTTGACCTTCTGAACTGGAAGCAGCAGCTCAGAGTGCTGGAAGATGGTAAACAGCAAATCCAAGTGGTGGGCCTGTGGGAGGAAAAAGTCACCAGCGTGGAAGATGTCATCAAGCTAATTGAAACAGTTAGCAAGTGTCGCACATCAGGCAAGACCTCTGCCAACACTCACCCCTCCCGGAGCCATGCTGTCTTCCAGATCATACTCAAAGAAGAGATGGCATTTGTACGCCAAGTTTTCCTCGATTGCTTTGGCTGGGAATGAGCGAGAAGCTGAGATCTCCACTGCAGACAGGCAAACAAGGCTGGAGGGGGCTGACACCAATAAAAGCCTCTTGGGACTCAAAGAGTGTGTCCGGGTATTGAGGCATAACAGAGCCTACACCCGTTCAGGGCTAGCAAACTCACCCAGGTCCTGAGGGACTCATTTATAGGGGAAAACTCTGTACCTGCATGATTGTCACTGTCTCTCCAGGAATGACATCCTCCGAGCACACCCTTAACGCCCTACGGTATGCCAGCCATGTGAAGGATCTGGTGGTGAATTTAAATTCTCTTGGACAGCCCTGTCAGGAGGTATTCAGGTTCCTGTGTCAGCTGAAAGATGTGAAGAAACGGTGGACTATGCAGAACTGTCCCAGGACAGCAGAGTTACAGCTATTTGGGGTTCAGGCAGACAAGGAAGTCTCCCCTCAGTTATTTACTTTCAGTACTGGGGGGGAAACACAGAAGAGAAAAGAGGTGGATGAGAACATGCTTCTGGAGAAGCATCGGGAATGTCTGCAATGGTTTAAAGTATTCTTAGAAGCGGCTGGGGAAATAGACTACGATGTAGATTTTTACGCTGCACAGTTTGAATCAGTTCTGGGTCAAAAAATTGGCATCCTGACCAAGATCCAAGAAAAAGTCAGATTATTCCGGTCAGCTCTTTGCAAGGAAGAACAGGGCAGCAACCAGAGCTGCATGAAGAGATCCCGTATGCCGTAAGCTGTGCTGGAGACCCCTGAACCCTGAAACTGCTGGAAAATGAGAGCTGTTATGATGCCACTGTGTAAACTACCCCACAACTCAAATGCTTAAAAAATCTTAAATAGTGTCTCCAGGGATATTTTGGTTGGTTTTGTTCTTGAAAATAGTGAGTTAGACACATAGGAAAATACGACAGTGTTGTTTCCAGGTATTTTTCACTGTAGAAAGCAAAAATGTGCAGTTGTGAGGATCTAACTTGTAGGAAAAGGCAAGAATTTACAAAAAAAGTACCTCACTTCATCAGGGCAGGTTTCCTCCTCGTGCTTGTTATATATATACACATATACACACACACATATATACTTGCCTAGATGGAGCCTGCTTCAGAGTTGTGTCAAACTGCACCAAAATGAAAGTCGCGTTCCCAGGGTAGGAGGCATTTTGAGTGATTTAAAAGGGCATTAGAGTGCAAAGCACTGTCATTTCTGAGTGTGATATATTTGGGAAATTAGGGTTATTTTGTCATGGTATAAGCAGTGGCTTTTTTATAGCATCAGCTCGCTTTTTTTCCTCTCTCCCTCTCTATCTTTCTTTCTTAACTGTATTCTCAAGAGACATTAAAAGAAAAAGATGCTAGAACCTGCATTCATAAAAATCAGACTAAAGATCATGGCACTTGCCTGACCAGTGGGGAGAAGATACGCCTGCAAGGTTTGCAGAGGGAAGTAGGAGAGTCAGTGCCCTGTATCAGAGGCCCAATGAGGGGAGATTTGCCGGATCAAAGGGTCAGAAAAGCTGCATCCAGCAAAGCACCATCAGATAGCCCGTATCAGTGCGACAGTGGCACGCAAGGAGTGGCAGCCCCAGACTGGTGCATCATCCCTGATGGGAAACCCTGCAAAAACTGCTCTTGGTAGAGAGGTCAAAGCATCAGACACGTATCTATGCTTATTACTCAATTTGGAAATTAATTAGTATAAAATATTGAAAAGATAACAAATAAGTGGAAGAAATTAAATGGTATAAATCATACCTAATTAATTGATTACAGTCTCCCTCCATTTCCTCACACCATCTGAGCTCTCTCTGGCTGTTGGTCCCATCCACCAGTTTATGCGAGTGAACATTTTAAACATCTGAAGTCTGCTGAAGCCAATGGAAGAACTTCAGCAGCCTTTCAACCAAGCCAGAAACTTGTTTTCGGTGATGAAATTATGAGACACCAAACGTTGTTTAAATGCTGGTCATCTCCTAGTAATAATATGCTGTGCTTTTCAGCTTCAGTGCACTTTACAAGCGTTTATTTATTGGCATCCTGCTTGTTTTGGCGTTCCTAGTTTCAGCAGCTTGTAGTGTTCAGAGATGCAATGAGACATAGGTAGTACTTGCCAGATTAAGATAAAAGTGTGTTGTTTCCAGCAGGGATTTACCATGAAAGGGTTTTTTCTTTTTTGAAAATCAACTTCTTTGAGGTTCCTTCCTTAGCATTTCTCTTCGATTCTTGTGTTTGAGGTGCTGGATATAGTAGAGCAGCAGGTTGTAAAGCCCAGATACCCCACCATGGGGTACAGTATGTGAAAGTACACTGGCTCCACAGTCCCTTGCCCGGAACTTTCTAGCAGGCTCCCTTTTAGTTCAGTGTAGGAAGTGTTTTCTACAAAAGGCATGTGATAGATTCACTCTTTTGGCTGCCTGTGGTCCTTACTCCAGGTCTAAGTCCCCGCTGTTTACATGCTGTGGCCGTGCGTTAGCTATAAATCATGAGCATGAACTGTTTTGGCAAAAAGGGTTATGAATTAATTGAGTTGGGCACAGTTCTAGAAACACAGTTTTAATGAGCTGGAACAAAGTCATACCAGGGCGGGATGGTTTGCAGTGAGTAGGAAAATGAATTTTATTTGCTCTTTGTTTATACTCACACATTCAGGAGGCTGTTTGCAACTAAGCTCAGAAGGTGACTCATGAGCACACCCTACTGCTTTCTAAAGCAGATGCAAAAGGAATTAACTAAATTAGCCCTCTTTTCCATTTTTGTCATTATGCGAGGTGTTGATTAACCTCTTTTCCCTCTTTGATGATCTTCATTTGCATATTTTCCTTTGCTTTCTAAACATAAATCCTGTGTATGTAGAGTGCAGAATCCCTTCTTCCTATTACCTAGACTTTAAGCATGACTTCTGCCTGTTTTCAATGAGTTTGTAGCCACAGAATACCCCTTTGTATTTTGGGTTTGGAAATGTAGTTTAAGCGCATTTACACGTGTCCACAGAGCCCAACCCATAAAGGTTCACAGATTCAATGAAAATTCATTCTAATTTTTACTGGCCAAGGGCATGCCTTTGTAACGAAACCAGAATCAGGTAAGCGTGCTGGGGTTTAGGTTTGCATTGCTCTGGTGACCATGAATGTTCAATTAAATAAAGATCCCTAATTAATTATAGTGAGGTCAGCTGTTCACTTAGCCTGTTAAACAACTGAAACACTGTTATGGGATGAGTTTTTGTTTATAACTGATTGTAGCTGAATGAACAAGAAAAACAACCATTATATAGATAGAACCTGGCTAATCTAATAATTTAATGCCTGACAATTAACCATAAATACTGCTATTCTGTTATGCTGCAAGGATTTAAATCTGTTCTCTTCCTACCTGAGTCATTTCCAGGGGAGATTTTATTGTTGGCGAGACATTATACTTAGGAGCTCTACATCCCACCCCGCCAATACTTCGTATGCCGCTGCTTGACCTCAGTGTTTCATAAGGACTGAACACACACACTCAGAACCTCCTCTGTCAACAAGTGATAGTAGTTCCCATTGCAACTATATAGCGAGATAGATAGACAGGCATAAATATATATGTTGGTAAAATTTTCCAGCTGCTGCCTTCCTAAATCTGACTTTAGAATAGCTTCGGCTGTAAAATACATTCTTATTTTCCACACTTCCCTAGTGTTTGCCAGTTAATTTTGTCAGAGCAGTATTGCAGTGCCTCCATAGCTTGATTCAGTCTCTGCTGAACTCCTTGTTAGATTTCTTTATCGCTTGTTCCAACTCTTGCTTGTTCTCCCTGTGCAGTCCTCAAAGGTTTGAGTTCCCTCAGTCTAAAGCATCTGAATGCCCGTATGCTCCCTTGAACAGGCAGGACAGTTCAACCCATAACATGTGCGTCAGCTGAAAAATAAAATTGATTCATCCACAGTTTTTTGAAACATTCAATTGCTTTGCCCTCTGCTCTCACATCCACTTGCCTTCCCATCTACTCCTCCTGTTCAAACCGCCTTTCTAGCTGTGACTCTCCATACCAGGCAGTCAGCAGTAATATTGTTGCGTGTGTCTCACAATCTTTCCTTTCAAAATTTCTGCCAGCGTTGCCAGCTCTCGCGTCTCACAAAACACCGGTTTTTTTCATTCCTCTTGTATCTTCTAGAATTATTTAACTGTTGGAATCATATTGGTTTGGGGGTTAATTAATCTTTTAGACCTTTTGGTAGCAGAAATAAACTTGGAAAGGTAACAATCTAAATGCTTCCAAGCTGGAAGACCATGCTGAAAAAAATATTTACAGAAAGTTAATCTTGTGAATTTTGGAACCAGAAATAGGATGTTTAAAAGCACGACTTTGGCAGTACAACTCTGCTTAAACCTTCCTGGCTCAGGCACTTGTGATCAAGCCTGTGCAAAGGTAACCCCTTTCCTCAATACCTCTGATAACCAGGTGGTTCGTTGACCGTTTGAAGACATCATTTTTGGGCTCTGCTTCTGTGGAAGTCCAGGGGAATGAAGTAGAAAGCTGAGCTCAGGGCCCAGAAAGCCCACAGCTTGATGTGGTTTTAGGAGAGCTCACCCGGGGCTTGCAGCAGCTAGGACAGGAGATGGCCCCACGCTGCTGTAGGAGGGTGGAAGGGCAGAGCTGGGTGAAAGAGGCAGGCACGAGATCTGCTGGCTGTGTGCGTTGTGCGATAGAAAACGAGTGAGGTTCAACCCCAGCAGGACCTCCAGCTTCCCAAACTGCAGCATCTGGAGTTTCTAGTTCAGTTCTGAGGTGTCAGTCCAAATGGGAGCTGCAATGAATGGATCAAAATAATCTGTACCCTGCAAAGACAATCTGGGAGAACAAGATGCCTTCTGGTACTGCCTCTGCAGCAGGCAGTATGCAATTTGCTCAATTTAGCACCAAGTAAGCATGGCTGAATTTAGCCCTGTATTTTTGGCTTTATTATTATCTGAGTATTACAGCTCAGCCTATTATCATGAGGCTAACTCACAAGGTTTTATTCAGATTTTTCTCTGGTTTTCTGCTCAAACAAAGCCCAAGGCAACTGGGATTTTCCAGACTAGAGAATGACTGTTGTCGCTAATAATAGCTTTAGTCAGCAACATATGTTTAGTGATGCACATCAATATTTGTACTTTCACAGATGCTAAGATTTTGCGTTTTTGATTTAATTGTGTCCAGGAGCATGCTTTATCTCCGTCCTATAAAAGTACATGTGAAATACTGAATTTTTATACCTACATTTCCCAAGCTGAAAGCCTTTGGCTGAAAATACCTCTGTGCTATCAGGCAACGTTACATTGCAAACCATACCATTTCCTACTTTGTACAAGAATCCCATGAATCTTTGAAATATGCACCTCAGCTATGATTTATGAGGTATTTCTCTCATTTTCCTTTTATTTTTCTACAGAAGCAGGTAATATCTCATAGGGTATGTTGAAAGACTTTATGTTTTGAAGCAATTCACCTGGTATTCTGCCGCCTTTGCTCCTTTAATGCTACAAGCAATATGTGATGGAAACAACGTTGTTATTCCTCAGATTGTTCCTTGAATTTTTCTCTTGTTTCTGCTTTTATATTGAGTCATTCTTCTTCTTGTGACCCCCCAATCATTTCCTCAGCAAGACACTGGGATGTGACATGTGAGGAGATGATTTCAAGTGAAGAGGAAAAGATATACCGGAGAAGAGGAAAGCTGAGATGCAAGGACATGCAAAACTTGCAGTACTTTGGTAAATAAGCACAGAAATGTTTAAATCTGCATCACAATGTTGTCCAAATGGCAAGCACAGTCTTGTCTGCAAACTTGAAAGAAAATTCCTAGCAATTCTCTCAGGTATTGGACTGGATGGAGGCAGCTGTCCTCCTCAGTGTAATATTGTGGGGTTTTTACTGAGTAGGTGCAATCAAATCTGCACGGTAAAGGTTTGGCATTTATGTACGTAACATTGGTGGTTTTGTTTGAAAGAACACCTCTTTGTGCGTACAGTTCAGGTGTCGTCTATCCAGAAGTTATAAATGGTCTCCTTCACATTCTGGATGAAAGAGGTTTGATGTAAACCTACCATGTGGCTTTTCTTATTTAGAAGACTTAGGTTTTGCTTGAATTAATTTATGTCTTCCAAACTCATGGTAAGAAGCAAAAAAATCAGGAACCTCCTTCTCCTTGGGACTGACTGGGGCCAGGCTGATGACAGCACTGTGCACCAAAACGCTTGTCCACTTTTTCTAAATCAGTTGGTGACAAAGAAGCATTTTGTTTCTTGTCTTACGGCTACAAATAGGCTCCTACGACCACTGAGCACAGACATTTTCTCTCAGCAGACTGTGTTCTTGATATTGAGGAATGGAACAGTAGCTGGTGAACAGCTGCTGTATAATCACCTGCCCAGTTTCCTCTGTGTCTTGTCCTGAAATTGATGTTTAAACTCATTCTGATTTGTTAGACTTCACTGGTTTTGCTCATCACCCGAAAGCTGACTCTGCACAGGTCGTGCTTACAGCTGAGCAAAAGGGTACCATTGCTGGTCTGGAGTTTCTTATATTGTTCGCAGTCTAATTTACATGATTTTATACCAATTTCAAGCAGTATTAAGAACCTCTTGAAATAGGACACTGGAGCTCAGACTTTGCTTGGGTTCTTACTCCCTCTTTCTGCAGACTCTCCCTGTCTTTTGCTGCTGCGGGATGTTGCCTGTGAAGCCTCTCCCTCATTCCTTGTCTCTCAACAAATTACTGCTTATAACCTGGTCCTTCCCTTTTGGTGAGTTCATACATGCCATCCTCCATGTTATCGTTCCAAAGTGAGGAGAACAAATACACCACCCTTCCCTTTGAAAGAAAGAAGTCTAAGCAGAAATGTTTCCATCTCTGATATTTCTCCAGTTAAGCCTCCCGCATCCCTTTTTCTCCTGCTTGTGGTAACTTTTGGGTAGTGCTGCTATTCTTGCATGACCAATTTGCATAAAGCCATAGGAAAATATCTTTTTTATTTTGTTTAAACTGGCTTTTAAAATTTTTGTGTCTAATTTGATAGATGAAAAAACAGAAGGAGGTGCAAGACTAATGTTTAAAAAAGTGTCATGTGTCAGTGAGTGCCCTGACTCTACACTTTTGACTTAGCAGCTTTGTGCAATGGAGTTTGAAACTACCAATAACTGTAAATATAACCCATTTTTATTGGCATAACAGTGACATCTATTGTTTGATATTATATACATCTGTACCACTCAGCAACTGCCTACAGGTATTGAACTGATCTTTCTCAATTTCATAAGATGCAAGCATGTAAAGTCAAATTATTGATTCAAAGGATTATGTAATAACACATGTAGTAATGCCATTGGACAGCTATGCAAAATTAAATCTAATTTGTTTTGTCACAGCCTAATTTACAGATCAGTGTGGACTGATGCACAAAGAGACGCGCCTCCGATTTCTGAGCGTGTTGGAAGATGTTGCTTTTATGAAGCCTACGCACCAGCCACGCTGCTGGCAAGGCTGCAGCGACGCTGCGTCTTCCACACTGTGGATAGTCAGAGACTGGCAACACCCAGCAGCAGATTCTCCCAGGAAAACTGCCTTTGCATTGACCCCCAGTGCAGCTTCTGCCCCTCTGCAATCCTTGGACCTAACCAAGGGAACCCTGAATATTCAATTGCAGGCACAGGCACGGTAGGCAAGTGGTATAGGCAAGGAGTGAAAGACACCATTATTCAGTTACTTTTCACTGAGCATTTTCTGCAAGGCAGGACCGCAAGCCAGCGCTGGGTCTTACCCAGGCTACTAAAGCTGAACTCTTACAAGACAGCCGCAGGGTTGTATGACGGCCGCAGTATGCCAGGTACTTGCTCCGGGTATTTTCAGACCAGTTCTTGCACTGGAAACAGAATTCCAAAGCATCAGGCTGGGGGAGTTAAAAGAGAGTTACTTTTCTTTAAGTCCTTTCTTCTTGCCCTCTCTTGATTATCTTTTCTACCTCTCTCTCTCCTTTTAATAGAGAATACAGAATTCAAATAGGAAAGATTTTAATATAGCAATAATGAAATACAGGGGCTATCTAGTGTGTCAGATACTGTAGCTGATTAGACTTTCTGATTCGTGGCCTAGCACTCAAGGGAACAGCAACTGTCTCTTTACTGCCTTGTCTATGAAAACAGCAGAAGGCTATGTATGCTCATTATTATTTTATGTGATTCTGAACATTAGAGGAGAAGTGGAGAGAGCAGAGCTATAGAAAGATATTTTTAATAATTTTAATGGAATACCCTGTTTAATTCTTATATAAGAAAACTCTGGATAAGCAATTACTCTCAGTAAAAATATTTGATACTGGTAAATGAAGCAACATAGTTCCCTTCTTTGTAAGCCATAATCTTTAATATAAAGACACAGAAATGTAAGAAGCAGGGGTAAATGGAACACATTGCCTATAGACCATGCTGTGAAGATAGCACTGAAAAATGTGCTAAACATTCAGCTTACACTTAGAGTTCACTGGTGTACATAAATGCTCTCTTGAACAGCCATAGCACATTCCTAAACTGAGGGTATAAAAAAGGGCTATGTTGTGTAACCCACCAGGCTTACCATCGTTCAAGAAAGAAGAGTAAATAGTGGCTTGTCCTCCACAGATCTGTACATAGATGGACTTTTCAAACCTCCGTTCAACTGTAAAGGCTGCAGGATGAAATATTCATATTAAAAATCTTGGATTAAAATCTACATCGCAAGTTTTTCATGTATTGTTCTCCACAGTGATGTAAACTTGCATCTAATTTCCTATGTTCAAGCCTCCCTTTTCAGATGCTTTCCACATACTAGCACCCAGCTGCAAAATAACAGCAGCTGTGTTTCTACGGGCCCGTGTTGAACTTCTGTGCTTTCCAAAGAGGGAGAAAAACAAATGTTACAGGAACAAGTAATGCAGATTTCATAAATAAACACGTTCTGAAGGTCTCACTGTTCCCTCAGTCAAGAGGGAAAAGGAGTGTATATAATGAAAGCTCTGAGTATGTGCAGTGTCGTAGGGGCTAGAGATGCAGACACACACCAAACCCCACTGGGCTAGATTTTATGAGACGCAAGCATTCACAAAAGCAATGAAAGATGTTGTCTGTCCCAAAAATCTACAGTTTCATGGGGGAAGAATTAAGAGATCTAGCGGTGGCTGTAAGGAGCAACTGTGATGCTACGGAGCAGCAAGATGAGAGGTCAGCACCTCCATCCCACGCTCACTGCCCGGAGAATGCCCAAGTATGTGTCTGAAAAATGTGTGAAGTGGTGATGGCAGCTGCTATCAGAGACCGGAGGCTGGAGCTGGGGGGAATGAGAGAGAAAACTCAGAGTGTAGGGAAAAGGCACAGTCCTGGAACTAAAGAAAAACACCTGCCAGAAAAGAGAGACCCACCCTGTGGGAGCTCCCTGCCGTGCTGATGGTGCCTCTGTGGTTGGTACTTTTAATTTGGTAATTTAAAATTAAAGCCTCAAAACAGTTGGTGCACCACACAAGAACCCTAGAAAATACAGGGACAGGGAGATTTAGAGAAGCTGCGTTTGCCTAGGGATAATGGTGTAGCTCCACCAGCACCAGTTTGGATCCAGCTGAGTGTGTTGGTTTCTTTTGGGGGAGAAACATGTTTTCTTTTGACCCCCAAATTCTTTAGGTTTATGCAGGTTCTCCCTTCTCCACAATCTTAGCTAAAGCTATTACAGGCATGCATGATCATTCAGCAACAGCACCCCGACCACAGCGCCTAGGGGAGATCCCTGGCAGCCACAGGAGGAAGGTCCTTTGCCTTCAGGAAAGCAGTGCAAAATTACATGGAAAATTACATGCAAAATTACACTGCTTAATGTCAGAGCCTTTCCACCTCCCCAGTCTTCCAGGAAAAGAGCGTTCTAAGATGAGGGAATACAGTTTGCTAATACATTTAAATGTGTCCTGCTCCATCTGTACAGAGCTCTGGAAAATCTCACCCGTGTGAGAATTGAGGGGTTTTGTGGCTTTTTTTAGCTTACACTTTCTGGTATTCGCACCGCAGTACCAGTGGGACCAGCAGCTGGGAGCGCCTCTTCCCCAGAGCTGGTGACAAGCCCACTGGTCCCAAAGGTAAGTGTGAAACAGGGACATTTTTTTTTAATTGTGTCCTGACACGTGGCAGAACTAATGGAAGTGGCAGGGCCAACAGCAGCTCTTGAGGAAAGCGTCGCTGATTCGCAGCACTCTCGGTGACCCAGAGCAGCCATAACAAATCCTGGCCTCTCCAACCTCAAGAGAGGCGTTTCCACTTCATTTTCTTTTTATGGGCAAAACCCTGAGGTCTTTATTCAGTCTCTGCTCCACGCTTGCTCGTGTGCCAAAGCAAGTCACTGTGACTGGAATTAAGTAAAAGCTGAGAGTCAGGCCCCGTCCTGGCAGAGGCACCACTGGTTTCAGGTGGAGTTTCTTCAGATTGAACTCACTGCAGAGCACATTTTCTCCTCTGGTTCAGGTGGGCACTCAAGGCAAGCATCCCGCTGATCCCACCCTCCCCGATGTGCCCCCCAGGACCAAGGAAAGGGGCTTTGCTCTCCCACCCCCAGATGCCTGGGAGAGAGAAAACCAGGTTTGCAGCAGGCACAAAAGTAAAGCTGCAAGATTTTTAAAAAGACCCGAGGGATGTGGGAGCCTGTGTCACACCGAAATTTAGAGGGCACCGTGCTGTCAATTCCCCACACGTACCCTTGAAATCCCAGTCCTCTGTATTTATTTATTGTCTCTGAACTCGCATCCCTTTAAATTGCAAAAGCAGAGAGTGAGTGATAGTAGGTTCTGAAAAATCAGCGTTAGCAACATGCAGGCAGCCCCCAGTCCGAGTGGAGGGCAGTAATTTATTATCCATTAGGTGATCTGTCAATCAAAGAGGACGAACAGAGCAATAAACTTTGAAGTGATCGGTGGAGCTCTGCCCATACTACTGGCTGGCTATCAGAAAGGTCAGGGTGGTAAGATGGATGGTTTCCTCTTCTTCAGACACTCTTTCTCTCTGGTGACACATGCAGCTCACTCTCATCAAGCAAGATTGTCAGGTATCTCCTGTGGATGAAGTCAACTCCAATCCAATTGCATATTTTACGGTTTCAGAGGAAAGAATCCAAAGTTTTTATGTTTTACTGAAACATTTTCAAATGAGGACAACAGCCCCTGTTGCTCCAGTGGTGTTGGAAGTAAGCGTCAGCCTTCAGTGCCAAACCCAACCCCGTTGCAAGGCTGATGCTCCACAGCTCTGCAGGGCTCCCAAGGCAGTGGCCAAATGCTGATGCAGTGAAGCTTTCGGGAGACTTTGTCAGTGAAATTATTCTCTGTGTTGCTCTACTGTAGTCAGTCTGCCAGGGCCTAGATGTAAGACCTCTTACCTAGGATTCAAGGGGTGCGAGCTCATTTCTTGTCTTTCACCTGATCCATCAACCTGTGGGCTGCGCCAGGGTGAGACCCCGATCATCCATCGGTAAGACCTAAAATTCAGGATTCATTAAGGCAGACAGAAAGCACGGCAGATTGACAGACTCCATCCCTGGGAAAGGGGGAAACTTAAATTTTGGTCCAAAACTGCTTCAAATGTTTCATCCCACACTTGTGGGAAACATTCCTGGAGGCAGCAAGTAATATATGTTTTGAAAGGTTTCTCTAAAGCAGGTGCAGAAGCTTTCCCAGCACGGTGTCCTAACACATTAATATTTCCAACAGAATACCCTAAACAGAGAGTCTCGCTCCTGGGTGGCCAAGGAACCGTATTTCTCGACCAGACTTTTAACTCATTTGAGAGTTTTCTCTGAACGCACTGCGCAAAGCAGCCCGGAGCACTCTCGCGATGGGGAATTAATCCACGCTCTGACACACTCTCTGGCTCCGTCCTTTCTTCCTCACTCCTTATGGCACTGACATTTGTTACCAGTCTCTGGCTTGCAGCTACGGGCAAAAGCATAGCCAAACTTTCAAGCCCCTGGGAGGGAACTGGAAATGGTCCCAGCCTCAGATTCCAGCCCAAAATACAGTTCTGGTATTCCCCATCCTTATTGTCATTGCAATATCGTGCACATGTTTATCTGTCATACTCTAATAAGCTGTATGTGAACAGCTAGCTTGTTTATTCTCTAAGGATAGATTAGAACAGCCAGCCTCCTCCTGGAATAAGTGGAAGCTGAATTATTTATTTTCTTTTCTTCATAAGAAGCTTATAGCATGCTGGATGAAAAGTCAGAAATAATTAAGAAAAATGCTATGCATTCAAACAGAAGAAATACACATAGACCAGCTGAAATGACTATCACTGCTACGCCATTCAGTCGTAACAGGTCACAGCTGGTCTAAGTGTGGTCTTGGGATGGGAAGAGAATATCTTTTTGGTGTTTCAGGATTCAGACTGGAAGAATGTAGTGATTATATGGCAGTCTGTCATTTTATCTGAAACAATTACTCATGTTCACTTCCAATAACAGTGAGTAAGCTTCTGGATGATGCTTTTTACCAGGTGGTATGGAAGTGTTCCACCAAAAAAAAAAAAAAAAAAGAGAAGGAGATACTGAGGCACAGAGAAGGGATGACTTTTCAGGGCTTGGAACATGTTATCTCTTTAATTATGCTTTCAAATATCTTTATTTTTAAGATACTATTTCTGATATTTTTCATGCTGACAGAAAGTTTGAGAATATGCCTTCTCTTCATAGATGCACCTTCTTTCCTTTCTAAAATACTGGTGCCTCCCACAGAGGAGAAATTCTCCCTTTATGAGTTTCTATTCATTGGTCCCACACCTCAAGTCAGAATTCTGAGTAAAAGACAATACTCCCCAACAATGGAAATTAGAGCTGGTTTATAAGGTGTGAACTAACATCCCTTAAAAAAAAAAAAGCCTCCTGTTGCTTTACTGATACTGGATTAATTTTACATTGCCCAAATACATGGTTAGATGTGTCAACTTGGAAGCATTACATACACAGAAAAGTCCTTTAATTATGATACTGATCACATGTGGAACAGGATTTCTAAAACAGATGTAAGAAAAAAACACATTTCAGGAACTCAATCCTCAGTAACCCCCATTGTTGGAATTCCATTTGGGAATAAATAGCCCAATATGCTCACTTCAGTATAAGAAAGAAATACATTAAAGGTATTTTGAATTAAAATTGAATTTCCATTTTAGCACAAACCGAGTCCATCCCACGTAATCGTACTTTTTACTACATACAGATCTGGGATTGCTCATAAAAACAGATTCTCTAGGTTTAAAGCCAATTGCTGCTCATATTTAAGTGAAACTGCTGTTTTACCTGAGGGACAGCAGAAAATACTCATCTCAACCTATTACCAAGCCCTTAGAGTTTAATTAATGAATGTGAAGTGCTTTGAGATCATCAGATAAAAGGTAGTTTGTAAGTGTACATATGTGATGCTGACTACCTTGGCTAACCTGCCCCGGAGATGTCTGGAGTTAAAAGCATGAGCTGCTGCAGTGGAGGGAGAAGAGCAGGGCTGTGTAGGTGGGTTTTAAAATCCCACCCCTCTGTGGATGCCACACAACAGGGACCTGCAACCAGTGGGTTACACAAAGGTACTGTTATTTAATGCCACAGGCAGAGTCCTACTAAACTCAGTAGGCAATCAGATTAAGCACCTACCATTGCATTTGGACATTTTTAAGGTTAAAATTGTCCAGAGTATTTCAGAGCTGTGAAATACATGTATTTTGCTATAGCTGAGCAGAATCCAGCTGTTCAAAGAGACAGGGATTTTCCAAGTGCTCCAGGTAGTACCCAGCCTCTACTGAAGTTTACCAGGTACTAGCCCTAACTTTCTTGGAGTCCATTGAAAATCCTGGATGTGGTCAAAAATTATTTATGAAGGCTTTTAGCTTCTCTGGGAATAATAAAGCATAGTCTGGATGCTTCAAATGGCTTCCATTTGCAGCTGGGACAAATTATTCTGGTTTTTCTCTTCAAGGTAAATCCTTCTATGTGTATATATATGAGGGTCCATAATTGACCATTATTGAACTCCATAATTTACCATTAATTACTTCACAGGCAGTGTAATATTCTTTGACCACCTGCCTGGGCATCCTTGTGCTGGTGGGTTTCACAAGTTCTTTTAAACTAGGTCAGTGAAATGTCCTCTCAGTTGAGGGTTTTTTTCTTTGAAGCAACCTCACTAGAACAGCCTTGAGTTAGCATAGTGAAATGTATCTCAGAACATAATGTATAGCAGTATATGGGATATAAGATTCATTGACTTAGCTAGGTTTAAAAAACTAATCCTTGTTCCCTAAATCTTTGATGAAACATTATTTTAGCTTGAAATGTTATGTGGCATGTAGTAATTCTTCCTTGGGTATAAAATTTTATTTCTGCTTCAAGCCTGTTTTGGAAACCTTGGCACTTTCAGCTTCCTGCAGACAACTGCCACAATACGAAAAGTCCTTTGTGATATCGGAAAGCAAGGTGCCCTAGTGCTGTGTGATGTGAAAACTTTAACTATGGGAAGAAACAATGTACGATAATTTCAGAATTAAAACATTATCAGTGCTGGAAGCGTGGAGGTAAACCCTCCGTTGAATCCAATATTCAGCACAGAGAACTGACTGACATTCAGAAGATTGCTGTCACCCCAGGTTGCTTGGAAATCGAGCCAATGCATAGGTTAGGAGACCCACTGAGAAAGCGGTTCAGCTTCCAGGCGATAGATACACCAACTTGTGGGAACACAGAATGCTCTGAAAACAATGTCATCTCCTGCAGTCAGTGCACTCCACCCAGCAAACGCACCCACCAAATGGGAGCATTGGCAGTTCGACCAGCAGAAGAGAGTCTGAACATCGTCAAGAACCGATCTGTGTTTTATCTGAGCTAGTGCCTAACAGTTTGATCCACTAATCTGCTTACAGCGGATCATACTTCCTTGCTTTGAAAACTGATGCTCATTTTGTAACTTTGAAAAAAAAAACAAAAAGTCAGAAGCCTACAAGCTGCATATTTTGGGAATCTTTTAAAGATAATAATGTTCTAAATGCAGGGTTGGAGATTTGGAGACCTATCCTTTCTTGTTTTTGTTTTATTTCCCATTTAATTGCTCAGCATCACCTATTTTTGATTTGCAGTCAGATGCCCTAAACTCTGGTACATGTATTATCCTTATTACCATTGCACATTCTTATTTAATTATTTTTAAACATCCTGACCCATTATAGATTAAAAGTCATGAATGAGGTTAATGTATAATTAATGAGTAAGGGTGTTCATGTTGACAGCTTAGAATAATGATGAATGAGCTGAACAAGAGATCCGACGAGCTGTCCAAGGTCAAATTGCACATGGCAGTGTTCATGTTGCCTGACACAGCTCTATTTCCTTCTGATTTCCTATTTTAAACAGATTTGTTATTCTTACAGAGCTGTTCAGCCATCTAAAGGGATGGGAAGATATCCTCTGACCTCTAAGTAAGGAGTGCTCCTTTCTGGTAGTCCTTTATACCATCTGCCATGAAGTACCACATCCAAAAACCATTCTCTCTTGAAAGATACCCACTTGGTTCAGAGGACAGTTGATCAGGAGGGAGGGGAGGGAAGAAGTAAAAACAAACAACCAAAAAAAAACCCAAACCAAACAACCACCACCTCAAAACCCCCTCATTATAGATTCAAAGAAAAAAACTTTGATCCATTTCCATACAACAAATATTCTGTTTACTGAAATAAATATTTTCTGACAGGCTGCACACAGCATTCCTGACTGATTTTTGTAAAAATCCCGGCTTTTCTGATACCAGTGAGAGTCTTGCTGTTGTCTCCAGTGAAACCATAACCAAAATCCCATGTAGAATAGTACTTGACTGCTGAGAGTGGTATAGAAATTGTACATTGATGCAGAACCTGACCCCATAGTTCTAATTCACGTAGAAAAGGTATTATCCTGTGATGCAAGCCCCACAGTTGCAGCAACATGCCACTGTGATCTGTACGGTATGTTTTACAGCAGCAGCAGCAATTAATTCTGCCCTTTCTCTTTACTTAAAGGTGGGTTTCCTCATCGGGAGTCTTCTCTGGGAAACAAGGCATCATGGATGATGGATAGACTGTGTCTCAGGATTGCTGGGAAAACTATTTGTGTCTGCTGCCTTCGGGGTTTGTTATACTGGACCATGGGCCAAGCCTGGTAGGTGCCCTGAAAATGGGCAATTTGTCCAGTTGCCACGGTTTCCACACAGTCTTAAGTTACGTTTGTCTCAGGGAGGAAGGAAAGGTTTTCTGTCTCTCTAATCATTTGCTATGTACGTTGTTGCTACTTAATTTCTTTTCTTTGGTCACTGTTGTCAAAGTTTGTACTCCTTCCTCAATCATGCACTGAGTTAATTGAATGCTGGTACACACCCTGTCTTTCTGCAAAAAGGGTGCCCAGTGTTAATGCAGTATCACAAGGACATAGCACAAAATGCTTGAAAACTGTTTTTTTCCTAAAATAGTTAAACAACAACAAAAACAACAACAAGATTGTCATCTGAAACTTGGCATTCCTACCACAGACACTGCCCATGCAAACATGCCTATATTGACCCTGCGACCAGAGCCAAAGGGCAAACTGTAAACCCATTATACAAACCCTGGCTGATGTAGAAGGGGTCTTGTGTGTGACTGGAGCAACGTCTGGCCCACGCGCATTCCCATGAAGGTCAGAGTAGGCTGTGATCCTTTGATCTACCTGTGGTGCCTTGGGGATGCAGAATATTTCTGGCCAGCAGAGATTCTGAAAACACTGGGACATTCAAGCCACTCCGGAACATAAACATAAACTTCTTCCGATGTTAAAAATTAAAGAAAAATCCTACAAGCTGTAGACATGTATCAAATGCTGTGAAGATTCTACTAATTTGCTTAAGCAAAAAAATACCACAATGTATGAATGCGCAATATGCTTTTATGCAGTATGGCAGAAGAAGAGATTACTTATAGTGCATATCTGTTTCCTAGAAGGCTGGAATCACAACAAAGAGGGTAGACAAAGGCATGAAGATCTGTAACAGCAATTGGTATAAATCTACTGAACCAAAATAATTAGGGTAAAATTAGAAACACAAAATAATGTCCTGGGTAAACTGTCACTTATAATTGATATGATTTAGACTGAATTAACGTAAATCCCCAGCATAGAATATTTAGAAATTGCTTTCATCTTATCGTGTTCATAAGTTCAACTTTTGCCTAGACAAAGATATATTTAACAGGCCATTTATCTGCTGATGATTGCCCATAAATAGGATTAAGGCAAACTAGAAACAAACAAACAAAAAATCCTTTTTATCTCTCACAGTGCTATATGGGCAGAGTAGTATGTCACCATGCAGACACACTGCACCTATGTAATTTTTTTTAAGTTAAAAGTTAAAAAAGAACTGAAAATGAACAAAAATAGCAAAATACAGCACAACTGTGGCATTATGTATGCTATATAATAAGAGCGACCTGTTCGAGTCAAGAAGAATATGTGAGACCTGCCTCAGTCTGGCACTTTTTCAAGGACTGGGTCCCTCCAGATCAGGCCACCAAAGCAGGAAAGTGGCCCCACGGTTTGTGTGATAGCAGTCATCTCTCAGATCACAACACCCAAGACAACTGACCCAGACCCTGTTTTGTAGTTCGGGAACTTCATTTAGGAAAGCAGATAAAGACCTGAGTGCCTTCGCTTCCACAGATACTATCATGGAAGATACCTGCAGTGACTTATGTTCACAGATCCCAGGGCTGGTTCCTGATTTCGTGTGTTTCTCTTAGGAAGACAGAGGGTACCATTGCTACATGGCAGGATAAAGAAGTTGCATAGGCAGGTCCGAACCTGACTGATTCATGCAGATTTGCTGGCCCGGGCTTTGCTGAGGATCCAGGAAATTTCCCTTTGTTTTCTGCCTCAGCAGAGAGCAAAGCACTGAGCTCACCCAGCTGCGTAGCAGCGAGGATATGATGGTGGGAAGGAATTGAGTTTGCTCTGCTTTTCACGGCACTTTTTGTCACTCTAATAACCTCACAGATAGGAAATTTTGCTTGGAATAAAACACAACCATGTCACACATCTGACATCAGGGACTAAGTGCCCAAAGTATATTTCTTATTTTCTCCTGCTGGATTTTCCCTTTTTCTTCGTATATTTTCTTTCAGCTGCTAGGGTCCAAATTGACTCAGTATTCGGGTTAGATAAACCTCACATGTTCTTCTTTGAAGGGGTAGTGTTTTATTCATGTTTATTGTTTTCTTGCAGTAGTGTTTCCACTGCTTTTTTTTTAGATTTTTTGGCTTTTTTCTTTTGCCATGAAGCCTGCTGAAGCAAAATCATAAAAACAAGGAAGAAAAGATACGCAATACCTTCTGTAGAGAAAATATTCCTGCATTCTAGCAAATTCTGAAATGTGAGTTTAAAGAGCAAACAGTCTTAGTACTTTTGAACACAAACTTTTCCACCCATTTAGGAAGGGGCACTTCCTCCGACATGACGTATTGTAATTTCTAGATGAGCTTCAGTAATGACTGATCTGACAGTACCCTCCAGGCACAAGATTTTACCTTAATTGGGATGAGTTGACATCAAACACATTTTGTTAGGAAGAAATAAGAGAACACCTGTCCCACTGGTACAACCCCAGCTGGCATGAGTCAAATTTAAGCACTGTGGAAGGCATGACTGCAAGAACTGATCTTTGTAAACAGTAACACAAGTGTGTGGAATGGGAGAAAGAGCTGAGTTTTGGGTCTGGGTGGGGTTGGTTTTGTTTTCTTTGTTTTGTTTTTTAAAGGAGGTAGAATCAGTGGAACTATATTGGAAACCACAATAAGCAATGTCCCACTTGGAGAAGATACTAGTAGCATCTTGGAAATGTAAGATGTGTGGGCCCTGTGATGTGTATTTGTTGCTAATTAATCAATTCTGAGCAGAGTTTTAAAAGATAGTTTGAAGGAGTAGAAGCCCAAGTGGCTGATCTATACCCATCCTCCTCTTCTGTGCTGTCTCACAGAACTATGAGTAAGCTGATACACATTAGATGCGTATATAACACATGCATGAAACCAGCAGCATCCTTTCTTCCAATTAATGCACATAAACAGACCATGATTGTTTCGGACCATAGAGCAAGAAGCAAGTCCTACAGGCTAATTCCCTGCCAGACTCCTTCTCTGGAGAGTATCAACAGAAAGATAACAAGTAAGTGAATATTCCTGAGCATGTCCTTAAGTTGCATATGGGAGAAAGTGGAGAAGGAATATTGGTTATCCCTTAAATTTTTTATGTGAATTGCTTTTCCAACAAGTCAAGAAACCCTGGCTGTATTTGAGATGGGATGCATGTTATATGCAGTATGAATTTTATGATTGCCTTTACAGATTGCTGAATCTCGTACTAGTCTTGCATTTATTGTTGCATATCTGTTAATAATATTCTAACTCTAGGTAGGATGTCTCAAGCTTAACCAAACTCCCTATCTTCATTTCAGCTCAGAAAAAATACTTCCACTTCAACTTTATAATTTCACAAAAAAAACCCCTGTTGTCTACTCCTTACTGCTGTCCTTAACCCTGCACATATTTAAATTTAATTATATCTCTTCCTCAACTAGATGTTATAAAGTGGATACCAAACCAGACAAAACCTCCCGCCCGCCGCTCGCGCCCAGCCCCTGCGCGCCCCAACCCACGCGCCGCCTCCCCCTCACGGGGACCAGAGCTCGGGACGGGACTTTTCCTCAGGCTCGGGGCGTGGGGCTGGGCCGTGCCGAGCCGTGCAGCCCCCGCTGGGGAAGGCAGCCTCGGGACTGGGGCTGCCGCAGGCTTCGGGAAGGGCGAGCGGGCCGAGGCACCGGGGAGGAGGGCACCGGAGGAGGACAGCCGGCGCTGCCGGGCCGGGGCCGGGGCCGGGGCCGTGCAGCACCACGACCACGGGCGGGCCGGGCGCGGGGCCGCGGGAGGGCTCTAAGGGGCGCGGGGCCCCCCCCCGGCAACGCCCCCTCTGTGGACCAGGGGAGCGGTCGCGTGCCGCCGGTCCGGGGGGTAAGGAGTTCGATGCCTACGACCAAGGGCTAGAGCCATTTTGGCCCGCACCCGCGCATCTGTTTCTCTCGCCGCTGCCAGCTCCCTTCTCCGTGCCGCGGAGCGCCAGAAGCCCTTCGTCGCCGTCATCCGACTCCTCGGCGGTGCCAGGAGGGCTTCGGCGAGGCGGTGGAGGGCCGGGGGCACTGGCCTCACCTGGGCACTCCAGGGCTGTCCTTCCTGCCTTCCCCTGGGGGGGCTGTCCTTCTCCTCCTGGCGAGGAGCTGGGCTCCTTCCGGCGCGCTTCCGTAACCAGGACTGGGCAGCAGACGACGTGAACTCTCTCCCGGGTGAGAACGTCCACGCTGAAGGCTAATGGGGACGAGAGCCCGGGAATGAGACTTTTCCTCAGGGTAAGGAAGGCCGAGCCGGTCAGCGACAGTCGGCAGCGCCTCCGGGATAGCAGGCGTAAGGAGGAAAAAGGCTGCAGGGCCCACAGAAACGGCAGCCGGAGCGAGGAGTGAGGACACATAAGAGAAACAACCCTGCAGACCCCCAGGTCAGCGAAGAAGGAGGGGGAGGAGATGCTCCAGGTGCCGGAGCAGAGATTCCCCCGCAGCCCGGGGTGGGGAAGACCCTGGTGAGGCAGGCTGTCCCCCTGCAGCGCAGGGAGGTCCGCGGGGGAGCGGATCTCTCACCCGCAGCCCGGGAAGGCCCCTTCGCCAGAGCAGGCGGATGCCCGAAGGAGGCTGTGACCCCACGGAGAGCCCGCAGTGGAGCAGGCTCCCGGCGGGACCTGCGGATCTGTGGAGAGGGGAGCCCACGCTGGAGCAGGTTTTCTGGCAGGACTTGTGACCCCACGGGGGACCCACGCCGGAGCAGCGTGGTCCTGAAGGACCGCGCCTCGTGGAAGGGACCTATGCCGGAGCGGTGTGTGAAGAACTGCAGCCTGTGGGAAGGACCCACGTTGGAGAAGTTTGTGAAGGACTGTCTCCCGTGGGAGGGACCCCACGCTGGAGCAGGGGAAGAGCGTGCGGGAGGAGTCCTGCCCCTCAAGAGGACGAAGCGGCAGAGACAACGTGTGATGAACTGACCGTAACCCCCATTCCCCATCCCCCTGCGCCGCTGGGGGAGGAGGAAGAGGAGCCCGGAGTGAAGCTGTGCCCGCGAAGAGGGGAGGAGTGGAGGGAAGGCGTTTCGAGACTTGGTTTTCTTCCTCATTACCCTGCTCCGGTCGATGGGTGCTAAATTAAGGTGGGTTTCCCATGTCGAGCCTGTTTTGCCCGTGACAGTAACTGGTGAGCCATCGCTCCCCGTCCTTCTCTCGACCCACGAGCCCTTTGTCGTATTTTCTCTCCCCAGCCCAGCTGAGAGGGGGCCGTGGGTGCGGAGCGACAGAGCGGCTTTGGGGGGCACCTGGCGTCCAGCCAGGGTCAGCCCCCCTCCCCCCCCCAGGTGGAGGGACGAGAAAGCGGGCCAAAGGCCTCGGGAGAAGGCCACCTGCAAGAGGAGCGAGGCAGCACGAAAAAGCAAGCTGCGCGGGTGGGCTCCCCCGCCGGCGGGCCAAAATGGCTCTAGCCCTTGGTCGTAGGCATCGAACTCCTTACCCCCCGGACCGGCGGCACGCGACCGCTCCCCTGGTCCACAGAGGGGGCGTTGCCGGGGGGGGGGGCCCCGCGCCCCCTAGAGCCCTCCCGCCCGCCGCTCGCGCCCAGCCCCTGCGCGCCCCAACCCACGCGCCGCCTCCCCCTCACGGGGACCAGAGCTCGGGACGGGACTTTTCCTCAGGCTCGGGGCGTGGGGCTGGGCCGTGCCGAGCCGTGCAGCCCCCGCTGGGGAAGGCAGCCTCGGGACTGGGGCTGCCGCAGGCTTCGGGAAGGGCGAGCGGGCCGAGGCACCGGGGAGGAGGGCACCGGAGGAGGACAGCCGGCGCTGCCGGGCCGGGGCCGGGGCCGGGGCCGGGGCCGGCCTGCCCGCGGCCGGGGCCGGGGCCGTGCAGCACCACGACCACGGGCGGGCCGGGCGCGGGGCCGCGGGAGGGCTCTAAGGGGCGCGGGGCCCCCCCCCCGGCAACGCCCCCTCTGTGGACCAGGGGAGCGGTCGCGTGCCGCCGGTCCGGGGGGTAAGGAGTTCGATGCCTACGACCAAGGGCTAGAGCCATTTTGGCCCGCACCCGCGCATCTGTTTCTCTCGCCGCTGCCAGCTCCCTTCTCCGTGCCGCGGAGCGCCAGAAGCCCTTCGTCGCCGTCATCCGACTCCTCGGCGGTGCCAGGAGGGCTTCGGCGAGGCGGTGGAGGGCCGGGGGCACTGGCCTCACCTGGGCACTCCAGGGCTCTCCTTCCTGCCTTCCCCTGGGGGGGCTGTCCTGCTCCTCCTGGCGAGGAGCTGGGCTCCTTCCGGCGCGCTTCCGTAACCAGGACTGGGCAGCAGACGACGTGAACTCTCTCCCGGGTGAGAACGTCCACGCTGAAGGCTAATGGGGACGAGAGCCCGGGAATGAGACTTTTCCTCAGGGTAAGGAAGGCCGAGCCGGTCAGCGACAGTCGGCAGCGCCTCCGGGATAACAGGCGTAAGGAGGAAAAAGGCTGCAGGGCCCACAGAAACGGCAGCCGGAGCGAGGAGTGGGGACACATAAGAGAAACAACCCTGCAGACCCCCAGGTCAGCGAAGAAGGAGGGGGAGGAGATGCTCCAGGTGCCGGAGCAGAGATTCCCCCGCAGCCCGGGGTGGGGAAGACCCTGGTGAGGCAGGCTGTCCCCCTGCAGCGCAGGGAGGTCCGCGGGGGAGCGGATCTCCACCCGCGGCCCGGGAAGGCCCCTTCGCCAGAGCAGGCGGATGCCCGAAGGAGGCTGTGACCCCACGGAGAGCCCGCAGTGGAGCAGGCTCCCGGCGGGACCTGCGGATCTGTGGAGAGGGGAGCCCACGCTGGAGCAGGTTTTCTGGCAGGACTTGTGACCCCACGGGGGACCCACGCCGGAGCAGCGTGGTCCTGAAGGACCGCGCCTCGTGGAAGGGACCTATGCCGGAGCGGTGTGTGAAGAACTGCAGCCTGTGGGAAGGACCCACGTTGGAGAAGTTTGTGAAGGACTGTCTCCCGTGGGAGGGACCCCACGCTGGAGCAGGGGAAGAGCGTGCGGGAGGAGTCCTGCCCCTCAAGAGGACGAAGCGGCAGAGACAACGTGTGATGAACTGACCGTAACCCCCATTCCCCATCCCCCTGCGCCGCTGGGGGAGGAGGAAGAGGAGCCCGGAGTGAAGCTGTGCCCGCGAAGAGGGGAGGAGTGGAGGGAAGGCGTTTCGAGACTTGGTTTTCTTCCTCATTACCCTGCTCCGGTCGATGGGTGCTAAATTAAGGTGGGTTTCCCATGTCGAGCCTGTTTTGCCCGTGACAGTAACTGGTGAGCCATCGCTCCCCGTCCTTCTCTCGACCCACGAGCCCTTTGTCGTATTTTCTCTCCCCAGCCCAGCTGAGAGGGGGCCGTGGGTGCGGAGCGACAGAGCGGCTTTGGGGGGCACCTGGCGTCCAGCCAGGGTCAGCCCCCCTCCCCCCCCCAGGTGGAGGGACGAGAAAGCGGGCCAAAGGCCTCGGGAGAAGGCCACCTGCAAGAGGAGCGAGGCAGCACGAAAAAGCAAGCTGCGCGGGTGGGCTCCCCCGCCGGCGGGCCAAAATGGCTCTAGCCCTTGGTCGTAGGCATCGAACTCCTTACCCCCCGGACCGGCGGCACGCGACCGCTCCCCTGGTCCACAGAGGGGGCGTTGCCGGGGGGGGGGGCCCCGCGCCCCCTAGAGCCCTCCCGCCCGCCGCTCGCGCCCAGCCCCTGCGCGCCCCAACCCACGCGCCGCCTCCCCCTCACGGGGACCAGAGCTCGGGACGGGACTTTTCCTCAGGCTCGGGGCGTGGGGCTGGGCCGTGCCGAGCCGTGCAGCCCCCGCTGGGGAAGGCAGCCTCGGGACTGGGGCTGCCGCAGGCTTCGGGAAGGGCGAGCGGGCCGAGGCACCGGGGAGGAGGGCACCGGAGGAGGACAGCCGGCGCTGCCGGGCCGGGGCCGGGGCCGGGGCCGGGGCCGGCCTGCCCGCGGCCGGGGCCGGGGCCGTGCAGCACCACGACCACGGGCGGGCCGGGCGCGGGGCCGCGGGAGGGCTCTAAGGGGCGCGGGGCCCCCCCCCGGCAACGCCCCCTCTGTGGACCAGGGGAGCGGTCGCGTGCCGCCGGTCCGGGGGGTAAGGAGTTCGATGCCTACGACCAAGGGCTAGAGCCATTTTGGCCCGCACCCGCGCATCTGTTTCTCTCGCCGCTGCCAGCTCCCTTCTCCGTGCCGCGGAGCGCCAGAAGCCCTTCGTCGCCGTCATCCGACTCCTCGGCGGTGCCAGGAGGGCTTCGGCGAGGCGGTGGAGGGCCGGGGGCACTGGCCTCACCTGGGCACTCCAGGGCTGTCCTTCCTGCCTTCCCCTGGGGGGGCTGTCCTGCTCCTCCTGGCGAGGAGCTGGGCTCCTTCCGGCGCGCTTCCGTAACCAGGACTGGGCAGCAGACGACGTGAACTCTCTCCCGGGTGAGAACGTCCACGCTGAAGGCTAATGGGGACGAGAGCCCGGGAATGAGACTTTTCCTCAGGGTAAGGAAGGCCGAGCCGGTCAGCGACAGTCGTCAGCGCCTCCGGGATAGCAGGCGTAAGGAGGAAAAAGGCTGCAGGGCCCACAGAAACGGCAGCCGGAGCGAGGAGTGAGGACACATAAGAGAAACAACCCTGCAGACCCCCAGGTCAGCGAAGAAGGAGGGGGAGGAGATGCTCCAGGTGCCGGAGCAGAGATTCCCCCGCAGCCCGGGGTGGGGAAGACCCTGGTGAGGCAGGCTGTCCCCCTGCAGCGCAGGGAGGTCCGCGGGGGAGCGGATCTCTCACCCGCAGCCCGGGAAGGCCCCTTCGCCAGAGCAGGCGGATGCCCGAAGGAGGCTGTGACCCCACGGAGAGCCCGCAGTGGAGCAGGCTCCCGGCGGGACCTGCGGATCTGTGGAGAGGGGAGCCCACGCTGGAGCAGGTTTTCTGGCAGGACTTGTGACCCCACGGGGGACCCACGCCGGAGCAGCGTGGTCCTGAAGGACCGCGCCCCGTGGAAGGGACCTATGCCGGAGCGGTGTGTGAAGAACTGCAGCCTGTGGGAAGGACCCACGTTGGAGAAGTTTGTGAAGGACTGTCTCCCGTGGGAGGGACCCCACGCTGGAGCAGGGGAAGAGCGTGAGGGGGGAGTCCTGCCCCTCAAGAGGACGAAGCGGCAGAGACAACGTGTGATGAACTGACCGTAACCCCCATTCCCCATCCCCCTGCGCCGCTGGGGGAGGAGGAAGAGGAGCCCGGAGTGAAGCTGTGCCCGCGAAGAGGGGAGGAGTGGAGGGAAGGCGTTTCGAGACTTGGTTTTCTTCCTCATTACCCTGCTCCGGTCGATGGGTGCTAAATTAAGGTGGGTTTCCCATGTCGAGCCTGTTTTGCCCGTGACAGTAACTGGTGAGCCATCGCTCCCCGTCCTTCTCTCGACCCACGAGCCCTTTGTCGTATTTTCTCTCCCCAGCCCAGCTGAGAGGGGGCCGTGGGTGCGGAGCGACAGAGCGGCTTTGGGGGGCACCTGGCGTCCAGCCAGGGTCAGCCCCCCTCCCCCCCCCAGGTGGAGGGACGAGAAAGCGGGCCAAAGGCCTCGGGAGAAGGCCACCTGCAAGAGGAGCGAGGCAGCACGAAAAAGCAAGCTGCGCGGGTGGGCTCCCCCGCCGGCGGGCCAAAATGGCTCTAGCCCTTGGTCGTAGGCATCGAACTCCTTACCCCCCGGACCGGCGGCACGCGACCGCTCCCCTGGTCCACAGAGGGGGCGTTGCCGGGGGGGGGGGCCCCGCGCCCCCTAGAGCCCTCCCGCCCGCCGCTCGCGCCCAGCCCCTGCGCGCCCCAACCCACGCGCCGCCTCCCCCTCACGGGGACCAGAGCTCGGGACGGGACTTTTCCTCAGGCTCGGGGCGTGGGGCTGGGCCGTGCCGAGCCGTGCAGCCCCCGCTGGGGAAGGCAGCCTCGGGACTGGGGCTGCCGCAGGCTTCGGGAAGGGCGAGCGGGCCGAGGCACCGGGGAGGAGGGCACCGGAGGAGGACAGCCGGCGCTGCCGGGCCGGGGCCGGGGCCGGGGCCGGGGCCGGCCTGCCCGCGGCCGGGGCCGGGGCCGTGCAGCACCACGACCACGGGCGGGCCGGGCGCGGGGCCGCGGGAGGGCTCTAAGGGGCGCGGGGCCCCCCCCCGGCAACGCCCCCTCTGTGGACCAGGGGAGCGGTCGCGTGCCGCCGGTCCGGGGGGTAAGGAGTTCGATGCCTACGACCAAGGGCTAGAGCCATTTTGGCCCGCACCCGCGCATCTGTTTCTCTCGCCGCTGCCAGCTCCCTTCTCCGTGCCGCGGAGCGCCAGAAGCCCTTCGTCGCCGTCATCCGACTCCTCGGCGGTGCCAGGAGGGCTTCGGCGAGGCGGTGGAGGGCCGGGGGCACTGGCCTCACCTGGGCACTCCAGGGCTGTCCTTCCTGCCTTCCCCTGGGGGGGCTGTCCTGCTCCTCCTGGCGAGGAGCTGGGCTCCTTCCGGCGCGCTTCCGTAACCAGGACTGGGCAGCAGACGACGTGAACTCTCTCCCGGGTGAGAACGTCCACGCTGAAGGCTAATGGGGACGAGAGCCCGGGAATGAGACTTTTCCTCAGGGTAAGGAAGGCCGAGCCGGTCAGCGACAGTCGGCAGCGCCTCCGGGATAGCAGGCGTAAGGAGGAAAAAGGCTGCAGGGCCCACAGAAACGGCAGCCGGAGCGAGGAGTGAGGACACATAAGAGAAACAACCCTGCAGACCCCCAGGTCAGCGAAGAAGGAGGGGGAGGAGATGCTCCAGGTGCCGGAGCAGAGATTCCCCCGCAGCCCGGGGTGGGGAAGACCCTGGTGAGGCAGGCTGTCCCCCTGCAGCGCAGGGAGGTCCGCGGGGGAGCGGATCTCTCACCCGCGGCCCGGGAAGGCCCCTTCGCCAGAGCAGGCGGATGCCCGAAGGAGGCTGTGACCCCACGGAGAGCCCGCAGTGGAGCAGGCTCCCGGCGGGACCTGCGGATCTGTGGAGAGGGGAGCCCACGCTGGAGCAGGTTTTCTGGCAGGACTTGTGACCCCACGGGGGACCCACGCCGGAGCAGCGTGGTCCTGAAGGACCGCGCCTCGTGGAAGGGACCTATGCCGGAGCGGTGTGTGAAGAACTGCAGCCTGTGGGAAGGACCCACGTTGGAGAAGTTTGTGAAGGACTGTCTCCCGTGGGAGGGACCCCACGCTGGAGCAGGGGAAGAGCGTGCGGGAGGAGTCCTGCCCCTCAAGAGGACGAAGCGGCAGAGACAACGTGTGATGAACTGACCGTAACCCCCATTCCCCATCCCCCTGCGCCGCTGGGGGAGGAGGAAGAGGAGCCCGGAGTGAAGCTGTGCCCGCGAAGAGGGGAGGAGTGGAGGGAAGGCGTTTCGAGACTTGGTTTTCTTCCTCATTACCCTGCTCCGGTCGATGGGTGCTAAATTAAGGTGGGTTTCCCATGTCGAGCCTGTTTTGCCCGTGACAGTAACTGGTGAGCCATCGCTCCCCGTCCTTCTCTCGACCCACGAGCCCTTTGTCGTATTTTCTCTCCCCAGCCCAGCTGAGAGGGGGCCGTGGGTGCGGAGCGACAGAGCGGCTTTGGGGGGCACCTGGCGTCCAGCCAGGGTCAGCCCCCCTCCCCCCCCCAGGTGGAGGGACGAGAAAGCGGGCCAAAGGCCTCGGGAGAAGGCCACCTGCAAGAGGAGCGAGGCAGCACGAAAAAGCAAGCTGCGCGGGTGGGCTCCCCCGCCGGCGGGCCAAAATGGCTCTAGCCCTTGGTCGTAGGCATCGAACTCCTTACCCCCCGGACCGGCGGCACGCGACCGCTCCCCTGGTCCACAGAGGGGGCGTTGCCGGGGGGGGGGGCCCCGCGCCCCCTAGAGCCCTCCCGCCCGCCGCTCGCGCCCAGCCCCTGCGCGCCCCAACCCACGCGCCGCCTCCCCCTCACGGGGACCAGAGCTCGGGACGGGACTTTTCCTCAGGCTCGGGGCGTGGGGCTGGGCCGTGCCGAGCCGTGCAGCCCCCGCTGGGGAAGGCAGCCTCGGGACTGGGGCTGCCGCAGGCTTCGGGAAGGGCGAGCGGGCCGAGGCACCGGGGAGGAGGGCACCGGAGGAGGACAGCCGGCGCTGCCGGGCCGGGGCCGGGGCCGGGGCCGGGGCCGGCCTGCCCGCGGCCGGGGCCGGGGCCGTGCAGCACCACGACCACGGGCGGGCCGGGCGCGGGGCCGCGGGAGGGCTCTAAGGGGCGCGGGGCCCCCCCCCGGCAACGCCCCCTCTGTGGACCAGGGGAGCGGTCGCGTGCCGCCGGTCCGGGGGGTAAGGAGTTCGATGCCTACGACCAAGGGCTAGAGCCATTTTGGCCCGCACCCGCGCATCTGTTTCTCTCGCCGCTGCCAGCTCCCTTCTCCGTGCCGCGGAGCGCCAGAAGCCCTTCGTCGCCGTCATCCGACTCCTCGGCGGTGCCAGGAGGGCTTCGGCGAGGCGGTGGAGGGCCGGGGGCACTGGCCTCACCTGGGCACTCCAGGGCTGTCCTTCCTGCCTTCCCCTGGGGGGGCTGTCCTGCTCCTCCTGGCGAGGAGCTGGGCTCCTTCCGGCGCGCTTCCGTAACCAGGACTGGGCAGCAGACGACGTGAACTCTCTCCCGGGTGAGAACGTCCACGCTGAAGGCTAATGGGGACGAGAGCCCGGGAATGAGACTTTTCCTCAGGGTAAGGAAGGCCGAGCCGGTCAGCGACAGTCGGCAGCGCCTCCGGGATAGCAGGCGTAAGGAGGAAAAAGGCTGCAGGGCCCACAGAAACGGCAGCCGGAGCGAGGAGTGAGGACACATAAGAGAAACAACCCTGCAGACCCCCAGGTCAGCGAAGAAGGAGGGGGAGGAGATGCTCCAGGTGCCGGAGCAGAGATTCCCCCGCAGCCCGGGGTGGGGAAGACCCTGGTGAGGCAGGCTGTCCCCCTGCAGCGCAGGGAGGTCCGCGGGGGAGCGGATCTCTCACCCGCAGCCCGGGAAGGCCCCTTCGCCAGAGCAGGCGGATGCCCGAAGGAGGCTGTGACCCCACGGAGAGCCCGCAGTGGAGCAGGCTCCCGGCGGGACCTGCGGATCTGTGGAGAGGGGAGCCCACGCTGGAGCAGGTTTTCTGGCAGGACTTGTGACCCCACGGGGGACCCACGCCGGAGCAGCGTGGTCCTGAAGGACCGCGCCCCGTGGAAGGGACCTATGCCGGAGCGGTGTGTGAAGAACTGCAGCCTGTGGGAAGGACCCACGTTGGAGAAGTTTGTGAAGGACTGTCTCCCGTGGGAGGGACCCCACGCTGGAGCAGGGGAAGAGCGTGAGGGGGGAGTCCTGCCCCTCAAGAGGACGAAGCGGCAGAGACAACGTGTGATGAACTGACCGTAACCCCCATTCCCCATCCCCCTGCGCCGCTGGGGGAGGAGGAAGAGGAGCCCGGAGTGAAGCTGTGCCCGCGAAGAGGGGAGGAGTGGAGGGAAGGCGTTTCGAGACTTGGTTTTCTTCCTCATTACCCTGCTCCGGTCGATGGGTGCTAAATTAAGGTGGGTTTCCCATGTCGAGCCTGTTTTGCCCGTGACAGTAACTGGTGAGCCATCGCTCCCCGTCCTTCTCTCGACCCACGAGCCCTTTGTCGTATTTTCTCTCCCCAGCCCAGCTGAGAGGGGGCCGTGGGTGCGGAGCGACAGAGCGGCTTTGGGGGGCACCTGGCGTCCAGCCAGGGTCAGCCCCCCTCCCCCCCCCAGGTGGAGGGACGAGAAAGCGGGCCAAAGGCCTCGGGAGAAGGCCACCTGCAAGAGGAGCGAGGCAGCACGAAAAAGCAAGCTGCGCGGGTGGGCTCCCCCGCCGGCGGGCCAAAATGGCTCTAGCCCTTGGTCGTAGGCATCGAACTCCTTACCCCCCGGACCGGCGGCACGCGACCGCTCCCCTGGTCCACAGAGGGGGCGTTGCCGGGGGGGGGGGCCCCGCGCCCCCTAGAGCCCTCCCGCCCGCCGCTCGCGCCCAGCCCCTGCGCGCCCCAACCCACGCGCCGCCTCCCCCTCACGGGGACCAGAGCTCGGGACGGGACTTTTCCTCAGGCTCGGGGCGTGGGGCTGGGCCGTGCCGAGCCGTGCAGCCCCCGCTGGGGAAGGCAGCCTCGGGACTGGGGCTGCCGCAGGCTTCGGGAAGGGCGAGCGGGCCGAGGCACCGGGGAGGAGGGCACCGGAGGAGGACAGCCGGCGCTGCCGGGCCGGGGCCGGGGCCGGGGCCGGGGCCGGCCTGCCCGCGGCCGGGGCCGGGGCCGTGCAGCACCACGACCACGGGCGGGCCGGGCGCGGGGCCGCGGGAGGGCTCTAAGGGGCGCGGGGCCCCCCCCCCGGCAACGCCCCCTCTGTGGACCAGGGGAGCGGTCGCGTGCCGCCGGTCCGGGGGGTAAGGAGTTCGATGCCTACGACCAAGGGCTAGAGCCATTTTGGCCCGCACCCGCGCATCTGTTTCTCTCGCCGCTGCCAGCTCCCTTCTCCGTGCCGCGGAGCGCCAGAAGCCCTTCGTCGCCGTCATCCGACTCCTCGGCGGTGCCAGGAGGGCTTCGGCGAGGCGGTGGAGGGCCGGGGGCACTGGCCTCACCTGGGCACTCCAGGGCTGTCCTTCCTGCCTTCCCCTGGGGGGGCTGTCCTGCTCCTCCTGGCGAGGAGCTGGGCTCCTTCCGGCGCGCTTCCGTAACCAGGACTGGGCAGCAGACGACGTGAACTCTCTCCCGGGTGAGAACGTCCACGCTGAAGGCTAATGGGGACGAGAGCCCGGGAATGAGACTTTTCCTCAGGGTAAGGAAGGCCGAGCCGGTCAGCGACAGTCGGCAGCGCCTCCGGGATAGCAGGCGTAAGGAGGAAAAAGGCTGCAGGGCCCACAGAAACGGCAGCCGGAGCGAGGAGTGAGGACACATAAGAGAAACAACCCTGCAGACCCCCAGGTCAGCGAAGAAGGAGGGGGAGGAGATGCTCCAGGTGCCGGAGCAGAGATTCCCCCGCAGCCCGGGGTGGGGAAGACCCTGGTGAGGCAGGCTGTCCCCCTGCAGCGCAGGGAGGTCCGCGGGGGAGCGGATCTCTCACCCGCGGCCCGGGAAGGCCCCTTCGCCAGAGCAGGCGGATGCCCGAAGGAGGCTGTGACCCCACGGAGAGCCCGCAGTGGAGCAGGCTCCCGGCGGGACCTGCGGATCTGTGGAGAGGGGAGCCCACGCTGGAGCAGGTTTTCTGGCAGGACTTGTGACCCCACGGGGGACCCACGCCGGAGCAGCGTGGTCCTGAAGGACCGCGCCTCGTGGAAGGGACCTATGCCGGAGCGGTGTGTGAAGAACTGCAGCCTGTGGGAAGGGCCCACGTTGGAGAAGTTTGTGAAGGACTGTCTCCCGTGGGAGGGACCCCACGCTGGAGCAGGGGAAGAGCGTGCGGGAGGAGTCCTGCCCCTCAAGAGGACGAAGCGGCAGAGACAACGTGTGATGAACTGACCGTAACCCCCATTCCCCATCCCCCTGCGCCGCTGGGGGAGGAGGAAGAGGAGCCCGGAGTGAAGCTGTGCCCGCGAAGAGGGGAGGAGTGGAGGGAAGGCGTTTCGAGACTTGGTTTTCTTCCTCATTACCCTGCTCCGGTCGATGGGTGCTAAATTAAGGTGGGTTTCCCATGTCGAGCCTGTTTTGCCCGTGACAGTAACTGGTGAGCCATCGCTCCCCGTCCTTCTCTCGACCCACGAGCCCTTTGTCGTATTTTCTCTCCCCAGCCCAGCTGAGAGGGGGCCGTGGGTGCGGAGCGACAGAGCGGCTTTGGGGGGCACCTGGCGTCCAGCCAGGGTCAGCCCCCCTCCCCCCCCCAGGTGGAGGGACGAGAAAGCGGGCCAAAGGCCTCGGGAGAAGGCCACCTGCAAGAGGAGCGAGGCAGCACGAAAAAGCAAGCTGCGCGGGTGGGCTCCCCCGCCGGCGGGCCAAAATGGCTCTAGCCCTTGGTCGTAGGCATCGAACTCCTTACCCCCCGGACCGGCGGCACGCGACCGCTCCCCTGGTCCACAGAGGGGGCGTTGCCGGGGGGGGGGCCCCGCGCCCCCTAGAGCCCTCCCGCCCGCCGCTCGCGCCCAGCCCCTGCGCGCCCCAACCCACGCGCCGCCTCCCCCTCACGGGGACCAGAGCTCGGGACGGGACTTTTCCTCAGGCTCGGGGCGTGGGGCTGGGCCGTGCCGAGCCGTGCAGCCCCCGCTGGGGAAGGCAGCCTCGGGACTGGGGCTGCCGCAGGCTTCGGGAAGGGCGAGCGGGCCGAGGCACCGGGGAGGAGGGCACCGGAGGAGGACAGCCGGCGCTGCCGGGCCGGGGCCGGGGCCGGGGCCGGGGCCGGCCTGCCCGCGGCCGGGGCCGGGGCCGTGCAGCACCACGACCACGGGCGGGCCGGGCGCGGGGCCGCGGGAGGGCTCTAAGGGGCGCGGGGCCCCCCCCCCGGCAACGCCCCCTCTGTGGACCAGGGGAGCGGTCGCGTGCCGCCGGTCCGGGGGGTAAGGAGTTCGATGCCTACGACCAAGGGCTAGAGCCATTTTGGCCCGCACCCGCGCATCTGTTTCTCTCGCCGCTGCCAGCTCCCTTCTCCGTGCCGCGGAGCGCCAGAAGCCCTTCGTCGCCGTCATCCGACTCCTCGGCGGTGCCAGGAGGGCTTCGGCGAGGCGGTGGAGGGCCGGGGGCACTGGCCTCACCTGGGCACTCCAGGGCTGTCCTTCCTGCCTTCCCCTGGGGGGGCTGTCCTGCTCCTCCTGGCGAGGAGCTGGGCTCCTTCCGGCGCGCTTCCGTAACCAGGACTGGGCAGCAGACGACGTGAACTCTCTCCCGGGTGAGAACGTCCACGCTGAAGGCTAATGGGGACGAGAGCCCGGGAATGAGACTTTTCCTCAGGGTAAGGAAGGCCGAGCCGGTCAGCGACAGTCGGCAGCGCCTCCGGGATAGCAGGCGTAAGGAGGAAAAAGGCTGCAGGGCCCACAGAAACGGCAGCCGGAGCGAGGAGTGAGGACACATAAGAGAAACAACCCTGCAGACCCCCAGGTCAGCGAAGAAGGAGGGGGAGGAGATGCTCCAGGTGCCGGAGCAGAGATTCCCCCGCAGCCCGGGGTGGGGAAGACCCTGGTGAGGCAGGCTGTCCCCCTGCAGCGCAGGGAGGTCCGCGGGGGAGCGGATCTCTCACCCGCAGCCCGGGAAGGCCCCTTCGCCAGAGCAGGCGGATGCCCGAAGGAGGCTGTGACCCCACGGAGAGCCCGCAGTGGAGCAGGCTCCCGGCGGGACCTGCGGATCTGTGGAGAGGGGAGCCCACGCTGGAGCAGGTTTTCTGGCAGGACTTGTGACCCCACGGGGGACCCACGCCGGAGCAGCGTGGTCCTGAAGGACCGCGCCTCGTGGAAGGGACCTATGCCGGAGCGGTGTGTGAAGAACTGCAGCCTGTGGGAAGGGCCCACGTTGGAGAAGTTTGTGAAGGACTGTCTCCCGTGGGAGGGACCCCACGCTGGAGCAGGGGAAGAGCGTGCGGGAGGAGTCCTGCCCCTCAAGAGGACGAAGCGGCAGAGACAACGTGTGATGAACTGACCGTAACCCCCATTCCCCATCCCCCTGCGCCGCTGGGGGAGGAGGAAGAGGAGCCCGGAGTGAAGCTGTGCCCGCGAAGAGGGGAGGAGTGGAGGGAAGGCGTTTCGAGACTTGGTTTTCTTCCTCATTACCCTGCTCCGGTCGATGGGTGCTAAATTAAGGTGGGTTTCCCATGTCGAGCCTGTTTTGCCCGTGACAGTAACTGGTGAGCCATCGCTCCCCGTCCTTCTCTCGACCCACGAGCCCTTTGTCGTATTTTCTCTCCCCAGCCCAGCTGAGAGGGGGCCGTGGGTGCGGAGCGACAGAGCGGCTTTGGGGGGCACCTGGCGTCCAGCCAGGGTCAGCCCCCCTCCCCCCCCCAGGTGGAGGGACGAGAAAGCGGGCCAAAGGCCTCGGGAGAAGGCCACCTGCAAGAGGAGCGAGGCAGCACGAAAAAGCAAGCTGCGCGGGTGGGCTCCCCCGCCGGCGGGCCAAAATGGCTCTAGCCCTTGGTCGTAGGCATCGAACTCCTTACCCCCCGGACCGGCGGCACGCGACCGCTCCCCTGGTCCACAGAGGGGGCGTTGCCGGGGGGGGGGGCCCCGCGCCCCCTAGAGCCCTCCCGCCCGCCGCTCGCGCCCAGCCCCTGCGCGCCCCAACCCACGCGCCGCCTCCCCCTCACGGGGACCAGAGCTCGGGACGGGACTTTTCCTCAGGCTCGGGGCGTGGGGCTGGGCCGTGCCGAGCCGTGCAGCCCCCGCTGGGGAAGGCAGCCTCGGGACTGGGGCTGCCGCAGGCTTCGGGAAGGGCGAGCGGGCCGAGGCACCGGGGAGGAGGGCACCGGAGGAGGACAGCCGGCGCTGCCGGGCCGGGGCCGGGGCCGGGGCCGGGGCCGGCCTGCCCGCGGCCGGGGCCGGGGCCGTGCAGCACCACGACCACGGGCGGGCCGGGCGCGGGGCCGCGGGAGGGCTCTAAGGGGCGCGGGGCCCCCCCCCCGGCAACGCCCCCTCTGTGGACCAGGGGAGCGGTCGCGTGCCGCCGGTCCGGGGGGTAAGGAGTTCGATGCCTACGACCAAGGGCTAGAGCCATTTTGGCCCGCACCCGCGCATCTGTTTCTCTCGCCGCTGCCAGCTCCCTTCTCCGTGCCGCGGAGCGCCAGAAGCCCTTCGTCGCCGTCATCCGACTCCTCGGCGGTGCCAGGAGGGCTTCGGCGAGGCGGTGGAGGGCCGGGGGCACTGGCCTCACCTGGGCACTCCAGGGCTGTCCTTCCTGCCTTCCCCTGGGGGGGCTGTCCTGCTCCTCCTGGCGAGGAGCTGGGCTCCTTCCGGCGCGCTTCCGTAACCAGGACTGGGCAGCAGACGACGTGAACTCTCTCCCGGGTGAGAACGTCCACGCTGAAGGCTAATGGGGACGAGAGCCCGGGAATGAGACTTTTCCTCAGGGTAAGGAAGGCCGAGCCGGTCAGCGACAGTCGGCAGCGCCTCCGGGATAACAGGCGTAAGGAGGAAAAAGGCTGCAGGGCCCACAGAAACGGCAGCCGGAGCGAGGAGTGGGGACACATAAGAGAAACAACCCTGCAGACCCCCAGGTCAGCGAAGAAGGAGGGGGAGGAGATGCTCCAGGTGCCGGAGCAGAGATTCCCCCGCAGCCCGGGGTGGGGAAGACCCTGGTGAGGCAGGCTGTCCCCCTGCAGCGCAGGGAGGTCCGCGGGGGAGCGGATCTCCACCCGCGGCCCGGGAAGGCCCCTTCGCCAGAGCAGGCGGATGCCCGAAGGAGGCTGTGACCCCACGGAGAGCCCGCAGTGGAGCAGGCTCCCGGCGGGACCTGCGGATCTGTGGAGAGGGGAGCCCACGCTGGAGCAGGTTTTCTGGCAGGACTTGTGACCCCACGGGGGACCCACGCCGGAGCAGCGTGGTCCTGAAGGACCGCGCCTCGTGGAAGGGACCTATGCCGGAGCGGTGTGTGAAGAACTGCAGCCTGTGGGAAGGACCCACGTTGGAGAAGTTTGTGAAGGACTGTCTCCCGTGGGAGGGACCCCACGCTGGAGCAGGGGAAGAGCGTGCGGGAGGAGTCCTGCCCCTCAAGAGGACGAAGCGGCAGAGACAACGTGTGATGAACTGACCGTAACCCCCATTCCCCATCCCCCTGCGCCGCTGGGGGAGGAGGAAGAGGAGCCCGGAGTGAAGCTGTGCCCGCGAAGAGGGGAGGAGTGGAGGGAAGGCGTTTCGAGACTTGGTTTTCTTCCTCATTACCCTGCTCCGGTCGATGGGTGCTAAATTAAGGTGGGTTTCCCATGTCGAGCCTGTTTTGCCCGTGACAGTAACTGGTGAGCCATCGCTCCCCGTCCTTCTCTCGACCCACGAGCCCTTTGTCGTATTTTCTCTCCCCAGCCCAGCTGAGAGGGGGCCGTGGGTGCGGAGCGACAGAGCGGCTTTGGGGGGCACCTGGCGTCCAGCCAGGGTCAGCCCCCCTCCCCCCCCCAGGTGGAGGGACGAGAAAGCGGGCCAAAGGCCTCGGGAGAAGGCCACCTGCAAGAGGAGCGAGGCAGCACGAAAAAGCAAGCTGCGCGGGTGGGCTCCCCCGCCGGCGGGCCAAAATGGCTCTAGCCCTTGGTCGTAGGCATCGAACTCCTTACCCCCCGGACCGGCGGCACGCGACCGCTCCCCTGGTCCACAGAGGGGGCGTTGCCGGGGGGGGGGCCCCGCGCCCCCTAGAGCCCTCCCGCCCGCCGCTCGCGCCCAGCCCCTGCGCGCCCCAACCCACGCGCCGCCTCCCCCTCACGGGGACCAGAGCTCGGGACGGGACTTTTCCTCAGGCTCGGGGCGTGGGGCTGGGCCGTGCCGAGCCGTGCAGCCCCCGCTGGGGAAGGCAGCCTCGGGACTGGGGCTGCCGCAGGCTTCGGGAAGGGCGAGCGGGCCGAGGCACCGGGGAGGAGGGCACCGGAGGAGGACAGCCGGCGCTGCCGGGCCGGGGCCGGGGCCGGGGCCGGGGCCGGCCTGCCCGCGGCCGGGGCCGGGGCCGTGCAGCACCACGACCACGGGCGGGCCGGGCGCGGGGCCGCGGGAGGGCTCTAAGGGGCGCGGGGCCCCCCCCCCGGCAACGCCCCCTCTGTGGACCAGGGGAGCGGTCGCGTGCCGCCGGTCCGGGGGGTAAGGAGTTCGATGCCTACGACCAAGGGCTAGAGCCATTTTGGCCCGCACCCGCGCATCTGTTTCTCTCGCCGCTGCCAGCTCCCTTCTCCGTGCCGCGGAGCGCCAGAAGCCCTTCGTCGCCGTCATCCGACTCCTCGGCGGTGCCAGGAGGGCTTCGGCGAGGCGGTGGAGGGCCGGGGGCACTGGCCTCACCTGGGCACTCCAGGGCTGTCCTTCCTGCCTTCCCCTGGGGGGGCTGTCCTGCTCCTCCTGGCGAGGAGCTGGGCTCCTTCCGGCGCGCTTCCGTAACCAGGACTGGGCAGCAGACGACGTGAACTCTCTCCCGGGTGAGAACGTCCACGCTGAAGGCTAATGGGGACGAGAGCCCGGGAATGAGACTTTTCCTCAGGGTAAGGAAGGCCGAGCCGGTCAGCGACAGTCGGCAGCGCCTCCGGGATAGCAGGCGTAAGGAGGAAAAAGGCTGCAGGGCCCACAGAAACGGCAGCCGGAGCGAGGAGTGAGGACACATAAGAGAAACAACCCTGCAGACCCCCAGGTCAGCGAAGAAGGAGGGGGAGGAGATGCTCCAGGTGCCGGAGCAGAGATTCCCCCGCAGCCCGGGGTGGGGAAGACCCTGGTGAGGCAGGCTGTCCCCCTGCAGCGCAGGGAGGTCCGCGGGGGAGCGGATCTCTCACCCGCAGCCCGGGAAGGCCCCTTCGCCAGAGCAGGCGGATGCCCGAAGGAGGCTGTGACCCCACGGAGAGCCCGCAGTGGAGCAGGCTCCCGGCGGGACCTGCGGATCTGTGGAGAGGGGAGCCCACGCTGGAGCAGGTTTTCTGGCAGGACTTGTGACCCCACGGGGGACCCACGCCGGAGCAGCGTGGTCCTGAAGGACCGCGCCTCGTGGAAGGGACCTATGCCGGAGCGGTGTGTGAAGAACTGCAGCCTGTGGGAAGGGCCCACGTTGGAGAAGTTTGTGAAGGACTGTCTCCCGTGGGAGGGACCCCACGCTGGAGCAGGGGAAGAGCGTGCGGGAGGAGTCCTGCCCCTCAAGAGGACGAAGCGGCAGAGACAACGTGTGATGAACTGACCGTAACCCCCATTCCCCATCCCCCTGCGCCGCTGGGGGAGGAGGAAGAGGAGCCCGGAGTGAAGCTGTGCCCGCGAAGAGGGGAGGAGTGGAGGGAAGGCGTTTCGAGACTTGGTTTTCTTCCTCATTACCCTGCTCCGGTCGATGGGTGCTAAATTAAGGTGGGTTTCCCATGTCGAGCCTGTTTTGCCCGTGACAGTAACTGGTGAGCCATCGCTCCCCGTCCTTCTCTCGACCCACGAGCCCTTTGTCGTATTTTCTCTCCCCAGCCCAGCTGAGAGGGGGCCGTGGGTGCGGAGCGACAGAGCGGCTTTGGGGGGCACCTGGCGTCCAGCCAGGGTCAGCCCCCCTCCCCCCCCCAGGTGGAGGGACGAGAAAGCGGGCCAAAGGCCTCGGGAGAAGGCCACCTGCAAGAGGAGCGAGGCAGCACGAAAAAGCAAGCTGCGCGGGTGGGCTCCCCCGCCGGCGGGCCAAAATGGCTCTAGCCCTTGGTCGTAGGCATCGAACTCCTTACCCCCCGGACCGGCGGCACGCGACCGCTCCCCTGGTCCACAGAGGGGGCGTTGCCGGGGGGGGGGGCCCCGCGCCCCCTAGAGCCCTCCCGCCCGCCGCTCGCGCCCAGCCCCTGCGCGCCCCAACCCACGCGCCGCCTCCCCCTCACGGGGACCAGAGCTCGGGACGGGACTTTTCCTCAGGCTCGGGGCGTGGGGCTGGGCCGTGCCGAGCCGTGCAGCCCCCGCTGGGGAAGGCAGCCTCGGGACTGGGGCTGCCGCAGGCTTCGGGAAGGGCGAGCGGGCCGAGGCACCGGGGAGGAGGGCACCGGAGGAGGACAGCCGGCGCTGCCGGGCCGGGGCCGGGGCCGGGGCCGGGGCCGGCCTGCCCGCGGCCGGGGCCGGGGCCGTGCAGCACCACGACCACGGGCGGGCCGGGCGCGGGGCCGCGGGAGGGCTCTAAGGGGCGCGGGGCCCCCCCCCCGGCAACGCCCCCTCTGTGGACCAGGGGAGCGGTCGCGTGCCGCCGGTCCGGGGGGTAAGGAGTTCGATGCCTACGACCAAGGGCTAGAGCCATTTTGGCCCGCACCCGCGCATCTGTTTCTCTCGCCGCTGCCAGCTCCCTTCTCCGTGCCGCGGAGCGCCAGAAGCCCTTCGTCGCCGTCATCCGACTCCTCGGCGGTGCCAGGAGGGCTTCGGCGAGGCGGTGGAGGGCCGGGGGCACTGGCCTCACCTGGGCACTCCAGGGCTGTCCTTCCTGCCTTCCCCTGGGGGGGCTGTCCTGCTCCTCCTGGCGAGGAGCTGGGCTCCTTCCGGCGCGCTTCCGTAACCAGGACTGGGCAGCAGACGACGTGAACTCTCTCCCGGGTGAGAACGTCCACGCTGAAGGCTAATGGGGACGAGAGCCCGGGAATGAGACTTTTCCTCAGGGTAAGGAAGGCCGAGCCGGTCAGCGACAGTCGGCAGCGCCTCCGGGATAACAGGCGTAAGGAGGAAAAAGGCTGCAGGGCCCACAGAAACGGCAGCCGGAGCGAGGAGTGGGGACACATAAGAGAAACAACCCTGCAGACCCCCAGGTCAGCGAAGAAGGAGGGGGAGGAGATGCTCCAGGTGCCGGAGCAGAGATTCCCCCGCAGCCCGGGGTGGGGAAGACCCTGGTGAGGCAGGCTGTCCCCCTGCAGCGCAGGGAGGTCCGCGGGGGAGCGGATCTCCACCCGCGGCCCGGGAAGGCCCCTTCGCCAGAGCAGGCGGATGCCCGAAGGAGGCTGTGACCCCACGGAGAGCCCGCAGTGGAGCAGGCTCCCGGCGGGACCTGCGGATCTGTGGAGAGGGGAGCCCACGCTGGAGCAGGTTTTCTGGCAGGACTTGTGACCCCACGGGGGACCCACGCCGGAGCAGCGTGGTCCTGAAGGACCGCGCCTCGTGGAAGGGACCTATGCCGGAGCGGTGTGTGAAGAACTGCAGCCTGTGGGAAGGACCCACGTTGGAGAAGTTTGTGAAGGACTGTCTCCCGTGGGAGGGACCCCACGCTGGAGCAGGGGAAGAGCGTGCGGGAGGAGTCCTGCCCCTCAAGAGGACGAAGCGGCAGAGACAACGTGTGATGAACTGACCGTAACCCCCATTCCCCATCCCCCTGCGCCGCTGGGGGAGGAGGAAGAGGAGCCCGGAGTGAAGCTGTGCCCGCGAAGAGGGGAGGAGTGGAGGGAAGGCGTTTCGAGACTTGGTTTTCTTCCTCATTACCCTGCTCCGGTCGATGGGTGCTAAATTAAGGTGGGTTTCCCATGTCGAGCCTGTTTTGCCCGTGACAGTAACTGGTGAGCCATCGCTCCCCGTCCTTCTCTCGACCCACGAGCCCTTTGTCGTATTTTCTCTCCCCAGCCCAGCTGAGAGGGGGCCGTGGGTGCGGAGCGACAGAGCGGCTTTGGGGGGCACCTGGCGTCCAGCCAGGGTCAGCCCCCCTCCCCCCCCCAGGTGGAGGGACGAGAAAGCGGGCCAAAGGCCTCGGGAGAAGGCCACCTGCAAGAGGAGCGAGGCAGCACGAAAAAGCAAGCTGCGCGGGTGGGCTCCCCCGCCGGCGGGCCAAAATGGCTCTAGCCCTTGGTCGTAGGCATCGAACTCCTTACCCCCCGGACCGGCGGCACGCGACCGCTCCCCTGGTCCACAGAGGGGGCGTTGCCGGGGGGGGGGCCCCGCGCCCCCTAGAGCCCTCCCGCCCGCCGCTCGCGCCCAGCCCCTGCGCGCCCCAACCCACGCGCCGCCTCCCCCTCACGGGGACCAGAGCTCGGGACGGGACTTTTCCTCAGGCTCGGGGCGTGGGGCTGGGCCGTGCCGAGCCGTGCAGCCCCCGCTGGGGAAGGCAGCCTCGGGACTGGGGCTGCCGCAGGCTTCGGGAAGGGCGAGCGGGCCGAGGCACCGGGGAGGAGGGCACCGGAGGAGGACAGCCGGCGCTGCCGGGCCGGGGCCGGGGCCGGGGCCGGGGCCGGCCTGCCCGCGGCCGGGGCCGGGGCCGTGCAGCACCACGACCACGGGCGGGCCGGGCGCGGGGCCGCGGGAGGGCTCTAAGGGGCGCGGGGCCCCCCCCCCGGCAACGCCCCCTCTGTGGACCAGGGGAGCGGTCGCGTGCCGCCGGTCCGGGGGGTAAGGAGTTCGATGCCTACGACCAAGGGCTAGAGCCATTTTGGCCCGCACCCGCGCATCTGTTTCTCTCGCCGCTGCCAGCTCCCTTCTCCGTGCCGCGGAGCGCCAGAAGCCCTTCGTCGCCGTCATCCGACTCCTCGGCGGTGCCAGGAGGGCTTCGGCGAGGCGGTGGAGGGCCGGGGGCACTGGCCTCACCTGGGCACTCCAGGGCTCTCCTTCCTGCCTTCCCCTGGGGGGGCTGTCCTTCTCCTCTTTGGGAGGAGAGGCCGGGCAGCGAGAGGCAGGAGGCGCGCCTGGCTGCCAGTCGTCCTCAGCCCAACGCCGTGAGGCCAGCCAAGTCTGGCGGGGCCAAGAGGGCTGGCGGGATGGAGAAGGGGGGCAGCAAGCACAGGTGGAACTCTGCGGCACCTCGAATCGTGTTTTACTGATTGTTCTTATTCGTTTTGATTTGTCAGATAGAAGAGGATTTGCCGTGACTGTTGTGGACCCGCAGCACTGCACTCTCACGCCATGGTAACCACCGCAGCCATCCCGCTGTTCCCCTGCACTCCTGTGCACCATGCATTCCTGGGCTTACTATTTGCTTTTCATCAAGTCAATATTTCCCTTAGTTTTCGTGGTAGAACTGAAAATATTCCTCTATTACTAGTCTCTGGGTGAATTCAGCTGTTAAGTCACAGGGCCACTGTCAGGACGACTTTGCTGAGGGTTTGAACGGCTCTGGTCAGCCCTTACCATTGCCCCTTTTGCATTTGATATCCTAACAGCCTCCTAAGCTCCGTGCAAAGTCAGTCCTGAATAATTTTTTCATATCCGTCTGACTAAGTTTCAGATGCGTAGACACTTGTATTTCTAAATCAGGTGCTGGGAGTTGACGCTGTCTCTTCCAGCTCAGCGCCTGGCTTGTTAATCAGAGAAGTAATTAACAGGCTGTATTGCAATGCCAGCTGACGCTCACCCACAGAGCAAGCAGGGTGCCAGGACTTGGAACCACACAGGCAGGAAGGAAACACGGCTCTGCCATCTTTTTTTTTTATAAGCGAATTTGCCAGACCCTGGTCTCTACCCTGTCAGTAAAAGCTTGGCTTCCGTGTAACACTTTGGGCTGGTTTTGTCATTGATGCTATGAAGATTTGCAACAGCCAAAATAATTTGGAGAAGCCCATATTGGTTAGCTATCAGTCACCTAACATGCAAAGGCTTTGGGAAGCTTTTGGTCAACTGTAGGGAAGGTTTTGCTATACTTTCTGCATTTAAATATAGATGAAGAATGTTTGAGGCTGTTTCAAGTAGCATTTGTAGTTTTGCAAATAGAATTCCCTTAATCCAGATTGAATGTTAGGATTTCAAAGAGTTGAAGCAGAGATGCAGACAAAGCTGGAATTGCTTGTCAGTGACATTACTTCCTGTTAGAAAACCAGATTGAATGTTTTTTCTTGCTCTTGATACTTTGAGATAAAAGGCTTAATGCCCAAATTAGACAAGTCAAGTACTGTGCTATGTTTGTCATCCTTAGCATTTATTCACACAAGCTATAGAACATGTGCACGCAATATTTTTGTTTTATTATTTATTAAAAACATGCCTTTTTGTGTTATTAGGAAATCCAGAACTCACTTCTCCAGCAACAATATCAACCAACCTCCAAGAGTGGAGTGCAGCTGGAGATGACACTCTCTGAAACAATCCTGTAGGATGCTGGGAAAGGTAGGAAAAGGGAAGTAAATTTATATTCCTGGTTGGGACAGTTGGACAGACCCTGGCTGCAAGGGCACCCAGTCCCTGCAGAGCTGGCAGCAGGGTTGTGAGACTGTTTTCAGTGTAACGTAGTCCTCTCTTTAAAAACGTTTGTTGCATTTAAAGAAGTTACAGAGCTTGCTGCCTTCTGATCAGCTTTGGCCAGACGGTACATTTGGCCCTCAGCCTTCTCTGGCCATCTGAGCACCAGCAATTTGACTCACAGCTGCCAGGAGGACACCAGCGTTTTGGTGGCAGGAGAGATGCGCATCCAATTGTGTGACAAGGCAGTGACTCCTACGTGTGGCCCCCAAATAACCCAAGCACGCTCATCCTTTACGCTCTGGCTCCCAATTTAACGATGAGGTTTTGAGGTTTATGCTAGATCTTGTGATTGCTTAAAGAAACATTTCCCAAATCACTCCCCTGATGGTTTTTCTTTTTTCATATCTAATGAACATTCCTGAATAGTTTGTTTCACAAAAATATTTGAACAGTTCTGCTATTCAGTATGGGAGAAAAACAAATTTTAAAGCTTTGGAAAGTTTTTGTAAAACAATCATTTTTGGGCCAGCTGTACTTGGCAGTTCCTGTTCAAGTCAGGGGATGCTGAGCTGGGGGTTAGCGCTTGGCAGAGTGCTGCAGCAAAGCTTATCTGTAACACCCTCATTATTGTCCATGTTCTGTTCTCTCACTAATTTAATCTATTAAACAAATAAATGAGTGATTATGCCAGATGAGGGGGTTTTTTTTGTATGAGAGGATCTTCTAGCATTGCCATCTTTTAGTGGTAATTATGCAGTCATACAGCTGTTGCCTACAGGCAGGTTTGAAATAATAATTTCATAAGGTTTATAAATCACACCATAAAAATAAATAGACAAGTGTCTAGTCAGAAGACAACAGAGAAATAAAGCTAGGGATCTGGATTACAGACTACCTTGATAGACCCAGATTACAGTCAGGCCTGGCTATAATTATGCTCTATCTTTATATGATCGCAAAATCAAGCAATTAAGGCTCTGGAGCTTAAAAAGTATTACCCATGTGCTGAAGTGTCCATACCATGAGCAAGTTAAGTATCTTATTTTTTGTTTTCTGCTCATATTCATACTGCAGAGTGGGGAAAAATTTATGATGCAGAAAGTCAGGTAGATATGTCATGTTTTGGAGGATAAAAGCAGGCCAGCATGAAAGCTTTGAGAAACCCAAACCTCAAACAGTCCCAAACTCACGAACTCTGCATGCAACACTTAGCTAACACATTGACTCATACATTTGGATGAAGATCCTTCCCAACATATGGTCTGAAATGGGTCTCTCCTGTAAATTTCATGGAGTTATTTTCTTTATGGCTTTACTCTTCTGAAGCCTAGTAAAAATGCCTGTTCTCTGTTTATTCTGGCTATTTAGTCTAGCAATTATGTAATGTTCATGAAACAGAAGCAGCACATAATTTTTATGGTTCATAATATCTCTCCTCAGCAAAAAGCTGGCCACTTAGAGGAGTTTTCTTATCCCAGGATGCTTTTTTGGTGATGACTTTTTGGCAAAACCAAACTGCTGCAGCCTAAAGGGAGTAATTTTGTAACTGATTGACTGCTCTCTTCTTGCTTATGAGCATTCATAACTTTTATTGCTTCTCTTCCCCGTTTCCCCTTCCTTCTTCCTGAGATGATGGTAGGAGATAGATGTCTAATTTGGGTTTATAAAGCTGCCAAATTTCAGGATTATTTTCTTGTGGGTGTTCTCTTTTTCAAGAGATAATGGAGGAGACTGCATGTGGAAAATAAAGAGATTTGTGTCAGTTTAGCATTTAGGGGAGGTGTAGAAAGCTCATGGATATTTTCCATCCCCTAGGTTATAGTTCAGATGTGTTTGTACCATACGGATATGATTATGATATCCTGATGTTTTTATTTAAAACTGTGGGACACTAATAGGAAGATGTAATCCCAGACTTGGCTTTCATTTTCATTTAAGCCCACAGTGGTTCCATTGAAGCCAGTGGATGAGCACTGGTTAAAAGGAAAAAGACAAAGGAAAATCAGGAGACTTTTTGTTTAACTGCTATGAGAAAACATGTCGTACATCTGAATTTTAAGAAAAATTTAAGTTAAGTAAGTCTAGAAGGCAGTTGAAAAATTCAGGTGATTTGGTTGGTATATGGAAAATGGACATGGATGAAGACTAACCTTTATTTGAATGACAATTAAGGTTACTGGGATAAATATTTATAGGAAAGGTGTGAATTATTTATACGTGTTCCAAGATAGCAGAGTTTAATAGCATCCTTTCCCTGGATTTGTTACACTTTAAGCTGGAGGTTGCATGTACAGTGATACAGTATCTGGTATTAGAGGATTTGTGTTTGACATGAAGAGACTGCAGTGGAGGGAGGGAGCAGCTTCATGTTTGAGTTTGTATTTGGAATAGGTGCAAAGGCCAACAAAAGCACACAGCTCTGAGTAAAGAACATTCAAGGCCCCATAAATCTTTGATCTAATGTTATTATGCTACCATAGCAAATTATGCTGGTTTTGTCTCTGCAGTTAGTGCAACAGATGGCAAAGATTTGCACAACCAGTTAAAATTCTTGGCAAAGCAAATCTTCTGAATTTGTAGCTGAAGAGTTAGTTGAGATACACTGGAATATTTATACCAAATGGGAAAACCCCCCCAACTTTTTTTTTTTTTATAATCTCTCTTCCACTTAAAGAATAAAATTTGACACATTTGCCTAACAAGCAGTGCTATTACACCAGCAGTTTCCATTCATGCTTGCACTGTGGCGGGGAAAACTGCCAGCCTCAAATTATCCAGGAAGCTGTTTCCAAAGGGGAAATGCAGAGCAGGGAGCAAGTATACCTGTTAGGTCTGCTCAGAAAACCCGGCAATAGGACAGATGTGTTGTGTTTGGCTGCCCAAAACACCAGTCTTGTTCTGTTACTTATTTACAGATTGGTGGTTCCCAAACCTGGCACTCTGAACCCAATCGGTGTGAAGGAAAGTTAGGCCATATTCCTGAAAGTGGTTCCACCAGGGGAATATTATGAATATGTCTACTCTAAATACAAACTAGTCTATATGCTTATTTTTCATCTTTAATTCATTACTGTGTTATAGTCATACTTTACACTACAAAGACTGTAATTACATTGTAGTTTATGTTAAAATTACAATGACATTTCAGTGCATTTTAATACGTAATTATCTGTTAGTTAATAAAGCCAAACAGTTAGATGTTTGGAGTCCTTTTTACTCCAAAGGAATAATTCTGAATACATGTACTACTAAAATCCAGGTATTATAACAAAACTGTACCTCTCCCATGATCATTCTCTGTTATCCAGTGAAGGGAACTGGTGCTAATTTTAAGAAGTCAATGCAAACCACCATTTAACAGCAGTGCAGTTTCACAGTTATGTTACAGGACACCATGCTTTGCTGGTTGTTTTCTGCACTGCACTTGCCTGTACAGAGTCATACGTAAAGCAAGGACTGGGACGTGGGTTTGTTCCTGCGCTATTTTTGCTGTTTCTTGAGTGGGTTTTGCAGTGAGGACTGTGTGTTTGCACATCCACAAACTGTATGAAAGGTGCTGGGGTGGCTGCATCTTCTCAGTGCCACGTGTGCCCTGACCTGTCCATACTCCTAATGCCATGGCTGAGAGCACTGTGGATGTAAACTGGGGGAGCTGGTATGAGGACTCACACAGGAGCTCTCACTGGACATCACACAGGCTGTTCTCATTTCCTTCCACTGCCAAAGAGAATCAGCAGAAAGGTTTGGGGAGGCTTGTGCGGGCTGGTCGTTGGTCAAGGCAAATGGAGGAACTTGTAGGTCAAATCCTTCTTCACACTGCTGCCTTAGTCAGATAACCCTGAAGGAATTGAGTGGACCTAAAAAGTCTCCTGTCTCTGAAACATGTCTAGCCATCAATCCTAGCCTGAGCAAGGCCTTGGATTAGGGCTGACAGTGGGGTTTGCAGGACTATCAGGCCTCAGGAGGTTTCTCCAAGGAAGCTTCATGTTCAGGGTCCTGCCTGTGCCCCACGCTCAGCCTGTGCCAGGGCCAAGGGACAGAGGCCAAGAATGAAGAGACTGGGGGGACATGCCTCTCAATGACAGACTTTGCTGCAAAAATTTTAGAATACTTGTCCTTGGGTTCTTTGGTGGACAAAATACGGACTATTATTCCTCTGAGGGCCATCAAAACTAGCTTCAAGCTAGGGCTGTGTTGATGACTCATTTCCCTTTGGGTTTTGGTTGGTTTTTTTTTAAGTCAGTAAGAAACTGCACTTCTGGGGGAGGAGGAAAACCAACCTGAAGATAAAACAGATATTTGTTTATTTCTCTACCAATTTGCCCTCAAAAAGAAGAAAGGTGAGCAGCAAAGCCTCACTTGAGATAGTGATTTTTCAACAGTTTTGATAAATTTTTTACAGAATTTCTCTCCAGGTTCTTCCATATGATTCCTGCAAGCAAAACAACATTTTTAACTTCACTTGCTTGTATAACAATCAAACAAGCCAGCACATGCATCTGCCTAAAGGATGCAACATCCTTAGTGACTCAGGCCTGGATACAGATGAATTTAAGAACCAAACTCCTACTGAAGTCAATGTAATCTCAGTATCAAAAAGATCTCTGGGAGTCTGCATCTGCATCAGAGTACGTCCCTGAGATAAAAGACGGAAGACGCTGCCTTGTAACATGGTTAATTAGGAAGCAAAATTATTTTTTTAATATTGTGATTAATTAATTCTAAATTTGGTGACCCTGAGAATTTTCCTGGTTAATGATGTCCCTCATTCTCACTGAGTCTCCATGAGGGCAGACTGGTGATGTCTGACCTTTAATTGTACCTAGCCATTTTTCCTGGATTTATGTGATGCTATGCTATAGGCTTCTTCTATATTTTTAGCTGTAGTAAATGTTGAGCCTTAATTTTCCTTTGCAGATAAGCTGTAGCTGTTTGTAATTTGGACAAAAAATTACTAAAATTTCCTCTCCTTTGTTTGATTGGAACAGCTCTTGATATTTGTTCAGCATTATGGATTTCTACCTAATGCTTTTCACAACCTTTAAACACTTCTCAGCATTGCTGCTGGGACAAAAGAATAAAGTTGGTTTTCCTCAATCATCTATTTAGTTACAACCTAGTGATTGCCACACTACTGGTACTAGTTTTTAGGTTTTTACCATGTTCTGTGGATTTTCATCTGGTATTTTTGTTGTTTCAGTGAGTACCTGTGACCTTACATAGCCTTCTACTGAATATGCAAAGGGTTTCCAGCCATATTCTCGCAATATAATTTAGTAGGAAAAAAAATGTCATTTTTAGTCTCAAATGCAATTTTGTATTAATTTTTCACAATGAATTAAAATTATACTTTTCTTAGTATCTAGCTGCAAAACGCACATGCATTAAAGAAACATTTTAGCCTTGCAGTTGAAAATAGTCAAAATAATATATTCAAAGTAATTAAGAATAAAATAATTTTAGGCTGCTTACAAAAATCCCTAAAGCTTTCTAAGGCAAATGTGCAATTGGAATTCTTCTCTTTTAGCTTAGAGTTTAAAAACATTCTGCTGCTCTGTATCGTAAGATCTCTCAGTGTACTGCCCTCAAAAAAACATCCATCTGTAAAAAGCAGAACAAAAGCTGTGCATTTTCCTCTTCTTCACTTTAATTGTACATGAGACGTCTTTTTTGTTTTGGGTTTTTTTTTTTTCAGTTGTTGTTGCCAGAAGCTGGAATAACCTGATTTGATGGCATTACAGAAAAAAGTTTCTCAGGTTCATATGCAATCATCTGGGTCTAATATGATCCAGCTCAATTTCCAAGAGAAAATCTGATCCTCAGACTTCTCCTGTTCCATTTTTATTACCAACTTGCTGTGTAAGGTGTTTCTCAGCAACCTGGCCCATTTCCCCCCTTATTTGATAAAAGTACTCTTCTTGACATGTTCATAGGAACAAGTAGGGGAACAAAAGAACTCAAAATGCAAAAGCATACTCAGCTGGACAATGTTTTTTTAGTATTGTCATGAACTTTATAATGCACAGCTGATTTCTCTAAGGATATGTATTCCAGTTAATTTGAGATCCTGCCCAAATGTTCAGTGCTGTAACTGAGTTTTTTTGTAGGGACAGAAAAAAAAAGAAATGTACACACAGCCGTTATCTAAAGGAGCAAATATTCCATGACAACCTTTCTTTTTGATAAAGTAGTTTTAGAAAGAAACTATTAAAATTGCATTCTTGTGCAATTCAAGACATAGAGCTGAAAATAGTTCTGTTTTAGGTTTGACTTTATAAATTTACATTAGTGCTTAAATCAGTCTTTGATTTTTGCTTGGAGAAGGGGGACATCCTTTCTGTTGTCTGCTACTTTTTAACTCTACAAAAACTAAAAAAATCCTTCTTTGGATCAACTTATAAAAAATGATTCAGAAACAAACCATTATTTTTCTTAGGATTGAGTCTCTTGAGTGAGAAAAATTAAAAAGAAATCCTCAAACCTCTTATCTACCCTAAGTGAGTAACAAGATCAAATTAAACAATGTCACATAGGAAGCCCTGGGGAATAAATTAAGGTCAGCACACTTGTGAATAATTGATTTAAAGAGGGCACAGAGGCATGCAGCCAGCTACAACTTTCCCAAAACAATGAAAGCTTTGGGGGCTGGGTGGTGGATGTTTTGTTGCTTTTCAATGGCTTCTTTGATGGGCTTCCTTTTAGGAAATAAGAAGATGCTGAGAGGCAAGTGATTTCTAGTGCTTCCTTAATGACTATGTTTAATTTTCTTGGTAAGTGCTTGAAATTTAAAACTAGGAGGGAGGGGGAGAAGAAAGGGAGGTAGATGATCAAGATCAATGACTTTTAATTTCCTCTGATGTGTCTTTGGATAAAAATTAAATCTCCCGCAGCTGAATTTGTTATAATAGGAATTGATACTGCTATTCTTCATCCTGTGAGACTTTATTTACTACAACAATAGAGAATCTATTTTTCCCATTATGGCAAGGTTTCTATTTTTAGCCTTTCCTAAAGAACCAATACTGAAGGTGTACTCATCTCTTCCTTTATCCCTCGCCTCTCTCCTCAGTGATTTGAGTCCATTGAGTTCAGCCCAACTGGGCAGAAGGGTAGGGCTGTCTCAGAGGCAATTAAGTATTGTGGATTTTGTAGGAGTAGGTGGCTAGGTAGAAATTGCTGCAAGCACTCTTTTGAGGAAGAGGCTATAAGGAGAGCTTAGACCCCTTTCTAGTATAAAATAATCAGCACAGACAGAGGCATTAGGAAGGCTTCAAATGCAGGGAGAACCTGCAATTGGAGCTGGCACCTTATCAGACCTCAGGACAACCATCCCCAAGATGCAGGTCCAGAGCACTCCAGCCCTCTTTAATTCTCTGCTTGCAGAGCAGCCTGTTTGTTCTGAAGCTATAGCTGTGCAAGTACTTCGTGTTTTCACAGTTTTACAGCAAGGCTTCTTGCTGTCCCTCTCCATCAGCCTTGTTTTGTGCAGGTTGGTAGCAAAAATTCAAAGCAGGCTTTGAAAAGAAGATGTTGACACAGATGAAGCATCTCCTCAACTCCTCAAAATAGTCTCGTGAGCCTTTGCCAGTGCTTCCCACAACAGAAAACATGTTAAGAGTACTTCTGAGCTGGGAAGGGGATCATGGAGGCCCAGGACCCTTGTTGTATGCCAGCTGACCTAAAGCCACTAGGGCTGAATTTGGGGTTGCTCAGGGCTTCATGGCAAGGATGGCTCTGCTCTCGGCAGTCCCAGCACTAGGGAGAGAGGAAGGAGAAAGGCAAAGTATTGTGCTGTGCTGCTGTGCTACCTGCTGCAGTAGCACAAGATTAGCAAGCCCTGAACACTGCTCCCCTCCTCTCAAGTGCACAGAAGTTGCAGGGCTGAGTCCCTCCAGCCAGATCTGGCTAAAAGGTTGGAAAACATTGTCCAGTTTTTCCTCGAGCCAAACAGAAATGTCTGCTGTAAGTGGGTAAAATTCTCTGAGAGGAGCTCCTGGGAGAGAATAAACTAATAAAAGTGTCTTCCCCAAGGAAAAATACTTACCAGTTTTGAGGCTGAAATGCTATCCATGCTTTAAAGGCCGGAACATTTTGAACAACACTTAAGCTAAATTGTCTGGTTTAGAATATGAGATCTAAGTCCCATCTTCCTCACAAATAAGTCCATGCCCTGAAATCTGTGAAGCAGTTGGGTTTTGAGTTGAGTGTTGTTAGGTCAATAATCAAATAATATCTCCTTATCTTTTTTCTCTCTCTTGTTTCAGAATAATTATGCTTGTAACAATAAATATTAATTTCTGCTCAATGTGTATGTACTCTGGAGTCCCTAGGTGTGAATCACAATATGTGATTGCAGAAACTAGAATATTCATTAAATTCTTTCAGATAATCTTTAGATGGGTGTACTAAAATTCTGATATGTGCTAGCAGAAGGGCTTTCTGCAGGGCTGTGAAAGACCCTTCAAAGTTTCTCTTTAGCCAGGAAGATGTCACAATGTACAAACGCTAGCATGAAGGAAGAAACCTAGAAAAAGGCTTTGTGTGGCCGATAAGCCTTCATATGAATGTACCATTACAGATATGTTTTATATAGTTAATTCTACCTCCCTAACAACTTGATTAGTATCTTATAAACAATATTTTTCAAAATCATTGCAAGTTGAGCAACACTGACATAATAACCTTTATGTTACGATAAACTGGTACTGTTCTAAAAATGATGTAATGTGGAGTTTTGCTTCTTTCTTTGTAATTACCCTAGATCTGCAGAAACCTTATGTGCTGTGGAGAAAGCAAAGTGAAATGTGGACATGACTAAGTCCACTCATTTGCTGCTTAGCAACAGATTAACATGGGGTTTTTTGTTGTGGTTTTGTTGTTTGTTTTTTGGGGTTTTTTTTTGTTTTTGTTTTTAAATAAGGGTTTCCTGAAATAATAGGAAATAAAACAGAAGGTATCTACAGGAGGCAATCTTTGCCATCCCTTCCCTCAAGCCAGGACCAGCTATGAATACGTTAATGCTGATTGATGTTTGACTTGGTGTTATAATGCTGTGCCACTTTCTTTGTATTTATAGAAATATGCTACTTTTCTATTTGCAAATGAGAAATGCATCTACATAATTAATAGACTCAGTGTGTGTTTTGTCTCTCTCTTTCTCAAGTTCAGCTTCCTGCATAGTAAAAACTTGTGATGAATCATACAAATTCAGGTACTTTATAACCTCTGTTTTCAAACTTCTAAGGATCTTGTCTGAAGATCAGCATGAATCTCCTCAAAATACGCTCATCTTTGCTGAGTGAGTGAGTGGGTTAACTCTCAGAACAGAAAGCTGTTTGTGACTTGGTGAATACAAAACAGGCAAAGCAGTACATCCAAACCTCGTTGCAAAGAACCAGTAGCCGACACTACTTACTGTCTGCTCTACATTTGGCAGTCATGCCCAAATTTGTTGCAGCTGATGCATCTTTTAAGCAAGATTCATTGATACATCATTTATCTGCTTTTTCCTGCTGGAAGAAACATTAAAGAAAAAAAGATTCTTGTGTTGTATGTAACCCAGAAGATTAGTTTAAGACATAGTGACAGTGCAGGCAGTCTGAAAGCGAACATCTGCTAGCCTAGCTTGGTGGTTGTTTTTTTTTCTCCCTCCTTCCTGAATATGCTAACAACAGTTACAGGATTTCAAATTGAGATGCATTATGAGCACCAGGCTGGTTATGCATTTTGACTAGTAGTCACTATTTAACTCTTTCATTCTGCTCACAAGAAGCTTTGATTTTTTTTTTTTTTCCCCATGAATCTTTTTGCTCAAATCCATACTTGCCATACTTAAGTTTTGTGCTACTTTTGCTGTTTGCTGCTGACTACTTGTGTGTGGTAGCATCCAACTGGTTAATTGAGTCAGGTGATATTGTTTCTGATTTCTGACTAACTGCCCAAAACTTTTTTAACAAGGGAATAGCAAGGAGTTAGTAGTGAATAAGCAAACAGTCTTGATCCCACAGGAATATCTTTGTTTGCATGAGAATATATTCATACAGGAACAGCCACTCCCCAACCATTTGTGCAAACAAAAACATGTTCTATTGAATATTCATGAACAACAAGGGGCACAAACATTGTTGAACCAAGCAGCTGCTCAGAATTCATACAACCGTTTTGTAAACACCGTTTTGCAGTATTTGACCAGCTCTAGGTACTCCTGTCAAACAGGAGCACAAATGAGCTGAAATGTTGACAGTAGTAACAGCAGATTAAAAAAAAAAAGTAATCAGTGATACATTTACATACTTGTGAAATCTTTCTATGTATAAAGGCCAACAATGATAATGAGCCTAATGCAACTTTTTTTGGTTTTTGATGATGAAATACACTAACATAACACATCACATTGGCTAGGCACCTTTTCTCAGACTAGTTTTGCTGTCTTATCTCTTCAAGTATTTCCTTCCTTCATTATCTTATTTCCATTTTGCAGTCTTGAATGCTGGAATAAATTAGTTGCTTGAAAATTGGTCCTGTATTAAATATTCTGCTTGATTTCTTAATCCTTTTTTTCTCCACTGGTGTCCATTCTTTCCAGCAGTGAGCAGAATGATGCCCTAGGACTCGAAGTGGAGCAAAAATCATCTTTTTAGTCTGTGCTGTCATGTCTCTCTCTCATTCAGCTCCCTGGGATGATGCTGTTCTGTTCAGAAATACTAGTATTTTAGCTGGAGAGAAGCAGAACGTGGGTCTTTATCAATAGGCAAAACTTTACAGGTTGGTGAAGAAAATGGCAAGGAAAAATAAGTCTTTGATGGTTGTGATGAATAAAAAGGGAGACAAGTTTTGAAGAGTAGCCTGGAAACTGTCCTCAATTTGTTTTTGAACTGTGGTTTCCCAATCCAATTTAGTCATTCATCCATGAAGCTAAATAGACTTAGCTGCTGCTTATGTCTATGAGAATTATGGAAGCTCCTTTTTTTGGTTGTTGTTGGATTTGCTTTGTTTTGTTTTTTAAATCTGCACATAATTACTCCGTCTGCTGTTTGGTGCAGGTTTTTCTGTGTGTGTATGCATGTAAAAGTGCAAATTAAAAGTGTTTTCTGTGATTTCTGGAGCTCTAAGTAAAAAAACTATTTGAGATCTGAACTAAATTCATTGCCTTAAATTGAGCAGACCTTAATTTTTCTAGTACCATACAAACAAAAATAAAATTCAATATTGTTACCTGTGGGATGGGACATGATTCAATAGCTATGATGCTGACCCTAAAATGGGAAGGCTTGTGTTTCGGTAGTCACTGTGCAACCAACCGGTTGTGTTAGTTTGTGCAAAATGTAGTTTCTCCATACACAAGAATACGGAGAAAGAACTGTAATGAATTTGGTTTTATATGAAGCTGAATTAATCACATAATTCTCTTTCTCTGTGTGTATTTTCTAAAATAAGCAAAAGACAAGGCACTGTGTGCATCTTACTTGTGAGCCTTTGTTGTTTTTCCTTCCTTTCAATCGAGTAGTCTGTCTTAAATAGGATAATGTTCTTGCTCCATCTAGACTGTCCACCTTCTGTGGAGCACCCCACATTTTTTGATGTTGCTCAGGTACACTGATACTAATATTATGGTAGCAAGGCAGATGCAGGAGCTAAAAAGTTGCAGATTAGTACAAAATAATACAAATAAGTTGGTTGTGCTTATGCAGCTTACCACATTAAGTAAACATTCTTGGGAATTATTCAGAAGAAGGTGGAATACATTTGGAAAAAAATGCATATTTGCATAATGCAGTGAATTTCTCTGCTTTTGTGCACTACTGAATGTAGATGAGATTCGTTTAAGAAGTTTACAATTATGCATCCATTCTAATATTTGTTTATAATAAATAACTGTGAATGTAGTTTGAAAAGAGGAAAGTGATCTCTATAGCCCTTGGGCATTAGCTGCTACCAGCAAGATATGTTTTTAGCATACTCTGTTTATATTGAAATTAGATGTTTGCCATGGAAACCTACGTGTTACAATATACTGTCTCATTCTGAAGTGCAGGAAAGCTTTGCAGTGAAAACCATGAATATACCACCTAGTGCCTTTTTCTGAAATGATCTGTTCTAATACGATTTCTTCATATTTCTGATTGATTTGATGAGGATTGCTCTAACCACTCAGTTTGTGTGGAGGACAGGAACTCCCATCTACAAAACAATAGCTTCCTTTGAATCCAGTTTTCCCTCCGAATACCAGACTTTTCCATGAAGGAAAAGCCTGAAGAATATTTTAGAGGAAGCAGATCTCTCTCTTACAGGCAGAAAGAAACATTTTTTGGTTTTTATTTTGATTTTCCATTAGATGCTGTATAACTCGCTATTAAAGAAAAATACAAAGCAATTGAAATTTTCCATTTGAAAAATATCAACATGAGATGTTTTGGCTTTGCCTTTATGTTCTCTCTACACTCTTTTATCTTAAAAAAAAACAACCACAAACCATTCTAGTGAATGTCAAGTAATTTTTACAAACTGGGCTTTTACTTTTGATGGACCTGAACATTGTAGCACAATGTGATTCTGGTTTTAGGGGAGTTCTGCTCACTATTGTGTCCAAAAGCCACTCCCCAGTAACTGGAGAATTGCTTCTCTTGAGGTCGGGTATTGTGTGAATTCCAGCATCCTTATCCTGAAAATAAAGATAGCGTTAACTGGATCTGTTTGACAAAGTTGCAGCACTTATTCTCCCACCGAAGGGTTTTATCTAAAACTAAGAGACTGTTGTGCAGCCTGAGGCTGTGTTGGACGCTGCTGCTTCTTTAGCTGAGCTTCTGAGCAAGGAGGAATGAATTTGAGCATTACACGGCTTTGAGCTTTATGTGACTGAAACCACTGGTTACAGGTATGAGTTTTTCAAGACTGTGGCTTGAAGTAGCTGCTGCACATATGTTAGAATACAAACTGCAACAGCAAAATATGTCAAAAATGTCTTAGCAGCTAGGGGCTTGGACATTTTGTGTTTTGCAGAAATTCATTAGACCATAAAAACCCACCAATCGCATCATTCTTTTTCTTCCCCTTCCACTTTATGTAATGGAGAAGTAAACGACTGGAGGGTGTGGGGGGATGCTTTTCAAAAGAATATAAATTGAAACAATAGTAGGACTTTTTTTTCTTCTTTTTCTTTCCCTCACTCCCCTCACCCTTCTCTCACTTTTTGGCTGTAACTGTCTGAGAGATCCAGTCTTTTGGAAGACACCCTAGTGGGTCTTATGTTCTGATGCCCTGTGGATATTCTGTAGCTTGTCAGACTCTTCTCTGAGCTGTTTAATGGACTCCCATGCTGGGATTCCATCCCCTCCTGCACCCAGATGACTTTTCCTGAGAAAGTCAGCCAGCTGTGCTTTGCCACAGGACTTTCTCACTGAACTTAATAGCGTGCAAGAAACCTCCTTTGTCAGAGGCGGAACAGGATACCTTAACCCAGACCCCTCTGAGATCACAGTAACCAGGCTACACATAAAGGCACCCATCTCAACGTCTAGGTTAACGTTATTGTGTCCGCTCCTGTATGTGCTGGTTTATACCTCACTTGTCCATTTTTGAAATATTTTCTTTTAAAAAGTATCTCAGTAAGTGAACGGGAAATGGGGCTTGCTGCAGCCAAAATAGATGAATAAATTAAAGCAATAACTCTTACAGAAAGCAGTTTAATAACCAGTGTGGCAGGCATTGCTAATGTTAAACCTGCTTTGAAGTCTGTTATGTAGTTAAACTGGGATTTCACATCAAAAAAATGTTGTTTACATTTGAACATGCTAACCCAGCTTTTGTTAACAGCACTGGAAGATTAGCTGTAAATGATCTGAGGCCAGTAATACAAATGCAATAGGCTGAAGGCATTTCTCAAGGAGGCTATTACAAGACTGGGGGGGTGGGGGTGGTGGTGGGGTGGGGTGGTGGTGTTCAAATTTCTAACCATGTTCCTATCATCCAAAGTGTATTTCCCGATGCCAAAACAATCTCAGCTAGCAAAAGTGAAAATCATTTGCTCAAGCTTCCCATTTGCTGAACTTGCCTAACAAGACACTTGAGACTTAAGTTTATGTTTCTACAATGAAAATTAGATAGAATGATGCGAAGCCCTTCGTGATGTCTCCTCCCTTGATGTTTCTACTTCTCTGATGCCAGGTGGTTTAACTTTAACATCTGCATCTTACCAAAACTCTGGACTGCAGTGCTGTTCTGATTACTGCTTGGGGGAAAATAACTCCTGGAAGTATTGGGATTTTAAGAGAATAATGGGTAATGGAAGGAGACTACCACATTGTTTTCCCATGTAAAATCTTGGAACTGTATAGGGTAAAATGGACATGGTTGGATCTCTTGTCTGTTCTGTACCTTTAGGTTAACAGTATTAGTTAGGCGCAGATTCAGGTCTTGGATGAGATATTTGATTTTAGGCATCTAGATTTAAGTATCTAAGTTAGGAGGCCCGTCCTTACTAGAAGTGTAGGTGCAGTGTGAATCCTATGTGGAGGCATGGACCTCTCGCTGATTTTAGAGGGAGCGTATGTTTTCATTATAGACGGTCTGATTAGCAGCTGAAAGGGAAGTAGGATACAGCCTGTTCTCCTGAGGTAATTGTGCAAGCACTTACACTATTTTTCTTCAAAGCCTTATAGAAATACCAATTTATTCTCACAAAGGACAGTTGGGATGAGTGGGGCTTTGGGTCATGTTTTGACATGAATTCATGAATTCAATTTCTAGTTCCAGGCAATCTTTAGGAGCTTTCTCTTTGCCTACCATGAAAAGCTCAAATAATAATACAGCTACTTAGAATTAGACTTACTCTATTCTCTTTTGCCTGATCAGCTGCCACCTTCTAGAAAACCAGGGATGAGTTTCCATTCTGAAAACAGGTATGATTTTCTGCAATATTTTCTGATTTTTAAGGCAAACCAGAATCTTTAACCACTTTTGAACCATGTACCAGATTCTTCATTCATGACCAATCTCAAGTAGAAAGCTATATGAGCCTGACCTTCCTTCAATGGGAATGATAGAGAATGCAGGATTATTCCACCAAAGATAATTTAATTAATAGAAGGCTTTTGCAAGTGAGAATCAAGTTTACTGTAAGGAATGAAAATTAAAATGCAAAAATGAGAGCAGATTCTTAAAAAAGAGCCAATTGAGACCCTTATCATCTTGTTTTTAGAAGGTCTTCATCAATTAAGCCCTTCTGGGCTTCACTGAGAGTCATGGGTGCCTAGTGCTTCTGGCAATCAAACCACTGCTTTTAGCTTTTAAGCAACTGTCAGACATTATTTGGCTGGGTCAGATTAAAGTGAAAAAAATCAGAAGGAATTTGTCTCTTGCCAATAAGCATTGGAATATTGGCAGTGATTTCCCTTGGGTTTCATTTGAAAAATCTTAGTCTCTGTGTTTTATCCTAGCTTTAAGTACCTAAAGTCACCTGTTATATGGGCTATTTGCTGTGTGTAAGGTGAAATCTGACATTTGAAGCACCTAAATAGATTTAATTTCTTATCTGTGAATTTGTGGGATTTTTAGACTACACTTTTTTTTTTAAATGCACTTTCATTATCAGTGTGCCTTTTCCATTTTGGGGCTAGGGTGGTTTATAGCCCCACTCTATCCCTCAAAAAAATTTTTTTAAACCAGAAGATACAGCATGGTTCTCAATAAATACCTTGACTGAAATTCTGAAATGAAGGTTACTCGCATACTTTATGATGCCTTTGAATAGCATCAGATGAATAGCCCAGTGATTGATTCTGATCATAATCCACATATTAAAGAGTTTTGCAGCACTCTAGAATTCATGCAGCCTTTCACAGGAGGTACGTGTGTATCTGTTCCCTGAAATGTTCATAAAGTCAGACCTTGGAAACATAGTTAGCTTGAATACAGAGAAGCAGACCACAGAAAAAGTGACTGTTTGGGTCAAACTCATTCTATACTATACCAGCGTGAATCTGGCTTCAAAAAGATGGAGGCAAAATAGAGGATTTTATCCAAAACTTATTGGAAACATATCTCAAACCAAATCACACATCACATGTCCGTATCCAAAAACCTAATGCTGTGTGTCACCGAGCATAGCAGCTGTGCCGTCTTCATTAGTCAGTTCCATAAAAACCAGACTACTGATGAAGATGGACACCCACTCCTATAAAGCTCCTACTTGTTATATTGTTCATTTTACTCTAAGTGGTACAACCTCACTTTGTTAGTGGAAATGAGCTGGAAAGTGGGGATCGCTGATCCCCAGTGGTTTGAGAGAAAAAGGAGTGATAGGCTTGGGATTTTCAACAAGTCATAAAAATGTTAGTGCCTGGTTCCCAGGTGTGGGCATTAGACTTACTCTGGTCTTTTGAAAATGACAGACTCAATGCATTTATGCTTCTTCATTTCCTGTTTGTCAAACTGAAAGAATGTCTACCTTTCAATTGTCAAGAGTGGTGATGAGCTCAACCAGATAAATATTTGTGGAAATTCTTATTTACTGGACTTCAACTATATAATGCAGCCATAAGGTTTTAATAGTTAACATAAAACATAATGGTTGCTCAGCTATTTTCAGAAAGCAATACAGTGTAGGAGGGTCATCCATTTGATTAAATCAAAACATGTTTTAAACATTAATTTGCATTAGCTGCTACTGGCTGGAAAGCACAGCAGCTGGTATGGAGCATTTTGACAATATTCTTCCATAGCTGCTACAAAAGCTCTTGCTGACACGAAACCCCTTTCTAGCTCAGCAAAGATGTCAACACCATCACAGGTCAAATACCAGGTAACTCCTGTTGTAATTCCATGGAATGATTTACCAAATTGGATGGTTAGAACTAAAACAGTTGGATAATTAGAGACACCATTAAATGGCAAGATGACATACCCTGCAAAAAGTAGAAATGGTCTTGTCTGTCCCTCTCAAATTAGGGACTCATCAAGTTCAGTGAGCTAATAGCAATTAAAAGGACTCCAAGTTAGCTTTCTGTGAGGTGGTTTTATAAGTGGTGGACGTTTGCACTGGCATGTAACAGGTGCTAGCAGAAAAAGTGACCTGCTGAAAAGTCTCCTTGATAGGGCTAGGCTTGGAACGACTGCTTCAGGAATAGGGGGAATAGGTTCCCCTAACATGAATCATCCACCAGGCAGGTGTCTGTTGCTCAGTTAGTTGCTGCCTTATGCTCCTTTTATGGTTGACACTTTAAAGGGGAGATCTGACTTATTTTCAGTGTTTATTTAAGGATGAGATAAATCTTGACCTAGAAGTGCTTTTTGTCTGTTCTTTGACTTGTTGGGGTTGGGCACCATTTCAGGTGTCACCATCCAACTTTAATCAATCATTTATATTTGAAGAATATGAAAAGGTATAGGGAAATTTTAGTTTCTACAGCACATGCCAACATAATTTTTTATTAATATGCGCACATCAAGGGGAAGCAAATTATGTAGTGAGAGAAACATCATAACTGGCTTTCTTCTTTCTTTGATTTCCTGTGACCATGAGTTAGACTGGAGGGTCCCACAGGTCAGGGACCCTGGGACTAGACTCTTACTTGGGCAAAATCCCTGTGAAGTGTTTGCCTGGCTCAGGAGAAGAGAACACAACTTGCCTGTATAAGCAAAGAAAGAAATCATAACTCGTCTGAAATCTTGACAGTTAGTGATGTTTCTCCTGTGCACTGTTGCCTCTGTGTGGCAGCTGAAATAAGTAGAGAGATGATTAAGCCCCCACTATGGTATTGCCATATATAGATGTCTGATTTCTGCTACTTGTATCTCCTGTCACTATTCAATCCCTGCAGTGATTTCTTAGAGGAAACTTTTCTTTAGCAGAAATAGCAACAGCACCTCATGGCTGGTCTGCTGCAGCTGGGTAGTGTGGCTGCTTGTGGTGCTGCTCCCAGGGCACTCTCCTGGTGTGTCTAAGAAATTATTTCTTGATCTATTGCTAATTCGATGTTAAGGAAGGAATTTGGGGTCCAAAGAAAGAGTGGACAGATAATCAGGTCTGTGTTCAGCTCAGTGTGTTTCATGCCAGAAAAGAAGAAAAGGAATAATAATACCATGCCCCTCATTTTCTGCTCTGTCCCCTCTTCATTGATGACACATAACTGATAACTTTCAAAAATTTTCTTAGGCATGTGTGCACATTAGTATCTTTGCTGACTATTCATCTATAGTGGGATGCCTGGTGATATCTGAGCACATGTCAAAACATGTCCTAAACCATCTTGTGTGTTTTGGTTTTGTTCTTCTTCATTTTAATTTGCAGTAAGTCTCACGGCTTCTCATTTTTCCTTCTTGGCACTTTGGTTGCAGGATTTATCAGCTTTAGCTAAATGATGGCAATATACTGGAGAAAGAGATCCACTAGTCATATTGATCTTCCACTTCTTCCCCTGTCAGTCCTGGGGGTTGATGACAAAATTGGAGCAAAATCAAATGGCAATTTACAATTGTCTTTTCAGAGCATCTCTGCCTCAGTCTTGTCACATGTAGAATGTCAGTACCTTTTTTAAGTGTCCTAAGTGCCAGCTTGCTTTCCTGTTTTGAAGTTCCTCCTTTAATTTACCTAAATTGGGCATCTCATAAGATGTTTACATATAAAAAATAAAACAAAATCAGCATCAATCTTTCTTTTAAAAATCAGAATCTGAGTGTTCTTGAGCCATATCCCTGTTTCCCTAACACAGGCTAGACAGAAGGTAGTTGAAAGGAAACATATACATGCAAAGAATCTCCATCAAGGAGAGTAATTTTAAGAGCAACAGGCATTTACTGTAAATGTCTCACAGCAATTTAGAAAAATGGTAGAATTCCTCTATTAATCAATAGCTGGCAAGAAATATCTTAACCATCACTGCTGGCACCAAGAACAGGTTGCTCTGTGACATATCATCATTCCAGGAAATTAACAGAAAGAAAATAAGAGATATGATGGCAGAGTTTAGGGACCTGAAAGAAACTGAATTCAGTTTCTTCTCAGGCTTATGTAATTAAGTGAAAATGTTTCTCTGAAATCTCAGATTCCCTGCAAGCAAAATTGCTTCCTTGAAAAGACTAGAGTTTCCCAGGGACTTAAAAGAGAGCACACAAGTATGGTATGCGGAATTTTTTAATCATTTTTTTCTTAGAAGCTAATGGCTCCCCTATAACTATGTACTTTCCCTGTTGCAGACAGTTAAAAAAAAAAACAAACTTCAGTGCTTTGACTACTCCTCATGTAGTTTGTCCCTCCTTACCATGAAATGGGCTTGAAAGCCAGGACAAATTATTTCCTATTACTTCTCATCTCATACTTTTTGAATCTTTTGGTTCAAACATTTTAAGTATTTGTCTAGTTTCTCTCAAGAAAAAAGGACTAGAAAGTTAAGGAGAAGTGGCTATTGTTGACCATTTTTTTCCCTAAGGTAAGCCAGTATTCTCATGTTTTCGTGTCCTCAGGTCAAGAAGTTTGAGAAAGAAGTATGAAATATCACTCACCTGTCATATTCATGAATTGTCATTTCTCTCAGTTCTTAAAGTTGCATCTCTTAATTTTACTGTATATACATATAATGTATATAATATGCATCAGTTGTTTATCAGGGAAAGAAGCCTGTTCCCTGGAATGTCTTCAAAGTTCAATGCATCCAGGTACTGGTTTAGAAATAACAGATGTCACTGGTTTTTGTTTGTTTGGTTGTTTTTTTTTTTTTTTTTTTGGTGGGGGGGGGGGGGGGTGTGGGGGGGTAAGATCACTACTTTAAAATGTTGTTATGAATGTAAGGAATTGTTGCCTTTAACAGACAAAAGAATGTAATTCCTACCAGCTTATTTCTGTAAGTGTTTCTGTCAGTTTTGTAGGACTTACTGACCAGAACTCTTTGCTTTATGGACTTCTGACACATACCTGGAGAAGTAAGGCAGAATCAACTCCAACAGCTCTTAAAAAGCTTTGTTCTGAGAATGAAAAGTTCTCCTCAGGTGGTGTTCCTCCAGAACCTAACATGCATTGCCAGAACTGCAGCTTCCTGCAGTGAGACATACAATGAAGCTTCAATTACATACAAGCATGCTTACAGTTGCATGTGGTGCAAGTGTTACATTTATGCCTGGTCACTGCAGTGTTTATACAGAATTATTTACTTCCTTTAAAAAAAAATAAATATTAAAATTAAACAAACTAAGAGTATTTCTCAGGGTCTTAATTTCCAGTATTCCCCCTGTCTCTCACAACGGCATTTTTTTTTCTCAGGCTCTTTTTTAAAATATGATTTTGTTGTGTTCCTCTATCAAACTGAAGCCTATAATCTGCAATGTGAATTGGCCAGTTGCCGCGTACAGCAGATGGACTTGAGCGTGCTTCTGCCAAGGAGCTAGCATGTGCACCAAGCTCTGCGCGTGGCATCCATTTCCTAACCAGAATGTCAAAACAGCTGTCTGCAAAGGACTTCTGCATCTGCGCTAACAAGATCTGCCAGAAGTCCTATAATTTGGAGCATGGTTTCTATCTGAATAGTTTGAACAGTTTCAATGTGCCCAAAGCTGGAGCAATGATCTCAGCTCCGTGTGATTTACACCAGTTAATAGGAGAATAATCCTGCAGGATGGTGAGGGTTTGCGTCTGATGCGCATCCACCTAGCTGTGTTCACGAAGGCACTAAAGAAGCGAGGGGAGGGGAGTCAGGTCTGTTTTGGTAACCATTTTAGAGTAGTTTCAGAAATCCTTGGTTGTCAGATGGTACAGGAATGTAAAAAGCCATTCGGATAAGTGGGGAGTTTCAGGAGATTTCAAGGGAAACAGGTGCAGCTGTAGCTGGTGCAAAGGGAAGGTGCATTATCAGCAACTGGCAGGTCCTGGGACGGAGAAAGCAGAGTATTCCTGTCCAGTGATGCTTCTGAGCCTGGTGGGAAGCAGCTTCTCCAGTCATTTTCCCTGCAATTTTACATAAGCTAGCATGCTTGCCTGCTTGGCCTTCTCCTTCATTCATGGGATTGGTTTTAACAATTGCCCCCAATTTTTTCCTTTATTGGGTTTTTTCTCCTAACAAATAAACAAAAGTTGAAGAACTCATTCTGAAAAATATTTTTATTTCTCCATTTTTTTTAATCTAGCACTAGCTGTCTGACATTTTGTTTCCCATTACAAATAAATCACTTAGATTTTCTCAGACATTATGAAATGGCTGTAATAAAGGTATAGCACTTGCCCTTTGGAAGAGACAAGAAACCAGCCATTTCTGTCTGTAGCTGCATCTTGCCAGTTGTTATGGGTTTGTGGGGGGGTTTTTTTGGTAGCAGGGGAGGGGGTCGCAGGGACAGCTTCTGTGAGAAGCTGCTAGAAGCTTCCTTGGCTCCATGTCAGACCCACCTCTGTCCCAGGCCAAGCCCATCAGTGATGGTGGTCGTGCCTCTGGGAGAAAAGATTTAAGAAGGGGGACCAGTAGTGAGTGGGGGGATTGGAATGTGAGAGGAGCCCCTCTGTGGATACCGAGGTCGGTGAGGAAGGAGGGGGAGGAGGGACACCTGAGGAGGTTGATGCCTTGGCAGCCCGTGGTGAGGCAGCAGGCTGTCCCCCCCCAGCCCATGGAGGGAAGCGGAGGCCCCCCGAGATGGCCATGACTCCATGGGAAAGCCCGCGCTGGAGCAGTGCATGACTGAAGATCGGCCTACAGAAAGGACCCACGCCAGGGAAGTTTGTGAGGAACTGCAGCCCGTGGAAAGGACTCACATTGGAGAAGTTCGTGAAGGACTGTCTCCCATGGGAGGGACCCCATGGTGGAGCAGGGGACCAGTGAGGAGTCCTCCTCCCCCTGAGGAGGAAGGAGCAGCAGACACAACGTGTGATGAACTGACCCCAATGCCCATTCCCTGTCTCCCTGTACCGCCAGGGAGAGGAGGGAGAGAAAATCGGGAGTGGAGTTGAGCTGGGAAGGAGGGAGGCGTGGGGGCAAGTGTTCTAAGGTTTGGGTTTACTTCCTAATATCCTTGTTTTGTTTTGATTTGTAGTAAATTAAATTTATTTTGTTTCTTCCCCAAGTTGAGCCTCTCTTTTGCCTGTGACCATAAGTGGGAAGTGATCCCTCCCAGTCCTTATCTTGACCCATGAGCCCGCCTTTATATTATTTTCTCCTCATCCCATTGTGGCCAGGGGTGGGGGCAGTGAGCAAGTAGCTGCATGGTGCTTTGTTACCGGCTGGGCTGAAACCACCACACCAGTGAAGTTAAAAATGTTTTGGAACCTTTTTCCCAATAAAAGTTGAAATAATTACTCTATTCTGGATGGGTTTTTCCTTGTTGTTCTAGTGCTTTTTTTTCCTCTCAAAGGCCAAATGGCATTTAGAATGACAAATGTTTTGCTTCCTCTTTCCTTCCCTAAAATACATGGCAATAATATCTACTAGAGATTTCTAAGATGACCAAAAATGCATTTTCCTGATCAGTTTTGCATTCATTTTAAATGGCCGATCTTGGGATATGTAGCAGACTACCAGATCACATGATTTTCTTTTTCTCTGATGGTACTCCATCCTGCAGACTGGGAAGCTGGGATTAATAGTTTGTGATAAGGTCAACTAACTATTGGCATCCATGGGATCATGTTCTGTGGCACAGTTTATGTCACAGCAACACCATGGACTCTTGAGCACTCTTCCACTAAAGATGTTAGACACATCCTTGTAGCGTATCTTTATGTTTAAGAGATGATAGTGGTCATTAGGGTCCAAAGAGATTGGGATGGCTTGCTTCACAGTTTATTTGTAGTCCCCTCTTATTTTGAAGAGAAGTCTCAGATCCTTAGTTACCATTTTTCATTCCTACTTTGCTTATGTTCCCTGTCTCTGTAAATCTCCTGTCCTGGCTTTGACTTTAGATAGATGCAGGGTGACCATTAAACTGGCTTATATTAAAGTGAGGGCTAGCTGAATGCATTGAAGCTACATCAATATGTTGAAGCTAATACAAACCACTTGTAGAAAAACAAAGTAACCTGAGGGTGCTATTAATTTTAGATTAAGAATGCATCAAGGAATGAAGGCTAATCCATTAAACTAGAATTGTTTTGCTATGATTCTAATGTAAATCAATGTCAGAAAAGTAAAGATATTAGCAGCAACTAAGCAGTTTCACCAAGATCAAGCCAAGGCTTGAGACATGTCCTTCTTATTCTTGTGGGTTTGCAATTGTTTTTCTCATTCCTCATACAAAATTAATCAGTAACATTGGAAATAATTCAGCTCTCGACCAAAAAAATAACTCCTGTTGAGACTTCCCTGATATCTACATAGCACTCGTAGAAAAACACAGAACTAGCTAATTATGTACAAGAAGCAAACAGTGAAAAAAGTAGTAATAAAACAGGATAATTTTTTTTTCCTTTTTTTTCCTGACAGTTCTTTTAACTATTGGTGCTTTCTACAACAGGTCAAAACTATAGGGAGGAATGTGACTTTTTATTCAGAAATATCTTTTAAATTCTTGCAGTTTATTATGCGTTGTTTTTAACTACAAGAGCGCATCACACACAAAGAGCTGTCCCTGTGTGCTTCTGCCTTCATCTTTGAAGGCAAGAGGCAGTCACCTGCTATGGGAGTCTGAAACTGCAGACCCCAAGCTTCACAAGAACAGCTTCTGCTTCCTCCCTTTTTTTAGGGTGAGATGTTTTTGTAAGGAAGTCCTTTTTTTTTTTTTTTTTTCTTTTATCAGAATAATTCTAGCAGCTTCCCTTCCATTCCGATGCTACAGCATATTCAGGCATAGCTGGGATGATGCTCCAAACAGCCAGTGCCTTTGACTGGGCACAAAGGAAGCGGTTTCCTTGGCAACCACAACCCCAGAAAGGTCCCAAAACAGTACTTCCACCTGCCTGAGATTTCTTTTTAATTTAGGAGCTTGCACATCGGCTTTGCATGGAGAATTGGGTTCTGTCTTAGGGCTTTATTCATAACATAAGTTGCTTACAGGAATAATGTAATTTTTGCATATGAATTTATACTTTGGACTGACTGGCTTACTGGAAAGACTGCCGACTTATGTAGTGACAGCGGATGCTGCAGTAGCATGTGGTGGGATTCAGGAAGGACATGCAACACTTCAGCTAAAAAAATTAAAACACTGCACTGGAGAAAAAAGTCTGTCCAGAGAAGAGTTAGTTTGCTCCTATGTCTATGTTAGAAACTATGAGATCAGGGAAACTGCCAAACTTGCATATATCTTTGGATTTTAATCCATATATCTTTGGATTTGTTAACTTTTAAGATGAAATAGCCAAAGAGAAGGCCCTTGTGTAAGGAAATTCTAAAAATGGGTGCTGTGACTCTATTAACCCAGAGGCTGGGCTCCCCTGCCCCTCAGCCTTGCTGTGAAATTCACAGAGGGACAAGTGCTTTCCTAAAGAAAGGCTCACTCCTGCTTCTGAGGTAACTCAGAACAGCTCCTGGCAGTTTTTAGATGGTAGATGTGAGACTGTTGTGGGTTTAGTGGAGCTCGGCTCCCTTCAGCCTCATGCAGGCCCAGAGGCCCCGTGGCTGCCTCTCACCTGGGGCCTGCCCACCTGCCCACAGGGTCTGTAAGCTGCTTCTCCAGAGCATAGTAAGATAAAAGGACACCCTGCTGCTGGTTACAGGGGGGGGTTGAAGCTCGCTATAAAAACATCTGCTACTGAGAGGGTTGGAAAGCAGCTAAAGTGAAGGCCTGTTCTTGTGCCACTGCCATGGGCGCCATCTTGGGCCAGCAGAGCCCTTGAATCCCATGTAGGGCTGGCACTGGGAGAAACTGAGGGATGGTCCTCCAGCCTCAACACCTCCACGATTAGTAAAGACATGAGCTAAAAGATACCACAAATGCTGTAGTGTCAAGCTGCAAGATTAGACTCTCAGGAGACTGACTCTTAACAGCCATTTCATTTCAACATGAGAATGTAATTTAAAGCGCAAACATGTTTACTCAGCTGTTGGCTTTCAAATATCATCAAAAATAGCTGCACATGAAAGTGCTCAAGCTTCATGTCAAGGGTGCTATGGAAATGCAGGACTGTCTCCTTAAGAAGAAATAGCTGCGCCACACAGGTGACACCAATTACCCCCCACCCAGACCCTGCCCAGCAGGAGGAAATTGCAAAGAGCTACAGCAATTAGGAGCTGGGGCAGCTCAAGATATGAGGTGCCTGACAGAGAAGAGGTGAAGGAAATAACCTTTGAACTCCAAATACAAGTGAAAGCAGAGCATTAGTTGCATAGGCAGTTAAGCTTAGATGAGTAAGACTCTCTCTATGGTTGTAAACTAGACCTAGAGGACAAAGGTGAAGCCTGAAATCTGTGTGTCTTAATGAGACAGATGTTCTTCAAAGGTATGTTGTTGCTTTTCCCGGTTGTATTTTTAGTTTAGTTGTGTGAAGCTTTCCTGCCAGTGAAGCTTTTCTGAGGTTTGACTGGTGCTGTTGCTTGGTACATCTGGTGGTGCCTGTTTCTGCTGTGAAGTTTTGGGGATTTGTGTGCATGGCAGTGCTCTCTTTCTTGTGTGGTCTAAAGCTTACCAGAATATGTTGGGAGAGAGAGACACCGTCATTTTATTCTGCTTTTGGTGTCAGGTTCCTTCTTCAGGTTGTTACACTTTCCTAAAGGTCTCTGCTTCTGTGGGCTGGTTGTCCTAATTTTCCTGGGTAGATTGAGTGTCACCTTCAGACTTACCAGTGCCAAATTTCATCAATAGTTGTGCTTTTTTAGTTGTTTGGCTGGTTGGTTGAGGGTTTTTTTTTTATGTAAGAAATGGGTCTTTGTGCAGCACATGGACATTCAGATCCTAAGGGATTTTCAGTCACTGCTTCAACACAGGGAAATAAAAATAGATACCATATTCTACTGCTTTGCCAAAATTGTGTTTATGTTATAAATCTCTACCTAATATTTCCATTTTCATGAATTGCACCTGGAGAGGGGCTGTTTGTGCTATTAAGCTTTATGTATAGCTGTCAAAGCAGACAGGTAGCTCCTCCAGCAGCTCTGGTGAGGCATAGGTGCTAACCAAAGCAGCTGAAGGTGCTAAAACTAAGCAGTGTGACTGTCCCTCCTCCACCCAAGTTCCAGGTAGCCAATTAATGTTTCTGGAACTTGAGTGATGAGCCTCAGAGTGCAGCTCTGTGCTGAATAGGGAGAAGGAAAAAAAATTCTTAACAGCTGCAGCAGCTATTTCAATCCCTCTTTGACAGAGCTCTTTTAATATGACACTCTCATCTCTCTGGCAGAGATGGATCCCACTAGCATGAAGGTATATGTCATGTTGTTAAGAGACTTTGTGACCTTGGCTCTGTTGTTATTACCCCAATAATTAATATGTCGCTTATTGGTAACACTCCACAACATAACTGGTTTTGCTGTGAATGAAATAAAGTCAACCCCAGAAGCAGGTTTCCACAGCCTCCAGATCTAAGTGTGGGCAGAGGGGAGGAGAAGTTTCATGTCTTTTCCAAGCCTGTGCTCAGAGAATGACTCTAATACCCAGTGGGAATGCTCTGTCAACAGAGAAAGACTAATGAAAAGGAAGAAGTTTTCAGGTATAGCAGGATTCAGAGCTCTGTCTGTCGCCTTTCCAAAGCACTAGCTTGATTAGCCTCTCCCTTCCTGGTCACCTACATAACAACACTTTTTCATATAATGCTTCAGTGAAACTCATGAGTCCTCAAGCTAAATACCAGCATATGCGATCTCCATGTATTAATGTCTCCCTCTGGTTTACATGTCACTAAAATACTGCAAAACTGCTGGCTTGTTGGGTTATATATATGTGAGAGAGTAAATTGAAGAAAACAAACTGTGTGACAGCAATGTAATGAGGAAGCAGGCAATGATCAGCCTAATGGGAGGGTTAAAGACATAGCCCAATAAATAAAGGGGAGACGGAAGTGTCCCCATCAGCTAATATGTGCACATACTGTTATCTGTTTACCAGCTGAGCCCCTGCACAGCTGCGGGGGATCAGAAGGGCCTGTGTGCTATTGCTAGCTCTGCCAAGGGTGAGAGTAATCAGTCTGAGCTCCCAGTGCTCTGCTTCCCTGGCAGTCAGGCTCCTGACTTCTCTCTGCCTTATTTATCCTTGTTAGAAAAGCAAGGAAACTGGTGCTTGAGAGGAAAGACAAGTTGCTTGCCTGGCTTTGTCTGAGCTTGCTTCCCACGCCCTGCTGCAGTTCCTGCTTGCAACCTTGAGTAAATTGCTTGGGCAGTGATGTTCCTTTATGGATTTTGACTGAAGGGTGTTAGGACCAAAGTTCCTGCTTCTTCCTCTTAAAACTGTGCTTAGTAGAGCCCTTGGTTTCCAATATTAAAATTCCTCAAGTTTGTAGGAGTTTTGCCTCTTAACGTACAGAGACTTCTTTTTGTGGTTGAGCTCGTTAATGCCTAGCTTGGGTTCAGTCTTCTTACAGATGAAGTTGCTTGGCTGCCTTCTTCATTCTAGGGGTATAAAAATTAATTGTTACAGTGATGTGGTGAAATTTTTGAGCTCCTCTCCCCCAGTGCTTCAGACACTCATATGAAAGTGCAATAGTAGTTACCAACACAGCCATCTTTTTGTGGTATCTTAAGGAGTGGATGGACTTGGTACTATATGTATATAAAACTATGAAGATGTAGCAAAAATAAGAAATTGCTGCTTTGCCTTTTAGCTGCATTTCTTAAGGTTGTTCTTCATTAGTTATCATCCCAGCAGCCATACTCTATTCCTGCTCCAGCTTGCATTCATCCCTTTTAAATGTGGGAGCTAATTTTATATATATGTTTTCAGGTAAGGGCTAGCACAGTGGTAGTCCCCCTTGAATGGATATGTGCATTAAGGAGCTTTGCACAGGACCTGAAATTTCATGTGGCGAGTTGAACGCTAGTCTCGTAATGTGGGGGGGTTTGTTGTTTGGTTGGTTTTTTTTGTTTAGTTTTTTATATTTTTTTTTTTCTTTTCTGAGAGACAAGGTCTATATTAACTTTGTTCCTGTAAGTTGGCTGTGCATGGTACATGTGTGGATTTAGTCTTAACATGGATATATCTACACTGGTCTGTAATGTGGACAGTCTTGATATCTTCCACTTTCTAAGGAGAAGTCATATTGACTGAGAGCTAGAAATGCATATAAAGTTGTCTTCCAAATTTCCTTGCATCTTAGCTTTATTATGAGAACAGTCTAAACAAAATTGTCCTGAACTTCCAGTTCAGATTTTTGACTTCAGCATATTTTTAAAGTGTTTAAGGCAACTAGATGGAGGTTGAAATTTTATAAAAAATATTTTAACTCTTTGCTACAAAGCAGTATGGGCAGTTAGTGTTTGTGGACACTGCAGAAATGAGCAGTACTGACTGTGCCACAAACTGCAAGTTCTTTGCTTGGAGTCAGCTACCTTGAGATGACGTTGTGGGATTTTTTATTTTTTTTTTTTCTGTCCCATGTTGACTTGTACATAAATGTAAACGCTTTCAGACGATGTTTGTGTAGAATTGGAAGAGTAATGAATTAGAAATATCAATTCACTTACACAGTTGTTAAGGGTTAATGACAACCATGTTATTACTGTGATATTCTTATTAAAAAGACTAAGAAAGGTGAATGGTTTCATTTTGCATTCTCTGAGTACATTTATGAGATGAGATGTGTGATAACAGAGAAATTACAGCAGGTAACTTACCCATTTGCTTATTTCCTTTTTTAGATGCTCCTATTTTTCTTGTAATATTATTTGGTATCTCATATCATTATTGGGTCCTTATTTTACATGTGTGCGTACACACAGACATATGCACTCAGTAGATAATGGATGAACCGAAGATCTGACAGCAAAAGACCACAAAAAAGCAAAGGGACCATGATCTTTAATTCCCAGGTTGTGAATGAATTGATGTTCAGTGAGAATAACTCGGTCGATGTAGCAATTTCCAAAAGTGGTATACTCCCAGCATACACCAGTACAATTTCTGTACTTTGGAGTTAGAGGTTTTGTAGGTATGTTTGAACTTTGTAGCATCTTAGTCTGAATTGTTCCTAAGAGGAGAATAATTGCAGCATCTAGCTACGATGATAACGGACATTATAGAAGTACTTCAGTGGAAAAGTAAATCCTATATATTGTGATGGTATCATCTGAGGTCATTTGAAGGTTGAATAAATGAGAGAATCTCAGTGTTAAGGGGGGTAGGATGTGTCAGAGATGAAATAGAGGAAAAAAAAAATTGAAGTTTTATGGAAATAAGATGATGATGTGGCAAGAAATGCAGGGCATACCCCATGGGTCGCTATCAGAGAACAAATTTCCCTTCCTCTTGCATTCAAGTTACACAAGAGCTGTTTGCAGTCAGACTGTTGCCCAGTATTTTTGCTGCTTCTGTTTGTTCCATTTGGATGTCAATGTCTAATTAACTTGATGATGCCAGGTAATCTACTCTGGCCAAGGAGAGCATAGCACAAAATATATCAGGGAGAACAGAAACTGATGGTGTCCTTCATATGCTTTCAGTCCTAGGCTGACTGCAGGTGCTCTTAGATGCCACGTTTTCTTGCTTGGGGAACTTATTTAGCATAGACCATCCTTCAGGTTTTCTAATTTATATAAAAGGGCCATATCATGTTGCAGGATACTTAAGATTAAAACCTTCAAAAGAAGCGACCAGATTAATGGTAATGCATCTCAACATTAAGGGGACCGTCTTCATGATACAAATGTGAAGATGAGACATGAAAATGATTTGGCAGGGCCTGTGATGGAGGAACAAGCACAATGATGTTTTGTGGTGGGGTTTTTTTTGAGTCAGTGTCTGACCTTTAACCATGCTAGTGCTCTTCTCCTCCACAAAGAGCACGTACAAAAAAACTTACAAAACCATTTGCTTCATATCATGTACTCACAGCCCACTTGTGAGTGCCATGCAGCAGAAAGGCAGAACAAGTATATTTTTAAACCACTAAGAAAAATTTTGTTGAAATACATAAGGCTCTTGAAAACAAATCTGTTATATGGAAGTAAAAGCCATTAAATCAATGCTGTGCTCCTCTATTTAGTAAATTCTATATATCTTGTACTGATACAGAGATAAACATAATTTTAAAAGCCAACAGATTCATGAGCATTGTGTGACAAGCCAAAATATCTGTATATTACAAAAAGATAATCAACAGATCGATAAGCCTGCCTGAAACAGTTGTCTTGCAGTAGTATTGAGTTTTATTTTTTGCACCAGTCAGTGTCTTCTGAAGGGATGATTTTCCCCTAAAGCAGCGTTGTGTCATAACCAGTGGCTGGGCCACTGCTTTTTACGGCTAAGGAAGAAGAAAGATCTGGTCTGACTGTATCTCCTAATTAGCAGGGAACTTGATCTGAGTCCACAGCTTATTCATAGGAGGCCAGCCAGGCTGTCTGAATGGAGAAATTACACATCTCAAATGACCTTGGATCCATACCATGCTTCTAGTGGCCCTAGTCTCCGCTGGCTTCAGCTGTGCTGAAGGAGAGCTGCACCATATGGTGAAGTGCTGTGGAGAAAAGGTGTCAGCTGATAACTGAGAATTACTTTTTAATTCTGGCTCTAGACAAGAGAAAACAGGGGAAGATGCAATCCTTTAACGCTGGCTTCATTTTTACATATTCTCCAGTTTGGATCTCTTCTTCCCATACTTCAAAAGCATCCAAGGAGGTGGAGGACAGATTAGCATGTGCGGTTGCTGATTGCTTGAGTTCATTAGAAAATGCATGTGCTGTAACCCATAGCGATTTGTCCGTGCAGTGGCATCACTCGAAACGTTGCAGAGTTGATAAAAATCAAAACAGTGTTGCCTTTGAGTCTGTTTTTAATACTGATACCTAATTTAAATAAGTACCAGATGGGACAGAGGCAGTTTGTCTAGGTAATTACATTATCCCCACTCGCACAATGCTGTACCGTGGCTTCGGCAAAGATATGCGTCCAACAGCTGGGATGCTTCCACAGCGAGTGGAGGCGAGGCAATACCAGCCGAAGTGGGGACAGAGGGAGAAAGATGGTTCGCCCCATGCCCAGGATTTTGGTACAGCCTGGAGAAGCTCTTGAATGTCTAGGAATAATTAAAATTAATGAAAGAAATATGCATGTAAAAATAAATGCTTGGCTAAAAATTACACTTAAGTGTGAAATTTAAAGTACTTTTGCAAACACCAGAAGAAGTGGCTGGGAGCTTCTAATGCCTTTATTTTGTAGCAATAGAAATGGAAAAGGGTGTTCAACATAAATTGAGAAAGGACATTTAATTAGTAAAAATCCAACTAGTAGCAAATCAGTCCAACTAATGTATTTTAGATTTCTTACTTGGAAACATCAACTATCACAGAAATTTCATTAAACATGATTAGTTTAATTATTTTGTCCTTAGTGAAGAGTGCTAATTAACCTGGCTATGATAAATATGCATCTGAATATAATTTTGAAATCCCTACAGATCCTAATTATTCTTGAAGACTGAGGTGTAGACCTTGCTATAATAATCCTTTTTTTTAAAGTAAAGATTTCTTCAAGGGTACCAGTGATTTCAAAGGTGAGTAATTTTTTTCTTCTGGAAAAAAAGGAGGCAATTTTTGATCAAAATCTGAGGTGAAATTATGAGGGCTCTGAAAATAACCTTGAAGTGTGTATCTTGTTCCTAGCCATGGATTCTGCCTATGAATTGAAGCCAAATGAAAATCTGCGAAGGGGGATTGGTTAACTTCTAACCATTGTAGCAGCTTTGAATATGTAATCAGTTTGTATGTAAGAATAGCATTACTTGCACTTGAAGGTAAAAAGGAATAATATATGGCAAACCCTCTTAAGCATCCATCAGGCCTTAATTTGGGGCCATTGTCTTGTAATCACAATGGAGTGAAGATGATCCTCCAAAATCCTTTTAAAATCCTGCGTGCGTGTCACTTCTGGTGAGGGAGTTCATGATCTCCCTGCCTATTGACTAGATCTATGATGCTCTTGAAGACTGAGTCAAGAGAGGAAAAAAAAAAAAAAAGAGCTTTCTCTGAAAAGTTTTTATTTTAAGCATCTCTTTGGTTTTACTGCCTTAGAAAACTTTTACTAGGACAAACCTTTTTGCATTCAAGTAGATGGGCTAATGATACTATTGGATTATCTGTTCTACGGTTTCTTTTCTTGGCTTCTTGACAGGTGTAATTATAAATTAAAGTAGATGCAATTCCTTGATGTCAGAATGAAGTTAAGGTGTGCTAATTAAAAATTGAGTCAGTATAGGTGTGCAAAGGTGCTTCATAGATTTGCTTGGGTTTTTTGTTATTCAAATCTCTTCGTGTCAGGATATGTTACTTTCTAATCCTTGACCCTGTCACTAATCAAACAAAAGCTTGCCTGTCTTCTAATTAACAAAATAATTTCCCTTGTGGATACAGATGTTCCTATAAATCCAAGATAAACATCAGTGCAATTAAAGTGCAGTTCAAGTTTCTGAAATTTACTTCAGAATACCAAAATGCCATAGTATTAAGTTTTTGAGGAACTGTTACTCAATCTCTGAAATGATTCATGTTTTTGTTTTTGTTTTTTTTTTTTTTGGTAGTAAAAAGGAGTGTTTTGCATAAATTTTAGTATCAATGCTTATAATAGTGCTTTGGCCACATTGTGGCCAGGAAATACTCTCTGTCCTCAAAATGGGATAATTACAAGCTGAAAAATATAAGATGAATCTGATTTTTTGTCAATGATCTATCGCTAGACCCTCTTAAAGTTGCAATAATACAAGAGACATGAAAAGCAAAAAAGATATAAGTGCCTCGACTTACAATGGTAATGAGTACAACAGTTTGCTAGAGTAGCTGTAAATCAAATGTACTGTAGCTATAAAAAGCCCATAAGACATTTGGATGTGATCCTGGACTGCTTCTGCAATATAGAAGCTGTGCATACAAATGAGAAGTCATCCATATTGTATTATGGGGAGGACTGCATTATTGAAACTGGAAAGATGATAATAGGAAGTTGTTTTTGGAAAACTACTGAAGCTGAGCTTCATCGTGTTGGCGCCAATGTAGGGCAATTACATTTGGGACAACATCAATATCAGTTAAATAGAGGAAATGCAATAAGGAAGGAATATGTGGTCATTAGGAGTATAAATTAAATTCTGCAGATTAGAGGACTGTATATTTTGACTTCTCTTTAGCCTGATACTCCCCCCCCCCCCCCCCCCCCCCCCTATTTATTTCACTTTATGCTTTATTACTTTTAACTTTTTTTTTCTTTCTCATGGTCTGGCTAATGCTCATGACACCTTCATCCTGCATACTGAGCTTAATAGAATCCTTTAAACAAAGAAAGCTCTTGGAGTAGACATTAAAAAAATCAATGTACCGTATATAACATAGGGCTGAAAATGAAGGAAGATGGACAGTGCTGAGACTCAACAGATTGCTAGAGGCTCACCTGAAAACAAATTCTTTCAGGAAAAATATTCCTATAGATTAAGGAAATGTCTGGGACTTGGAGGACCTGCATTCAGTTCCTGACCCTGTCATGTCTTTGTTCTCCACCTTTAAAAGCAGAAAAGCCTTCTTTCCTCTCCCCTCCCCGATTCCTACCTATGCCTCTTCTTTTGAAGTCTTTAATCACTTTTAAGTGGGGTCTGGTTTTCACAGTGCAGTGCACTTAGTTAGCATTCTGATTGCATTTGGAGTCTAGGTGTTAATTCTAGTGTTTGTATTATTGTAACAGTATTTAGTATTACCACTTGTTATGGTAATATTAATGGATTTTCTCACCTGAGCAATATGTTGGGATAAAGCTGGGATTGCATGTACCTAGTCTTGCCTGCAGTGATCTGATCCGTAGTGGGCACAGGCTAGATCTAGTGGGGGGAAAACCTGTAAACAGGAGCATGGTGGCCTGGATTCTGGTCTTGTCTGTGCCCCACTCCGTGACCTGGCAGGCTGGTTCCCTAGTGATGTGCCTCAGTTTCTCAGCATGTGGGTGCAGAATAATAGCTCTTATGTGATGTGAGACCTGGGTACTTGCTAAGTGTCTTGAGCCTTGGAAGAAGATTCCTTAAAAGCGTGATGAATTGGTAGGAGCTGCCTTATCTCCCAGAGACCAGTTAAGTGTCATAGGTGCTTTAAGTAAGCTTTTTATTTTCTTCAAGTTCTTTAACAAGACAATCAAAGAAATCCATTAAGAGAAGGAGACACTAAGAAAAAGGTGGAAGTTTGAGTGTAGGTGACAGGAGTTTGACTTTAATGTGTTAGAGATTAAACATCCATAAATCGTTGCAGTGCTGAACGGTGAGAGATCATACAGACATGCAATTCCTGTCAGAGAAGTCCCAGAAGAAATCAGCACATGTAGCCATAGAAAGGGGAAGCAGAAAAACTGTTGGCTTGGGAGTTTTCATCTAGCTTTGTTGTAAGCTTATTATGATGCTTCTTAAATGCCTTAGCCAAGAGAATGGCCCCTGTTGCATTAAACTGCACAAATGCACCTTACCAAGCAGTTTTGGACTTGGGAAAATTTTTGTTTTAAATAAAAATAAATAAAAAAAAAAGAACGTCATGAGGAGAGTGAACAAATACTAAAACCAGTGTTGAGAAGATGCTGTAGCAGGTGAGTAGCAGAGATGACACTAAATCCATTGAGTCACACTGCCTCCATAGGGTTTGGTTGCTGCTTTTGATAGATGCAGGAATGCATCAGATTGCTGCCCAGGCTTCTCTGCAGGTTAGTCCCATGATGTACTTGGGGATAACAAGTAGCTATGAGTTTGTTTGTTGTCAGTTATTGGTAGTCTTTGAATGGAGGACGGGCAGTCCTCACCATCAGCACAAGACTGAATGTTGGATTGCCTATAGCAACATGCTGCTCTGGAGTACGTCTTTGTGAATAGCTTAGGCATTGGGTCATAGAGCAGATTTATAATACAAATGCATAGGCAGCTTAACGTAAGCCCGCGTAGCTGAAAGGAGATAATTGTGAAAGAGCAACTGTAGTCTTTCACCATCTTCAGACCTTTCAGCCCCAGGAAGCGCAGAGCCAGAGGAGGGAGGACGGGCGGTAGGTAGTAATCTCTCCCTTAGTCTGGCGCACGCCAGGAAGATTTGCTGTCTGAAAGAATTGATCCATTAAGGTCCTTCCTGCACTGAGGTTTATGCACTGCGTTTATCCTCATTGCATCTTTTTACTGCTGAAGCAAATGTTTGTAGGCTACAATCCTGTGTTTTTCCCCTCAGTGCTTCTTCCCATAGCAAGCTTCTCCATAGCATGCAATAATCATCCAGAGTTTTGGTGAGTCTTGTCATATAATGGCTCTCTTCTTACCTCGGGGACTAGGAGAGAAATTCGCCTTTAGATCCATCTGTTCATAAACCAGTGATATCTATTTGTCATTCAAGTTCAAGATTTGCATGAGCAAATGAGTTCATGCACAAATGCAGTATTTACCGCAATGCTTATTTGCTGTTGGTACCAGTTAGCCAGTGTGGGGGTCACTTCTTTTTACTGTATCTACTATCCTTGCAGTACTCCAAGGCAGGTAAGGTTATTTTTGACTCTGTTTTTTCTCTGATCTGATTTTATCTGTTATCTTGAAGGTGGAAATTCATATGATTCATCCAGAAACCCACCCAACCCTAGCTGGTTATTTTTTTGAAGCATGCAGGCAACTAAAACAGCCATTTAAAATTGTTGCAATTGAATGTTCAATTCATAGATTAGTATGTGTTGTGGTTTAATAGCCAGCAACTAAGCACCACGCAGCCGCTTGCTCACCCCCCTCCCACCCAGTGGGATGGCAGAGAGAATCAGAAAAAGGTATAACTTGTGGGTTGAGATAAAGACAGTTTAACAGGACAGAAAGGAAGAAAATAATAATGATGATAATAATAATAAAATAATTGGAATGCGCAAAACAAGCGCATGATGCAATTGCTCACCACTTGCTGACCAATGCCCAGTTGGTCCCCGAGCCGCCATCCGCCCCCCTCCCTCCGGCCAACTCCCCCCAGTTTATATGGTAGATGTGATGTCATACGGTATGGAATATCCCTTCGGCCAGTTTGGGTCAACTGTCCCAACTGTGTGCCCTCCCAACTTCTTGTGCCCCTCCAGCTTTCTTGCTGGCTGGGCATGAGAAGCTGAAAAAATCCTTGACTTATTATAAACACTACTTAACAACAACTGAAAACATCAGTGTGTTATCAACATTTTTCTCATACTAAATCCAAAACACAACACTATACCAGCTACTAGAAAGAAAATGTACTCTATCCCAGCTGAAACCAGGACAGTATGTCAAAAAGTAATTGTTGGAACGTGTTCCTGTTATATCGGGTAATGTAAGCCTAATTTGATTTAACCATTAAGCTTTCCTTTTCCTGCAATGCTGGCTTTTGAATCTTTTTAACTTCTTGCATTTGGAAAATGCCAATAGACAAAAGCTTGTACTTTAGAGTGGGACACGTGAAAATATCAGGTGTAATATGTAGGTGATAAATCTGTTGGTCTCTTTAACAGCTATATTGATTTTTGTCTGGTGATATTTCATCAGGAAGAGACATCTAATCCAACTTAAAGTGGTGTTACATATAGCCCTAGCAAAAATAATCAGAAACTCCTTATCTGCAATAAGTATATTTATGTACTATGCTATGCAGTTTGGATACTGTTCTCTTCATTATGTTGGAGTGCTGAAATACCACTCTGTTCCCCAGAGGCTGAGTGAATGTTATTGGTATGTTTATTTGCTCTTTCCATATACATGGCACCCACAGTGATTAATGGGAGCCATGTGCACTGATCCCCCAAAAACACTAATTCCCAGATGAGTGGAACATCCCAGAATTGACATCAGAGGGCCAAATCCCTCTCCTAAGCTTGTTTTACAGACATTCCCATTGATTTCCTCACACTTGGTGGAGAAAAAAAAGAGAGCTGAGATCTAGCCATTATGAGAGTGCCCAGAAGCATCCTGGGGTAGGTAAACTCTCCAAACTGTGTCATAAACTTTCAAGAGAGTCCTTCTCAAGCTTTGTCTAACTTTCTAATACTGGCTTCAACTTGTCTGGGCTGGCAGGTTAACAGCAGGGTTTTCTTCTACATTTTGTTCTCCTGTAACGCTGGTGGTTTTATTCCTCCATCATATGTTGTTTGAACCTGATGGATGTAAAGCAGATGCCACCAGCAGACGAGAGCATGTCGCAGCTTCTCTTTTCCTTGTGGACCCAGTCAGTGATGGCAGGCGTGCAGGGAACAGCGGAGCTGAGTGCCTGTGGAGCAACGTGGTAATACAGGTCAGGATCTTCTCAGACTTGATGTTGGGTAAAAAGTGGGCAGACTTGATTTCTGGAAGCCAGTATAGAGATAATATCAAGTTCATAATTTCCATTCTATCTACTGCACTCTTTTTTTTTTTTTTTTTTTTTTTTTTCTCATTATTAGTTGAGAGTAGCTGATTGGTTCTTGCAATTAAACAAGCTGTAATTCAGCCTGTTGTATATGATAGAATGCTTTCTTCCACCTGGGTATTCTTTAACAGAAAATATAGGCTTATCTTTTTCTTTCAAATTCCATTGATATTATTTACTACTTGAAATAGCATTAGTCTCCTGGGCCTCCTTATTTTCATGCTAGAGCTAGTTGGCAAGGATGGATACCTGTCATGACTTAACACACACATCAAAACAAAATGAAACGGGAACTTTGCCATTTGTCAGTAACAGTAACTATTGAACGCAGAGTCATTCTCATATACAGTTAAAAAAAAAAAAAGGGGGAAAAAGAAAGCTCTCGTCTGCGAGAGTACATAAAAGAAAGTATTATTAAAAAATGTTGAAGCTTCATCCTTCTTGCCGTCGCTTCTGAAGCGGGCCAGAACGAAAGCTGGCCTTGTCGCTGCAGCGGAGTTGGATGTACGCAGAGGGACCATGGCCAACACGGCGTGTGCCTGACTGATGCACGCCCGTGCCACGTTAGCTTGCTCAGTGGAGCTGCTCTGAGTGTGTGCTGTGGTCAGGAGGCTGCCTGCCGAATCCTGATGTCTTAGATATACCGATTCCTCCAGACTGAACCTTCAGTGTATGCCAGCAAAATAAATAGAGGAATTAAGGGAGCAGCGATAGAGCCATTTTGAATGGAATTTGAATAAAGACGTTACGTGGCCTTTCTAAAAATAAATAATGGGGGAGGGATCTTTTGAGCGGTTATATGTAAACTCTTTGTCACTTAGTGGCTATATAGGTGTTCTGTTTACAATGGTGATTGTAAGGAGGAGAAACAAAAATGGTATTAGGACTATCAAATTACTCTCTAACCTGCAGAAGCTGAAAGATTTTGAGCAAGTATAAGTAATGTGGCCGGATCCTGAAGAATATGGTAAATATACTATAAAGAGGAAAATCTAGAATCTCAGTGGGGAAAATTGTGAAAGGAGGGAGGGAAAGGTAGTATTTACCCTAGGTAATAAGCCATTTAGGGGAAAAACATACAATCCTTCTTCAGAAAGACCTATTACAAAGAGACACAGTATAAAAGTACAAAAATACACATTAATATAACTGATACACATAGACAGTGAGCAAATATCCACTCCAAAAAAATGTTAATCTGCTATTTGAATGTCCTCTTTTGCAGTGAGCTGAATGTTGATGAAAACTGGAACATAAATCTAGGGGAAACATGAGAGAAGGAAAAAAATGCAATGCATTTATCCAATTTATTTAAAACCTGCTAATGATAGTGGATGGTTCTCCCTGAAACACTGTTGGTAAAGCAAAGGAAGTGCCAAAATTATTTTGTATAAGTGATTTGGAGCTTTGGATTCACAACCCTTATCCTTCTCTCCGATACGTGCAGGATACAGTGAGCTGCTTATCATTTAAACCTTTGCTAGCAAGACTGAAGGCTTTTGAGGCAGACACATTCAGTCAAAACTTACTGTGCTTGACATAAAATCCCTGGGTGAATTTCCGGACATCACATTAAATGTTTATCAAAGATGATCTGTCACTATGGTACTTGCGTGGACCCTAACACTGTAGAAGTGGCTCCTGTTGTGTTCAGTCTTCCTGCGCCTGTGAAAAAGAGAAGTGTTACCAGCTCTTTTTTTTTTTTTATTGATGAGGGGTCTGCAATGTCCCTTGAGCTTCCCTAAAATGCTCAATCCGCAAATGAACCTGAATATTGCAATGCCAAGCAGTACAATGCCTAATGTCAGGCACGGCTCCGGACTTTTTGACACCTAGTTCCTCTCAGCAGGATGGAAGGAGCTCCCTTGGGGTGATACACAGCACGTGGGAAGAGCTCAGCATCTTGGTGTGGAACTGCTGAGCAGCGTGCCCAAAATGTGACACAGAGGTGGAATTCTGATATACTGCTGATGACAGAGAAAGGTAGGGTTTTTCTGAGAGGAAGGGAAACTTGATTTTGCCCAATACCTGGGTAAATACCCAGTTTCAAGCCTACTACAATGTGAAGCAAGGTTGTTGATGTGTGCTAGCTGTTTGCAGAACTGAGGATGTTTTTGCTGAAAAACAGAGCCCTCTTCTGTTAGCTGGCACTAATACAAGACATTATACCTTCTTTGTGCATCGGCAATTAGGTGGAACATTCACAAACAGTGAGAAGTCATCCATCATCAGGCAATGATGCACGTATACCCTAATGCATGGCAGTAGTTCTATTATTTATCCATTAGCTCCTCCAAGAATCTAACCCTTTCCCTCAGTATTCAATGCCAATATTTTTGGTGTTACTGGTTTTTTTGCAAGAAGCTCAAACTGTGCCTATCCCTTTTATGAATTTGAATTGTTAATGTGAACATTTGAGCTCATTATAACTCTGAAATGTTTCCTTTGTTACCAGTAACTGACAAACCTGCGCACACTGCTCAAAAAACAGTAAGTGCTATTTCTAGGATTGTATTTTGTTCACTGCTGTGCACAACAATATGCTCTTGCCTTCGTTAATGAAGTTTTTCTTTAATGAACACAATTAGAGCTAGGCAAACAATGCAAAAATATTCTCCATGAATATTCATCCAGAGTCTTAAATGAATTCCCTTCAGTTATGTTTGCACCCATTCATTGTTCTCCTTTAGTGAAATTTTCCAAGATTCAATCTTTGATGCTTGAGTAATGAGGGGGGGAAATTAAGTTTCAGCTCAGGGGTTACCCTTCTAATGTTGTCTAACTTGTTATTTCCTATTGGTACTTGCATTTCTGCAAGAATAGACGGGTGGGGAAGTAGTGTCGGACAAGAAATATGCATCTGGCCACTGTAACAATGAGTTTGGAGGTGAGACCCAGGCAACATGGAGCCAAAAGCGGGAATTTCTGGAGGAGGAGAGACAGTGAAGAGGTAGGTACAGCTGGTTATCCCAATGGGGGGACAGCAGCTGCTGAGGACAGGGCTTCTGTGAAGATGGTGGTGTTTTCTTTTTTTTTTTTCTGTCTTTTAACAGCCAGTTCAAGAACTTTAGCTACTGTTACTGCTGAACAGAACCCTGATCAATGCACATATGCACACAGTACATTGAGTAGTAGTACTTCAGTTTTCAGTACTTAAATAGCAAATAAAATAAAACTTTACGCTTCTGGGAAATGCCACTGAATAATCCCAGACTGTGAAGAAAGCTGAGGGGTTAATGATCTGGTTTTAGATGTTTTCCTGAAGAGAAAAGCAGCAGCAATTAAATCAATTATAAACTCTTTGCTAAATTCTAATTACATTTAGCAGCGTGGAAGAGCGCAGAGCCTCTGCCGAGGATTGCAAGTGGGTTGTGGAACCTTTCATGTGTACGAGTGTTGATGCAGACATCTCCTCCGGGAGCATCTGAAGTCTCAAATCATGTCAAGGCTGCTTGGTGGTCCATGTGAAGCCTCCAGTCAGTCTGAGGATCTGTCTGCATTGGGAAGAGGCAACTGCTATAGCTGATGTTAGTGCTCAGATTCTAAAGGTATCTCCAAATGAGGCAGATGTTACCCAGCAATGATAGGAGTAGTTCTTGTTCCCTTCCTCAAAGCACAAATCACAGCTTCAATGTTAAATTTCCATGAAATTTCAGTGGAGAAATGGGTTTTCGTTTAAATTCTTCCACCCAGATTTCCCTGAAACTTTCCTGTTCCTGAAGTTTGTCCTAGGCTGCTTGGAAGCTTCCTGATCAGGAGTCATCTAAACTGACTTTATGCCTATACTGTAAAAGTTCAGTGGTTAAATCAGAGAATGAATGGATACAATCATCAAGATTAGGGGAAGAGGTTTCCTGGCCGGTTCCTCCAGCATGTTTCATAAAGACAATTTTAAAAAGCAAAACTATCAAACATTTCCAAGGCAAGTGGTAACTGGTTGATGCCCAAATTGATTCAATTTTTGGAGTTCGAGGGTTTGGGATAGAGAGGAATATTGAAAGATAAATGTGAAGCCCTATCCATAAATACAGAGAGCTGTTATCTTGAGGGCTTTAGGAATTAAAGCTTAAAGCCAATCAGCTGATGTATAAGCCAGGTGGGTAAAAGCAGATTATTATGCATTTCATATAGAAATCTCCCACAAGGTCATTTCAAGTTGTAAACTATTTGGTTTTTTCATTCCTACATAGTTTCTTCCAGTCCTTAAGTTCAGAGACAGTAAGTATGACATGAGAAAAAGACCTTTTATTTTGCACAGTGTGGTAACTGAACAGAAATAGCAGAGCCTCTATGGAGCAAAGCTGGAGATAGCTTTAGATTTCAAGGCAAACAGCTGCAGAAATCCTCTTACTGCGGAGAAATTATTAAATGAAAAAGCCCTGAAGTATTCAGAGGACACTGCTTAATATCCTGGTATTTGGTTGTGGTTAAACTAGCCACTTTTTTTGTTGTTCATTATCTAACTATGTGGAAGCATGTGTCCAAATCAAAAAGACTGTTGTAACCACTTCTAAATGTTACTTAGATTACAACCTTGACACAAACTGGCTTAAGTTAAAAGCTGCTGCACTGTGCTCTCTCCTTGGTGAGCTGATTGCAGGGCAACACTTGAAGTCTGCTCACGGTATAATAGTTATGAGCGCGTATGTTGTATGTGGTGTCGAGCGGGGAGGGGGGCACAGGCAAGCATGGCTTACTTTCCTGTTTGCTCATATAAATCAAATATTTTTGCTAGGGGCACCGGGAGAGGAGACAGCGTAGCTGCAGCTGGAGAGGTCACGGTGGAAGTGGCAAGAGGGATGCTGCGGAAAAGGGAGATGTGCTTTCTGCACCTGTGAGCCTGAATATAATGGAGCACTTAAGCATGTGTTTCAGTTCACTCCCATTCAAGAAAAGCTTTTAAGAATGCAAATGATGCCACCTTGAAATGCAATGGCCATGCGGTTAAAGCTGCTCCCTAAGAAAGGGCAGCTGGCAGCGCTGTGAGGGTGCTGTCTCCCACTCCTCATTAGACTGCTGGAAAACAGGGTGAAACTCGCATCTCCCCTGTTCTCTCCCTGTCTCGCTGCCTCAGAACTGGTTGCTAAAATCCTTGCAGTTTTGCTTAATTAATGTTACTAAGCTGGATCTGCTATCTGCAGACCCAAGTACAGTAATTGCTTTCAGTAGTGTTTGTAGAGATGCCTTTTTTTTTTAATGGAAAGCAAGGTGTGTACTTTTGTGCAAAAATAAGGCATGAGGTTCCCCTTTGACAAAAGCTTGCAACTTTGTGCGTCAAAAAGTCTTTGTGGTTGATAAGAATCGCTTCCTTTAATTTCCAGCTGCTTCTGTGTTAATTCTGACCGTGTTTCCCACTGGCTCCTTCTATCTCAGTGTTAATATATGCTTTCCAAGGGCCTTTTCCTAAATGCTTTTTCAAGGTCCATGCTGAATACTTGGAATTAGATTCACTTGATGTAAAATACTGAGTATTTACATCATATACATCTTCTTTATATTTTCTTCCCTTTGGTTGCCATTTAAGGATTTTTGTACTAGTCAGCCTTTCCACTTAATGTCATCTCGTTGTCAGAGGGCTAATATTGAAGCCTCTTGTTGAGGCAGTTCAGTAATAAACAGTGGGAAAAACAGAAGTGCTTGACAAAATGTGGTTGACAAAATGCACTTGAGCAGAAAGGGTTTTCCTTGAGACTTTCTTTTAAATACAAGCTCCAGCAAACTCATTGCTAGATCAGCAGCTGCTCTGAATTACATTCCAGGAAAAATGACTTTCTAAAGAGTCCTTGTTGCCATAATGGAAAATCTTTTAGGAAACAGACACATGTAGGATGTTTTTCATAAGGGAAGTATGTATTTGACTTCGGTAAACTCCAAGGGTTTGTATTGTGTTAATTATAAAAACAAAAGGACAGGATCGTGGGTGCCCTACTAACACTCCGCTCCAACAGAGTACTTAACTTGAAGCATGACCACCATTATTGAGAAGCTGCAATTGCTTTTTGTTGTGCTTTGCTATAGCAGGATCTGAGGCTGATGATGATGGGCACTATTGAAAAGCTCCTCTTACCCTGTTCCAGCAGACAGGTTTTAGACTATTGCTTCTATGAATTAGCATTTCTGCGTTCTTCTGTCACTGATGCGTCATGCTGGCTGGTTTGTTTTGAAAGGAAAAATAATCAACCAGCCTGGCACAGTGATGGCTGCAAAGATTTGTTCCACAAATTATAAACAACTAGTTTCTTGTCTTTGATATAGAGCATCAAAATATGCAAGGTATTAGTAACTAATTACTACTTTTTTTTTTTAACCACTCAGCAAAAGATGTGAGCTGTGACTATTGTGCCAGTTTGGCATATAAATACCATGGCAGTTTGTATACCTACAAATCATCATTTGTATATTCCTCTTTGTAATCAATGAATATCCTTTGTTGTAGGTGCTTATAAAGCACTGGACATATTGTTAGAGCAATGCGAATGATAAATAACATTCGCATACAGAAGGATAATAACGTGGTGCTGTGCACTCAAACCAAGGGCTAACTATCGTATCAGAAAGGCCAGCTAAATCCCTGGGTTTAGATTATTTCTCCCTCTTTATGGAGAAGGACTCGTAACAACTAGAAGGTCAGAAGCTGCTTTCTTTTCATTGTTCCGGCAGGTAGATAATACACCAACCTGACTGATGTGAACGCTTTCCAGATGTTTCTTGGCAGCTCATGGGGTTTGTGCAGCACATTAATGCAGATTTAGAATTTTGGGGTTTGAGCTGAGTGAATCAATTTGCACTTTCATGCAAATCTAATCAACTTTACACGATTTGGAAACAGCTAGCTGAGCCACGGAAGTTTTTTAGAGCTTCTCTCAGTTGAGCAAAGAGCAGCTGTAATTCTTGTCACATAGGAGACATCTTCTGTCCCTTGGTGCCCCCTTCTGTCTTCTCCTCCCCGCTGGGATTGTTGTGGGAACCCAAGGTTTCTGAAAGATGTAGTCTGGGGAAAGAGATGGTGTTAGAGTTAATTTACTCACTGCTTGCTATCTTCTCCTATATGTCTTCTCCTAACAGTGCTCTGAATTTACATACACATATTCAGTATAATCCATATTTGGATGCTGCTTTGTCATGTTGTGTAAAGACTAGGTAACTTTTGAATTGACAGTTATTTTAAAGCCATGAATTCTCTTTTGAATGAGTCTTATGACCTTTTTTTTTTTAATCACTACCTCTCTGCCCTTCCCCTGTTAAAGGCTAAGAAAGCATCTAAATAAGCTGACCTGTAAAATGATGTCCACTTCAGAGCTATAGGTGAAATTTTTTCCCTTAACACAAAAAGTAGTGGTTTCCATAGGAGTCTTTTCCAGAGCTAAGTGAATACTGATCTCTTCTTTTTATTTTTTAATTAAATTTTAAAACCAATTATCCTTCTTTGTTTCTCTGCAGCACTCTGTTTTGCATTTTCCCTGTCTAATATTTTAGCAAATGGATTAATTGGTCAACCACAATTGTTCTTGCCCTTTGTAGTGTAGCTGACCTCCTAATAATTTCTTACAGAAGCTCAGGATTTGTTCCAAGTGACAGCTTTCTCAAGCACTCATCCGTTCATTTTTTTCTTTTTCTTTTTTTCCCTGGACTAACTTCTTTTCACACTAAGGCTATAGGTCATAGCATAATTTAAAAAATAACTGTCTGAAACATTAAGCTTTAAGTGAGTGTTTAAAATAAAACCAGGAAAGTTTGTGGTTTTTTGATTCATACTGAAGCATCTGCACTGGTTGCTGCACTGCGGCTAGACTGGAATTAACAGTGTATCCTCATATACCTAAATATTTAAACACTTTAAAATATGTTCATATGATTTTTCTACAAAGTAGCAAACAAGTTTTTCTAAGTCTGATCTTTTAGGACTTGGAAGAATGTAGTCAGGGATGCTAAGTAACTTGTCAGTCTAGTCAAAACAGTGCCCCTTGTAATGTCTGGCTAAAGACCAAAACCAAAGCCAGCCATTAATTGGTGAACAATGCCAGTAAGAAGCCACGCTGGGAAGTCTCTGACCTGCTCCTGGATGATGTGCAAAACGCAAGTGCAGCTGCAGATGCTTCTCCTTCTTTCCCATCTGCCTTATGACGGGTTCATGCAGTCATTAGCACGGATTTCTCCAAATTCTGCTAGCGCACTTCCCCCCCCTCCGTTATGTACTGTTCTTTATTCATCATTGTAGGTCTGCAAATATGTATCAGGGTTGGCAGAGATGCAATGAAGGCACCCTAATTAGCCATTAGTGTTCGCACATTTTACTTTTTCGTAGTTTTACCTCAAATGTCAAAAACCACAGGCAAGGTTCTTCAGGATGAAGTAGTTCAGAGCATTCACTAAGGGTCATACTTTGCTGTTCTGCCCCAAGAATGAAACTTCTTTCAGTCTCTCTAATTAACGCGCATAGATCTACTGGAAAGATAGTTTCGTAAAATTCAGATTAAGTCACTGGAAGATGCTGCAGACAACTCAGTCTGCCAACAAAAAGCATTTTTATTCCAGCTAATTATTTTTTAATGATACTATTAGTAATTGGAACACACTGTACACAGCATACTCCAGATAAAGATCTCAGCAAGTTTTACATAATAGTAATGTGAAGCCTCATAACACATTTAAGATTAGGGTGAGTGTGTTTCTTCCTTATACACAAGTCACACCCAGGCTAATGCAGTAGTCCCAAATCAAACTCCATCAGAGCCACAAGCTTGAGCTTAAAGGTCATCTGGCTCCATGCCCTGATCACTGTTTGCTGTTTTACTTCATCGTTTGCTTTCGTTCTCTCAAGGTGGTGTTTGTCATGGTTTCCCAAGGACTTTCAGGCAGCAGTTTAGTCCTGTGCAAGAAGTCACTGCTTGAGATTTTGCTGCTCTAGCACCAGCCACCCCAACTCTGAGGAAGCAACCGCGGACAAGGAAGGAAATCTTTGCATGTAGTCTGCCAATGATTAATATATACTACTTCACCCAGAAACGAACAAGAAGCAAATGAATTGTGATTTTTGCCAACCGTTAAGCTGCTGAAGGAATAAAATGAAACATAAGCGGAGTAATGTGTTGTTAAACTGCATGCATCTGCTCTGAGTGCTGAGTGGCCTGGACCTGCAAGGGGTGGGAGCGCCTGCCTCCCCTGGATGCCTGCAGTTGTTATTGATAAATATCTCTGCCCCAGCAATAAACCATCTCTCAGTGCTCCAGAGCAGCAGCCTTTATCCTCTCCAACTATGAAAACCTGTCCTATACAAACACATTCATTCATAAGGGGTTTGCGCTGCAGGTTTGTTTTTCTTTCGCCCATGTTTCAAAACAGTCTTATGTATTTTCAAAAAAAAAAAAAAAAGTGCAAGTGTTAAAAGCTCTGTGCCACCCTATGCTAATTAAATTTATGATTACAGTTGATTACAAAAGCTGAGTTTTGTGGGGTGATAGAACTTGTTTGGGACTGAGGATGGGAGAGATTACTTGTCAGCTTGAAAAGCTCTGGCTTTTCTACAGGAAAACTTTCCAAAGCACCAGGAAAATCTTGAGGGATGAGAAATTCAACCTGAGTACAGGAGAAAGACTTGTCCAAAGACTTACTTATGTATCTGGGACTAAGACTGTGGATGAGAAGATCCTCTGTTTACTACAGACGGACTAACTTGGAAAATAAGGGCGTGCCATGGGCCTCTTTCTCAGCGCGTCCTGCAGGAAAAAAAACCCCAATCCCCCAAACCAGCCCATAGCTCTGCTCAGTTCCAGTCTTCAGAGATGCTCTGACCTTCTCTTCCACATCTTATCTTTATTCAAATCTATGAAATCTATGCAAAGATAGAAGTTGCAATGCATGAATTTACTAAACTATTGTCCCTTCCATTTAAAATAAGCTGTTCTTATGTTCGTGTCCAATTCTTGGAATTTAACTCTGTACTTTTATTCTGTGGTCAGGCTGGCTACGAAGCAAGCAGTTCTCTAGCAATATTTTGTTTAGACAGGCAAAGACATATTCTTCACTGCCATTTTTAAGATATTTTCAGTGTTTCAATCTATGCATGCAGGAACAAATGTCCTTTCTCACTGTATTCTGTAGAGGTGCTTCAACTTAGTTTGGTGGGGTTTTTTTTGTTGGTTTTTTTTTTTTTTGTCCTTAAGTCATGGACAGACACTCACATATACACAGAGGGGAATATATGTAGGCTTTGGGATCTTGTTTTTGTGCTCACTGGCAAATGACGTTTAGTAGTCATTAATTCAAAAAATTCCATCAATCCATTGTAAAGCTATGGCTGCAGTAGGTGATTTTCCTTGGTTGTTAAATTGTTTTGTATGCATCTGTCTGCATTTGAAAGATAAACTATAGGGAGAGGCTTTCTGCAATATGTCATTCTGCTTAACTACTTTTTACTTTTCATATATTAAAAATAAAAAACCAAACCAAACCCCAACCAAAATGCAGTAAAGAAGCAAATCGGCTAGTCCAAAACCAGCACTTGGTACTGGTCCGAAGTACGCTGAAAGGCAAACACAAAGTCTGCAGGCCATGTGCTCTTTCCTTCTTTTCTCTTTCCCCCTTTAAGCTGGAAACAAGGGATTAGAGCTCATTACTGCTTGGCCAGAAAAATAAACCACAGTGGAACAGCCAGTGCAAATTGTCACGGTCCCTTGGTATGGATGGCTGTCAAAGGGACTGGCTGCACCCTGACTAGTGTGTGATACAACGTGGTCTCTCAGAAAGTGTTTGCTTTAGCGTTCTTGCTGCTTTGGTGCACGTTGTCAAGTGAGTAGGTGGCGGGGCATAGCGCCCATTATTGATTCTTTTTTTTAGTGGGTACCAAGTCACTTAAGTATGTGATTTCTGTTCTATAGCATTATTGTCTGCAAGGATTGATTTTATTTTTTTTATTTTTTTTATTGTTTAGTAGTCTTCTCCTAGTTGTGTGGCCTGCTGTACGAGTCTGTTATCTATCAGATACCAGACCTGAGATGCTCCTGTCTCCTGGTTTGTGTTGTCTGTTGTACACTAATACTAGGTGCCAGGTCAGTTCATGGGAAGAGATCAGAGTCATACACAGCTCTGAAGTGACATTAGATAACTTCATTGTGCTGCAAACCAATCTATACTGCTGGAGTCTTTTGCCTTTTGGACATCTGTAAGCATTTTCTGTGTTGTCTGATTCAATTTCTTCCTAATGTAACTGGAGTTTTTACATTTGTCCTTACTGTTTACTTGGTGTCAATCGAGAGCAAATCTGTTAAAGCATAGACCACTTCATAACTTTCTGTGGTTTCTTCCTATTTTTTTAACTCTTTGCTGCCCTTTCCTTGAGGACAGAGTTGATAGATGCTGTGCCTTTTGTAGTTGTTATAGCTGGATCTTGCACTGAATATGAGCCAGCAGGTTTTGGACGTCAGTGGTGCTTTAGCTGTCTTAATGGTTGTGTGGCCTTTTGGGGCATTGTACTGAAAACATCAAAATGCTAACTTTTGTGTCTCAGTCTAGCCATGATGGTATTATCTGATATCTGTGTGGACTGCCTGCTGTGCAAAAGGTTCATGGCATATCAAGATCCTTCTTAATATAGCTGTTTGATCTGTGCCCACCCTGTCTCCCATGGTTGTAATGTAGATTTCGTACTTCTTGGCCGCTTTTCTTAAAAACATGAGTAAGCCTTTTCCCTTTTGTCTTGTGATGTTCCTGGTTACTGGTGAACTCCCCCAGACTAAGGAGACGTTAAAGTCACGCTGGATTTTTAGAAAGGCACCCATCCGTGATATTAAAGAGCTTTTGGTAGCATTTCACAGGCCCATGCACAATACGCCTTAGGACACTTTTTGCTTTATGTGATCTTTGTGTGAAATATATTTTCACAGTTAGCATAACTTGCAGTTGCAGTATGTGTCTACCTGGCGCTAATAAAGACGACCTAACGGGTAACACCTAAAGGATAACACCTTGGCCTCAGGTTTTGTGCTTGGGGAGTAGAAACACAAAAATGAGAATGTACTTTAGAAGATGTGAACATCAATGGGTTGTGTCAGCAGAAACTCAGAGATAGTATTCTTGCATTTTACAAAGATCGAATGCGTAGGAACATTCTTTAAATTCTTTGCAGGTTTTAGTTGCCATAACATTACTGAAAAGTTGACATTTAGACAGGAAAGAAAATGGACAAAAATTAACTCCTATGGACCATGTGTCAAGACATTGTATCTTGGATGTGCAGCCCAATTGCAGACCAAACTGAGGACTAGTATGCTTCTTGGATATAGAGCTATACTACACTTGCCTTTAGAAGGGCAGTAGCACAGCTACATAGTAAGCTATAAAAAAAAATTCTTCAAAATGAGTGTTTTGATATCAGGAAGCTTCAACCCACATCTTCTATAGAAAAAGGTCACACCAAGTACTGTCAAATGTAGGTTCAGAACTGTGTGAACAGAAGTTTTCTGTGCCTAACCGGGGCATCAGCACGTAGGCTGGAAGCCAGGGAAGTGAAGCGATGTGAGTTAACTTAGATTCAGTAAAGCCAGATTTTAGCTTAGTGTTGCAAGGCAGCTTGCCCAGTATTAGTTGGGTTTTAATTGCTCCACGTTTTTAAAGCAAGCAAATCTTGACAGGAGCATCTGTGATAAAAATGGACTGAAAATGTCAACTCTCTTGAAATTAAACAGCCTGTCTTTTCAAGCCTTTTTGTTCTTGAAGATATAATTTTGCTCTGTTGCACCAGGTCCAGTTCTCATTAGTTCATATGGAATTACACTTGGAAGTGAAGGGCAGATTTGACCTCACGGCTATCATTATTCTTCTTCCCTCTGCAATTACCAACACAGATCAATCTGAAAGGAAACATGTACCTACTTTAATTTTCGTTAACAGCTGAACCATACCATGTTTCTAAAGGCGACAAGGCCTAGTAAGCATGCTTCTTGTCTCTTTCTTCTATTTTAATGTCACTTGAATGCTATAGACATCTCAGTAGGTAATCAGGATATCCTTAATTAGAAAATCTACTTAACTGGGACATCTTCCAGGGAACTGAATTAAGCCTAGTGGTATTTAATTATATTGCTTAGGGAAGGTTCAGTTTCTCTTACCTACACTTCCACTGACAGTGTGTTTTGGAAACTCTTCCCCCACTCAAAATCCCCCTTAGCTGGGACAGACCCTGTTCATCAGAGTGAGTGAATGTTGCTCATATGTTCTCTTCCATCAGCCTGTATAGTTGCTAGAGTAGCTGCTTCTGTTATTTGCAAAGCAGGATCCTAAGCTGGACCTGGCCAAGGTAAAATTCACCACTATTCAGAGAGCCTGGAGCAGGGCAATGAATCACATCAGTTCTCAAAGTGGCTAAGTCTGAAGTATTGCACAGACTTCTGTAACTCTGGGGCTTAGTTGTGGCTACTAATACCCCAAGAGTACTATAAAAACTTCACTGCATCAGCTAACTTTTTGTTTTTTAATGCAGTTCCTTGCCAACTAAAGCTGTGTGGAGCATATCATAGTACTGCCTGATCTGAGCTTTAAATTGGATCAGAAGGTATATACCTCTTTGATACATAACCTTATATTCAAATCCATGCCTCAGTATTTTTCAAGGTTGTTGATTATGTCACAGTATGATAGCACACTATTCGAATGGAAAGCAGGGGGGAGGGAAAGGCTTAGATGTATCACTTCTGACACTAAAGCCACACATATGACAGTGAAAAATGAGAATTCAAGCATCGATGCCACTGCTAGAATTAATTTGTGGTTCACAGTGTGAACTGTTGATGTGTGATGACCGTGTATTTATGTTAAAAATATGTCATTGCAATAGAACAGTGCTTTAGTTAACTAGGTCCATGTTCAAATGAAAGCATCAAACTTGCAAATCAAGCAGTTTGTTGTTAATTGCTGTATTTTAATATCTCTTCTAATAAAAGACATTGCCTCTCTCTGCATAACTCAAAACTTAAAAAATGCTGAACTAGAATGCCTGGAATATCTGCCAGCATTATGACTTGTTTTTAAAGATGTGGTGCTAAAATAAAATAAATCTGAGATTCCCTCAAATTATCACACACAAGAATTGTGCTGATGGAAATGCTATTTGTTACACGAGCTGTACATACTTCAAACAAACTTTCTTTGAATAAGTCTTGTGACATCCCCGATTTCTTAATTTCCTAGCCTGCCTCCAGCAAAAATCTTTATTAATGTGTCCAGTAGCTTACAATATTTAATTAATTTGCTGCTTTAAGGGCAAGCTATTTGGTCAATTTTGGCCAAAACCCCTAAGTTCAAAAAGTTAGCATTTACAAAATCAAATACCAGTGACTCGGTATTTCTAGCATCTTTATTTGCATTAGAACTCTTGTTGTTCTTCCTCTCCCAAATGAGAGAAAGCGATGTTATACAAAACCCAAACACTGCAATGTACAGCAGGTGCATGTGAATTAGAAAATGGAAAAGATTCAAGAATGGTTGTACACAAAAGTGATGCCAATTAGTCCATTTCATTTTCTGGTGGAGAGTAACTCAGAAAAGTTAAGCATCATAGCAAATTTTCAATTAAGTACAAGAGTTACTTTTCTATTTTAAGAGTCATTTTTGGTATGTGGCTGGTATAATTAGTGGCATACCTGGCATTGTAAAGACTGGCATGAATAATGTAATGCCTTTATTTCAGCCTTCCAGTTGCAACACTTGGCTTTTATTCTTCATGACTGCATAAGATCAGGTTTTGTTAGTGCTTCATATACCAAGTAGATAATACTTCTCATTTTGAAGAAGAGATGTCAAAGCACACTGAGTGCTAAATCTTAAGTTCTGACCTTAGGGTCCTATGACAGTCTCAACTCTGCAGCTGAGGAAACATGCAAAGGCAGGGGTATACAGACTTTATAGCTGTCAGCTCCTGAGCTACTCACAAGGACCTTCCAGACTGACAAGAGATGCTGCTGCTTCCCCACATACGACCCAAAACATCCTCTAGCTATGTTCATCTAAGTGTTACCCACACATTAAACCGTCCTTTCCACCTCCCCCTTACACGTATGTGCTCCTCTGTAAAGCTGTTCCTGGCCACACGTGTGGTTTTTGGAGGTAATTGACAGGAGCAGCCTAAACCAGTATAAACTCAGTTTAAAGTGGCATACAAATAGGCAAAGAACAGGTTGCAATGAAATGAATTAAATTTCTAGCTGACTTAAAACTTGCACAACTGCTGAGCATAAACAAAGCTGAAAGTCGAACTTGGGTCTGGGCCGTTCCATTTACAAGCAGCTACCTGTGAGCACAGCCTGCCTGTTGCAAGACATTTCTGTTGATTTTTTTCATGGAAATTGTCCTATTGATAGTAAGGGCTGTCCTGTCATCATGAGGTTTGAAAAGTAGCTTGAAATACATTCAGCAGCAGGCAAATACTTAGGCTAGGCAGTCAGCCAGACTGGTCCATCCATCTTTAACCAGAAAACCATATTTCTCATTATATTTGAGTGAAACCATTAACCGAGCTCAGTGCTTTGTGCTTTGAATTACCTTGAAAACCAATCTACCTTTTAATCCTTTCATTCTGGTTTTCAAAAACAGCATTTAATTCCAGTTTCAGAGATGAGCAATTGCAGCAATTTCTTTGGACCTGGTCATACCAGGAGTCTGTTGAGGCAAAAACCTACAGCAATGCAGGAGGGAAAGGGTTGGGGGGAAGAGTTGAGCTCAAACCTTAGCCCAGGCTCCCTGTGAGCTAGGGCAGCTTCTGCTACTGCAGTAAAGATTTCTGGCACTCAAAGAGCACAAACGCAGAATGGATTTGAATAATTGCATCCTTGCTTATGCACAAGTGGTGCATAATAGATATTTACAAATCAGGCTGCTTTTCAGACATCAACACAATTTTATGTTTGGAAGATGGAGTTCTGCTAATTTCATTTTGTACTCCAAAATGAGAATGAATAAAATGAAATGAGGTTCAGTACTGATTGTGTGCAAATCTTTCCACTGTAGATTGCTATAAACAAAAGAAGTATATGTTAGCCCATTCATACGGCCTTCATAGATAAGATCTGAAACAGGTTTTATAAGTTGGAGCTTGTAGTGCTAGGTAAAACAGATGTTTGCTGCTTTAACTCAAAGCAGAGCTCTGAATGGGCTTTGATCGTGGAAGTTTTTTCCACTACTGGCTTGGCCTGTGTTAGTTGGGGAGCAAAAAACTTAAAATGTTTAGTTTTAGATCTGGTTCTGCTAGCTATTTACCCTGTTTGTACCCCTGGAAATGTTTCTGAAAATAAAAAAGTATTGTTGCGATACGCAATATTCTGTACTTCTCCCTGGCAGAGGGGAGAAGTGAGATTCAAATTATTAATTCCTCTTGTAGGAGTTCTTTTAGTCTCACTCATTGTATTGAAGTAGGACATTTAACTTAATAACTATTTATAAGGCATTCACAGGAGTGGTAAAAAAAGAGGAAGGAGTTTCATTTCCTGGGATATTTCACATATTGTTTTGGAAGAAAATAGTTCAGTCTGGAAGAATCCCATTTCTTCCTTGGTTTTCTTACCTGTATGTTGGGTTGGGAATGATGCATCTCGCCTTCAGAAAGAATTGGATATCCTGACTCCGAGTAGCACAGTATACGTGGTATTACTTGAGGGTTTGGTGGTTTGGTTTTGTTTGCTTGTTTGTTTTTTATCCACAAGGATATTAGAAAAGACCAGCTCTTAAATTAAGCCCTCATGTGCTACCTTTTGTGTTATTATTTTTAAACTATTTTTTAAAAACCTAAAAGATCCAGTGCCCTGCAGCAAGTACATAAAAGCACTAGACAACAGTTGAAATAATAAATGGGCAGGACTGTTTCTTTTTTCTTTACGTCTGGACTTGGTGACGCGGAGGACTGAGTTAGCGCTCCCAGGTGGGTTAGCTGAAAGCCAATGCACCTCTTGGAGTGTGGGCGAGAGGAGGATGCAAACGGACGGGGCTTGTTGCCCTCTGGGAAATGCAGCAGGCACTTCCCTGCGTGAGGCCAGGGTAGACTCCGGGACCTCTGCTCTGCTGCCAGCTCACCCGCCAAGGCCCGGCTGCCCTCCCAACCTGCGTAACCCTTCCTTCCTTCTTGGCGTACTGATTTGTTCGCAGCCTTAATTTGGCTATTGGGGTTTTTTTTGATAGACATGACCAGATCCCAGAGGAAGGGGAAAAAAACCCCAAACCAAACACACACAAAAAAATGAACGACAAAAATCTGACATATTAATCTTAACTATTTGCTTGAATCTCCACTTGGAGCTGCTTTGGTGACCCTGGCAACTTGTCATTCTTGTTTACTTTCTCTGTATGTTCAAGCAATCGGGTTTTATTTGCACGAGTGCCTGTCAAAAGCACTTTTGCAGCTGTGTAACAGACATGCTATTGTAGAATACAGGACAGAGACATTTTCTGAGACAGTAACATCATCTCCTCTCTTCTCTGTTCATGCTCGGGTTCCTTCTCCTTTCTTCTTGTCCCCATCCCATCTCTTCAAATTTTAGTGACCTTATATCACACAATTTTTGCTCAGGAAATAACTTCTATTGAAGGCATAAGAGAGTCTTGATGCTGTGGATTGCCCTTTCCCCTGTTATAGCATGTGAATAACTCCCCTAGAATAGAAGCTGCTCATAAGCTGTGGCAGCAGAATGGGGTCCCAGGGTTTAATCCAGTGACTCAGTGCATTGTTATTTAAAAGGCTTTTCTTTAGAGGGAAAAATGTTTCAAAAGTTTAATACTTTGTAGAGATAAACTGTTCCTTTTAAAGTCATTGTTGTCTTGTTCTGATACATCATCTATGAAGAAATAATTCAAAACACTTTTATGTCCGTCTCTGTGCTGCCTGCAAGTGAAATATTTAAAGCAGGCTGTGTGCTCTAATACTGAATTCAGAGTAGGGACTTTTGTGAGGTTAGGGTTCCAATCTGACTTTTTTCCTACTATTTTTGTCCTCTGTGCGTTTTGGTGGTTTTTTTTTTTCCTCAGATTATGCTTATGTTATAGGAGGTCAGAGCAAACATGAAGTACCCTTTTGAGAGAAGCAGAGATATTATTCAGCAAGGAATGATTTAAAGTAACAGCAGTAGTTCTGCGAGGAACTTGGCAGCTGCATGGAGTGCTGCTGGTCCTTCTCTCTTACCCAAAGACAGCGGTAATGTTAGAAGGGGCCCAGCATCTCCATTTCCTGGGATACTGTGTTTAAAACAAGAACAAAGTATTCCAAATGGGAACGAAAGCAAAGAATCTCCAATCACCTATAAAATGAAATAATTTTAGGTCCATTGCAATATTAAACATCAGCACTATAGCTGTACCAGAGAAGAAATGTCTGAACAGAGTTATTTGAAACAAAAGAGAAATGACTGGCTAAGAAGAGGCAAATAGAAACATTTAAATTTTATCCAAGTGCTCTTATTTATGTCCTGAAGTGAAGTTTCCTTGAAAGGCTCACCTGCTGGGGGAAGTGCATTTCTAACAAAATATCTTAGAAGAGGAACATTTCGTTGAGAATTCTGAAAGGGTTTAAGATAAATATATATTAAAAGATCACAATCTCATTGCTGTAGTACAGAAGTCAGCTGCAGGTTGCCTCAGTTTAAGGGGAAAACACCTCTCCTCACAGCTGATTCCTGAGTCTGTGCACCACGGGATGTCTTACATGTTCTCCTAAAGCCTCTGGCTTTGGCTCTGAGCTGGCTGCGCTGCCTTGGTGCAATGCTGAGTCCTCCTGTCCTGAAATAACCTGAAAAATATAGGGGAAACATCAAGGGTTTTTTATTAGGTTTATTATTTATTATTATTGTCTTCTGTATCCATCTGGGCTACAATTTTGAATCTTGACAAGAAATCATTTTTGTGCATGTCAAATGATCAGATCGCTAGTGCCGCAAATGTGGCTGCGTACCAGGACCTGGCCTGAATTCTGAGTCTTGCCTTGAGTCAGAATATAACGGAGAGAGTTTTGTTTTTCTCCGTGGATGGTTGTGGCCAGAGGTTGAGATTAGTGGTTTGCAGGCAAATAAGCAACTTTCAGTGGGTAGAACAATCAGAGGATGGAATCAGACCAAGCCTGAGGAGTAAAACCTGTATTGAGAATGTGTATCTTAAAATTCATGGCACCTAAGGTCTTGGTTAATACTGGGCAAGTTTCCAGTGAATAATGGACTCTCTGTCTCATTTTTCAAAGGTAGAAATTCCTGGCAACCACAGAAAAAGGAAAACATCATTGCATTTTCAAACTGTGTTTTTCAGACTTGGAAACTGAGAGCTTTTATATTTGATTGGGACTTAAGAACCACAGATGATGCTTTTTCTGGCCTTTTCCCACTAAAAGTTTCCACACACATTAAGCTTTGAAGGCTGCAGAGCTTCACTTTAGAAGCTAAATCACATTTAAATTGTGGGGGCATATAATAGCCCATGAAAATGCTAATGCTATTTTTCTGCTGTTTAAATGCCAGCCAGCAAAAACTGAGCCAGAGACTTGTAGATCCTCACTGAGGAGCCCAGTCTTTTTTTTTTTTTCCTTGCTCTTGGCTAAGTACAACTTTCTTGCTAATTTGAGAAAAAGAAAATTTGTTCGGGGCATAAGCCCTAAACAGAGGACTTAAGCTCATTCACAGTAACCATGATTTTAATTGCGCATACGCTATAGTTTACAAACGGTGGTATCAGCAGGCTATCTTTTCGGGTTTCATCAATGAAAATGAATCCTCCTGTGCATTAGAAGAAGGTACTGGACTAGGAGATAATCACAGAATGCTCCATATCTTCACATATGGGTGAATATAAATGGATCAGGTTACAGAAGACTCGGAGTCCCTAGTTTGGGGCTGCTAAACTAAAATTCGTTGGGATGCACTCAACCATGTCAGTTGGAAGTTTTGCCATACAAACTTCTGCACATTATTCTTTCATAAGGGTATGACTTCCCTGTCAAGCACAGAACACAAGTGGAAACCTTAATATTGGATACAGCAGTAGGTAACTTAAATGTTTAATGTGCCCTTTGCGTTTCTATCAGTCACCTGTCGGCAGCTGCAGGCAGCCATTCAGAGATCAGGACGTGGTATACCAGGGTTTGATCAGCTCTGAGGGTGTGTGCATGTGTGTGTTTTTAACAGGTAGGATATTGCCAACCCAAATCATTGAAGAATGAGCCTGGTCTCCCCTTCTATCCCCAAATACATAAGTTGGGTTTTTTTTAAACTGTAACTTCAAGACAAAAAAATTACGGGGAGACTCTGCTACTTTTTAGGCTGCTTTTATTTTTTTTAAGGTACTCTAGGAAGGAATGTACGTAAAACAAAAATGAAGGGATTTAAAATGTCGGAGGCTCACAATGATGCTCTGTTAAGATTCTTATGATCCAAATTCCAAGTTCCCATTTCTTCTTTTATACCAGTATTTTCTTTGATGATTGTTGTTTCCTGAAGCCTCGCAGTTGATGGCCTCAATAGCTATTAGAAGGAAGGGAATAAAAAAATGGGGTTGGGAGGACCACATTTGAATTTGTGTAGTTAAATTCTTCTTAAAAGTAGGACGTAGTAGAGAGTAGCTTTTCTGTACTTTTACATATTTCTATATTTTTATACATACTTAAGCCTTTTTCTGTTTTAATAAATCTTCATTGGATATGTCAAATAAATGCAGTCCACGGACACCCTCCATGTGATACCTCTATTCCTTATTACAAATTCCTTGGCTTCACAGAGCCAAGGGGTATCTTTCTAAGGCTTTAGAGCCTCTTTGTGTAGGAGACTGAGACAGCACTGATGAATCAGGTCAATGTTTCTGTTGTATATTTGAAAGCCGTGCATGTATATTTAATATGTTCTAATATTTGATCTTTTGCATATATGGCTTAGCTGGGTTACGTGATATAACTCTCATTTGATGCATGGCTCCACCAGAGCTCACACTAGATACTAATCTGTGTTGAAATCAGGTTAATAATACATATAACTTTTTCTGAGAGTCGTATCTAAAAGTAACTTGGGATGTTAAAAGGATCGGCCTACCATCCTCTCTGAAGCAGGTTTTCTCTGAAATAATGAGCTGATGCCATTTGAGACTCGTTCCAAAGCCAGCCTCTGTTGTTAGGTGCGTAGGTCCAGCAACGTGTCGGGGATAAGGACATTGCCAATGTGTGGCTTGTTTCAGTGCCTGCTTATTTTAAAGAGGGAACAGCACTGAGAGACTGGGGAGGACGTGAGAGTGCTGTAAAAAGGCAATAATAGATTTAGCGGTGGTTCCTGTTACTAAATCCTTATTGCACAGGTCCGGCTGCTGCCCTGATGTGGCTCCGTTAGCCAGTGGACATGGGCTGGAGCTGAGGCCACAAAGAGGTCCTCTGGGTGACCCGTGGGACAGCCGCTTTGCTCTGGGGTTTAGGTGCACAGTGCAATAACCGCCAAATCCCCCGTAAGTGTTTGAGGAGATGGTGTTCCCTGTTCTCCTCCTGGCAACTCAGGCGTGGCCCCGAAATGGATTCTGCTTTTCTGCTGCCTAGATGCAGCGTGGCAAGGAAAGAGTGTTTTCCACTCAGATACGCAGGATCTGTCACAGTTTCCACTGCAGTGTCCTCTTCTTGGCGTGACAGTGATAATGAGAACAGCAGATGACAATTAAACATTCAGGTGCGATCAACGTAATGAGGATTATGCCTCTGTTGTCATTTCCATCATGTTAAATTGCGAGCCTGGCATCTCATGTGCCGTCCTCTGGTGCTGATTCTGAGTGTTAAGGATGAGGCTGCTGGGACCTCCTCAAGCAGCTGTTTGGTAATTCCGGCTGGGCAGCGCTCTCCCTGCAAGCAATATCACACTCTGCTCAGTTTGTTAAATATATAGCGAGGGATTTACAGGCTCAGGCTAGAAGAGATTGGTAGTGTAGAGCTATATCATGCAAAAAGAAGATTGTGCCCCCAGAGATAACGATCCTTTCCAGAGTTCTGTGGTACAAAAGGGTGCTGGGTGCACGTTTCCCTGCAGGGTACAGTGGCTGTCAGCCAGCATGGAGAGTAGACTGAAGCATCCTTTAAGCCTTTCCTATGCTTTTCAAAGAGAAAGGACACAGTATGAGCAGGAAGAGTGTATATTCCTGTTGGTGATGTTATCTGCAGTGGATTTCTTGCTGGCAAGACTGAACTGTTCAGTTCTCTAGGGAAAGGCAACTTCTCCTTCATTTATTATGGACTTGCTCTGCCCTTATGCCAAACTGACCAAAGCAGCGGTAGGACATCTAAGGAAAAATCCTCCTTGAACTTGTGTATACACTTGCTGTTGAGAGTTTGTATCTAGTAGCTTCTCTTTGCTCAAAAAAAATCAGTTAGACAAACCCCGGATTGCGTGCAAGAGCCTACCCTTCCCCTTTGATTTGGGAACTTTCTGAGGGAGTGACACTAGTCAGTAAGAAAGAATCGTACAAATCCAGTTCCTCATGTAACTCTTCTTATTACCCAAGCAGTATTACAGCACCAGTGTGCCAGGCAGGCAGTTGAATGGAATTGGATCTTGTCCTTTTGCTGTTCTCACTCAGGTAATCAGGCCTCAAGTGAGTATGTGCATTTGCCAATATATGTGCTGCAAAAACACCCATATAACTGTGTTAAGAGGAATACTCCCTTTCGTTACAGGTTACAGTTTTTCTCGGTTTCTAGCAGGCTTTTGCTGAAACTTGAAAATACATCTCTCGGAAATTGCCAATGTGGGCCCTGCTGCTCTTAATCTCTTTCCAGATCCTTCCTTGAATGTTAGCTAAGCATTAAGTTGTTTAACAAGGTTGGCAATGTAAATATATCCTTTATTCCCATGCAAACAGCCTTGAAAGAAAAAGTATGAGACAGTGAGAATTAATAGGAAGGCAGTATCCTCTGTGCCAATTCTACTTTACTTCTAACTGTTTTATTGAAAAAGCAGTGAACTCTTTATTTTGCAACAAGGCCTGTGACTTGGCAGTATAATTGGTGCAAACTAGACTGCCTGGACAAGCTTGATTTAAACAGGATGTAACTCCGGGAGGTAGGAATGTTGTAATGTGCAGAATCAAGTTTTTAAGAGTTTTTGGAGAAGTCTGAAGGTGAAAAATTTCTTCAAGGGATTGGTGAAGCACAGGGAAATGCCAAGTTTTCTTTATGTCTAAGAAGAATTTAAAACGGAAAGGTACAGAAATAACAAAACCCCTCTCTCCATTCTTTTCTTTTTCTCTGGTTTCCACAGTTGTGACTTCCCTGCTGCCCTGGCTGCTCTGAGATCTTTTGAGCCCTAGTTCACTCTGAACTTCAACCTTGAATTGAATCTGTGTCACTCTTCATAGGAAGGGAAGAAAAAAAAAAAATGCATAAGCATTAACCATAGCCTTAGGAAATGCCACCTGGGGATGAAGCTTAAGTATTAATATTGCAACAATATTTTCTTGGGACATACAGGTAACCCTCCTGCAATCACTCTACCCGGTAGGCAATGTCTCTGCTTAATCATTTCTCACTTCTATCTTTGAGCTTTCCCAGCCACCCCCACAGTAACAAATCTAGTTCATCCCTAAAGCTATGTGTACAGCAGATTGAACAAATAACACACTAAACAATCCTCTTTGCTGCTCAAGGTGGACGTACAGGAAGGCTATTTAAACCATTGAATGCTTTTTGTCCTTTTCCTTGATGTGTGTTTCTTCCTCTTGTTTTGTGGGTTTTTTTTTTGGGGGGTGGGGGTGTGTGTTTCTCCTCCCTCCGTAGATTACTCCCAAGTCCCTGTCCCCACTGCCTGCTGCTTCTCTTGGGGATGGTGAAATGTCTTTGTCCCCTTTTTGCAAAATCCTAATTGCACTCAACAGCCAGCTCCAACTCCTCTGAGAGCGCTGCCGCTCTAAGAGCGAGTCCTGGCCTCCAGTGGGAAGCTTGGTTTTCGGCAGGGTCAGCAGCCTGGCCTGACCCGCTGTGCTGCTGCCGAGACAGGGGAAGGGGTGAGGAGCACGTCGGCAGAGGAGGGGAGGAGGAAAGGGCTGCCCCGTGAAGCAGAAGCTGAGTAACTCAATCAGCTTACACTGAGAGTGTAGCTGTACTTTTAACATATGTTTAACTACATGATCCACTGTGGTGTAAAGATACCTGAGCTGGCTCTGATTGAGCTGCCTTCCTCATTTCATAAGTCCCAGATGCAGTATAGCTCCATTAGCATGGCAATACACCCGAACTAATGAGTTTGGGTAAAGCTGATGCTGCTATATTGCCTTCCCTTCTGGTGCTAGCTCATTTCCAGCCAGCTCAGAAGTCTCTTAAGTGCTGTTTTGCATGATACAAATAAACCCTAAATAACCTGTGCAAGGCAAGCACGGAGTCCAGTAAGACACAGATAAATCTCCATTTCCCAAGCTATCCCTCTGATCCACCAGACCGATCCCGTTAACCTCTAATATAGTATTTTGTATATAAGGTAGATATATTGCTGTATGCAGCTGTTGTGCTACTTAAGGTCTTGCCAAAGCTTTTGGAGGTTACTGATCTGAGCAGAAGGGAAAGGTCTCAGATAGGAAATTCTGAAGTTGAAAGGAGAAATTTATCTCAGTGCAGTCTGTTCATTTTAGTTGGAAGTTTTTCTTTTTTTTTTTTTTTTTTTCCTATTTCCCCCTCACCTCCAATACACTTACCAGATGTTGAGAGCATTCATTGTCATTCCTTAACTAACTTGAAAGCCTCAGGTATTCAGTGCTTCTCTAAGCTGTAAATCTGGGAAGCCCCTTTGGAAATAGCAGCTACAATATGCTAACAATGACTACATCACACAATACGTTGAGATGAAAAGGAGATCATTTCCTTGATCTCACTTCAGAAGACTGGCATGTCTCTTGGCAGAACTCATTTGGATGTTGCTTTCTGTAATTAAAGAGTGTATCATCATGCATACAGGGCATGGTTGAAAGAAGGTCTCCAAGAGGCTGAATTAAAGTTGCACAGATAACCTTAATTTTGGCATTTCCTAGCGTTCAATAGTGTTTCCTTTTTAAAAATTATTTGCAAGCAGTTTCCTTGGGGAATTGATTTTCTTGTTTAAATTTGAGCTGCCGTCAAGTAACATGTAATTCTTTGTCACATAAAACATCACCAGGGTTGGACCCATTTGTCACTGGGATTGCTAACAAAGTAAGAGTAGCTGTAGGTTGCCATCCCATGACTGGACCTGTTCTAATTTGAGTTAGGCACTTAGCTGCTGGGTTTAACAGATGGTGAATATCGGAAGTCAGGAACCTGGTTTCCATTTTTGGTGCTGGTTTACTCAAACTCTATGTCACAATTTTTTTTTCCCCTTTGATTTTTGTATTATGAAAAAGTACATTATTCCAAGAACATTTTAAGCCCAGGAGTTACCAACTTTTTTCATTACAATACACTCTTCCTCTCAAATCTGGAAGAGCTATTTTCATCTATCCCCTTGTATCTGGCTTCACACTTGAAATGTATATCTGATCTGTTTATGATTATTCATGCAATCAGCCCCCCTTCCTTCTTGGACTAATTAATTAGAATAGTCCTAATGATTTTCTTCTGGAAGCACAAAAATAACTTCGGTTATTTAGGTAGAAACCAAGGAAAAAGAGATTCCAGATCAAGATATTTTTACACTCCAGTCATATCGTGTTCATGCATTTACAATGTATGTAGTAATTATTTCTACGAGTCATACAGCCTAATAGTTGGATGTGTAAGCACTGTTGTTTTCCCAGTAGCAATGTATAGGACTCAAAGCTGAAAATAGGTCTGCAACATTGTCTCTCTATTGCCTTAAATCAGAGGTATTTGTATTGTGTAGATCCCGTTTCCTACAATTTGGTGGTTGGTTAGTGCAGTCCTGTCCTCATGTCTCATGGTGATTATTGTTAATATCACACCAATGATTCCTAGATAAATGTGAAAATGCAGAGTAGTTGCAGGGAAAAAAAATACTATGATGGAAATGCATTCAATAGCTTTATGCTGCATTGTTTAATCTAAATACTTGAATGGAGGTTTTGTCATTTGCCACTGGTTATTCAGTGCAGGGCTAGGGTAAGGGGGGAGAATTGATTTGGATGAGGGGCAACATGCAAAGGGCAGTAGAGAGGTCTAGGAGGTGTAGGGCTCCTTAGATAACTGAAATCTAGAGCTTTGCCTAATTTTTCAGTTAGGGCTTTTTAGATTCCAACACATGAACGATACAGAAAAATAGTTTTGAACACAAAGACCATCCTGTTCTCTTAATAGTTCAGTGTAAGGTAATGTAACATCTTCTACGTCGTTCCTTTTTATCATGTGTAATCAATGTTATACTTAATGCAGCACGACTTTTCAAGTGATTAAGGAGTTGGTGGGGACATTAACAATGTAAAACTTTATTTGCATTTACACTAATGATTTTATAATGAGCGTTTTATTATATTAATGAAGACTGCTGAGAGAAGAAGGGAAAAACAAAGCTGAAACTCCCCTAATGTCTGTCTTTAATAGAGTACCCTCTGCTAACACTTTGTTGACATAGGTGCTTATTTGCATAAAGGAAAATATGGGTTTGGAACTATTAATTACTGAATACTCGATGTACTTTGTGGTAATTACAGTATTAATTGAGTTATTTTAGGAGGGGTTTTACGGAAAGTTATTTATTTATACAACAATTCAGAGGGGAGAGAAAAGTTCTTAAAATAGCTGCGTTTGTATCATCATGATACCATATCTCAATAACAAAATATGGGATAAAAATACCTGTGAGAGCAGCTTACCTTTAGGCAGATGTATCCAGAAATACCATGAACTGCTATCCCTGCTATTTTTTGTTTCAGTGAGTTACAAACCTTTTTAACTGGAACAGAAAACTTGCAAAGGGAGAGCTGTTGGCTGTTAAGTCCAAGCACTGGCAGGACGTCCCTAGAAAAGGAATTATCCCTGGATGTGATTTCTGAAAAGCAACATCAGCTGCTTATTGCCACTTCCAGATGTTGCCTGAAGGAGAAATTTAAAAATAAAATAGAAGAACCTTGACCAAACCAAACTGAATTATTGGAATGGAGTACACTTTTCTTGAAGCAGATTTTGTCTGATATTAGGCAATAATAATGTAAGAAATGAAGAAGTAGCTCCACTCAACTCCTTTGATTTTTGCAGTGCAACTCTGAGGCTGCCTTCATGTAAGTACCCATGCCAGCAGTTTGCTATATTTTCACAAGATAGTTTTCCTAAAACTATTCTCAAAAGTGAGAGATCAAAAAATGTCATCTTTCTTGTTATGTCAAGTATAACCCTGGCATGAAAAATGAAGATATGTTAGTAAAACAGAGAAGCCCACTGAGAATGTAGTAATAGTTTTGATTATTTAAGGCAAAAATATTACAAAACCTATCCATATTGTTTTCATTCTGTCTATTTAATGGCTTCACCTGAACTCTCTTGCTTTGATTTCCCTCCACCTCCCCCAATGGACTAGCACTGTTACTACCAGCAAGCTGGTTTTCTGTAATTTCTGCAAATGATTGGTTATAGTAATTAGGATTTTTGGCAGACAGCCCTAACAGTCAGCTTGCTGTCAAGAGATTTAATTTCATTGCATCTTACTCTAACACACATGATGTGACCTGTATTAATTAGGATTGCTATGAACAAAGTTTGGGGAATTAAAGATGCAGTCAGGCATTGTGGGACCATAAGGCTCCCCAAAGAACCAGAGGTTTGTAGCATGAATGTCTTGACAGAAGCAGGTAAAAATATCAGATGAGTTCTACCAGAACACCTCATTCTTAAACAGCCAGTGCTCTACAGAAAATTACTCGGGTGATGCTGCTGGAAAAGACAGTTGAATGGAGGAGGCGAGTGACATTGGGTGAAATTGTGGGGTTGGACTGGCTGTTGACTGGGATCTGCAGTGGCAGAAAGCAGGAGCTGGAGGAGAGAGAGCCCAAAGTCCAAATTCTTTTGAGGTCTTTTCCTAACAGCATAAATCTCGATTAAAGTACAGTGGACTCTGAAAACTGTAGTTCAGCTTCAGCTATGACACATATGATTTATAGCATTGAATCAGGTATTCTCTAGGTATTTCTTCCAAGGACTACTAAAGTGAAGACAAAGATAAGAGTAGAATTCAGAGGTATTTTTATCAGGCTTTAGAAGACAAGAGAGACCCTCGCAACCCAATGGAATCTAAAGAAAGTAATTTTGTTGCTTCAGTGGATGAGAATCCTCAGTTCTTGAGGTTTTTTTTATAGTTTTCCACATATGAAACAATTATTTTAGGTAATGGCATGTGTTTTCAGAAGTTACTTAAAGCATAGAATTGCTATTGGACTAAATGAGTGGAACTCTGGAAAGGGTTTTGTTGAAATCAGAAGCTCCTTCTTATAATGAAGGCTGATTTTAATATGGTGAATATTATAACAATACAGCAGCATGAAATAATTGCCTAAAAATGGGTTTAAGTAGTCTATTTCAAACTACAAAGATCACTAGTTGTGAACCTGCAGCACCCATTAGTTAGGCTTTGTATCAGACTGGTTCTTCAGCAACTTACCTCATTACAGAAATCTTATGTAGGAGTCGTCTTGCACAAGTTACATGAAACAGGTCACAATCCAAAACTTTAACTTTTCAGTTTAGTGAAAGTAAATATTTATGGTCCTGGAAAATGTATGTTGTCATTTCCCATCTACAACTCTGTATAAACAGCACATTTAAGTGGAAATGCAAATGTTCTTTCTTCTGCACTTCTGTGAACGCCTGAAAGATATATAATAGCAAAGTGCATTTTTTTTTCAAAGGATTTCTTGAAAACAATTTAAACTTCTGTAAAGATTCTAGCAGGAGGCAGCTGAAAAGAAATGAAAAAGAGCCGTGCCAAGGAAATTACATTACTGTCATTGTTAATTTGCTTTAAATAACCGTGAAAAGAAGTAGTCTATCCTCTGTTAAAATTTCCCATTGGCTTACAACCAAGTGGTGAATATTATATTTTATAGACTCTGACATGAAGTCTGTGTTTAAATATTTATCTTTTGAACAGCTATGTTTACAGCTAAAACCTTTCTCCAACTTCAACTTTAGCAATAATGTGATATATTCCTCTTCTGAAGTTGTCTCAAGTGAAAATATATTAGCAGGTCAGATTTTATGAAGTTCTTCCGATCTCTCAGATTATTTGCTCAAATGGAGGTCAGTACTTTAAAGATCAAGGTGAAAATGTATGCAGTAGACTACATTCACTGTTGCTTGTAAATTTGTTGGAGCCACTTGGACTTTACCATAGAACACCTTTCAGTATTGACAATCTTGCATACAAGCTTCGCTGCTGGGTTTTGAATGAATAGAAGAAAGCGTGGTCTTGTTCATGTCCTGTGAATTTGGCAGCTTTCAAAGCCTTTTTGCAGTCCTCCCCATTGCTGCTGCTGTTGTGGTGTTCAGGCTGACACTTCAAAGCCGTCAGCTTAGCACCGCTGACGGTGTGGATGGAAGACAGGCCACTGCTGAAGTGATCAAAATACATGGCTGTGCTTCTGGCTAAGAGATAATTAAGTCGATCAGTTGAGCTTGTTTTTCTTCTTAATATTGGTATTTTCCAAACTGCAAAATATGTGTGAGTACCAAGAATGAGCCACCAGAATGCCCTGCAGTTTTGCCAAGTAAGAGGAGTGCTTTCCCTCTTGTGCCATGCAAAGGAAGTGTTGAAAAGCGTCTGCTGTCATATGAAGGAGCCTTTAAATTTATTGTGCCTATGATTGTGGTCCAGGGAACATGCTTGAGCAGGTATAAATTTTGGTGGAGAATCAGTTGGGCCTCATAAAGATGCCACTAGGAAGCCTGCAACTCTTGAGTACTAAACTTGTTAGTGTTATAATATCAAGGGAAGGTATAAATCTGTTTTAGGTGCCGCATCTATCCCATGCGTTTGGGAGTTCGTTTGCCACTGGATACTATTGTTACAATGTCAGCTGTAATGAAATCAGGAAAGGTTAAGCGGGATAATATTTGTTTTAAAAAGAGTATTCCTGACACCAAGTTCAAAAGAAGGCACAACGTACGGCCCGGTGAGTCTGGGGAGGTCTGGCGGGATGGAACACGCGGAGGGCGGCAGCAGGGGCAGGGATGGTTTGAGGCAGAGCATCAGTTGTGGCCGACGGGACAGAGAATGGGGTAGGGAGACAGACTGAAGTCTTTTGCGCTTCCAGGTCTCAGTGCTTCAAGCAGCCTTTGCCACCCGAGTGTGGACTACAGTTGCAGATCCTCAGAAGCAGCTGGGCGACTATATTTAGTATCTTCACCTGGAACAATGAAATCAAAATGCCTTTTTGGATTAGGCTTCAAATTCTGCTTTTGCATGCAAAGGCCCTTTCCCCAGTTGTGGATGTCTAAGGCCAAATAATTGCAAGATTTCTTTCGCATTTTTTTTTCGTCTAGGTGATTTACAGTATCGGCATGTACCAAATAACTACTCTGAAAGGCAAGCTCTTACTTTGCTGCAGGTTTTTCATCTCCACTGCTAGCGAAACAAATTGATCGATAGCAATTAGTCTTATTAATGGCACAAATGCTAGCCTTATGCTGAATAGGTTCTGCAGGCTTTGTCTGATTGAATTTATTTGTGTCTTCCTAGGTTAATCAAATATTTCAAAGAAAGGTGATTGGAGAATACTAAATTCTTTGAGTCTGTCAGTATACTGAACAGCTGTTTCGAGCTATCCAAATTCACTTGACCTGACGTACATATATTACATGAGCTATTTATTGCCCAAGTAGACTTTTATTTTTTGTAAATGCAGTCACCTTGCAATTAGTAAAGCTCTTAGTAGATGCTTTTTGCAGGAAGCACTGTCCCTCACAGAAATACCGGTAATTTCACAAAGGGAATTTAACACTTTAGGAAGACGTGGAAGAAAAAACCCAGCCTGATGCTCAAAATTGCACTAAGTAATTTTTAATTTTGTGTATTTTAAATTTAGGTATTTCTGAATTTCAAGGCAGTAACTAAAACCAGATCTTTCTAAATGCATCATATGCTTTTCTCTGATCTTGAAAATGCTATTTTACAATGTTTTTAAATTGCAGAAGTATGTCAACGTATATTTCAAAATAAACAGTTTATTCAATAACTTCTGAGGAAAAAAAAATTACATTTCCTAGATAAGGGCATGTGAAAGTGTTCTCTTGCTGACGTCTCAGAAGTATGACATTTTAAGGATTGTAAAGGTGGAATCTAAATAAAAGTCACTTTTGATTAGAGGCAGTTTGTTGTGGTGGTGTGGGTAATTTTGTAAAGGAAAAGCTGCACCTGTTTTGTTCAGTGCAGACTTTAGAAGACACAATTTCATACCACTAATAAATAGCGAGGTGCATGGGAAAGTTTTTCCTAACTGCAAGTAGCACTTCTGCTTTTGATGGTCAGCTTCCTAAAATGAAGTGATACCATGTAATGATATTAAGATTCTCTTTTACATCCCAGCTGCTTCAGCCAGTGCTCTGCTCCGGCCAGGTTTTACCAGAGCTGTAACCTGAAAAACACACTTGCAATTTAAAAACCCATCCTGGGCTTAGCCCTTTGAGTTGTGCACAGTGTGTGGATGGGAGCGTGGCCGTAGGATGCGTAGGGGAGGGAAGGAGTGCGCAGAGGGTGTTCCCATCGTGTCCCCACGAACACCAGCCTAACCTCCAGCACGCGGTGCTCGGGCTGTATCCCCTTCCCGGTGGGGACTGTCCTACTCTCTGTCCTGCCTTGTGCCTGCTTCAGGGCTGGATGTGGGATTGGCGATGATATTATTTGGATCCGTTGTTTAAATTCTTAGTTCAGCGTTAGCAGTTGAGTACCTCTCCCCGAGCCCTGTCGTGGTAGTGACAGGAATTGACCCCAATCCCCCAACCAGTGAGAGGTTAACTACAGCCACCTTCCCCCGAAAACATCCCTGCAGCACTGCATTATACAGGGAAAAATTCCAGCCAGGCAGACCAGAGGAGAGCTGAAGGTTCGCTTCCCGCTTATCAGAGAAAGGAGTGAAACTCCATTCTTGACTTTACATAACTAAAAGTTAAGTAAGAAAATAATTTTATTAATCTCATTAAGGTTGCTTGGTTTTAACAAGCAATAAAAATTATAAATAATTAAACAACCAAGGAAGCCATGTGCTACAGGGTTATTAATGCAGGCCTAGGGCACATTTTAAGTCATGATATTGAAGGCAAATTGACTTTAATCAAAAGGCCTGCATTAATTACTTAGTCATTCCAGGCCCTTTTCTTTTTCTTGCTATGATAGTATCAACTTTTTTCTTGTTTAGCTTTGCTTCACATGAGCAAACACATATATTTGGGGGCAAAAAAAACCCCTAGAAAATCTGCAGTATAGATTTTAATTTAATTGAATTTACCGAGATTGAGTCTGTTTGAGTCCCCAGCCACAGCACATGGATTTTCAGCTTCAGTGTACAGAACTTCAGTTTTTCTGAGCCCCCCCCCAGTCCAGTCCCTGATTATGATGGACAAAGTTTTCATGCATGTTAATCAAAACCACTTTGACAGAGAGTGATAGAAGACTTCTGCCTGAACTTGTATAAGCCAAGCAGAGAGGAGCCAAGTTGTCTTTAAACTTGTACCTGAAGTATTCATATTTATTGCTTTACTGCTACCTCTTGGTCTTGGTCCTCCCTGAAGGCCTTCAGAACAGCTGAAATGTAGCCCTAGCAAGGTCAGCGGAAGGCTGGTGCAAAGCACAAACCTCGTTTAAGCTCAGTGTTAAAACCTTAAGTGTTGCAAAGGCCTTGTCCTGTCATTGCACCGAGAGCTGAATTCCCTTCAGGGTGAGAAATCCAGACTGCTAAACCAAAATGCTGACTTAGCCACGTGGAAGCATGTTCTTTCAAGCCTTACATTAAGAGACATAAATGGATTTTTATATGTTTTTAGGTAGAAATAAACCATCAGCTCTCATTAACTAGGACCTTACTAGTACTTGTGACTGAGCACAAATGAGATGCGTGTTTGTGCAACAAATGTGTGGCTTTTGTGGTACACTGTTCTTCCTTGGTACGTGATGTGATAGTTCCTATAAATTTTGATGATTTGGATGGATTCAATCCAGAAATCTTTGACGAATGGAATTTGAAGTGTATTGATTTTAAAAAAATATTTTTTTTTTCTTTTTAAACACAGAACGTTCTGTGTATACTGCAGCCCAATCACCACTACTTTTCCTGAGATATTTGAAATACATGTATTTCGTATGTATCCTTCATACATATATAGGTATGCATTTCAGTGTTGTAGTACAGATATTCATCTTTATTGTAATCTCCCAGGTCACTGCTCTCATCTAATATCTTATTCTGATCCACTTGAAGAGCACAACGGGGAACTGGACAGATTAACTGTTGGTGCTGCAGCCTGATGTAGCCTTATGCAGTCTTAATTCATTTGAAAAGAGAAGAAAAGAAACATATGAAAAGATTTCAAACTCATTAAAACTCAACTCTTGCTGCAGCAGCCAGACTTGAAATAGTGGCTCCAATTTTTAAAAGGGAAGGTGGACATTTTTTCCAGATTACCTCCCGTCACTACTGCTGTGCTGTCACTGCCGCTTGGAGGCACCAGTGGTACCACTGGTGTTTCTCTTTTCCATACAGTGTTTGGCAATGGATGGTGTATTTCCAAAAAGGTGCTGCTGCTTTTCTTCTTTTTTTTCCTTGTAAGACTGTCACAAATCTCACAGCTAGGTTTATTTTTTTAAAAATGTCAGTTTAATTACAATTGAGAAACTGGAGGGAACCAAAGGGGAATGGCTTTCAGGAAAGCACGTTTAGGTGGGCTCAGTATTCATAACTGAGGTCTCAGTACCTACAGAGAAACATCTGGCCACTGCATTAAGGTGCTTACACAAGAAATTAGCTCTTTTGAACCTCTAGTCCTAAATTCACATAGCATGCTAGTCTTCATAATTTTATTTTAACTTAAAATGCAAATTTGTGAGACCATCTTCTCTTCCTTCTTTCTCTCTTGTAGCTGTCCCCAGCATCTGGGGGCAGTGAAGCTGTCCAAGTTTTATTTTACATAAGACTAAGTGGGGAGATTGTAGAGCTAAGGGAAGGTTACCTGTCTGAAACAAATATCTATTACTGCCGTCAGAAGTTTCCTGTGGGAAATGGAATAAGCAGGGCCTGAGTCCAGCTAAACAGTCTTTTACAGAAAGGTTGGAAAAAGAAGCATTTTGTAGCTAAAATAGGAATAAGGTTCCTTCTGTCCTCTGAAGTCAGCTGCAGAGCTGTGGTGCATGCACAGAAGAGAACCTTTCCTTCTCCCTGGAGGTGAAACCCTGCAAGCATCAGGATTGCTTCCCTTTAGCTGGCTCCAGAAAAGAATTTGGGAAGAGCAGAAACCATAGAATGCTCTTCAAGCTAAAATGGCCATCTAGTTCAAAATTAGTAGGACCTAAGATCTCTTACCAGCTGCATCCGAGGGCAGATCAAAGATAGCACAGAGGAGAAAAATAATTTATCTGTCATCAAGACAGACTGAAACTCAGTGAAGCAGCTCAGAGAGAACTAGAGCAGCGGATAATTATCCTGGAGCAAAGATATAAATGTAGGAATTATGGGAAAAGTTACCATGAACTATGATACCAATAAAGAATTAAAGTATTTAAGCAATATGTGATGACAGGCGGTGCATATCTGGATAAGTATAGCATGCCTCAGGTAATGCTGTAAAGTGTCTTGACAGCAGGTTCACATTTAGATTCTCCCAGGTCTTACACCTTTATCTATCAATCTCAAGTGACTTTAATCACCCAGAAAAGCATTGCCCAGAGTATCCTGTGAAAGAACTTGAGACAAGTTATTAGAACAGGGAATCTGCCACTCAGAACCTCCTGTGTTCTGCTTCTGTTATCAGCCTAAAATATAATATACCTTTACACATAAAAAATGGATGTCATGGTGTGCAGCTGTTAAGACTACTTCAGCCAGCCAAGCAAAAGTGCCCCTACATTTTTGTTTAAGATGCTGCATAATAGCTGAATGTATGTCATGGTTGCACCAGAAGACCGTGTGTCTTCACCAAAAGTAAGCAACAGGTTACCATAGGCTGAGAATATGTGTGTGTTGGAGCTGCACCACAGTTTCTAAGTGCAGAATCAAGGAGGAGAGAAGGAGATATTATTTCTCTTGAGTGTATCAGGTTAAATAAAACAAAATTCTTTATAAGAAAGTGTTTTGAAGATATATTTATCTGAAAGAAAGGACACGGAAGACCACCTAGAAGTATGGCAGAAATATGTTTAGAATCCAAGTTTCTTCTGGAAAAAAGAGTTTGCTCAGCCTACACCTGAACCATGACACTGGTTGCTCAGCCAGCAGTACTGACACATACAGAATAGCACGCAGGTGTCCAGCTCCCATTACAATTCCGTAGGAACAAGGACCTGCTTGGGCTCTGAGCTTTCTTTGAAGGCCTATATACCAAAAACTTATTCTTTCTTTCTTTTTCTATCCTGAAATCTTATACTGTGCTACTGCTTCTAGACATCTTGCATCAGTTAGCCATGATGCAAATTAAAAAGACTCCTCTCAGTGCTGTGCTAGTTTAATTGCTAAATGAAGACAAGCACCTGACAAAAATGTTAGCAACATGACTTGTACCAGATGCAGAGATGCTTATTCATTCAGATGAGGCAAGATTCGTAATTAACGGGAGCGGATTTGATTGTGTAGGCTGTTCAAGCTAGCGTCTGTCTCAAAACGTCTTTGCAGAAAAATCAAACCCTGCCCTTAACTGCTGAAAATCTTTGATGCAATCCAGTGAATTTACCCAGTGAAGAAAGTCTGAAGACTTGTGATGGATACCTTGTCAGGTGGGTGAGAGTGTCGCTTGACTCTCATGTTCTGTGGCTAATTTGGGATAACTGTAGGTCCATGTGGGTAAACAGGATTTCTTTAGTATGTATACAGTCATTGGTACTGGGCATTATGGGTAAAAGTCATTTCTGCATATGGATGGTTTCGAGTCATATACCAAACCACAGTCATGCAGTCGAGACTCTGCACTTCAAACCTGATGTTGATGTTAAACAGTGATGCTTAAGCCAGGGTTTGGGCAGAAGTTAAGCAAAGCATAAATGGTGGCTTTTAGCTGGATATCAATTTGCAGTTCTCGCGTGCAAAGTACAATGTTCTGGGAAAAACTTGCATGATTTCCTGAGTTTGACCTTTTCCATGCAATGACATTTAAAAGACAGCAATGAGTCATGTTTTTGTGACTTTGCTTCAGTGGGGGGGAAACTGTTAGATCTGCTTTAAAAGAGAGAAAAAAACCCACCTGAAGTATTGATACAGAAGTGGCACATGCCTCCTCTAGAGTCCCCTCCGCTTTACTGGAGTCGTCACAGCCTGATAAACACTTGATAACAGACAAATTGGTAAGTGAATTGGATATAGAGAGATCCTCTTCCTGACATCCTACAAAGCTTTAAAACCCCTCCCTACTTTAGATTGTAATAAAAACGTCAGTGGAGATACGTTTTGCAACGCCTGTGTATCTAAAATGGGATAGACAGGACTGAAATGGGTTAGACCGGACATCTCCTTTTTCTGAGTCTCCAAAGAATCTACATGCTCATATTCATGTTTTACAGCTGTTTTGACAGCCAGTGCATAAACATACAGAATAAATACAGCTATCAGCTAAGAGTATCTCTAGACATTGTCATTTTCATTTAAGCTTGCTGATGATATACAAAATAATCACAGGAATATATTTACTGAAAGTAATGCAGATTGCTATGGTATATTACAGTGTTAAAAGCATAAATTCCCTCATGTGGGGAAAGGACTGTAATATGCATAAACTTCAGACAAGTGGGAAAAGCTGTCACTATGTTTGCTGGGGAAAATGCTTCACCAGAAAGGTGTCATATTCAGATGCTTGATTTCACGTATAGAGGGAACTCCAGGGGCAGAGTCATCTCTAGAACTGAGTCCTAGATGGTTTGCGCTTGTTGCCATCCGTTGCCACTTTCCAAATGTTACTTGAAGTCTTTATCTTATGAATTAGTTCTTGTTTTATCAAGAATGCTGGGAAATGCTTACGTGTATTGCTAGCCTGTTACTAATTAAACAGTCCATACTACTGGAGAAGATTCTGATATTCCCTATTGATATCTCAGGTGTAAACAAGTACTCTCTAAAAATGTGTGAATGTATTTAATGCCGAAAAGATTTTTCTATAAAGTTGGGGCTTTAAGAAGCACAATCATGGCAGCAATGTGGCAGAGCAGAAAACAGCTTTGTGCTAAGCACAGCAGGGAGAATTCAGCTGGGGGAATAGTGAAGTATAAACATATTTTTCATCTTTCAAGTGTAAGGAAGCAAATTGTTTGAGGTGGCTTCCATAAGAGAGTTAAATAGGAAAAGTTGCACGGGATCCAAAGATCCTACATTTGTTCTGACCAGATAGAAATTGTTTTAAATGTTGGCACATAAGAGCATAAATTAGTGTATAACACCCAGGAGACCGAAGGGTATTGTTCTGCCTCCTAAACATTATTAGCTTTAACTTACTATAAGAAGTACAGCTATGTTTTGTCAGTTACCAGGAATATCTGTTATAACAAAATGCCAAGTACATTCATACTGTGCTCTAAATAATTGAGAAATTCCATAGAAGTTGTACTAAATAATTCCTTAATCTCCTGCCAGCTTATTCTGTAACTTCTACTACAGCAATGCAAAGCTGACATCAATAAAGTTTCCATACCAGCGAATGCACCTGTACAGGAGAGGGGAAAAATAGAGCTGTTTGGATGCCACTAAGAATGTAAATCTTGCTTTTAGAAATTATTTAAGATAACAATTCACCCTGACTTTTGGTGCAGTGTACCCTTGCTCCCTGGCTATGGGTACACAGAGGCATTCCTCTGAAGTTAGCAGGGGGTGCAAATTTGCAGCACGCTGCTGTTCTGCGGCAAATCTTCCCGTGTGGGATCTTTCCTGTGGTTTGTCTTATCCCTTCTTGAGGGGAGCTGCTCTCACCCATTCAGTTGTGCTGCTGGGGATAGGAGTAGTTTGCAGCGGTATCGTAGAGCAGCTAGCATGTTCCTATGGTCCCTTGTGCACAGGGGTTACTTCTTTTTAAAAAGGAGCAGTGTGAACTCATGAAGCGACTGCTTTTAAAAATCCCCTCCCCTCCACCCTCAGTGGAAAAGATTCTCCTTTCCATCTCTTTAATGTTTATTCCTGTGCTATTTATAAGAACTTGTTCTGCAATCCCAGTACTTTATTGACCATAATTACTCTGAAATGTGCATCATTGCCCTTTACGTGGGCTATATAATACACACAACAGAACATATTGAGCTGCTTCCGTGGTGAAGTTGCACCAGGGATGAATCTGGCATGCTGTATGCAAACCAGAGAGAGCACAATGTTCCAACGGCTTTTTGTTCTCCTTGGTCTCATTCCCAGCATGATGGCCTAGATTTGAAGTATACCCATTAATATTACCTACCAGACACAACATGATGAATAAGAAATCTAGTGGTGTTTTAAAAATTGCCATATAGTATTAATGAGTCTTTAAACAAAAAATGTGCAATCATCCCTTTTAATTTTGGGAGAGGAACACATGGCTGTGGCTTAAGGTGAATAATATTTCTTGCCCATAAAATGAATAAGGAATATTATTTAAATTTCATGTATGGCTTTGGAAATGTTAGCTGTACAGTGAGGGAGGAGAGGAAGACGTTTGTGTATCCATTGCATCTACCCTGACACACTACTTCTTCCACCCTTATGGCCATCTCCCTGCCTGTGCTCCTTTCAGCCTCCCTGCACTCCTTCCAGCCTTCACCTTCTTAATATCTGCTGCTTGGAGCCAAGGAAAAGCAAGTAATTGTTGCAGCCAACATTTCACTTATAGCTACATATCTGGAATTTCTACTGCAGAAAATTATTGTTGCTTTGCACTGATTAAATGAAAAGGATTGAAGCCCAGTAAGGGGGGGGGCAGAAATAAAAAAGTTGTAGAAGAATGCAGGTCAAATGAGGAAGAGAATGGTTAGCAAGAGGGTTTTTGTTGTTGTTGCTGTTGGTTTTTAAATATGTAAGGCAGTCTTGGAAGCGTCCTGTGTGTATTGGAGGTGATCAGGGTGGCATTTGAATTGGCCGGTAACTGTGACAAGGCAAGATGTGAAAAAGGCGTTTGATGCAAGGTGACCTGACGTTCAAGATTATTCCACATCTGGCAGGTTCAGAACACCAATACTGTTCCCTGGAACATCTGGCTATGACCAGGAAGTGCACACAACACTACAAGGTCCTTTTGCATGATTTGGTATAGCAGTTTCTAGAGCTGCATCTGAGAATTTTCCACTGAGCATATATTCAGCAGACAGTCGACACATGTAAAATCATCATCTGCAATGTGATTTTTAGATCTTAAATATCTGACTGTAATTACTGTACAAGCTTTTGACAGAATGATTTTTAAAAAAGAATAAAACTACTGGATGCATTTGGGGGCACTAATATAATAGTATGAGGTTGATATTAAATGCACAAACATCTTAGTAAACTGAAAGCTTTAATTCTTCAGTTGGATAGCACAATCTGTTATCCTAAATTAAATTTCCAAAGGAGTATTTTTTTCAGATATTACATACTTCATAGCTGACAGGGACACTATCTAATTAGCTATTTATATGCAAGGCATACCAGGGGATAATTAGAAACATGGATTATGCAAAGGCAATCAGACTGACAGAGGGCAAAGGAAGCTAACGTATTAAATCAAATTTGTATATATGCTTATATAGTTTATCATGTGTCGTTTGGGTTGTATTACATTAATACTTCATTTAATATGTTGTTACGCATATTACTGTAATCCACTAATTTGTAAATTAAACATGTGCTCTCCTAAAAACAGTATCTTATTGGCCCAATGAATCAGGCCTGCAGGAAAAGGCTTAATTAAGTTACATATGTATTCCGCCCCTTGGGAAATGCCCTACGCATCTTGAATTGCATTTGTCTGTGTTCAAACGCAGGCTTTGTGGGTTACCGCTGTCCCCAGCACATCTTATTACATAGTCAATATTTGTATTGCCAAAGCAATGGTGGATGCACTGTGAAATGCAGGGGTAGTTGTTGCTGGGCCAGGCAAAGAGAGGGCGAAATGAGCAAATGTTCTTTCCTTGAGTTACGTAGAGGAGATATACCATGTGTCTGAATTCAAGCAGATGGGAAAAGAGGGTCATTTGCTGTGTAAAGATGTGTAACTTTGTGTAACTTAGGTAGCTTAGATACTTAGATATGGAACTAATGGGAGAGGTAGGCGCCTAAATTAGTTGCTCTGAATCCCTCTGTGAAGATGGTTAACTTTTTTGCCACTGACAGTATAGAAAGTATAAGGGGCTTGGTCAGCCAGGTGGTGTCTAAATGAATGACAGACTGAGTATCTATCTTAGGTGTGCAAATGGATAAATTTTCCCCACTTTGCGACCACCTCAGTCAAACGTTATAAATGAAGGGTTGTTCAGGATGTGTCAGGCCTACAGCAAATATGCATTTACCTATGCAAATCAGTACAAGTCTTTCTAAACTTTTAAAAAGTTGGCAAATTTAATTGTTTCATTGGCAGTTGGCAAGTCAACAGTAGAACTAGGCACGGTTGCTGACATCTAGATGATTCCCCTACTGTAAGAGAGGAATACTGTAAGACTATGTCTAGTCTGCCTTTAGTACCTTTTATTAAACGTTCGGAAGAAACTGTCTCTCCTTTTTAAGGTGAAAGGAGGATCAATTCTTTTAAGGTCTAATTGTAGGAATATCATGTAACAAAAGCAAAGGATGCGTGAAAGCAAGAGATATGAGTAATTGTGTCTACAGCACCCATGAGACTAGTGGCTATTTATCTGGAAGGAAAGAAGAATCTCTATTGTATTTTGTCCTGAATGACACTTAAATGCGTTTTCATTCCTTGTTTACCTTTAGGTTGATTCAGATCCATTCCTTCAGAGGAATTCTTGTTGTTCCCTTTCATTTTCTTCTGATAAAGTGTGGTTAAGCCTTTAGGGATTATTAGCACTGGATCTTGGGTAGCCATCAGCAGCTTTTTCTTGTCAAGAGCTGTTGTGATCATCATGTGGGAGTCTAGATACGGCTGATGTTGAAATTGCATTTGAAAAGCTACTCAAATAACATTTCTCCCGCCTTGCATCTCCTTAGTTCTAATCTATAGTGACTCTACGCAGATATTTGGGAATTTGTGTGGGGGACAGGAGAGGTTCCTCTTTTAGCTTGAAATTTCTCTGATAGCTTGTACAGTGAAACTGGAGCTATCCTCCAGCTGATTTCTCATGGGAATTGGTGGTATGGTGCTTCTGACATAGTGTGCTTCCAGAACATCACAGACTCTCCTTTTATTCATACTATAGCCCTAGTTTAAATGATTTTACTGGCATATGAACCTTGGCATAACTGAATGTGGAATTTACCTCCTGGACTTTTGTATGCTTTTAATATTTAGTCGTTGGTCTGTAATAAAAGAATATTTGTCATCTTAACTGGATTTCTGGATGAGAATCAATGGATCATTAGTTTTAATTATAATATATCAATGTCTTACTAGTACAATTTATATCCAACGAAATGAACGTCGGTGATATACTGTACTGTCGTGACTAAATTCTTCATGATAACTATAAATACCAAAACCTGTTTTCTTTACATTATTTACAGATTGGTTAATCTAGTATGGTCGAATTAAACAGGGACCATTTAAAAAGTGATTGCATGTTAATGTTGGCTTATTAATACTGGCCCATCTAGTTCTGTGAAAGGAACATCTAATGTAGCAAGTAATATATAGATCATGGGGTGTGGATAAAGGTTTGGACTGGGAATCAGGAAACTGGGTTTTGTTCCTGCTACTGATACTGCATTGTAGGTTATCTTTTTCAAAATCGTCTGTATCTCAGTATCTCTATTTGTCAAGTTCCTTTCTTCTTTGTGAAATTGCTTGATATAAACAAGAAAAGCTGCTATATAATAGATATTTGTTGTTGTTGTTAATAATAGTGTGTTTCATGTCAAGGATATTTTACTGGATCAGGCCTAGAGTCTTCAATAACTTCCAAGGTAAAACCTTAGATATCAAGCTACCTGAATGCCTGTAATGATTGCCCTCAGCTTACGTATCCTGAAATTAAACTATCTCAACCAATTTCACTTCTGCAGATGACAGCACAAGCAGATGTCAAGACAAATAGACTAAGTTCGTAGCCATTGACAGATAGATAAAACAAAACTGATTAAGGGTACAATAAGTCATTTATATTACCGTCTCACAGATGGGCGACAATTATTTAATTGGTTAATAACAAAAAATAAAGCAAGATTAATAGCTTGCATGAAATGAAACTAACTAGTATTTTATTGTTTTAAGAAAGCATTTCTGAAGTCCATTCAGTGCTCACCTGCAGCACCTCTTATGCTGACACCAGAGTCTAATCCTTATGCAACAAAATTTAGGATTCACAGCAAAGGTTTCTTGAGAAGGGTACATATGTGAAGCCCCCCTCTGAAAAAATATCAAATTAGGCATATAATGGCTGGGGTTTTTTGCTCTTAAACTGGAGCTACTTACAGAGAATCAAGGTTGTTTGGGGGTTTGTTTATTTATTTATGACTGTCTGTTTTCAGTCCATGCATAGCTAGGAGGGAAGATGCTTGTTCACCAAAATGTACCTGGACAGAGTTGGGTAAATTATACCTTATGCAATATAATCAATGCTTTTGTAAATCTGGACGCTAATGACGCTACAATGATTCATTGGCAAATTCTTAACTTCCCTCTCCTGAGATGAAGGCAGTGAGACTACTTGTTCTAACGAATTTAAGCATGCATTTGTGTTACAGGATTGGGGCCTTATTTCATAAACATACTGGACTTCTGCTATCATTTCTTTGATTATTTTCATTTTGTATCACTTGTCTAGCTTAAAGAAGTGGCAAAATAATTAAGGTATGCACATGCATGTGAAGTAGTGCTTCAATATTTGCAGTTGGGCATAAGTTACTATCAGTGATGTACAGAAGGGATTTTCAAAGTTTTACCACAATCTGTTCCACTCCCCCCGCCTCCCTCCACCTCCTGCCCCAGTTTAATGTGACTCAGTCTGAAACTTAAATTAATAAACCTCAAACAAGCAAAAAAAAAAAAAATCTGCTGGCCACTGACAATATGCAAACAAGCTACCCTTGGAAGGTGATGTCCCCTTGTTAGAGGAGTGTTAAAGCCAAGAAGGTCTCTACGCGTACAGCAGCAACTTGATGCAGACTCTGCATCTTTTATCTGGAAAATAGCTGTTTCCCAACTTCTCTGGCAGAAGGGTACTCTTACTACAGGCTGTGGCTAGCCTTTGAAATCACTGCATTTTCCTTTTGTGATGAATACATCTGTAGGTGCTCTGCCTGTAAATAAGGTAAAGCTTGAAAGTCATTGAAGATAATTCCCCCCAAGCAGTCTTCTAGAACTCCAGAATCTGCATGAACATCTGGAGGATCAAGTGACGATACTTTCCCCTTAATTTCTGCAGCTAAAGAAAATGGTCATTTTGAAAGCTTTGATTTACTCCAGAGTAACATGACAGTCCAGTCTAAACACAACTTCTTTTTAATGAGATCTATTGTTAATTTACTTGCCTCTGAATCTTGTTGCTCCTAGTTTTCTGCTCTTGAAGGCTAATTAATTTTAATATGCTCTGTAAGAATAGTTCTATCTCCCTCTTTAATGAAATCTTCACTTGGATAGCTCAGAATATCCAAATCACTTTGGCAACTACAAATATGGAACAAGGCATTAGTATAGTCCATGTTTATTTCCTGAGTCTTCCCGAGAGAAGTTTGCAGCCGTTCTTTGCTGAGGAATGGTGAATAGTATATGCTAGTGAAATGAAATACCTGTCTACATGAGAACATCTCCCTTCCCTTTCTGCCTGATAAGTTTCTATGATGTTTTGTTGAAGATAATTATAGGGTTCCCTAAGAGAATCCTTACTCATCTGACTAAATGGAACTGGAGAAATGGACCTGTGGACAGAGCCATCCATGTGTGTCTGGAAGGGGAAGAGATTTGGGAGAGAGAAAAATGCAAATGCTGCACATCACTGTCACTAGGGATGTCATGAATAAGTGTCTGAGATCATTGGCAAAGCTAGCTTTGTGTTTATGTGCATTTTGTGGTAAATAAAAAATAGTTCTATAGTTCTTGAATTTCTGTTTTCTCAAAAAAGGAAACTGGGAAAGATGTCTGTTAAGTTCATGCTTGGAAAAGTTTGGTAACTGCTAAAATTTCTATATAATTTTCCAAGAAAATTGAAAAGGTGTCTCTGCTTAGAATCATAGAATAGTTTGAGTTGGAAGGAAACTTTAAAGGTCATCTAGTCCAAACCCCCCTTTTTAAAATTTTTTTTAGAAAAAGTAACTCAACCTATCAAAGATGGGAAGCAATGCAACATGGAATACATTTGAGAAATACAATGAAAATTTTTTGTTTCCTTTGCAGTACATGAAGTTTTCGGAAACATCTCCAGTTTTGCCTTCCAAAGTTTCACAAGAGCTTCAGGCAGAGTGACCGTGAAAAATATTGATGTATGAACAGTTTGTGATCCCACTTTTTCCTTGCCCCACTGTATGACAAATTCCATCCAGGATGCTCCCCTGCTCCTCGTCCAGAACTGGTTCCAAGTCTGCTGATGCTGGAAGTAAGTCTTGCTCTGAACTTTATGTTGCTTGGGACCAGCACTTGTCTGGCAATGCTGTCACTACTGCCTGTCATCCAGACCAAATCAGGAAAAAGAGGTAAGAATCATGACAATCATTCTTGTTATATGCATTATTCCTTCACCTCTATATACGAAATATCCTCTCTGGTCCATTACATTCATCATGTTTTGATGTACTTTGTTATGGTTGATAATCTATGACTTTAGGTATCTGATTATTGAGAGCAAGGAGTGTTGGCATTTCTCTTTGGCAAATGGAATTTCCTGCTGTTTTCTTCCTTTTCTGCTTAGGTGAAATATTACAGCTTCATAGATAGTAAATTAAATGTCAAATATAATTTGGCATCTAAACCATCAAGTCTATTTCTGTCCTAAGAGCAAACCTGACAGATGCCTTCATGTACTGGCTGTATAGAGAACTATACAGGATGATAAATCACTTTTTAGTATGTCATCACAAATGGTTCAGCATAACTTCTTTATGAAAGTTTAGGATTTTTATAAGAGCTTTAAAAAGAAACATCTTTTTATACAGCTAGTAACATCAAGTCCTGGAAGCTTCTTCAGTCAGCTTCAAGTCTTCCCCCCAACCCCACCCTCACCCCAACCCCCACCCTACCCCTTCCCTTAACCATGTAAACATGCATCTAGTTTAGAAGATTAAAGTGTGTAGTGCTTGGTTCCTAAGGTGTTTGATCACAATGTTACCATGTGAAATTCCCCTGATTCCTTTCAAAAGATAGTGCACCAGTAAAACAAGGTACAATAGGAGAGCAATAACTTGTTTAAGAGGACCCCAGAATTCTCTACCTGAATCTTACTATATAGGAAAAATAAAGCCTAACCAGAGTTGACTTTTAAAGCACATCACAAGTGCATCTCAACTTTTTTTTCTTTTTACTAACATAGCTTCCGTAAGGCTGTCAGTGATGCATCTTCAGGTGTTGCATCACATCCTTGTGCTCGCATGCAGAGCAACACCTTAAAATGCCAAAAAATTGGTTATTAAATTGTTAAGGGAAAAAACCCCCAAGCACCCATAAACTGAAACCTTGGCGTCATACATTTATGCTGGTAAAACATAACCAATATTCCTAATGAGAGAGGTGTCCTTCTTGAGGAAGATATACATTGGGATATAATTAGCATAGTGGTTGAAAATCAAGCGCATGGTCATCTGATGAGTAACTTTCCCACAAATACATTAGCCATAACAACAAAGCAGCGCTTAAAATAATGTCTGTCCGTGCAGCAAAATATCAGTGAGTGTCTGAATCAATAGCGACATTTAGAATTGCAATAAACTACACAGACAACCAAAGTCATCATATCTGGGCAGATCATAACAGACTTTAGTCATAGCGGACTCGATAATGTGCAGAAATCCTGAGCTATCCAAGTCGATGGCAGAAATGATTTTTTCTTTAGCCAGTGTTTATTTTGTCATTGTTTTCTCAGCCTCCTTAAGTACATGTCAGCATTGACCATTAGAGAGATAAAAGAGCCTGAGTAGATCAGTATCTGGCTGGAATGCTGTCTTCAGTCTTTCAAAAAAAGAGAGATTAAATTTGTATGCTGGCTCATTCATGCGGTAAATACGATGAAGGAGGAAAGCAGAAAGTTTTATATAAAATTGATAGTATTTTCAGAACAGAAACATGGGAGTTAATGTATTGGATCAGTGCGGTGTCTGTGTAGTCCTTAGCTGTCACAGATAGGGTTTAAACCACGGGCTTCTGAGGCAACCTGAACAAAAGGCAATTGTAGTCTAAGGAACTCCGGGGGGAAATTTTCTCTGGTCTTCAAAGATAGGAAAAGCTCTAGAAATTTTCCCTGAAGCAAAGCACTTTATATGCCTTCTAAAGCATTTAAGGGTTGAGGTTTTTGTTTTGAATTGATAATTACAACCTTAGATATTACTGATATTCTTGCAAATGTCTAATCTCTCTATAACTCCTCATGAGCTTTTGGAGTCACAGATAAACCGAGTCAAGAAATCCCACAGTCTGACGGTTTGTTTTTGCCATCAGTTTTGAGAATGACATCTAGTGTTGCTGGAAAGAAGAATGTGAGCTCATGAGATTTGTTGCCTCTCTGCAAAAAGGGAGTAGCAGCACAGTTACCATAATAGTGTTCGTCAGAACACCCATGTCCTCGATACATCAGCCACATTGGTTCCTAAGCTGTGGATCCACCCAGAGGCAGAGTGAAGCAAAATGTCATTCCTGAATTTATGCACCAGGTCAGTGGCAGCACTAGGAATACAGCCCTGCTCACCTAGGCTAATAAGCTGCCCATTAGACCGAAGTCTCTGCCAGCCACCGCTAAGTGATAAACATGACAAAGTATATAAGTTATCCAGTGGTATGCAGTAAAGCACTGTACTTTGTGGTTCTTTAATCTCTTTTTTATACATTGTGTATGAAATTAACAGAGGAGGAGTAAAAGCAGTGAATATAATGCAGACATCTATGCGGATAGATTGTTAATAATCAAAATGTAATGTGCCAAATGAGCGTAACTAGGGAGAATCAAGTGAGTATCCTTTTTATTCGTGTTCTTTCTGGCTGCTTAAAGGTGATTGGTGTGTTGAATTGCATAAAGCACGTGCAGATTGATATTTCCTGGCAACATATTTACATAAAAGGAAGTGGAAACAAAAACCTTCCCCAGGAAAATACTCTGTGCCCAAGACTATATTCGCATTCATTTTAATTCATTCAATTCTTGTGACTGAATGGGTTACTCCAGCCTTGCTTATAGTAATTGATTGATGACTCCCCTCCCTTTTACGAGAATGTAACGTAAGAAGCTGTGTAAAATGGAAGAAGCTTTTGAAGTGTCAAACTGGCATGAGAGAAAAATCTAGTCCCTGATTTGAAGACTGCTGCAGGTGTTTAACCATCTGTATCTCTCCAAGAAGTGAAGGTTGCTAAGTGACCGGTACTACTCGTCCAATTCTGAATCAACCAAACTGTTTATTCCTGCCTCTTTCTGCTGCTGAGACCAGTTGGGTGTTGCATGAGTGGGTCCCGAATATGCTGATGTCTGCTAGTCACGATGCACACAAATGCAGCCAAAACTATGCTTTATACATAACTTCAGCCAGTAGCTTCCCCACAGAATTTGTTGGAGGTTGCTGTGAAATTCATGGCAAGCATAGCTGGCTCTCATTATGCTAAACAGCCCTTCAACGAACACCTGAAGTCAAGCAAATAGCTCAGTATGTGATGTCAGTGTGGGGGCTAGAAAGTTCTGTGTTTCCTTAATAGGTGGTCTGGGAAGTGGTATGATAATGTACTGTTACTTACCAGCAAAGGTGGTTTCCTGAAGTAATATTGACAGAGAAGATTCCATCCTACTCACAGTCAACTCCATCCATATTATAAATGGTAAGGAATATGGCTATAATAAGAACTTTATATCTGTATTCCCAGTGTCACGGTATGCATTATAGGCATGCTTTGCATTGGCAGTCGAGTGCAGTAGCTAAATAAAGTGGGAATGAGGATCCGACTCTGCTCCTAGCTGTGCCATGTGCAAATGACCTTGTGCTTTGCATTGGAAGTATGAATGCAACAATATCTCCCTTGCTAAAGTGCTTTGAGAAGTCTTGTAAAAGAGTAGAGTATTAATACTCCTATCTGGTAACCTACAAACACAGTTTTGTTTTATAAAACAGTAATGCAAGAGAATTATGTGCATATATTTTGATGAGGTGATAAGATGTGGCTTCTTCTCACTAAAATATTCATAGCTAGGGCTACCTTTCCCATCAAGTGACTGTAAAAGCTGATGCAATGGAATTTGCGATTTACTCTTTTCCCGAATAGTTTTGTATGAGGTTGCTGGTTGGTTTTTTTCTCCTCAGTTTGCAGCTTATTGGGGAATTGTTTTTAAACTGCAGGTGCAGGTATTTATAATGCAAACCAGATCCTCAGTTATTCAGAGGTGGTGTAAAGGTGCCTGTATGTGAAATATCTTGTAGCAGTGGACTTTGGGAGAGAATTAGGTTTGGGGTGAGCTGGAGATTCTGGAGGGGGATTAAGATTGGGTTGAATTTTGAGCTGGAGTCAAAGGCAGCCCCAGAAGCAAGCGGGTGGTTTTACTGGCTCTGAACTGGAATCAGCTTAGATGTCGATTGCAAGATGTGGACTCTGAATGAGCTAAAATTGAAGCTGTGCACTAGAGCTAGGTCCTTGTGCAAGGGTTTTTTGATGCTAATTTCTAGTCTTTTAGTTGAAGTCATGTGGTACACATTCTTAGCCTGCGTGCAACCTGTTACGAGACTATTTTATGATTGCACTTGTCAGTTGTATCTAACGTGTCATTTATTCATCTACCAGGTCCATAGCTCCTAGATCTTTTTATTATCATCTTTGTCTTCCTTTAATATGTTTAAGCATGGGACATGTTCTGTGGAACTGCATTCTCCGAGATTATATATTTTCCTGCTTCCAAATGGCTGGTAATCCTGAAACCACTCTGGTTTGTTGAGACACATGTAGGGTTTTGCTGGAGTGCTTTAAATTAACAATTTCTCACAGGAAACTCCTGCATCTTCTTGAAGCTGTAGCCATGGCTCTGTTCTTGATTTTGGCCAGCTGTCTCCATGCATGTTCTTTTCTTGTACTATTTTCTTTTAGTGTTTATCTTCTAGTGTTTTTATTATGTACTGGACTGCTTACCATTGACCTGAAGTGCCTATAAAGAATCTGGCTTATGAGAATATCTTGCAAATAAAATATACCACACAAGGAGGTCTTTTGACAAGGGTACAAAACAAGAGTGGCAGTTTCATAATTTCTAATTATGAAAACCAGTAGAAGATAAATTATACAAGCAACCATATCTCAGATCCCCAAAGATGACTTGAGTTCTGTGAAAAGAGATTTTCTGAGTCATACTTGTATCTACACTCTAAAACCCCAACGGTGGCAGTCTGCAACATTCACCACAGCAGGGTAGAGTTCAGCCCCTCTCCAGCGTTAGACTAGCATTTGCTCCCCAACCTCGCGCTGCTGCTGTGCACCCTGCAGAAAGTACCGTACAGGGTGGATGGCGTGTGGTTGAGAGTGCAACATGATGAATCAAGAGAGCAAATCACAAGACTGCTTCTCTACCCTCCAGTTAATGAGCAAATAGGCCAACATCTCTTCCAAAAGCACATTCATTATAATTCTAATTAGTAATATGTATAAAATTGATTTGCATACCTAAAGAAAGAAAAACTCCCTCTGAGAAATGCTAGAATTACCGGCTTAGGAAAAATAAAAGATGATTCTCTGAAGCAAATCTCATATTTTCTGCTGCAATTAGCTGGGTTTTTTTTTTTAATTGTTTATTCTAAGCCTTTAAACATCTTTTAAAGTATCAAGTGGCTGACGCTGTAGTTGGAATCAAAATACAGCTGATTTCAAATCAAAAGAGTTTTAAGATTCTCCGTAGATCCACCAAGTCATTCTGATGATGCAAATCTTTGAGCTGCTATTATGTCAAGATAAACCGACAATAAGCAAAACAATACACTTATTTTTATATTCCTCTACATTATGAAGCATACAAGGACAGAAAATCTGTCATTTTGTGTGTCTGTGAAGTATCAAACACCTTTTCATGCTTCATAAATAGTGAATAGTAGGAGTATTTGTTAAAACTATGTTGTAGGAAAAATCCCTGGCATTCGCGTAATGTCTTGCATGATCAAGTGCTTTACAGACATTAATTAGAGTTGATGTGAATCAGTAAAACAATATTGAGACACGTCTATTAAACAGCCCAGAGTGAATAATTATAATATTGAAATTATACATACCAGTGATTCAAATTGCATTGTAGGAATTATATACGTGATCCCTGGCTATTAATAGTGTTTACTGGATTGAGCAATGCTCTGAGTTCCAGTTCTATGTAATTAAAACCTGGCACAGAAAATAAGAGTGGTGTTATAACCGTAGCTGTTTGGTTTATGTTAAGAGATATGGAGTGTTTAACATATGTTGAAACAAGTCATATTTGTAATCTAACATGTATTCAGTGTTTTAAAGCAAACGCGCGGCAGAAATATGTCTAATCTAATTGCAAGTAACTCAAAATTCAGCAGGAGAACTGCAGATTCAAGCAGTAGCTCTGGAAAGATGTTCAGAAAACTGTTCAGGATGATCTTTTTCTTCTAAGCTTTTGGGTGTAGCAGTAGTCTTTAATCTATGTTTTACAGCCTTGGAAAGCAGGATCCCGCTCTGTGGCTAGCACTCTGTGGAGTTATTTTCATGCAAATATGCAATTTAAAGGTAGGACTTCATTCAAATTATTTAGATATTAAAGTCTTTCCTGAATTTAGGGCTCCTTTTAAACCTTTATTCAAACCTCACAATTGAAATCCTGCACAACAGTGTGCATCAAAATTCCCAGTGACCAAGTTCTCCAAAGCATAATGGACTTTTGATAAGATGTGCTTTCAGAGGGAAAACAATAATTTAACCATAGTACGATAGAAAAAGTTTGTTTAATTTAGGAATTTGTGTGTGTGTATACATATGTATGTACACATGTGTATATATAATAAACCTTCAAATGTAAATGAAAACACAATCTATTAATATGGTGTAATTGTTCATGTTCTACCATGCAAAATACTAATACGGGTTCATATACAACCATTGCTTCACCCACTGATCTGTGATATAAATAGTATATAGCTTCTAACTTTAATATAATACTTGGGATCTGAAAATTCAGGCAAATAATTTCCATTGTTTGTTACAAAAACATGCATGCATCATTGCAAGAAATGTAGACAGTTGTCTTCATCCTGATTGCTGGCATGGTAGATAAGTTTCTAGCTTTGCTAGAAAAAAATGTTGCTAGGTTTTTCGTTGTTTTATTCAGGGATGTCACTTAAAGTTAATTTTATCAGATAATACCTGTGAGAAGACTCGGTATTTCTTTAAAAAAACCAACAACCAAACAGCACAAATATCAAGCCCACTCACAGCACATCCATATTTATTTGTCATAGTAATGCTAAAAATAAGAAGCAGCCAGTGACTGAGCCATCCATCAGTTGGACACATCACGTATTTATCGTTATTATGAAAATGTGGGTTGATGGCCAGTGAGTACATTTCTGAGTTATCAAGTCTTCCACTGTTCATATCTTTGTAAAAGGGAAGCACCAGTTTCTCAAGGTTGTTTTACAGGTGACCATAACGATGGTCTGAGGTTTGAAGTGGCAGAGAAAGTAATAAGATAACATTGACACTGGGCACAAATTTGGGGGATGTCACCTGTCCCATGCAAGGGGAGGAAGAAAGAAGAATTAGCTGAAATTATGTTGCTGTTATTCTGAGTGCCTTATTGTGTCTAGTCTTCCATGAATGGCTTTTATTTTTATCAGCAAGTTTACTAGAAAAAAATACGTAAAATGTGACTTTTGTCCTTCTGCAAAAAGAGGCAGTGCCCAGGTCAGAGTCTGCACAGCAATACGGTTTAGCAAAGACGCTTGTGAAGTACAGTTCTGTGCTTGCAAGCTTGTCCTGTGCTATCCACTCTTTTCTCTTAGTTTTTATTAATTAGGGGGGGAAGAGTACGAGTATTTCTAAAACCATGACTTTTTTCCTATATATGACTACCTAAAATACATACTGTAATGAGAATAAAGCTAAGGGGCTGGGGACTATCTAAGACCATAGGAACAGGAATCTGTAAATAAGCTCATCCAATATACTGTCAACAAGAGACATATATTTATGGTGAAATGGCTTTCAGAGTCGAAACTATTGGGTCCTCTTTTTTATCTGTTCTCTGGCAGAGGAATGATTTAAAGTGAACCTCAACTCACATTTCAAATAATAGATGACAGGAGCTCATCCATTTCAATATAATTCATTGCACTGCATATGTATGGGGGAGATTTTAAAAGAAAACCAGGGAGTTATATTTCCAAGTGAGCCTATCACTAGATTTTTAAACGTGGTATTTCCTTCTCACTTTCCTTCTATTAAGCTTATTGGCTTCCCTGAATAGAAGACTCTGCTTTTGTGTTAGATATTGCTCTTTGTCTGCTTTTTGTCTTACACCAGCTCTAGAGCTAGAGGTGCAGGGTAGGGTACTTTTTTTGGTTTGGTATTCTGACTGTTGTTTGACAGCTTAATTTTTTGTTTGTTTGTTGTTGTTTCTCAAGTACTAGTTTCCTATTTTATTCATGTAATGTACAATTCACTTTCCTGAAAAGCTGTCAGTGCTCAGAGCTTTCTCCTTCCACATGTCTGAAATACATGATCTTAAATTCTCTACAATATCATAAGCCTGAAAGTAAAGTAACTTCATTTATCTTTCATAGATTTCAGGGTTGGGTGTTTGTGGGAGTGGAGGGATGGGGAATGTTCTTATTGATCTATTTGATTTGAATCCTGGATAATGACATTCCCTATTGAAAATATCCCTTTGAGAATCACAGATCAGAGACTGAGCGTAGCTGAATGTTTCCAGGAAAGCCAAGCTGAGGGTGCTGGGTGCTTTCACAGACTGGTACTCTGCTTGGGAGTAGAATCTGGAGCCTTAGATTTTCATCGGGAGCAGACGTCCAGACTGAAATCCCAGACATGGCAGAGGATGACTGCCTCACTTGAAGTGAATCAGAGGCTCCTCACAGGTTTTTGTCCAAATTTTTAATGCATGAGGTCCCCATCCGTTTACTTCAGAGATGCTTCAACATGATTTGGACGTGGCATACCAGGTCTTTAATGTATATGCTGCATGTAAGCCAAAGTAGATGCCAGCATAAAACATGTCAGCATTGCTCTAGGAGAAAAATCAGTCTTTTATGGTTCCAGGCAGTTTTCCTACATGAATGGAATGTTTTATTTTGGAGACAACTACTCTATGACATGGCTGACAGATATGCTTTCTCTTTGAAGGAAGCAAAGTGCATAGTCAGTGTTTTACTTTCTATTGAGCTGCAAACTTATGGTGATCTTTGGCTGATGAAAGCAAAAAGAAATTATTTTAAAATGATGAGGGTCGGGGCATTTTCACTCAGCAGAATTGAATGATATTGCCATCATAAGTTGCTGCATATTAGTGTTGGCTGGAAAGGCTTTCATCAAGACATTCAAAAAACCAAAAGACATCATCAGGGTAAACAGTAACCTGGGACCTGGCAGTAGGTGAATCTTGGGGTAAGAAGGGGTTATGTGTGCCAAACCAGTTTAAGTTACAGGATTCTCTTCATATGCATTTGTTTATCACCTGTTCTTCTTAATTCCCCTTTCATTCAGTTAATTTCCCTGCTCTTGGGAAAAGTCAAATTTAATAATGCCAACCTGTATAGAAAAGTATATGCATATTCATAAAAGCTCATGAAGTATTGGCAAAATCAAACTGAGTCAACATTGATCATGGTAAAAGGCAATTAAAGGTACTTGTCTTGTGAAAAAATCACTCTCAACTGAAATTTTTTGTCTTGATCACGTATAATTTGAAACTCATTTTAATGAAAAATAAAACATTGAAGGGTATCGATTGAGGATCCCATAATTCCTGTCTACAAAGTTCTATCCTTGTTCATAAAAGTAGTGTATTTTAAACCCCTAGAAATACAAGGGGTTTTAAAAGGATCTCTGGGGTTAAAATTTAAATTCAGAAATCCCAGAAAGTCTGCAATGCATTCAACTTACCTAATTCTAGTGAAAGTGTCTTCTGCCTCCTTTTTGTTTTTCTGAGGGAGTTGACTCACTGTCTGTAGGGAACATTTCCATGACTGTCAGGAGATGCTCGAAATATGATGACTAGCATGGGTAAAAATTCTTGACACAACAGTGTCCTGTCAGAAAATGTGGATTAATCCAATTTTAAGTGTTTCTCAGAGATAAATAAACTTCTTCCAACTTGTGGGTGGAAAAATGTGTAAGTTAGTAGATTCGAATTTGTCATTGCATTTGACCTCATTCCACTTGGACTTTTATATATTGTCCCTTTTTATGAAGTGTTGCCATGCTCAAAGGACTGTATCACTGAGAAATTCTGCTTGCCTGAAAATTTTGAAATTCTATGTTTTATTCTGATCTGACACACAGCAAGCTTCCTTCTATTTCCACTGGAATGGAAGTTCTAATTTCCAGTTGTGGTCTGAATTTCCAAATCTGTTCTCAATTTTTGTGTGATCAAACCTAACCCCAATTGCTCTGAGAAATCCACTAACCAATGTAAACCCACTAAGAAGTTGCAAAGATTTTCTGCAGTAATCTTATGAGGATTTTTTGCCTCACATATGCCTTAGAAGATCCTATTTCTTCAGCTAAATCCTATATTGCAGCAGTCCTTATATCAGACTCCTAAAATCAAAGTTGAGCTTGGAGGAAACGAGAGAATTTTTCTAGTGCTGCCAAAGGAAGAATATGATGAGTCTTCCCTTGAGGTCTTGGAAATTTCTTGGGCACACATAAGCCACAGACCAGTCTTTTTGCTATAGAAAAGAGCGTATGTGGCTTCTACATTTTTTTTTAATCATATTTTTGTTAGTGTCCATGTTTCACAGTCAAAAGAAGCTGCAAGAGGTAGTCCATGAACATGTGTATGTAGGTAAATTTGAGTAATTTGTATTTCAAGTATTTGTGTGCAGCTCCTATTGATGCTAATGGGATTTGTGCACATAAATTTCATTACATCAGAATGGGAATACAACCCTCACTGTAACTTGCATTCTCCCTTTCATTTGGGCACTTTTTATATTCAATCATTCAAAACCAGACTGGCTTTGAATCTTAACAATGGTAACTTGAAAAATTAAATTGATCTCTTTGAGGTGAATTAACCTCTTTTTTTCCATGCTGTTGGTCCATCAGTCAAATTTCCTTGATAAGACACCATTACTTGCACTGACTGGTAACAGCACTAATATTTTCTGTCAGCTGTAAGATTTCGGAAGCATATATTTTTAAATTTAATCCAGTGGTCTCATTTCAAAAGAGAATTTTCAATTATTTAGCATTTTTTTCCCCCTAGAGACAGAACCATAGGATTTTTTTAGAGTAGTATTATTATTATTTTCAAATACCAAATGGCATACGTGAGTCTGCTGAATAATTTTCTTCACTGCTCTTTCATGTGTGCATTTATTTCTTGACTGGGGATGTGATCGGAAGTTGCCTGGGGTCATTCACTTGAACAAGGATTGCTTTAGGACTACTGGATGTGATTATTGGTCTGTGCATACTCACCTCTTGTGTACAAAATGGCAGGAAATGAGACGAACCTGAGGAAAGCCTAGCAGCTCTCAACTCCATCCTCTTGCAGAATTTACCCCTCTCCAGCTGCTGACAGAGTGTGTAAGTAAAACCACAAGGAGAATTAACCATGGGGAAAAAGGCCTCCTTTTTACTGTTGTTTCATCAACAGTTCCTAAAGAAGTAAATCTAGAGAGTATTCCAAGTAGATGTCAGAAATTATGGCTTTTTTCTTTTTTTCCCAAGTTCACATTTCCCTCCAAAAATACATAGTTATAGCTGGGAGGACTCTTGTAATTTTGTGTAGGCTTATAACATTTGAGGGACCAAACAAATGTGATGTATCTATTATAAAAGTATTCAGATCATCCTCATACATTCCTAGTCTTGACTGTAATACAATCTTCTGATTTTTTTTCTATTTTTATACTATACTTTGCTGTTTTCCCCCATGTCCTTCACACCCCTTAGACCTCTTCTTCACCATCTTTATCTGTTCCGATATCTTTACTCTTTCCCCTTACCTTATCCCCCTATTCAGCGAACTTAATCCTTGGGCTGGTGAACTTGTGCGCAGCTGCAGTGAGGGAGTTGCTTAGGGAGCTGTGCAGGCACTGATAGATTGTGCACAGCTGGGATTAGGCAGCACTGAAGTGTGGGCTTTCTAAATGGCCATCTGAGATTTGGGCGTGCAGGGACCGTCATCAGGTTGGTGTGTTACTGGATGCATACTGGATATATTGTACTGTATGCTTTAAAATAATAACAAGAAAATCAGTTTGTAACTTCTGCTCCTAATACCACTCCTTCAGGAGGATGTGTTCTGTTTAATCAGGTAAAACCACTCACTCCTGCTATGTTTTCATTTGTAGGGGAGAAGAATCGCAGAATGAAATGCATGGCAATTAGTAACTTCCCTGTGCAAAGGTGTAGAGTAATCTTTTCAGGTTTAGTACTGTAGCTTGCAAGCAAATCTGGGAGGCGTGGAAGGGGTTTACATAGGGTATGATCCAAATAGTTCGTACAATTAGCAAGAATTAACATATATTGCCGTTATGCTGAATTTTTCATTGCTGCTTTTTACAGCCTGTATTCTAAACAACCTGAATTCTATAATTAAGCATATAAATGTGGCATTATTTCATATTCATGTTATCTTGATGTTTGATAGAAAGATAATTTTAATTATGCAAGTTGGTATTTGTTAGCCTTTTGAGAGCATTCCTTGGGTGTCAAGCCTCATTGTTTTTCCTGCTGCCATTTTCCTTGAAGGAAAAACTCAAGGACTGCATGCTGAAGGATGTATTTTCTGCACTGATAATCGTTACATCTCTTCCATACACCAGCAGATACATTCCCATGGAATTACTCTTATTTTAGATGAAGAGCATCACAAAATGAGAGATAGCAAAACTACTCCCCCCCCGCACCCCCCCCCAAAAGAACATGGGATGAGCCAGGTTCTTATCATCATACACTTGACGGTAGTGTATGGACTTGGGTAAAATGCCTGTAAACTACTCCTTGATGAGAAAAACTATGATTTGCATCTGTTTTGAGGAGAAGTAATTGACCATCAGGCGCGATAAATGTAATGTGCACATCTCTTCTGCAACACTTTCCACTGCAGTCAGTACAAAATGGCTGCTTGTCTTTCAGACAAATCCTTGGTTATTTCAATGTGTAATATAGTGAAAACAATAAACTAGTTAATCAGCTACAGTTATTTTTCTAAGACAGATTTTAAACCTTTCCTGACTTCTTGTTATAGAAAAGAATAACTTTCCTGAGAAACAGCTAGTCAGGCAGTCCAGTGATAGATTTTCTTCTTTTATTGTCATTTCTCCTCTCCACTCACCCTTGCCGGGGTGTTTGATCCTGTAAGAATTACAGTAAATGTTCAGCTGTTTTTTTGGCAAAGCAGAGCAGTGTGCTGGGTGTCTTTGGTCCTCACCATTTGTGCTTTTAAGAGCATCCCACCGATAGGAGCTGGTGCCCGTCTGTAGTGCAGAGGGACCAGCTCTGTGAGGGCTGGTGTGACTTCTATATTGACTTCAAGGTTTCCAAAGACAGAAGAGCTTTCACTGTGTCAAGGATCTCTTAAACCATCTTACACTCAGAGATACAAAACCATCCACCTGAGTAGTACTGCATCTAGGTTATCTACAGGGGACGGGGGGTGGTACACCTGGAAATTGTCTTTACAGCTCTGTTTTCTATTTCTGGTAGCCCCAGGAAGGGAAAAAATGATAATCCAGGGGAAAGCATCTTTGAGGACTCTGCAAGATTACGTATTAGTAGGGGAAAGCAAGAGGATCCCTTCACAGAAAAGAAGGGCAGAAGGGACAAAAAGGAAAGCAGAGGCTAAAGAGCACTGTAAATATCAGTGACACATTAAATATCAGGTCCGGAAAACAGTTGCCTTGCTGTTTTGCAGTGTGCCCTTTCTGGACCGGGAGGGATGAATCAAGCTTCCACGTAAAATGCTGAGCTCTCTTCTTTAGCAAAACTTTAGCAATACATAGATCATTGACAAACTCGTGAGACCTAGTTTAATGATTGTTGAGTGTGTCTTTCATACACATGTGGCTAAGCCATTTTCATACGGCTGCAGTCGGTTTCTGACTCTTGTCTGACACGCTAAACCAAGTGAAACTAGAACATGAGCGGGGAATGAGGATGTAAATGTGATTTCATGGCACTGTGATCAAGAAGATACAGTTCTTTATTCATATAGGCTTGAGAGAGGAATGTCAGAGGAATGAAAACAAAAATAACCTCAGATTTGTTTGCATAGTAATGTTTCACCTCCATCCAACACTGGAATTACTGTTTCATACGCTAAACCACGCCTCTCGATTACTGCAGACAGGCTGTGTCCATGGAAACCCCCTTCCATGTTCTTGGGTTTTATTCACTCTTCTAAAAATAGAAAACCTTTATTTTTGTTTTCCCTACAGAGATTATTATTAGATTTAAAAACTTTCTCTGTGAGAAAAAAAACCTATGCCTTTGCAATTCATTTTGGTACTTAATTTGTCAGGTTTTTTTCAAATGTATGATTTAAACACTCATATAGTATTGAAAAGTCTATCTGGGCTATTATGGGATCCTTTAAAAATCTTTCTGGAACACAAGCTGATTTTCAAGATACTGCTTTAGTGATGGGAATACTCCATTTCTTTCTAAATTATTGACATTATTGTAGGTGTGCTGAAACTCTTGGCTGTCTAAACTCAGTACCTTAGGTTCAAATGCAGCAAAGGTCAATAGTTAGTAGACATTGCTACATTCTCAGCTGCTGAATATTTGCATAACACAGATATTGTTAAATAGGCCTCCTTGGTATCAGGACAAATGCAAGAGCCATAAGCAGCAGAGGAGGTAAGTTCTGGTATTGTTTTGAGCCTGCCTTGCTGGAGCAGATTTCCAACACAGAGAGGTCCTGTGTGTTGGCTAAGGCTGTGGCAGGGACCTTTTTTGCCAGTAAACAGATTAACTGGACTCGGTGGCATTTATTTTGGTCATGTTCTTGCAAAGGGAATATTGGAGGATCCAAATCTCAGGGGTTGTTAGGCTGCTACTTTTCAATCATGCTAAATTCAAATAAAAAATGGTTCTTTTTCAGCCCTGTGCAATCAGGACTCGGAGTGTACCAGCTTTCTAATCTGGAGATGAAACAGATTATTCAGAAACAATAGAGACCCTGATTGTTTAATACACTGATAAGAATGTTAAAAAAATAAATTATCTACTAGCTGCTGGGATTGCTTGAAATTCCATTAAACACTAATGAGAGAAGGCATCACAGACAAATTAATAAACACCCTACGCACTAACCTAGAAAATACCAGCCTAAAACCTTTGATGCTAAACTGATTAAAATGAGAAACATATTTCATGTGAAACCACTCAGCATATTTCAGTGTATTAATTGAGGCATAATGAAAATGGAAGATACAGCATAGAAAAGGAAGAATACACATTATAAAGTAGACTCTAGTCCTGCAAAAGTCATACGCAAATGCAGCCTTAGTTTCATGCATATGAGCAATTCCATAGCAGTAGAAAGAGCATAGGAAAAAAGTTAAATGTATTCAGATTTTAGTGCATTTTGGTTGGTGAAATCAAGGAGAGGGATTTTTGGGTTTAGTGAATTCGTGCATGTGTTCTAAGATCATAAATTCTTTATACGCTTGAAAAATCACCCAATCCCGCATCTCCCATTGGTTCTAAGGTAGGTTTATAAGATAATTTGCCTTGAGGAGTGAGGGGAAGGTTGAAGGGAATGAATGTTGGATTTAAGAGACAAATCTCATGTATTACACCTTGCTTAGATAAGCATAAATTAGAAAAGACGGACAAGAAAACTGGTTGCAGTAAAGAAAAAGGAAGATGCCGGTGCATCTGTCCAAGGCATTACGTGCATTCAGTACTTTGCCGTTCAACGAAAAGGGCTTGCCGTAACAACCTTGTGGCAGCTAGAGATGACAGAGATGTAACACATCTCCTAAAGAAACTCCGCGCCAGCTTGTTGCAGAGCACAAATAGAATCGTTCTGCGCCTGCAGAGTCCCGGCCCAGACCGTGTCATCTGGGTCCTCGTGCAGAGAGGAGTCCTGGGCACAGGGATTTGTCCCTCTTTGACACAGAGGGAGGCCGGTGGTGCCGGCATTCGTGTCTCTTGGGGGAACACAGCTGGGGGAGTTCAGGGGTCAGCTGGCAGGCAGAGAAGGATTATCTTCTCCCATCTGGAGCAAACAAGATTATGCTCCAAAATAAGTATCTTCTGCTTCTGTGAAATCTTTAGTGTAGCTGTGGTTGGAAAATCAGGTAGTCTGGCCCAGCTACAGAGCTGGGAGAAAGAAGGGAGCCCCCCAGACTAACTTGGAGTCAGAGCTCCCGCCTGGACGCTTCTGATGCCAGGCGCGTTTCTGCACGTGTCCTTCGTTTCGCCTTGGCCATCGCAGCCTTTTCAGTAGAGAGCTCCCCACCTCTCCCTGAGCCCCTTACGAAACCTTGTTCGGGCAAGAGCCTTCCATGAGATTTCATGTGCGTGTGCGATGATTTTAAGCACAGGTTCTTTTGCAGTAGTAGCACTGTACCGTTTAGAAGCGGTCTTTGTCATTCATGTGTCTATTCATCAAATGTCTGTCACCTGAAAAAAGTACTGCTTTGTGTTAGACTTCATCCGATGAGATATATGTGCAGAGATAATGTATGATTTAGTATGGTCATGCCCTACTTGTAAAAGTGTCATCAGATCGTGATACAGAGCACATGAAGTCTGATTGAAAATCTTCCATGCCTACAGTTGTCATTATCTGGGGTGACAATCTTGCTGGTGTAGAGAGGCGGTAAGCTTTATGGGGACACTCTGTTCAGGCACTATATGTGCTATGAATCATGCCCATTCATCTTCTCTATATATTTGTGATCTATACATAAATATTTGCTCCCAGATACCAGTGGATACGAATTGAGCCCTTTCAAATTAGCACTTAAAAAACCCCGACGCAATCAAAACCCACTTGGGGGTGTGTGTGTATATATATATATATGTGCATTCCTTTATTTATATTGTTTCTAATTTTTTAAGTAGTGTTTGGGCCTCTCTTTCTGTAGGAACAATTTGAGCTAAATAGTATGTATTTTTAAACAAAAGTTAATGATCTCAGTTATCTCTTCAATGTCAGCAATAGGGGGATTCAAAGTCATTGGTCACCATGAAGCAATAAAATCACAATCTTCATCTCAGCCAGGTCCAGATCCAAAGCCTCTTTAAACCAGCAGGAATCTGTGAATTAATTTCAGTGGACTTTACAGCAAAGTAAATAGCTGTTCCTCTTCATCTTGTAATTCTTTCTGACCATTGTTACAAAGTTCATGTTTAAATATATTCTTCAACAAATGAGAAATAATTTTTTGCAGTGTTTGGAAAACTGCTATAAAAAATGTCTGTTGTTATCTGTATGAATCAAACCTGCATCAGTGAGGTGTGACACAAAGCACAAAGTCTTCTTTCATCGAAATCAGTAGGAGCAGGAACAGCCCGTTCTTCATTTTTGATGGAAAGGGAAGAGGAATAAACACTCCATGATAAAAAATAAAGCAGTAGAAATTAATAACCTGCACCCAAACAACAACTGCGTACTTGGAAGTGTTTGGAAAGCAGGCTTTTCCTCTGGTATTCATGGGTCTTATTTTTTTTCTTGGCGATGGAAGATGGTAATATTTGGTGGTGCTAGAAGCTCTATTTTTGGTTAAGTAATAGACTTCAGATTTAGCTATCTAGGTGCAGTATATTATTTATATTAATTTAATAGGCGTGTTAGTCACAAACAAAGGATTTCTCCATCTTTAGTTACATATTGTCATGAAATAAATTGCAGAATAATCACCCTGCATATACAAGATGTGAATTTATTTATTCTACACGGATTCATTTTTATCCTCAAGTCTGTTTACTGTCTGAAAGACAAGGAACTAAGCGTGTTTTTATATTTTGAAATAAAGCCCATAAATCTTCTGGCAAGTATGATGTATGCTGTCCTGGTTACTGCATGCTTACCTTAACTAAGCTTTCCATATGTTAATTGAAAAATCCCAACACTTTTGTATTGAAGGATACCGCGAACATCATACATTTCTCTAAGAAAAATTTTCAGTTGTGGGTAAGGTACAGTATAAATGTTATTGAAATATTTAAGGAAAATCACAGGATATATTAAAATGGAACCCTCTTGATTTCAGACTAATAGCGCAGAGGGCTTTGAGTAGTAAAGGAACTGAAAGCGTGGTGTAAGTGTAGTAGAGAACACTTATCTGTGGTGACCAAAACTCATTATTACCAATGTCTGTTTCAGTAATAGTTTTTATTTGGGTTGACTGAATCTATGGAAAATAAAGACTTTTATTCATTAGAATGGATTTGCGTCAGCATTAAAGGTAGTTTCTGAGTACAGGCACATTGATTTAGACAAATGAAAATTGTTTCCTGGTTTTGCACCTTCCGTTCTGTAGAGGCAGTTTCTTTTGGAAGTCTATTACATCTTTGGTTATAATTTCTGCATCATTCTTGATGTTTCTGTGGTTCTGTTCTTGATTTGATGAAGTCAGAAGCATAGAAAAGCCACGATACCCGGACTTATGCAATATGCAAACCTTCATATGAAACTCAAACTGTATTAATAGCTTTTGTTTTGGATTCATCCTAGTTTGTGCTGTAAAACTGAAACTAGAGCCAAGCCTGAACCCCTTATTCAGGCATCACTATTATCAAAAGCACCACTAAGTAAGGACACAAAGATTTGGTCATTAGCAATACATTGGTTTGCTTGCCAGAGTAATGCAATAAAACCCCACGGTGTGGAGCTGCCACTGTCTCAGAGTATATAACCACCAACATTGCAGGACTCTCTGAAACAAACAGTAATACATTTTTCTTGCATCTTTCTCATTAACTTTTTAAAGCCTCTGCTGGCTTTGTGGGCTTATTGCAGCGAGTTTGAAATTATGTATAAAATAAGAAAGAAAATAAGAAAGGAAAGGCAGGTTGTACTCCATAGTCACTGCTGTGTGGTGTTGGATGATGTTATACTAAGCTCATAAAAAGCCAGGACAGGTCTGAGCTTTATGAGAAAGAGAAAGAAAACTTCACTGCAAACACCTTATTGGTACTCCTTTACACAGCAAAACTGGCCATGATTAGTGATTGCCCTAATGCTGTGTCTTTCCTATAGTTTTCCTACTCTTTTCAGCTGGTAAATTCTGCAAAGGTGGACTTTCCTAAGCTCGTACCTACCCCTCAGGTTACATCTGTACTGAACTGATACTCTGTAGGTCAAAACTTAAATTGTGATTGTGCCAATGTCTTCCTGCATGACTCTGCCCAAGTTATTTAGGGAGAGAGTGAAATATTGCTTAGCAGGAATAGCCCTGTTCCAAGGATGGCTTTTGGTTTTTATCCAGTGACTTATCAAGCATAAGCTCTGCTTGAGTTCATAATTTATTTTTTAGTTGATTTACTTGTTTCAAGACTGCTTTTCCTCTTGTTTTGACTCATTGCTCTTCATTCATTTCCCACAAATAAAGGAGAGTAAGAGGACAGCTTTTCTTCCACTGGTTGTTCTTCTCTGTTGGACCGAAGGACCTTTGGGACACAATGTACACTTTTTTCCACCGTTAGTCAGGTATTTTGCTTTGCTCTGCAATACAAATAATAGTGCTATCTATATAGGGCAAATAGAGTTTTACATGGCAGTGTGGATCTTTTTAGATGTCATTCTAAAGAGACAGGTGCAGCCAGAAAGAAAGCTAGAAGGAAGATGTAAAAAGGTACAATAGAAAATGAAGGAAAAGAGGGAATAATATATATATATTCATTTGTCTGTAATCCATTTCTGTCTGGATCTTATTGATCTATGATGTTGATATCATAGTTCAGACTCGAGCAGAATTTTAATCAAGCTCATTCTTGTGTTTTTGTCACGTTCTTTGAGAGATGTTGATTGCGTGTTAATTTGGTTTGATGTGGGAGATGGGAAAGCAGATCATTGGTAACAGTGAAAAGTTCAACCAAAATGCGTTTACTTCAAAATCATGAACAAGCTTCAGCCTCACAGCTACGCAAGTGCAAGTAGCTTTGATAGATGTTACAGTAGTGATTCTACTCTCAAACTTTATTTGCAGCAAGATAACCCAATTGAATTAATAATAAGCGATGGTGGATAAGGCACGCTTGTGTGGAAGCCACAGTTCTTGTGCCCCTTGCCCACACGCGAGAATCTAAAGAGTACGTAGTAACACCCCATAGGAGATACACTAATGCACTTAGCACTGAAGATGCTTGGTCCAGCATGACCCAGGAGGTCTGCAAACACGGGAATTGGAAGGGAATTGTAAAGTTTGGGTTAGAAATGTAGTAGCATGGCATGAGAGGAGCCTATCCAACTGTCTAGAATGGGAGTTCTTGTAATTTCTTATTAAATGCATCCTACGAGTCAGTATGAATCACCAAACAGGAGTCTTTCTTTTATTCTGGTTCCAGATAGCTGGCATCAAAATTTACATTTTAAATGAAAGAAAATAATCGTGGATAATCTCTTCTAATTCAATTTGAGTTTTAAATCCTTTTTTTTCTCTAATGGTATTGGCTTTATAATAAAGCATGATCGAAGCTTGTAAAATAGAAAAGATGAAGTGAATATAAGCTTTGAAGAAGCCTGATGATGTCCAAATAATTTTGCATAATAATTCAAAATAGTCAGATGTGTGGGTTTTATGCCCATTTACACAAATTAAGTCTGCAATTCATGCACAGTCACAAGCGGGCTCCAAACATCTTACAAAGTCCAACATGATTGTCTCCTGGTCCTTTTCATTAGCTGTCAGTAGGTTGCTACAGCTAGGTTAGGAAAAAATGAAGACCTTATTCTTCTTTTCAATCTATAATGCTTCTTTCTACTGCATGTATGTGGTACTTAAGTCAGTTTAGCACAATTTTGAAATTTTATTATAATTGCAGTAGATGAAAGCAGTCTGTCAGTACTCGCGCAATCTGTGTACTTATTCTATTGAGGTGCTGAATTTCTTCAGGAGACTCCTAAAAGGAAGAGACTAAAAATACACTAAATCACCCAAGACTGGAGGCATTAAAGACTACTGTATGCAGACTGCATCTGCCCAGTCTCAATCCACAGCGCAGGGCTTTCCTTTTACCATTATCACCTGCTCTTCTGTACTGTGCTTGTTGGCACAGTGAGCAGCACCATCTGCTTCTCAGAAAATGATGTGTCTAGACATCCTTGAGTACCATTAAAGAGATCATCAGAAGTGGTGTGGATTACAGGTCCCTGTGTAGCTCCACTGTGGGGACGAAGCAAAATAAGCCTTCCCACTGTGGAGTGAGTCCGACGGGCTGCTCCCAGACTTGTTGGACCACTGCAGCCGCGTGTCTTGTACAGGTTTGCTGGGAGCAGCCTGCCTGGTGTCCTGCGCAAGGGGCGCACAGTGCCAAACGGTGCCGCTGGGCATGGCCAATGCCTTCCTGACGGACCACAACAGAACAAATCTCATCAAATTCATAGTAGCTTAAGGAGCCTTTGGTATAGAGTTCATTTTTCTCCCTACTTACTTCAAACAGAAAAGGCTCGTTTGGCTAATTACAGAAGAACAGTAAGTCAGGAGATGCTCCTGACTTAAGGTGGTATCGTTAACTGGGCACGAAGAAAGGGGTACTGAATCTCCTTTACTCAAAGGAGTATGGACATGTGCGTTTCCTTTTAAGGTAGTAGGTAATATAATTAGATCTAACATATGATGTACGGGCTTTCATTTGTATACTAATAGAAGTTTTATTCAATATAGTTGATCAGTAGATTTGATGAGGTTTGGCAATCTCTTTTTGGAAAAGCTTTGCTGCTTTTTAAGTGAGATCTGTAGAGGTTTGGGTTTTTTTTTTAAATCTCTCTTTGGTAATAATATCACCATCTCTCCATTTGTACCTAGCTGTTATTGCTGAACCTGTACATGTCCTCCAGATGCTTTCCTGTGAATCCAAAGTAAGTTAGGGAAATGATCCAAGGCCCTGGAAAGTCAGAAAGAGGGGGTTTTTTTCCTAGCTAGTAGGCTTTGGAGTAAGCCTCTGGTGGGTAATTTAGTCAGATGCTTGTTGAAAGGTGCTTCATACCCTGAACACATTACACTATTGCACTGTTGTCTGTCCTCAGGCTGCCTATTAATTTTTAGAAAGAGTTTAAGTTGTTGGTTATTGGCCTATAAAGCTCTTAGAGGTTTGGGAGCTGTCTGAGACTCCCTCTAAGTGAATCTGCTGGACGGGTGATCAGCGATGAGGCGTGAGAATGAGTGGTGTTTTCCAGGCAAGATATTCAAAATTGAAACTCCCTACAGAGAGACCACGTGTTAGGACTCCAGCTGGGCCAAAAAAGCCCGATCCTTCTGAATGTGTCAAACAGTGCAAGGGGAATTTATACTTAATCAGGGCTTTAGAAAGGATGATGGCTGAGAAGTGTTTATTATAGAGTGGTAGGGAGCTTAGCTGATTCAGAGTGTGTTTCCAGTTTATTACGTTTGAATCTAGAACATGCTGAACTGATCTTAATACTGGTGTAGTGTTTTGACTCATCCTACGTGTAAGTGGACATGCATATAAGAGTACTTAGAGGTTGACAGATTCCCCTTAATAAAAAGTAGCGCTCTCTGGTGTATGTGTTTGGGTAGGTGGGGATTTTCTTCTAGTGGTTTCTCACAAAAAGAAGCATAAATTTCCCTTCTTGATCAAGGTATGGAAATCTCTGCATTGATTCCCTTGATAAAAGTAGGCTGCTTTCCTAGCAATTCACATTCATGATCATTTCTAATGTATTGCCATGCCTGTATGCTTAAGTTGTGAACCCGTATAATAAAATATAGTTTGAATCTTGGTGTTCCTGCTGAATCTAGTTAAGCATGTGCATGATTTGCAGATACATTTCAACAGCAGGCTTTCAGGGATGTGTCCCTGTAAATCCTCCTCTGTTGTTTGTTTGGCCAGTGATGCTGTTTGTAAATGGGATGCTACTTTGTGCCGCTTTGCCATTGGTCTTCAAACCATGATACGTTTGCTCAGTCTTCAGCCGAAGGAAACAAGCAGCCTGGGGAGTATTTTAGAAGGCAAGATGTATCTCTTCAATATTAAAGTCGCAAATCTGTAAGGAGTGCAAATATTCTGTCGCTAGGATGCCAATTTCCTTTTATGGCTCCCTCAGTAATTACTGAGTAATATTTATTATGGAGCAGTGTACTAGGGAATAAGTGGTTTTTTTGTAGGTGGGGACCAAAGTGAAGCTAAGGTGTTTGTTAACAGTGAGATCTGTGTAGTGAGTTCATGAATGTTCCTGATGTAGGACAAATTAAGCAGAGATGGATTTTAAAAGCCCTCTTGTGGAAAAAAACAAATGCATAGTCAGAAGCGTTTACGACTGATGCTAATTTGGGATGCAGAGCACAACTTGTTCCCCTTTGCAAAATTGGCTTCTGCTTCCCCGCTGCTCCGCATGCATTTCCTGTGGCATGAGGAAATCACATTAAATGGGCTGGCTTTCCATCAAATTGCTTTGACCTGATAGGACAGTTGTTATTGAAAACATGTACATAGGTTATAAACTCTTCGGAGTTTGGATAGGATGTCTTTTTGTAGGTTGATCCTAGCACAGTGGGACTCTTATCTCCGACTCAAGTTTCTAGCCACCAGCACAACCAACAATAATGTGTTCTATTTTACTGGGATAGGAAATTCTTAAGGCAGAAGAGACCATTAGGTCTATCTAGTAAATGCACTGGGCTGTTATTGTCCTCCAGAGACCTGCATAGACAAGGATCATAGTGCTGGGTTGGGGATGGAAGAATCAAACTCAGGTCACACCAGTACAGGCCTAGGAGCAATGAACACCTTTTCTGAGGGATAAGATCACTTCTGTGTAGTTATATTTGCCCACTGCCGCTGACCTTGGCTGGGATTTCTAGGTCTTAAGATAATACTGATGTTATTAAAACTGGCTACAATCTTTAGAAATATGTGCTGTGAAAATAAGCGAAAGCTAACTGTATCTACCCATCATTCATAGTTTTGCTTTCCAAAGGAAACTGTACAATGAAAATGCAGAATGTACGTATGTGCAAATGTGCGTATCCATTCTATATATAAACTCATATAGTTTATATATGTGTATTTTACATTTTTATTCTATGCATGTATGAATAAGTGAGTATATATACATATATATGCATGCGCATGCTATATTTTTTTCCTTTTCTGAAATTCCAGCAATGTGAATGTTAAAAGCTTTTTTAAAATGAAGTTAAGACCTTGGGCAAAACCAATAAAAGTAGTTTAATCGGAAAAGAAATGGCTAGACTCTTATGCCTAAATGTAGAATATCACAATTTTTCATTTTTGTTGCTGAATGGCATAAAGTTTGGAGACAGATAAAAATTTCACCCTTTGCTCAGAACTTCCTGGCAAGTCTCAAGCCATTAATATATTTTTCACTGTTTAATTATATTTAATGTTTTAGGACTGACTAAATTAAATGGGTATAGTAAGCTTTTAAAATTCATTGACGCTATCTCATTTTAGTAAATGCAGGGATAGGATAATGCCCTAAGCTTCAGCCTGTGTACTAGTACTCCACTCTAAATATCCATGTCCACAAAGACAGCAGTCTCATTGCCCTCCTTCTAGAATACATTAATATTTTATGGAGCAGAAGAACACAGAGTCGATAGACAATTTGATATTATGATCATGGTGACATAAAGCCCAGTATTTAGCATCCTTTTCATCTCCAAAACCTCAAAATCCTCCTGCCTGCACATGATTCAGGTTAGAACTTGCAGCTACATCCTTATTGTCTCCAGATATTTGACTGTCTCGCAAAGCAACTTTCTGCAGAGAAGTGGTGGAAGCACGTCTGGTTACCAACAAACCCACCTGCTTGCTCAGGTACGTGTGGTCCCACGTGCTCTGGCAGATATATTGCAGCCAGGCATGACGGTCTATGCCAACAGCCACCAGCAGTGCTTTGTGTAGTGGAATGTCTGCTAAGGTGAAAGGGAAGAAGTCGCTTATGTGGGCTACTGATACCACCGTGATGTGAAATGCATTGGGCTATATGGCTGCATTTATAAACATAATTAACAACACTTAATTAAGGACACTTAAAGAGAGGAGGAATTACTCTGAGCTATGAAGTGCTAGGTAGTTTGCAGAACGAAGTTGAGAATTTGGATCAGCGGGGCTGGAAATGAATTGGGCTCTGCAACATGCTGTGTAACTGCTACTGATGTCTGGGTGACCTGACAAGCCGGTCGTGCCCTCTCCTCAGACACATCTGCAAGTTGCAATGGTGAGAGAAGTAGATTCTTCCCTTTCCTGGCTTGAAAGGAAAAGCATGTTGAAGCAGAGGACTGATGCGGTGCCACTGCCCTGCTTAACCTCCAGTTAATGCCCGTTTTGAGAAATCGCGCAGGGTGTAGGCTGTCTGCTAGTTCTTTTCCCCAGGATGAAATTTCAGCCAGTGTGTTTAACTTCAATCCCTATTTATCTGATCGACGACATGTAAGAACGTAAGAGCTACACTTGGGTCGGAGCAGGGGTTTCGGTATCTCAGGTATGCAACCTTTGACAGAGACCAGTAGCAGACACTTTGGAAAGAAACACAGGATTCTGGTAAGCAGGCAGAGAGCACCGCGTGGTGTATACCCTCACAGCTTTCTGCCATGGCACAATGTTCTGTTCAGAAGAATTCAGTTATTTCACTAATATAGTTTTAGCTATTGAAGACAAAAATGACATGGAGAAATGAAAGGTGTTTCTTGTGCTCAGAGAAGGATGCTTATTGCGGGCAGCATTAGAGAGCTCAATTTCCCTGGTCCCCCTTTCATCCTGGCTTTCTGCCTAAAGCACATTGCTCAGTAAGCTGTCACAAAGACAGCAGCCCTTTTATTTTGTAAAACAATCCACAGTTGTTGGTTTCAATTTGATATTTGTTTTGCTTTGGTGTTTTCCTCCAATATTTCTGCTCTGCCGCTGTTGGAGGCTTCTTTTCTGCAGGGCTGCAGGATGTCTTAACATTTTGGCCTTGGTTGCGGCATGTGTGTACTGTGATTGATTGTGTTCATTAGGAAGGTTGACTGTTGTTTGTTTCACTATCAATAGATACGTTAGCAAACAAGATAAGTGAAGACCAGCAGACTTGCTACAGTAATTACTGTACGTTCAGATAAAGCATGTAGCTTTGGAGCTTCACCGTAATGAATCCTTGTTGATATGAAACAGGAGATTCGTTACGTATTAGATGTTGAAATCTTTCCACAGATAAATGGGAAGAATCGCAAAAGAAGAAAACACCTAGTTCTTTAGGGCAGTATGTGTAGCACCTCGAATAATGAGAGCATAGTTAGTGCACGACATCAACTTTTAGCTGAAGCACTTCTTTTTGTGGATCCAGGAACATCAAAGTGTGTCACAAAATTGGATCAATTTTGATGAAATCTTCTTATCAGAAAACACAGGAGCAGCAAAATTTATTTCACTCCACAAAATCTTTGGACAGTGTTTATTACACCTTCCCATTTTGAAATGTCCTCCTCTTTTACTTAAAATGCATTTAAGTCCTTGAAATTAAAACAAAATGTTTTCCAGACACCATTCATGTTCTTCACGATCCCTCTCACACTTTATGTTTCATTCTCCCCCCCCACCCCCCCACCCCCCCAAGCCTGGCTCAGTATCCCTCATGCCTGTTTCTTCATCTCAAGCTCTTTCTTTCCACTGGCTCCCTTATCCTTTCCTGCTGAACTGGAAAGAGCAATTGCAGAGGAATTGCCGCTGATCCCAGCACACTCTGAAAATGTCTTTGCCAAACCAACAGCTTTGGACTTAGCTGTGCTAGCCAAGCACTCTCACAGTCTTAGGTCAGCCAAATGGGAACAAGGATTTGTTTTGAAGGCTTTTTTTTGTGGGTTGGTTTTTTTTGTTTTGTTTTTGTTTTTGTTTTTTTTAATACTATGGCCAAAATTTTTATATTACCCCCTGCCTGGAAGCAACTGAATCATTACATGGAAACTCCAAGTATTTAAACCTTAACCTCAGAACATGTTCTGTTCAGTAAAGATGCACTTTCTTAGAGATATGATTTTGGTAGACTCTGGTTTTACAAAGGACTAAAGAAAGGAGGGACACACAGGCAGAAACAAAAAGATCCTGATACTGAGGTTTCTTAAGCAGGAGAATATCTGTGGAAATACAAAGCTGAATATGGCAATTTAACCATAGGAAGAAAAAAGCCAAGAAGTCTTTGTGTCATAAACAGGTTGGCTCTTCAAATCTAAGGTGAACCTCCCATGCTGCATCTCTTTCTCCCTTCAGTCTCTCATCTGTAATATCCAAAAGCTCTAGGAAAGGATTAGGACCTTTCCCAGGGGCTATGAGGGAACTAGGATCCCCCTGTCCTACATTGTGAGGATCAGAGAACATTTTAGATGCGATGAATTAACTTCTAGTGCAGTGAAAAGCTCTTATAACAATCAAATATTGTCCACTCATAGCTTGTCGTTCTATATTGTGGCAAGCAGTCAGATTCCCAAAGACTTTTTATACCCCAAAAGGAAACAAGCAGCAAGTTGCTACACGATGTAATTTGAAGAAGCATAAAACATTTGTCATGATTTTAATTAAGTAACTGTTGCTCAGTATCTGCCAAACCTACCCCCTAGTCACTGTTTAACTAGTAGTGCAGAAGATGTTTATACCTGCAACAGGTGATGTAGCTGTCTGTTCCTGCATCATTTTAACAATTCCCAATGTACTTGATAAAGATTTGTAATGGCACTGATGCTTTAAAAAGCTGTTCTGGAAACTATGCAACAAGAATTCGCAGTCCTACATGTTATGTGTGCCATGGGAAGTTTTTAAACCCAGCAGGCAGGAGAGAAAGTACCTTAAAATAAGTTATTTTAACATCAAAGAGGCTCTTGGAAGCTATTTGTGATCATTATCCAGCTATCTTATCTCAAGCATCAATTTTTGCAATGAGGTACAAAGAATGGATGAACAAGATGAATCTTAGTTACATTCAAAGGGTGGGGAAAGTTTCACAAAGAGGATTAAATATAAGACAAATGAGAGAGCCCACTGAGAAGAGATTTACAAGCATTCAGTACCCACATCAGAGGTGATAGGTGAAGTGGTAGAAGTTATTTTGCCTCAATAGAGACTCCCTGATGCCACTGCGCTCATTTAGATCGCTCTCCCTCTCATACTCCTCCTGTACGAGTGATTCTGAGGGACTGTAGCTTGGTACAATGGGTATACTGAAAAGCCAGAGTGAAAGATATATTAGAGGTACATTATAACTTTAAAGACAGTCAACTTTAATGCAGTCACACTTTATTCATGGCATTATTTGCTGCCATCTTAACTTCTGAGCCCCAGGCATGCGAGTGACATCAGCTTTGTCTTAAAAGTGTTGCAGATGTGGCATGAGTCTGTAAGTTAAAATGAATGAGTCTTAATGAGGCCAGAACGATTGCTTATACCTACATGCATGTGGAGTAAGAGCATATAAATCAGAGTTGTTCTATATTTCCTTGAGTTAGAAATGAAATCAGTATGTCCTGAAACAGAGGCAAGAGCTATGCTGTGGTGCAAGACGGAGCAGGAAGATTTAAACGGCATCAATTGAAGGGGGACCTGTGCAATAGTTTAGAAAAATCAGTAGTTACGTAGTAACCTGGTCTTAAACTTGAAGTTTAGTGGGGCTATCATGCTCCTGTGGTTTATCTGGAATCAGATGGATGGAGGGGTGTGGGTAAAGTTTCAATCACTATTTTTGTGGATTACTGTGACAAACTGAAGCTGCTGGATATCTGTGTGTAGAGACTGTATTTGAATTACATGTTTTATGCAGGGAAAAGTTTTATTTCCCGTCATGCTTTGTTTAGTTTTACTTCATATTTATCTAAACATCATTTTTTCAGAAAAAAAAAGAAGTCATTAATATAAACCTAAAAATTGTTCACTGTTTTAACTTGAGTTCTAAGAATTTAAATAAATAAATTCACAGGAGAGTTTTGTTAAAAGCTCATACCCTTCCTTTGTTTAATGGTTTAACTTGGGTAAAACATTTGTTATGACTGCAAAGGAACTACTCTGGCACCTTCAGCAGCATGGAAGATTGACTCAGGAGAATAAGTTGCCCAGAAAAGCAATTACATAGCAAGTCACCCATCACTGTAAGTTTGCAAAGAGAATATGGTCGACCTCACGTTCATAGTAACATAGGTTCCTTAAGAAAGAGAAAGAAGCAATGTCCCAGCTATCCGAAGGTGACCCATTGCTCTGAAAAGTCAGCACACAATTCAGTAGTGAATGAGGGCTGCTCTGAGGGTGGCGGCACCTGTAATAAAGGTGTGTGTGGATGGAGAACAGTTCCTTGTGTGTGGAAAACTCTTGTGTGATAGTAAGTCAGTGAAATGCCTTTATTATTCTCCTTGGGTCTCCAGGAGAAGCACCGTGATTGGAATGATGAGGCTGTATTTGGAAAGTCCCCATGCTTGCAGTGGCCTCCAAATTAACAGGATGGCATTCTTCAGTTTTGTGTGTGTGTGTGTCCCGTACTTGGATGGGCGATGGACCAGAAAGGGCACAGCGATACCTCCATTGACTCTATGTATCTCTGTCTTTGGATGTCTTTTCCTTTCTCTGATTTTCTGAAGTTTGTCTAACTGTGGATTGGAGCTCTGTAGGACTAGACTACTGCAATTATCTTCAGCTCTGGCTTGAGGGAATGAAGCTCTGAAGAAACAGCTCTGTATCGTAAAAAGATGATCATCTTAAACTGTAGTACATGGCATAATTCCTGCAGCAATTTCAAAATTATGTACCATCAAATGCCATGTCATGTCCCTCATAATGGTCATTAGCAATTATGTCACATTGAATCATAGAAAACATAGTGAATTTGGTACTAATAGAGCAGAACAAAGTCTTTTCTAGCTTGTGAGTCTTGTTCTTTAATGTTTCCAACTGGACGTTGCAGTTTAGCACTGGCAGGGTATCTTGTTTCTCTGTAGCTGTGAGCTTGCTTTTAGTTTTAAGAAGACATCGGTTCTAGAGAAAATTCTGCCACAATTAGGCATGCAAATGTGGTAATTTATTCAGGACAAACATGTTATCTATCGAGACCAGCACTCCTCTGCCTTGTGTTCACAGTGCTAGTAAAATCCAGATAGCTAAAGCCCTGGTGTGCAGCCACATGTAACCATTGACCAGTTTAGCATGGCTTTGCTGCTGCAGGAAGAACTCCTACACCATGAAGTAGAGGAAGAGATGCCAAATCTCACAGGTTTGAGATTTTTCTAGAGCGATGATTATGTACTTGCATTGGCAAGAACTAGCCTGGCGAACAGATGTGTTGGTCATATCAGTACTCCTTTATTGCCAACCCATGGAATACTTTTGCAGATGCCAAGAAAATAAATATGAACAGTTTGTTGGAGTATTCAGGTAAGAGCTAGCAGACTGTCTCTTCTGCACTACAGTGGCATTGCTGGGGGGGGGGGAAGTACTGTGTTTAATGGGAATTCTGAGAATGGCTCAGAAATGGGAACAGGAAGGAGAGAGTGAAGCATCAGCATAGAGCGGTCATTTCTTAGGAAAAGGATAAGAGAAAGGACACTGAGAGGAATGAGCAATAAAAAAGACAAAAACCCCTAGATTCCCACACCCATGCTCATCACATTATAATCATGGGAAAAAAATGAAGTGCTTGTTTGTGTTAAATTCCCACCAGTCATTTGATGAATAAGAACACAAAAGACAAACAACACCACAATCTAAATACCACCACAGAGAGAGGGGAACATTTCTTTTTATTTTTAAGTGTCCAGTGATCTCGCCAGATGTTGGCATGAATTCTTCTTGTCTCAGTTTTCAAAGCTAGACTCATAACTGGACCAAATCAAACTTTTAAGGTTTGTGGGTGCCTTTAATTGTGTGTTTTGTAAACACTGTCTGCCTGACAAGTTTGATCTGTTGAGTGATGAGACTGTGATTTTTTTGTTACATGCTCTGCCTACAGGCTAGGGCTCTAATGATGTTTAATTATCATATATAGGGAAAATAAATGCAAACCATTCTAGTAAGAGTTTGTTACCACCAAGCTCTAACTGGTTGACATTGGGTATCAATCTGGCTGCATGGAAGTTTGTCTCATTGTAAGACAATCCTTGTTTATGTTGTTAAGTGGATGATCCATTAGGCAACAAACATTCTACGAGTCTGTTCAATCTCACAGAAGAGTGGTCAGCTGAGCTGGTCACAGTGATTTCTCTTGAAAATCATGTAAGGTAAACCTAGTTAAATTTGGGATGAACTGTTAAATCTCACAGAAGAGTGGTCAGCTGAGCTGGTCACAGTGATTTCTCTTGAAAATCATGTAAGGTAAACCTAGTTAAATTTGGGATGAACCATCTCTCCCTTTAATTCGTTTGGATTTTCTAAGAATTTTCTCCTATATTGAACTACTGTGAAGTTAGCGGTGTTGTAGAGCTAACATTATCTCTACTATTTTAAACAGTAGAGAGTCCAGCTTTTAGCCACATTGCTTACTATGAACTTGGCTTCCTATTTGCTGAGATTTAAGAGCACCTCTGTATCCCATAGAGAATTCTCTTTGAAAACCCAGCATGACAAAAAGGACATCTAATTTTAGACCCTCCAAATTGGTAACATGCCCTCAAAACAGAAGTAATTGATTGGTATGTATCTTTAATGTAACATAATACACCTTATGATCTTCAAAGAGCTTCTTAGCCTACTTTCTGGCAATGTTGCTGCTGTGTTTTTCTATAGCTATTTTTCTTTCTTTGTGTTACTTCTAATGATCTCATGTAAAGCTGGTCATTTTACTTTACCTTGAATATAAATTATTTAAAAATGGTGATGATTCTGAATAAGAGTCATACTGAGCTCCATAAAGGTTTTTTTTTTTTTTTTTTTTCATTAAACCCCAGTCTGCAGCTGTTATTTGTTATAGGCTGTGCTTCATGGTGGTAGAAGATAGATGTGAAATTCTGTCAAATGACTTAAAAAAAAAAAGAAAAAATGCAATACGTCATTAGAATGACTCTAATATCTTTACAAATTCAAAACACTGTTGTGTTGTGACCTTTCTCATCTTGTTAACTTTTTTCTCCAAAGTGTTCTGACCTTAATATAATGTATTTGCTAAAATGTTTTCTCTAAATTGTCAAACTACTGCTGTACTCAATTCTGTCTTAATAGGTCTCTACAACATCAGCTAGCACCTCTTTTAATACCATCATTAGTGTGTTAGTACACAAGCATCTTCAGGTTTTTTATTAAAACTCTGTCATTTGCTATTTTCTTTCAGCACTGTATCATTCTTATATTGGTCATTGTTAAGGTGTTGTGTGCTGCTTCTGAAAGAATTTACTTTGTCCCTTCTTCATTTTTATGAGAGTGGCTCATAAATGCCACATTCCTCTTTCAGCAAACCATATCTGCACTCACATCTGCTTTTCTCCTTTTCTGAAATGGAAGAAGTTGTGCAATTGTTAGATATTTTTCATTTTGAGATTCCTTCTAATTAAAAATTAAATAAGTAAACAAAAATAAGAATCTGTCTTGAGATTAATTCTGGTTTTGCTTGTGTTGGTTTTACTGCAGTGCCATTCAGTTGATGTTGGCAGAGTTATTTCTGATTCATATGAGTATAAATTCGTAATCAGAACCACACTTTGAGGCCTCAATCCAGCTAAGCATTTAATTCCCTTATTTGCCATAACAAGTCTATGCAAATAGTTTCTTGGTTGGCTGGTTGTTTTTGTTAATGAATATGATGCAGGTCCTGTGTTTTAACAGCCAGCTGTTTGTTGTAGGGTAGCTTCAAAACGCATTGTTAGGGCATCTGGGCTGAAACAGTGATCTACAAAAGCTGCATTCAGCAGGCATAAACACAATAGCCACAAACCATGGTACCTTGTTAGCTGTCATGAAGCTAATGAGTTTTGCCAAAACTGAGAAGACAGAGATGGAAAGACACTCACTTATTAAAGCATGTAATTACTGAGTAAGAGGAGGGGACCATTGTCAGCGGGACAGCATGGGAAAAGATCCAGAAACGCAGGATGTTCCAGAGATGGAATTGAGGGCAAATCTTGAAAGGTTTTGAAGAAAAACTGGAGGTAAAAAAATATTTTCTATACTTTATATTTACTGTATATAGTCTTTTATTTAACCTTTGCTCAGTGTGGTGTTTACCTTTGGACAAAATAATTCAGGGTTCTTGGGTTTGAGGATTATTTTACAGTCATTTTAATCAGAACCATCACAGGTGCTCAGGGAGAAGGTCTGGGTACAAAGCTGAGGTGGGACTACCCAATTACAGCAGTTGGCAGAAGGACTGTGAACTGGTACTGATAGGATGGTGTGGCTCTTCGCAGACAGTCACACAGAAAGCCAAAACCATCCCCTTGGCTTTAGCCATGGCCATGGCCAGGCCACATAAGAAAGCCTGGAAGGTCTCCAAGGCGTAGTTTGGTTTGTAGTTTTGATGCGGGTGCTTACTGTTAATTAACTAATTATTTTTCTTTTCTAATATCCGTTAAAGCTAGTGTGAATATTTGTACTTAAATTTGGCACTTGTTACAGGAGTCAGAGGGGCTGGGGCTTTGAGTCTATCTGTGACCTTCATCTCCAACTCATGGTCACCTCTCATTTCCTCTAGCTCTGATTGTTTCTTCTCTTCTTACACTCTGCCTTCCTTCCCTGCTCAAAACCTAATAGCAGAGATAGACATCATCTCCCAACGCCCACTGATTTCACAGAAAGCCTCACCAAGCCCAGAAGTAAGCTACCATACCATCCCAACAAGGCAGAAAATTACAGTATAGTGCTTAGCCTGAATTTAGCCAACGTTGAAGGCTGATCCCCTGAACATGTTAACCATAGAATGGTTTGGGTAGGAAGGCACCTTAAGATCATCTGGTTCCAGGCCCCCTGCCATGGGCAGGGACGCCTTCCACTAGACCAGGTTGCTCAAAACCCCATCCAACCTGGCCTTGAACACTTCCAGGGATGGGGCATCCCCAACTCTGGGAAACCTGTTCCAGTGCCTCACCACCCTCACAGTAAAGAACTTCTTCCTCACATGTCATCTAAATCTACCCTCTTTGACTTTAAAGCCATTACCCCTTGTCCTATCACTGCATGCCCTTGTAAAAAGTCCCTCTCCAAGTTTTCTTGTAAGGCCCCCTTTAGGTGCTGGAAGGCCACAAGAAGTTCTGCCTGGAGTCTTCTCTTCTCCAGGCCAAACAGCCCCAACTGTCTCAGCCTGTCTTCATAGGAGAGGTACTCCAGCCCTCGGATCATCTTTCTGGCCCTCCTCTGGACCCACTCAAGCAGGTCCATGTCTTTCTTATGTTGGGGGCCCCAGAGCTGAACGCAGCACTCCAGGTGGGGTCCCATGAGAGTGCAGTAGAGGGGGAGAATCCCCTCCCTCGACCTGCTGGTCACGCCACTTTTGATGCAGCCCAGGATACGGTCGGCTTTCTGGGCTGCAAACACACATTGCTGGGTCATGTTGAGCTTCTGTCCTGGTTTCAGCTGGGATAGAGCGAACTGTCTTCCTAGTAGCTGGTACGGTGCTGTGTTTTGAGTTCAGCGTGCGAAGAATGTTGATAACACGGATGTTTTCAGTTCTTGCTCAGTATTGTTTAGACTATAGTCAAGGATTTTTCAGCTTCTCATGGCCAGCCAGGGCACAAGAAGTTGGCACAGGACACAACCAAGGCACCTGACCCAAACTGGCCAACGGTGTATTCCATACCATGTGACGTCCCATCTAGTTTAGGAACTGGGAAGTGGGAGGGGGGGCAGGGGAATCGCCGCTCGGGGACTGGCGGGGTGTCGGTCGGCGGGTGGTGAGCTATTGCCCTGTGCATCATTTGTACATTCCAATCCTTTTATTACTACTGTTGTCATTTTATTAGTGTTATCATTATCATTATAGTTTCTTCTTTTCTGCTCTATTAAACCGTTCTTATCTCAACCCAGAAGTTTTACCTTTTTTCCCAATTTCCTCCCCCATCCCACTGGATGGGGGAGTGAGTGAGCGGCTGCGTGGTGCTTAGTTGCTGGCTGGAGTTAAACCACGACAGTTTCTCATCAACCAACACCCCTAGAGTCGTCCTCCTCAGGGCTGCTCTCCATCCATTGTCCGCTCAGCCTGTATTTGTGCTTGGGATTGCCCCGACCCATGTGCAGGACCTCGCACTTGGCCTTGTTGAACTTCAGGAGGTTTGCCCAGGCCCACCTCTCGAGCCTGTCAAGGTCCCTCTGGATGGCATCCCTTCCCTCCAGCGTGTCGACTGCACCACGCAGCTTGGTGTCTCCGGCAAACTTGCTGAGGGTGCACTCAATCCCACCATCCACGTCGCTGACAAAGATGTTAAACAGCGCTGGTCCGCTGATTGATGTGGTTACTGGTATAATTTTATTCCTCAGTCAAGGCTTGTTTCTATTATTTGCTGACTTGATTCACTGTTCTTTTTAAATCCACTGGGGGATGAGCTAAAAGAATATTATAAACATGCACCTTAAACTGATGCTGTAATTAAGTTCTAGAACAACAGCCAGATAAACCATTCATGCGAGGCACAGATGTTCTAGCTTCAAAGTAATTTTTGAGGATAACTATTTCCTCCGCATCCTGAAGCTATGGCTAAAGAAAGGATTACAGCTATGAACAGCATGCAGTTCTCTTTTAAAATGATTCAGACGTGGATTGCACTACGTGGTTGATTTTTGTATAGAAGTCACTTACATGTTTAAAAATTACTTTCCAACTCACAATAAGCTGCCCTAGGTGACCATGAACTAAATTATTCAGTGCAGAAATTAACAAATAAGGGAGGTCTTTGATGACATTGTCAGAAGATCAGCGTTTGTTACCGGTGAGCTCTCCCAAGCTCTGCATGCTTCAGATAAAAGCAGAGGAACAGCTGCAGCCTTCTGGGAATGAGCAAGGAAGGAGCTGCTTTGCCACCATCAAAATGCCTCTGTGGTTGACAGGTTCTGGAATATAAAGAGAATGTCATATTTGGGGGGACTTTGTGGTATCTAGTTATTATTTAAATATTTGGATATGAAACTAAAGCCTGACAGTGAGCCACGAATTAGCAATTCTGGTCATGGTTGTATCTTCCTTTTCTCTTCTGTATTGAATTTTTGTATAAATTAGAAGAGCATTTGATCCAAGCTACACTTATTATTTGTCTGCTTTTCACAGGCTTCTCTTTTTAGCGATGTACTCTTGGGCTTCAAGTTAAATGTGTAAAATAACAGGGACCTGCTGCTGGGGTGTTTTATTTGAAAGTCTAAGGCTTTTGAAATTCATCCCCAAATTAGTAGAACCTACTGAAATGCTACAAAGTTGTAGGGTATGGGGATATTTTCCCTTCTTGATTTTATGTTGCATTTCTTCTTGATGGTTGAGTGCTGCGAAGGTGTTGTGAAGCCTTGGAGGAGGGTGAGGTTCTTGCAGGGCAGCTTCCAAATCTGGCCAGGGACTGGGTCATCTGGTGCAAGTACTACTCGCTGTGGGAGGCTGCTGGGATGGGGTAAACTGGGTGAGTAGCCTCTGAGAAATAAAGATTTTGGAGGGATCTCAGGACTCAATGTATTTTAGAGCAGGGTTTGAAGATCCTTTAAAAATTTTTCACTTTTGTCCATATTCTATCAGAAGGAAAACTTACGCTTGCCGTAAAAATGAAGTTCAAATCAGATTGGACCTAAGGCACCTCCCGAGGTGGGAACCTGAGGCAGGAGCTGACTATCATGATCCTTCCCAGCTCCTGCACTGAATTCCCTTGTCTGTTTTTGTATGGAGGGAGTTCTGCTGCATAGGCAGCTTTCCTCGGTCAGCCTTTCTATAGCCGCCACTGCGGGAGGTAGGCAAAGTGGGGACGAGGTAGAAGGAGCCATAACTGTAACGGTGGTGGATGCACTGAGTGATGGCATTACTTACAGTAGCAATGTATTTCTCGTCCAGAACTAAGAAAAGGTTTTCACACTCTATTTACATTTAAATACATGGAAATATATATTTACCATACATTTATGCTACCAGGACCAAAGCCAAACGCTATATTCATTTCCTCAGTTCTTCAAATCCTCTGATCTGCTTTTTGTCAGAACGCGTTATTAAATGATGTACGTATTCACGTGTTATCTGACTTTCTGACTAGCTACAACAGGAGCTTCAAGAATGTTGGCAGTACGAAGCTAAGACTAAAACTAATACCATATGACATGAATATGTATAAAGATATTAAATTCAGTTCTGGTAGGGATTTTTTTTGTGCTTTGAAGACTATGGTGTTGTGGAATAAAGATTTTCTTGCAGCAACTTTTCAATTTATATTTAATTGACTTTCTGTAAAATCATCTGCATTTTCATGTGATATTTTTGCCCTAAAAAGCAATACACACATTTTCTGCATTTTTCTGATAATACTGTAAACTGTGTATATAAAATGAATAAATATAAAAATGAGACCGATAGGAACATCTATTTTTAGAAATGAGCTACTTCCAATTTGCTTATTTGTTTTGTTTCATTTTAGCAGGTCTGGTTCTTCAAGTTAGTTTGTTTAAGAATTGGCAGATGGTAGAAATAGGTGACGGTATGAGAATAATTGTTTCCTACTTGCTTGTTAAATAACAGGCTAATTAAATGCAATATGAAGAGTTAAATAATGAGGAATTTATTCCTGCTTGGGCCAATCAGACTGCAACAGAAATAGAGGCTAGATTTCTGTTCAAAAGGGATAAAACTGAAGTTGTTTCAGCACCAAAGATGAATGAATAAATTACTGTGCTATCAGGGGAAAAAAAAAAAAAAAAAAAAAAAAAAGCCCAGTAGGGTTGCCCACGTGTGTGCACGCGTGATTACATGTCCCAGTCATCCAACCGCATGCGCTTAGCAGCACATCTACACTTGTGCTTAGGCAGCCTGGGCAGATGAGTATAACTTCCCCACCCAATATAGTCATCACCTTTGCATCAATTTAGTCCTAAAAGATCCTTTTGTCTCTTAAGTCTTGTAAATAAACAGAAGTCTCTTTGGTTTCTTTTTTTCAGAAAAGCTTTAGCTTGAGCTCAGGGCATCAGCAATGGAGAAAATTTGGCTGGAATTACAATAGATACTCTTTTGAATTTATGAATCCTTTCCTTAATGAAATTTGTTCTAACTTCCTGAAAGTCACAGGCTGCGGTTGTTTACGGATAGAAAAGGCTGCTGCCCTTAGGAAGTTTTTATTTTTATGATCTGTTGCAGTGAGCTTTAAGGTTTTTGTGTCTGCGCTTATGCTGGAAGCAGGATGGTTAGAAAGCATGACGGTGAGCTGGTGGGATCCTTGAAGCGTTCCTGCTCCTGGCCAGCCCCATAGAGCTTCACCTTCCTGAGCAGCATCTGAGCACAGCAAAAATGAGGGGCAGGATTTTGAAGGAAAGTGATAGCTCATTCCTGTTTAGGAGAAAACAGTTCCTTTCTGTAGTCCTGTATGAGGTGCAACTGCAGGAGGGCAAAAGTGACCCTCAGCAACATTTTTTTTTTCTTTTTCTTTTTTTTAAGTAAATAAAATATCTACAACAAAGCTTTAGCTTCACCTGGAGTGAAGCCTAAGCTACTTTTCTACCAGAGCTTCCCTATGCTCCCTTATAAGTGCTTTCTGTTCCAATAAGGCACATACATGCACGTTCCCTCTCCCGCTGCCCTCCTTTGACTTTCTCCCAGCACACACACAGAGTATCTAGTATCTTATTCAGATGGTGAGTAAAAATATGAATATTGCATTGGATGCCTACAAAATGAGTAAGTAATAAAAGAATCTATGTATGCACACAGAGAGCTCATTTGGTGCTTACCAGGGGCTGTTTTAGAGATGCTGCAGTTGCTTCATAAGCATCTGTAATAGTAAGAGGCGGGGAAAGGAGGAGGAAGGGCCAGGGGTGAAGACTCGAACAGGCTTCAGTTGGGATCAACAGTACAGGGAAAGCAGTTCAGTGAGATGGTACTCCAGCCTGAAGTAAAAACCTCAGTGATACCAAAAAAAGCAGTTTTCCTATCGTGAAAGAATTTTTTTCAATATAAGCTACGAACACCTTCCTCCTTGCAGTGGGTAGTATCTTTTACCGAGTTGTTAATCAAAAGAGCTTTTACTAAAACTGAGCTTTCTGAAGTGTTTACTTTTGTTGTGTGTGCTGCTTTATTAACTAACCAAAGAGAAAACAGAGGCAGCATGTCACCCTGTAGGGTCAAATATATATTATGCTATAAAAAGGTTTGTTATAAAAAGGTTAGAAACCTTTTGTTTCTGATTGTCAGTTATTTGGAAACTATACGTAGTACCTCTAGAAATAAAGGGGATGATTACGTTTTATAGGCAAGAAGGGATTAATAAAACTCATAATGCTCAAAGAAACAGCTGTTTCTCTGTTCTATAGTGCTTCTAAACCCTCATCTAATGCTGAGTGAGTCAGCTGGGAGACGCCACTAGTGTTAAAAAAGAATTAAATGGAAAAGTAGTGGTTATTATTTGAAAACAATTATTCTCTAATTGTGCTTTGAGGGGGGAAAAAGAAGAAAGAAAACTGCTGTTAAAATAATTTATAATTGGGACAAAGTATAGAGTAGGAAGAAAAGATCTTTTAAAATAAAGACTTCCTAATCCATAAGCAGAGATGAAGTGATAGCAATAAAGTTTTTATTAGACTGTTTTGAAAAGGCTGCATTATTCACAAGTGGCGTTGATGCAAGCGAGTGGAGTCAGGCTTCCTCCTGGAGCTGCCGGCACGGTGGCAGTGCGGCACGGCACCGGGTTGTGAGGGCAGGCAACTCCACCTGTGTTCCCAGCTCCACCGTTCTCTGCTCCGTAACCTCGGAGTAAGGCACTGCATCTCTTCAAGCCTTCTCCTCACCCGTTTTTCCTTCATACTGTTTTTTTGTATAGGTGGGGTGGGTTGAACTGTTGAGAATTCAAAGCAGAGACTCTTTTGATATGTACATATATAACGTGTAGCTTCAGCTTCAGTTGTTGAGTATGGTAGAAAATAGTTACTGGCATGTCTATGCGTTTGTCTTCTTTGGGGTTTTTTTCTTTTTCTGTTGCCTGAAACATTCATATGATTTTGCTGGCTGACTGATAGAGGGAATAAGAAGAGTTTGTATCTCCATTATGGACTTTCCATTAGAAGTGCGTATATTTAATAGTTTTGACTTGCAGTGACCTTAAGCCACATGATGTAATACTTATTCAATTTTTAATAAAGGCAGAATTCCCATCAAGTTTGAGGGTTGTCAATGTGAAAGAGATGTCAAGATTTACCCCATTAGATTATAAAATATTCTGCCCTGGTGCCTTACGTTCTTTTAGTAATGTATTTTAATGGCATCTCTGGAAATGCAGGAATAGTCTTTGATGATTTGATACATTAATGGACTTTTCTATTAGTCTTTGAAAAGAACTGTGATCCTATAAATATCTCTAGATCTACAAATGGTATCTTCATAATGTGTATGCAGCCTTCATAACTTGTGTGCAGCATGACTACTTTTACTCCTTGTCCTTTTGTTTAGTTTTTGTTTCACTTCATTCTACTTTTCCAACATACCACTCTGTTTTTTTGTTCAAACGAAATAGCCAAATCTAAAGCATGTCAGTAAAGGCAAATAAATCTCTATTCCTAAATTTTGTAGGGATTTGGCATGCAGAAAATTAGAGGTTACTCTTATAAGAAACAGAAGAGAGAAAGAAACCAATAAAAGGCACAAACAGCAGTTTCATCAATAGCCTGAGAGTCAGAGGAAGCACTAGCAAAGAAATGACTGCTTCATTCTTTCCATTTTCCAGCTTCTTCCCTTTGCAGTTGCCTGTAAAAACTTGCCAGCAAATAGATTCCCTTTGTGGATGAGGAACCTGACATGTTTTGCGTAATTGCAGATTGTGTTAAATGTGTGATAAGGTTATAAGACAGTGGTATATTCAGAAAGATACTGGGCTTCCCTTTTCCCCAGGTGGTGACTGCCTCCATCTATTTATCCCTATTTTCTAGACAGTGCTGCAACGTGGTACACTTCTTAAAGTTCACTCCCAGGGAGATTGAAAATAAATGAAGACGACCTTCTTGAGGCCGAAGAAAATAATTTATTAGTCCTTAGGGCTGAAGTATATAAATTTGGAAGGCCTTCGTGGGGCTAAAGAAAATAAATTAAACCTAAAAAGATGCTATTTCAGGGACAAAGATTTATCATTTGGAGGCGCGTGAGGGCTATACTCATATTCTGAAGTTTCATAAAGGAGACTCTCTGTTTCTTCTCTGTAAAATCCATTAGGTTCAAAAATACCAAGCCCACTCTGAATTTCAAAGTACCTGCTGTTTCCTCACTCTGTCTCACTCCTGGAATAAATTACTGTCCCCTCTTTCATGAAATTAGGCTGCTATGCCATTTCCTTTGCAGGATATTTTGCATAGAAAAAGTAAATTGTGTTATTCTAGCTCTAAGGCCACATGGCAGGCAGGTGTTCTGATTTATCATTCACTCTCTCTAGCACGCTACAGGAACGTTCTGGTGCATATGATTCAGATTTTCCTGTGTCACTAGAAAAACAGAGAGTTTATTTAATTTTGTAGCAGTCATAAATGGCTCCTTGTCAGTCCAATGCACGCGATTTGTCTTGGAGCAGAATATGCTGGAAACCAGTCCTTGTAGCAGGTAGTTCTGCTTGCACTCCTCAGCTGGGCAGGCTGACAGAGAAAGCAGAGATCTGGTGGGGTGCAGAGAGCTTCATGTCTAACCTTTCCTGTTATTCATTCAATCACGGTATGGAGTCGGGAGGCTGGAGGGATTATGCAGACCACAGAGACTTTTTGTGTTATCTCTATCCCATAGCTTTTATGTTCCCTGATACTGCTAGAGTAGTAGCAATAGATGTGCTGCTCCTACCAGAAAGCTTTATTGGCTGACTAGGGATATTTCATCATAGATACCCTTCCCAGGCAGAGAATTTTCTCTAGAATTTTCTGTTTTCCTAAAGAAAATTTAATTTCTACAGTACTTAGTTTATTGATGGATGTGTTCAGCGTTGCTGACTTTTTCTTCTTTTTTAACTTATTTTCTGGCAAAAAAAAAAATCGACCTCCACCCACCTGCCAAGTTCCAGAAGATTCTGTAATCCACAGGATGTTTCACCTAGTGTGAAGAAGAGGTGACCAGGCTCGTGCTGGATTTGCAAAGTGTCCCCAGTTCCTTCCCATGCACCCTAGGAAGCTGCATTCCCTTCTCTTTTGGTGTATAGCGGAGCTCTAGCTCTAAGAGGTTGGCCTAACTGCACTAGTATTTCTAACGGTTATTCCAAAGGAAAGGCAAAAGCTAGTTATAACATACAAGCCCTGGATCAAACAATTCAGCATTTACTTTATTTGACCTTCCAGAGTGTGAGTTGTGTTAAATCAACTCTGCGAGACACGGCAGCCCCAAGAACATGCCTGGAGGGAAGTCAGAACTCTGTTTTGCAATTTTGCCTCTGGCTGACAGCTGTAAAAAGTGTTAACTAATGAAGTATTCTAAATGGGTAAATAAGAAAGAAAAAAAACTAGAAAGCTATAGAAAGCTGCCCATAAAGTGTGGAGTGAATTAAGGCTGTCGCCCTGCAGAATTCAGTTTCTTTTCATACTTTGGCGTTGATTCTCTGGTAAGCATATAAACCAGCCTGTGAGTCCAGAGCAGGAGGCAGCAAAATCCTCATTGCGTCCCTCACGCTCATGTTGGTTTTCTTCTGAGCTTAAGTTTTTCCTTTCCCACATCAACGCATGCTGTCGGTACCCGGAGGGTACTGAATTTAAGATGCTATATTCAAGGTTTTACCTTTGCTAATGTACAGATTATAGCTTCTAAAACCACAAAAAATTAGAGAGGGAAGCCGTGTCCATGGAACTAGCCCCAGCTGGTTTCTCCCCAGGCTGAATCTGTAATCCAAATTGTGGTTCCCTAACGACTGGGAAGCATTCTGTCCCAAGATGTGACCTCCTCCAGAGCCTAGTTTGCTCTCTCACCTAGCTTCAGAGACCAGAGCCAAAGCTCCTGTTGGGTTTGCATCTAGTGATTGGGTGACTCCACCTGTCTGCTCCCCTTTGAGTGGCCTCCAGAGGCTCAGTGAGCCTCATGCCTTCAGAGCTGAGTATCTTCACTACTACCTCACTGACGGCTGGTCCCCTGTCCCTTTCCACCTGGGCAGGTTATCACCCCAGCTACCCATCGCCACCCCGTTGTGGGAGGTGACCACCTCTCCCAGGTCAGTGGGTCACCTGTACTCTTTAGGGCTCAACAGGTACCTCCTAACCCATCCTGTTAAAGCAAGCTGCAAGGCACAGACGTCTTATTTAAACTTCTTCAGTTAACCCAGGTCACTGAAGCAGCGGAGATGGCGCTTTATAGAGAGCAGCTCTCCAGGGGCAGCTGGGACAGGTAGCAGAGGCTGGGCTGGGCTCTCACCTCTTGAGTCGGGACAGACACAGCCAGCAGAAATATGAACCAGCCCTGAAGACCCCAAGCAGAAAAGACCTTTCTCCATGCCCTCCCTAGCATCTAATATGAAGCGCTAGAAACATTCCAGGTGACTGAATCAACTGTAGTAAGTTACGCTACAGCTTTGGGGGTTGTGGACATTGTTGTTCGCTAACTCTGACATGGGTACGGTGTGAGAAAGAGAAGAAATGTGGCTGTGGCCAGAGATCGTATAGCTCAAATAGGTGACAGAGGCCTAGGAGGACTCGGGGAGGTTCTGCCTTAGTGCTGAAAGGATCAGAGGCAGTAGAAAAAGCCAGAAAAGTGCGATTTTCCATCACAATAGCATCCAGAAAAATTGTGTCGCTGTAGTGATGAATAATTAAGCAAAGCTTTCTCCCCTCAAATATGTCATTTTCTTGCCCGAAGGAATTTTCTATTATTTTTCAGGTGATACCAATTAGATTCAGCTTGAGTTATGAAATGTTATGTAATGGAGATGTCTGTATTTCCTATTCCAATGATACACTGGAGTTTGGTTTCTTCAAATATTTGATATAAGTTTACCTTTGGGGCAATGCAGAAATACTGCAGGCCAGATGGTAATTTGGTTTTGTGAGTTATCAGCAAGAGAAAACATGTTTATGGTCAAAGAAATCTTCTTGCCTAACAGTGGGATTTTACTCTGCTCCACATATATATACAGAAATGTAACGGGTGAAGTATTCCCACTTAATATTTTGCATGTAGTTACAGAAAGGGAAGAAGTGTCCACACGGCTATTTCTCTTCTCATTTGCAGATATGGATGGTACAGTTGGAGTTTTAAGTCTGTATTTGATTCAAAAGCCAGCACTGCGTAACCCACGCAGAGGGGAAGCAGAACACACCAGGAGCATGGCTAGCACCGCTTCTCCAAGCAGCTCTTTAACCAGCCTGAGCCACTATCTGCATCTTGTTTTGCTCTTGGGGAACTTTGAGTTTCTGAAAAAGATTTTGTACTCATCAAGAGCCATGACATGTTGTTTGAAATGGCTGCCGTGTCCATTTCTGATATTTGCTGAAATAAGAACTTAAGTTTCCAGTTTCTTGTTTTCCTGACTCTATGTTCATCCTAGGATGCGAAAGCCAAACTGAATTTTTCCTGGTTTGCATACTGTTGCTGCTAGTAATGATGAATTATTCAGTGGGAGCTAAATGAATGAGTCTATTGATGAGTGCAAATCAGAAATTAGTTCAGTTAACTTTCCAGGAGCTTTACTGCCCTGAGGAATTGTTTGATATGAAACAGAACTGGCCAAAAACTGTTGCGTTTAGGGAACTTCTTATTTTTGAAATCTGGTTTTGAGCAAAACTTTCTCGTAGACGAGATGTTTTTGCCTGGTTCTGTTTCTGAAAACATTTACAGTGTAAGATAGATATCTCTTGCTGTAGAAATCAGGAATTCCTCATTCAACTTATGGAATGTAGTTGCACTGAAGAGAAGTAATTCAGTAACAGCATTTGACTCATTAAAAAGTCATGACTGCTGCAGCCAGTTGAAGCTCAAGTCCTGTGATTTATTTTGGCTATGCAGAGTCCCACTGGAATCAGTGCCTGTGCACATTGGTACAATCTGCTGCAATGACACAAAATTTTGGATTTCCAGAAAGAGCAAGGGATGTCTCAGCAATAGAATTAATAACAGTCCAAATGAAATTTGGCCAGAACAGCAGGCTGTTCCTGTTGCGAAGAGTGCCCAGAGCTTCCCACTACATCTCCTCATAGTGACAACAGCTATTTAACATTCAGTGCCACATTTCAAAATTCAGCAATAACACTTCCATCTGAAATTCCACAAATTCTGACTAGGTGATTTAAACCCCAATGTTTTTCTCTGTCTTGCAAACTCTTGCTAATGCTGACTTTCTCCTGCATGCACAGTTGATTTATGTGCATTGGCACAGACAGATATGTAGAAAGGGAACTCTTTTTTCAAATGGAAAATAAGATTAAAGACATTCTTCCTGGTTTTCTAACACGACCATTAGCAGAAGTTATGGCTCAGGAAAAAGAATTTCCTAGGTTTTCTTCCATGGATCATACCATCCCACTTGTCAGATCTGCATGCAGATTTAAGAATTAGGACACCTGTAGCCAGATTCCATGTTTTTACTATTCTAAGGCATTAAGTGGGGTTTTTTTCTGTATTTCTCTGCCTGAAAAAAATAGTGCAAATATCTTCATCTGCTGCTATTTGTGCATTGAACACAAATAGTTTGGCTTCCCCCCAGCGTTGAATTTATTACAAAAAGCATTTATCCAGAGAACACAAAAATTCATTTAAAATTCATTTGCTCTCCAAAAAAAGCAGATGTACATTTAGCTATACAGTTATGAACTAGTAACCTATAGGGCAAAATGAACTTTTGCCTTGTAAGATAAGATTCCTGCTGTCATTCCTCCCTCTTTGCTTTTCTGTGTTCAGTACTTTCTGGGGATGCACATCGTAAAACCGACAGAAGATCAAATCTCTCCCGGATTTGGTTTTATTATATAAAGGCGGTGCATTCAAATAATTTGTGTCATGCTGCTACCCTGCCCTCGCTTGGCATAACCAGCTCCAGAAGACATTAACAAAAGCACAAGTGTGACATCTATTGACAGCTAAGACTCAACCCCAGCTGGCAGGACGAGCAGGCAGCCTGTTTGCCCGCAGCTCGCTGCAGCAGGAGTGGTGGAAGGTCTGTAGGAGCACGCTCCGCTGCAGGGCTAATCTCAGAATGATATTAAAGCAGAGGTTTACAGCAAAAGGCTAATGGTGGGTTTGAGTTGCAGGTGTTTTTCATGTTCAATTTAACCCAGGTCTTGCACAAATTTCTAGAAGAATAATCCACCTGGGACTATGAGACACAAAAGATACCAGTTCTGGGTCAGAAAATCCTTGAGCTACAGACTCCACTGCAGGAGTGCAGCAGGGAAGTAATGGTTTACGCTTCTGATGTCCGTATGCTCTTCCCTAGGCATTTGCTATTGGCTAATGATTAATGCATCCATCCCTGGAGGTCAGTACTTATCAGCGTGTATTAGCTCTAGAAATACCATGGTTGTCCAAGTTGGAGCAACCTAAGGAACCATAGCTGCTGTAATGGGCCATCTGCAGTTTTGCTGTGTGTTGGCTACCGGCAGAATGAGGATACTGGGCCAGACAGAACTTCTAACCTGGTACAGCTGGTCTCATGTTTAAGCTGAGCTGTAGGAATGAACAGTGTTACAGCACTTCTGTGTTACAGACTCTGTATAGCTAATATTTTGTCTTTTGAGGTGGCTAGAGGAGGCTGGTTAGAAGTGGCAAAGTGCCTAACTGCAGGACCTTCACTCCCCGTACTGTGCACAGAGAATTTCTTGAATCTTCTTTTGAAATGTCTCTAAGCCATATTGCCCTTTTTCTAGTAGGATCCAGTTTTTCTGGCCGTTCTCTTACGTTTTTTTTGATTTGTCAGATATTATTTGCACTTCACTAGATGAGTTCTCCTTAGAGTCTTTATAACAGGCATAGAGGTGGTCCCCGCCTTATGGTGATCTCAAGCATGAGGCTTGGATTTAAAGGCAAAGTCTTCTATACATCACCTAAGTTCAACTCTGGTAATCCACTTCCACCGTAGCCTGCTCTTACTATAAGCAGCCCTTGCTCGTGGCCTGACATAGCTTCTAGATGACAATGATGTGAGTTTGCACAGAGAAAGGTTTTTTTCAAAACTGTTAAAGGGCTATAAGTGATCAACTGGGAATTAATTGCCAAAGGCTACTTACTAAGATCACTGACAACTTGTGGACCTTTAAAGGGACTAGTATGCCTTTAATCATTTGAATATTTCTGAAAGTAAATCACCTTTTGAACTTGTATTCCGATCTGTGTTTTCTAATGTGTAATTCCATTGACTTCGGAGAGGTGACTCGGGCTTTGTGTTGATATAAGATTGCAATCAGACTTCTTATCTCTGACACAACCTATTTTTGCTGAACCTTTAGAAAGGATTCTTAAGATGGATTCCCAGTGTTTTCAGTGGAGATAGCTTTGAGATAAAGATATGAATCTGGATAGATGTAGAGATTTTACACCTTGTTCTCCATTACATTCGTGTCATCAGGGCGGTTTGGATCTCAGCTTAAACGTTGAGCCTTCATTTAACTAAATTAAACTATTGTCACTAAATATTATATTTCACTTAAAAATTAGATACAGTTAGATTTATTAAATATAAAAAGGAAAATGAACCCAGCCTGATGACCAGGTTCTTCATAAGTTCGAGAAAAGATTCAGAAGATAACAACATCCTGTTTTATTTTATCCTACGTATCTGTGGTATACCTCCATACACTCCTCGCCATCTGAGTGCCAAAAAGCTTCTGTGCTAAGACAGTGGGCTGTTATCTTTCCCTTGAACATCTGTGGACAAAAGCATATCCCTGTCCATGCTGAGTTCTCCCTTTGTACCAGGGCTATGCAAGGCAGTGTTTTAGGCAAGAAAAAAGGCTTTGTTTTGATCTCTGTGAGCAAGGACTACTGCAATTTTCTTTGATTGAAGAATCTTCTTTGACATTCAACAGTTTCACTTGGGCTCCCCTGGCAAGAGCTTTCCCGGGTTACCTTTTACCTCTGTGTTCCTGAAAGGAGGCAACCTTCTACACATGGGAGCTTTTTTGTATATCCTCCACTTTCACCCATGGCAGGAACCCAGCTGGGATTGCTACTCTTTACGAACTTCTGTGCAGGAGCTGTTCATCCCTCTTCAAATCCAATGCATATCTGAAAGGATAGGAAGGCAGTAACCCAGAGTCAAGGGTACAAACAAAATGTCTTCTATTCTCTCTTTTACTTCTGTGTCTCTGATTCTTAAGGAAAGTAATATGCTCCTTCAGTAAATTAACACATGATGAAAATTTATGTGAGAGAACGTGGATAAAATATGTGTAATTTCTAAATTTGCCAGTTTTCCAAGCCCCATATGCTTAGTACCAAAATAAAATTACAACACGGGGGAAATTGGATGATAGATCCAGGACATGGGGGGAAATATGTGGCTATTAATTTGTAATTTTGTTTTGCTAACTGTGAGACAAGAAGGCTTTCTGCACACTAAATAATGATGGTATTTGGAGTGATAAATCTGAGCATCCTTGTGCTGTCTCCTGCTGCTGAATAAATCTGTTGGTCTGTTACAGACTCACAGTTCTGTTGATGATTTTAACTAGGCTGTTTCACAGAAAACCAGCATCTTTCCCCTTAGCTCCGCTGAGATCCTCGATGAAGTATGAATGGATCCCTGCCCGTACAACAGGAGCAGAGTTAGGCTGTCAGGATGGTTCTGCCTAAGGTGTCCTCAATCCTCCTTTGCTTGGGAGATTGATCTTTCTTCAACTCCTGCTCTGCACTACAGCTGAGCACAATGTTAGCTCCTGGTTGTCATTGTATCACTAGTTAGATGTACCCTTCTTTCACATGAGAAAACTCAGAGCAATAGCACTCATTAACTGCTTACATTAAAGCCTTGACAAAAGCCAGGTTGGAGTGGGAAAACTCATTTACACCTGATATAAGGGGATCATTAGGTAGCTGAATGATTACAAGAAATGTAAGGCCACAGCACACCAGTGAAGAAACTATAGGCTGGCAGGATGATTCCTGTAAGTCTAGGAACTGTTAATTCTTTACACTGCTCTGTGTACAAAGGAGGGGATTTCTTGTTTGTTTGTTGTTGGGGTTTTGGCCTTTTTTATTCTTAAGCTCCATTTTGTACTTCCTATCAACTGTTGTAATACGCAACTGTGTGAATTAAAAGACTGACACAAAAGTTGCACAGGCACATAAACTGGATAATTGTAAAATAATCTTGTACTGCCTTCATCATCTGTTTCTTTGCAGCCTAAAGTGAGACTTTTAACAAAAGTAATTCAGGAAGAAAGAGTGTCTCTGTGTTAAATTCCTTCAGGAGGAAGTAGTAGTGGCCGTAGCCGGTGCTAGCAGTCTTAGGTAGGCAATGTAGAAAATGTTAGGCTTTGCATTAAAATAGCACATTTTAAAGAGGCGATCGCACATGCTATCTGCCAGTAAAACATTTATTCGGGGGTTTAGTTGTGGTTTTCAGAGAGAAAATCTGTTCACATTGCTCATAGATAGGTAAATAGGATTTCACAGCTGTTATTTTGGCAAATGAAAGGTTGGTGGCATTTGGTTAATCTGTTGTCAGATGTAACTTGTGGGAAGGTGATATGGTGGAGGCAGAGTAAAGATCATTATGAATCTTTCCAGGTTTAGCCCTTGTTGCATGGTCAGCTATAGTGGCAGGGACTGGGCTTGCAACCTTCCAATACTACTTCTTTCCTTGTTTCTTTTGTAAAATTGCTCCTCTGTTGACAAACACTTGAAGTATCATGTAATATATTGTTGTGCGTACATATGCGTAGTGTCGGTTGTGACAACCTTGTTCACAGGATAAATGTCCTAATCTTTAGGCTATGGAAGGTATGTGTCTATGTTTTAAATTACAAGGCCAGTCCGTTCCTAGTTCTTTAGAGGAGCGGTTGCAGAATTGTAGATGTGGATCCCAAGGGAAATGGAAATCTCGTTAGCACAACCGGAGGTACCAAAATCTGTAGGGAAGGGGCAGGACTTTGGTCTATCACTCATCTTTGACTTCTTATTACATAGCTTCTTTCTGAGCATGTTAAACTGGTACATGTTGAATTTGAGCACCTGCCTACATTTGCTGACCTGGACAGTCACCCAGGGTGACCGTATGTCTTCTAAGACAAGTCATATGTAAGCAAATGGAAGTGCTCAGTTGTGTACAGTTATTCTGGTGGTACAGCCTTGTGCCTCAGACCTTGAATTCTTGGTTCTTTTAGTTTTACAGTCAGATGTTTGAACCCAGTTGAAAGTGAAGGCCATAAATTTAAGCCATCCAAAAGATCAGAGGGAGTAATAAAAATGAGCTGATCATTTGAAAACATGCCAAAAATACACTCTATTGTCTGGAATTCATTTGCTAAGATTTTACCATAATTAGAGCTTGAACATTCATTAATTATACTGAGCTTATTCAGAGTAAGTCAGGTAAATGCTGCTTTTCACAATTACTCATGAAAGATTGTAATTAAAGAGCCCTTGCCATTCTCAGTCAGACATTATTAAAGTGGCTTGCCCTGCATTGAGAATCCCCTGCTCGGTTTTGCTTCCACCTCCCTTCTGGCAGCGCTGCTCAGAGCTATTAAAGAGTTCCTGTGGCAGTGTTTGAGGGAAGACTGATTCTGGTATTTTTTCCTGTTTGTGGTATTTTTACCTTGTTTTGAGATCTTTATTATGCAAGTGTTACTTAAATGTGAGTTGCTCTAGAATTAGTATGTGATGGGGGATGGGGAGAACAAGCCTAGAAGTGTGTTTTTATTCTCTAAATCCCCTACATTTAGAATTTAATGTATTTTATAAAAACTATATCTTTTCTCCTGATCTTGGAAAACTCAATACTGCTGTGTAAGATTAGGAGAATCAGAGAGCTGGAACACAGTTAAAACTAGTCATGATGACATAGCTATCCCTAATAGAAGAAATTTGGAAGAAGTCATGTGGGGAATTTATTACAGAATTCTACCCTGATGAGCTTACTTGTGTCTTCCCCTGCAGCGTCTGGATGCTGTAGAAAATAATATGTTGGACCCTGTTTATCTCTGTGACAGATCCTTCTTTTCTGAAGTTACTGGCTCAAAGTGTAAATTGATATTTTTGAACTGAAAACATGTCTGAGGTCTGTCTTGAGCATGCTCACTAATTTTCAGTGTGATTTTTACGGTCTTACTGAAGATGAACACTTCAGTGTTAACTATTGGAAAATGAGGCACATGGTCTGAGTTTGATACATAGGCTGTCTCTATTGTCAGCAGAGACAGGCAGGCAACTCCAAAAGAGCTGGTGAATTTCTTTTTTTTTTTTTTTTTTTAAAGAGCACTGGAAAGAGCAGAGAAAAATGAAAAAGAATCCAGGGCACCATCCCTGTTGTTGAATTAACTCTGATATGCCAGTGATACAGCATGCTCTTTCCTTAAGTTCATACTCCTGCTAATTCTCTCACTGTTACTTTAAAGAAGACATTACCGTCTATCACACCAATAATTCACTGGCTGGAGCTCCTTAAGTACATATTTGCATTGTTCTTATTGTAATGAGTTCTAAAGGAGAAGTTATAGTTCAACATGCCTGATAACATTTAATCAACAAGCCATAGATAAAAATCTCTGAGCGCTATGAAATTGGATAAAAGATCATAATCATTCCAAGTTTTTTTTATTAGATTATTCTTAAAATAACAGGTCGCCTAGGCTCAAACCTAACAGCACAGAGGATCAGGACAGTGCTGAGGCATGAACAGAATTGCTGAGGATGATACAATTCAATTATTTTAAGGAAACTGAACAGTAAATGACCAAAATAGTGATGTTATAATGTGCTCAGCAACAGGAAACAATTGATCGCAAAAGTCCTCACCTAACAATTTCCAGTTCTTGCAAGTGGTTCTACGTTGATCCTGCGTTGCTCACATCCCCATCCAAGTGTAGATCTTTCTGAATTCACCTTACTTCTGGGACAATCTGTGGAGAATTAGGCTACTAACAATAGCAAAAGTGGCCAGATTTAGCTGTACCTTGTTATCCTGTAGCTGCTTCGGAGTAGTGTATTTTGGTATGGTTTTTTTCTGAACTTGTAAGGTATGATACTGTTTATGGTTAGTTACACACACTTTTGGAACGATATGCTGGATAAATTAGGCTTGATGGTGTAATTTGAATAAAAAGTTGATATATGTTTGTTGTTATTAAGGTGATTGTTAAAACTTGCAACCACCTAATATTCTTTTTGTTTTCATTTGTCTTTGGGGACCCAAACAGAGCCTTGACATGCGAAGGGGAGATGATGAGTCAGCCCAAGAAGGGTCCCAGGATACTACCAGATCAATTTGAGAAACCCCAGAGCCTATTATATTATTTGAACAAGTGTCGTCTGAATATTTGAATGCTTTTCTGAGACAACTCCCTCGGGCAGATGAATGAGATTCAGCCATTACTACCACTGAGTCTGATTTGCTGTCATTCTGGCTAGAAGGAATAGGAAAGTCCACTAGAAATAAGAGCCACAGCGTTATAGGACCAGGGATAGATTAGAAAGGAGTTATTGCTGGCACTTTCTATTCTCTCTTGGCCCACACAGCTATTTATTATTCACTTTCCTCTGTGTCTGGATTTATCTGATGACTGACATTCCAATACAAATTGAAATTTAAGCTTTAGATATATGTACATAGTTGCCTCTTCAGGCTGAGGCAGTGTGAGTTAACGGTTAGTCCCTCAATGTCAAACAGAAGAGGAGCCAGACTGTGAGGGAAGAAAGTGGTATTATATTTGGCAGATGTTCTCAGTCTTCACAGCAAAGACATGACACTTACAGTAAGTAGAATTTCCCACAAATTAATGAAATGTTCTGCAAACTTGCCTGTCTGTCCTTTTAAGTCCTTGAGGTTTTTACACTCTGAAAATGATAACAAGCACTGGAAAGTTGGAGGCCGGTTAATGTTGTCACAGGAGAATAATATACAATGAATTCTGTCTAAATGAGCACCTGATATAAAAGACGTACAATGATAAGGCTAAGAAATCCATATTCGCTATCCATTCTCCAGTGGTAATGTTTATATGCAGATAGCCACGTAAATGAATATCTTATGAATAACTCAGAGTCAGAGAGAAAAACAAATCCTTCTGTAAATAGATAAAACAAATTATGAGATGTCTTTTAGGATTAACTTCTTTGAATGCATTGTACTTGAGGGGCAAAGGGGGAGCTCAGCATTTTGCAACTGTTCTAGAAATGAATGGAGAGAGACCTTCCCCTTTCCCATTCTCAGAATGAATTGTTTGTTTCATATGACATAGAGGGGATTAGTTGCAACTTTAAAGTCAAGAGTATAATATTTAACCCTCTGTGTCATCCCCATACACGGTCCTAATGAGCATGAAACAAACCCTGCTGGTCCTCATTGTGGCTATGGAAATCGGAGGTTCTATGGCAGCCCTTAGGTCTTCTCTAGGTTTATAGAGGAGAGAAAGAAAAGCACTTGGTCCTATGGACCAGACAGGAAAGGTGTTTATTAAATTCACTGTGGTCCTATGAAGGACATAGGGCTGAATTCACTGGTATCCAAAGATTAATCAAGGGAATACCAAGTTGAAATTGGCTTATTGCTTTTGTAGAAAATTTGTCAGCTTTCATGCTTCTGTTTAGCTACTGACAGCAGTAGCATGGATGATTTTGTTTTAAATAGAAAGAAGTCTAAAACAATTGTTTAGTTTGCAAAGTCTAGCACACAAAAATGCATCAGATTTAAGTTTCTATATGCGACTTGATTTGTGCCTACTGGTTACTCCCTCCTCTTCCCTGAATGAAAAGGGGTCTTGGAGGAGGAGAGGGAGTTATTGTATCATACAGGTAAAAGTTGCAATGGAAAAATGAAGGTTTTCTCACAAATTTACTTGCCTTTTTTATATAATTTTCATACCCAACAATTGTACTGCATCAGCAGGTAAAAATTCCCCAGCTATGCCCTCGCCACAAGTCAGCATTTAGATGAAAATGTCCTTGTCATGAAAACATCACTTTGCTTGGCCTTCTCTTAATGAGTGGTCAGAGATCAGTGCTGAGACATGCTAGCTGCAAAAGTGGAGCTAACGCTCCAGCGGTAGCCGTTATACAGATCAGTTAATTATTTGAGCCACTTCTCCCATCCTCTCTCACCTGGATTCCCCATAGTTCAGTAAAATCCAAGGAAGTCATCCAATACATGGTCTCCCTGTAGGCTTCAGATCTGGGGACCACATTTACCTTTTGATCTCCACCAAAGAAACATTTATCTAAATTTAAAATTAATTAATATCACACAGCTAAATCTGAACCCTGTGGATTAGATTAAAGTTTATCCAATAAGAGCGGAAAGTCTGATCCGCTGAATATAAATGACTGCATCATCTGCATGAGATTTAATTGAGAAAACTGCATCGAAAAGGCAAATTAAATACCAAGAACGCAACAGATTTTCCACAGCGAAACACCGTGGGAAGTGAAAAACCATCTGTACAGAGAAGAACAGAATGACATTTTTGCATCATGTCAGCCAGATAATATTTTCTCTTTCATGCATTATCTATGTTAAACATTTTGATAAGACAGATAAATTAATGTACTTTTGCCTATCACCTGACATTAGTTAAGATGATGAAAAGATTATTGCAAACTCAAAATGACACATGAATTTTAAATGGTTTCAAATTTACATTATTTCTCTAATCTCGTCTGTTCTGAGACAGACAAAAATGCAGATTGTTAGGAGTGCTATTTAGCATTTCTATCAAACTTTTAGTCTGGGAAAATAATTCTGGAGCCATAGGTTTGCAAACTCCAAGCTTTCACAACACTTGTTTCCTAAAAAATGTACCAATATAGTTTCATTAGGACTTCCAGTAGAATAACCCCACTGTAAATAAATATATTTAAAAATTATGTTTCACAGCATATGTTTCAAAACCTCAGAAACGCTGCCATCTGGTTTTGCCTGGATTCTGAAATAGCCGCAGTCAAGAGATACTGTCAAAGCCCTGTAGCATCCATATGCCTTTAAATCAACACACAAGTTTGAACTAGGGTTTCCAATACCATATGGACTAATGTCATTTTCTCATTATTTCAGACAAAACCAGCGCTTTTGGGGGGTGTGTTCTGTTTCCAGGTTCACAGGTAGTTCAACAGAAAAACCCCAGCACTCAAGTCACTGCTTCTCATACCTAAGGATTTTTCAGGTTAAAGAGCAACAGAGGCAGCAAAGATGTGATATCCACTGAGGTACAGGAGCTCAACAGGTTATGAGTATGTTGCTAGACTTTAAGAATATTTTCTCTAAACCAATGCGGTATTAAGTGGGTATTTTACTCCAACAGTAGCTGCATCTTTGGAATTGACGTTCCCAAGATTAACTGGGCTCCGTTTAAAAGAACCTGGACGAGGCGCTGCTGTTTTTAAGCAGCCATTAATTTCTATGTAACACAGTATAATACACAGCACACAGGGAAACTGGTTAGTGAAAATAGCTCTGTTTCTCTAAGCTGTCAGCACGCCTCTGGAGTCTGCAAAGACTCTGCAGAGTTAAAAATAATGAACTGAGGTATCCACACAATTATTTATTTTCAAATTGGTGAAGTGCCATTTTCTTCTCAGTTCAGGAAATTAACCTCCCTGAAAGCCAGCTTGCTCTACACAAAATTAATAAAGCAGAGCATGCTGGCAATAACTTGCACATGTTTATTTATGTGTGATGTCTCCAGCTAGAAAGGCTAAGATGAAAAATTGACTCAAAAGCCTGCACTCCAAGGGGATTTACTCCTGGGTTGGGCCCATTTTCATGTTGTTTAAACTCAGAATTGATGGAACATGAATCTCCTCTGGAGCCTATAAAAATTAAGCTCTTTTATTATCACCTTTCCTTTTTTATCCCATGGCACACACCTAACACTTTCGTTTAGAGAATAAGGTGAAGAGATTGGCCATCCAGTTCTAAAGGAGAAGCAAGGAAAAAAAGGTGATGAGGGTTGCACAAGAATCTGTTGGTACTGAGCCCAAGAAATAATTTTCTCCATGTCTTTTCACTGAAGCTTTTGATGGTTTAAACTGAAGTTGTATTCATCTTAAGTGCCAGTGAAATTCTGTCCCAGTGTACGTACTTGCATGGACTTCTGGTCTGAGCTTTGTAAGACACCTCTAGAGTTTGTAGCACTGCAGCGTCTAACGAAAACTCCCCCAAGCCAGGTCTCACCTGCAAGTTAAGCCACAGCCTGCAGAGCCTGATGATGACAAGTGGTGCAACAGGGCTGAGGTACTCCAGAATTAACTCTCTTTGTCAGCCTGATTTAAATTCGATGTGAAGATTGAGGGTGAGAGAATAATTTCCCCGAGATACTTTTTCTGCTTTGTTGTGTTTAACCTCGTACTGTTTTTCTCCTCAGGGAACACGTTAACAACAATTCCAGTTTGTATTTACAACAGCTCTGTTATTCCTGTTTCTTCACTGATGACTTTTCACTGTTGGCACCATTCAGAATAGAGGATTTAGCAAAATTTCAGCTTCAAACTTGGCTTCGAAGAAGTCGTGTCTCCACAGTCTTGACACGCCTCTGCTGGGTGCTGCATGCGCTGAGCCATCTGGGCTGCCTGACTGCAGCGCGGTGCTGCCCAGGCTGTGCTGGCAAAGGCAGTCTTCTCAAGGGAGCCGTGAGGATTTCAGGGGGCAGGAAAATGTCTTCAAAGGTAGAGAAGTGAAGGGATAATGTCTGACGGCGTCTTCCGTGTACGAAGCTGGCAATTGTACCCGAGTCCTTTCTGGCCTGGGCAGGTGTTGTCTTACAGGTGAGATAGCCACGTAAGGACTGATGTCCTGGGCACCAGCAGCTCTCTGCTTTTTGTTGCTGGGGAGGGAGAAATGGGCAAAGAGTGAATGTGAGCACTGCAAAAGGCATAACAGTATTAATCTGAGGCCACACTGGACGTATTTTGGGACCTCTGCTACCCTATTCAAAAGGGGGAGTTCAAGCGCCATCCTATGTGTTACTTCTCAGCTTCTTCTTTGAATCATATCATTTAGCATCAGGCATCAACAGGAATGTCAGCCCATACAGAAAGTGTATTTCAGGGTGAAGACAGACAGACAGCATTTCATAAACCTTCAGAGTACCACCCTCTTCTACTTGTCCCTTCCTTAATTACACTGAGGACTCCAGTCTTTTATCCAAAATAATCCCAGCTGACGGCTTTCTCAAAATGAATCCAGTTCATCCAAAATTACCACCTGTCAAAGTTCCGCAGTGTAATAAAATTGTAGGGATCTCATAACCTTGGGGAGAGGTAGTACTGCATGTACCAGGTCTGACCCATTTTGGCTTTGAAATGTGTCTGAAAGCCTAATAGATGCTGCAGTAATCACATCAGAGATACAGTTTCTGTGCAACAGAAAAAGCTCCTGCTTTGCCTGTAGCTACATAGACTTTGGAGACAATCAGAGGCAACATTCACATGTGAATCGGGACCCGAATACACATCCACCTCTCCAGCTCAGATTACTGTGGCTGGCTTCAAGTTTAGTGCATCTGGAAAGCACTCAAACGGCAGCTCATCTCCCCTCTTCTTTGCTGGGGTATATTGTCAGGTTTGTCTGTTTGTTGGCAAGAGGTTTATTCTTTTACTATCAGTAAGCCTGGGAAGTACCACAGGTGTCAGGTCGGGTTGCAGGATTTGCCAGGGCATATGTGGCCAGGAGTTAGAGGATGAGGAGCAAAGCTGGCGGGAGTTAATGTGTGACGGAGCCGCCAGAGCAGAAATGAGCTTGGAAGAATCGTGCGTGTTTTCTCTCTGGCTGCTGGGTGGCTGCAAGCCTCTGACCAATTCTGTTCTCCTTTCATTTGAGGAAACCTCGGGAAGCCTTTTGTTCTGTTTCATCAAACTGGAGTTGCACAAACATTACTTCTAATAACTCTCCTCTGCCTGGAAGTTTTTGTTTTTCTGCCAAAGGTGCCTAGAAGAGCCTTAACAAATGTCAGTATCTTGTTATGGTACATAATGCAGTGAGCAGTAATTCCTTCATCTGGTCTCATACAATCTAAATAGGAAAGAACCCTTTCTGCCACTTTTCTGAAACAGGGAATGGGCACAGGGAGAGTGAGATTAGCACAAGGCTGTGAAAAAGCCAAGAGCCCAGTACAGATAAGTCTGAGACCAGCTCCTTGGCAGGGGATCTCATAGCTAACTGAACGGTGGTGTTTTCTGGATGTGCCTGAAACCAGGATATGCAAAGAACACACGCATATATCAGGATTTTCTTTTAACTGGTTTTACTCCAGAAATTCGGACTAGCTGTTGGGTAGAGGCTTTGATTTCTTTTTGAACTGAATTCATGTGTTTGCCAGGAAAGGCAGTTCAGTTTCATTTTGCTTGAAGTCAACAGAACTACTAACTTCAGAAGCAGCCCCCAAATTAACAGAAGTCATGCAGCTCATTTGCTACATCCCTGACCAAAATTACCGTTGTTAATGCACCTCCATTAAGGGCTTGGACCACCGTTATTGCTTAGTTTTCAGGGTTCAGTCCAGTTAGGAGGATAAGTTAACACCAATTATTTGATAGCAAGTGAAATGAAAGTCTAATTTTCAAAAATCATGACTAATTTCTGACATAGTTTTCAACTCTTCCCTCATTAGAAATACTGTCTTTCATGTAGTTTCCTTTATAATGATTTAATCTGCAGAGAAATTTAATGTATTCTCTTTGATAGCCGCCCTGCAAGTCTCAGTCAGAATGTTCTCACAAGCAACCTTAGACTTCAGTCTTTAAAAATCCTTCAAGTCTTTAATATTGTCAGGGTGTTAAAAATATGTTTCTTGATTTGATACAGATAATGCATCACTGAATTGTGAGCTTTATGGGTTGCATTTTATTTACTGTTTTCAAGTGGAAGTGATTTCTATTCTTGCAATTCTAGGGCCGGATTTCAAACATTGTGAAACCTGGAGGCACCAAGACTTAAAGGAGTTACAAAGTCTTTTGTTTTGGTAAGAGAAGTAAAGTGAATGGAAAATGAGACTAAAATCAGAGGGGACACTCCCATCCTGAAGGATGGTAAGGAAAACTCTACCTTTGTCAGAGCGTGTCCAGATACTAAGTTAAGCAACACTGTACAGTCCTGTGATAGATGCAAAAATTTCAAAGTATGGAGAATGACGGGGAAGGTGCTGATTCTCACTTGCCTTCCTTAATGTGGCATCCTTCAGAGTCACCCCGACCTTCTGCAGTTCTTCACCGATAATTGAATCATGAATATTTTGGTCCTGTGATATGCCTGAGCCTAACAATTGAGCTTCTTCAAAAACCTGTGTCGTTAATGGATTAAGGGAACAAATTCAGCATAATATCTATAATTCTTTTAGTGATAACAAGTGCAAAAGTACTGGCTAACCTAGCCCTCGCTTTGCAAGCCTTTTCAATAGTATCAATCGCCTTTTTTCCCTGGAAAACTAGGCAACTCTTGGTTGAAAAGCAGATTGATTTGTGTTCTAGTTGGTCAAAACGTTGCTTACATGGTCCACTGTACATGTTTCCCTATTTTTCTAAATAGATACTGAATTAGTGCTAGATTTTCTCATGTTGATACAAGATGATTACAATGATGTTCCAAATTTGTTTCTTTTCTTGTATTTGGGGCTTTTTTCTTCTCTTTCTCTAGTTTCCCTTGTCTGATTTTCCTCCTTCAGGCTCAGCTATGGGTCAACCTTTTCATTATGTTGGGCATGATTCTCATCCTCTCTGTTCCCAGGAGTTTGGGATGAGATTCATTTATCCTAACATTTGCACATAAAAATGAGATGTCTGCATTTTAAAGAGCCAGTCTAGACCAGACTCTTTTTTTATCGTCAGTGGAGAGAAATAGATATGTAAAATTTTGCACAGTCCCACTGTGTCCACGGGTATGCTTTAGACTGTAATGTAGACGTTGAGGAAGATTTAATTGCCAATCCTGGAATTTGGCCAGGGTGAGGAATTGATGGCCGTACTTACATTAAATGTGCTGTGGAGCATTAAAGATAACATGTGATAATCGCTTTCCCTTTTCACCCAACTGTTCCTTTTGTAGGAGCCCGACTTCCCCAAGCAGATGTTGTAGAGCAAGAGTGTTTCCTCCTGTAACCTAATATTAAATGCATCTCAGAGGCAGGAGCTTGAACTGGAACATGTTCTCCAGTAGTATCGACCAACTAAGCGGTAGATTAAATTGTTTCTCTATTTTGGCAAATACACCAGCATCACATTATCCGGTCTGTTTTATACTTCACTGTTGTATATTCTGCTGGACCAGTTCTTATCAAGACTGTGCACAATTCTCTTATGTGGCACAGTTGTGCCTTTTCATGAGCACTAAATTAGCCAAAATTTAAAAAAGAATTGAGTACTTGAAGGAGAAGTCAACATTTGCTCAGTTCTACCCCATTCACCAGAATCCCATCCAAGATATTAAAATGCAACTTCATAGGTGGTTCTTCTGACAGCCTTAAAGAGGACTATGCACAACTGCCTTGAAGAAAAACAGATTATGAACTTAGATGCCAAGCTCACTTTGTATTTTTAGCAAGAACGTTTCTGAAAAAGAAATGTTGAGTAGAGTAAGAAGTTGCTACTTGCTGTGTTCACCCTGGTATTTTCAGATGCATTTGCAGAATGACAGTGATATTGAGCACAGGTGGGCAGATGGACTATTATTCCTGTGATTCATTGACTTTTAATTCTCTCTGAATGCATTCTGGTTTGTAGTACCTGGCTTCCACCTGACATCTCCGACTGAGTCAGAAAAGAAGACGGAAATCCTGTTTGCAAATAGATGCAATTATAATTCACTATTTTTAAAAGAAATTAAAATAAATTAAGTTCTGTATTGTTAGTGGGCTCAAAAAATGTAAGAAAGAGGAAAATATTCTTTATGTTGACAAGTGCATGCGCAGGAAGGTTTAGGTATTTTAGATATTATTGCTGACATTGGATCTGAACTGTGTATTTCTTGACAAGATGATACGTGTATGTTTCATGTACACTTTTGGTTGGTTTTTCAATTCAATAGCTAGATAGTTAAAAAAATGAAAGACTTAGTTTTTAGTATTAGAAGAGTAAGATGTTGTATAATGACGGTATATACTGGTTATCAATACACGTAGAAAATCAACTCATCTAAGACTTTATTTTGTCATTTCCATTTGTATGCTTTAGAAGTTTTGAAAATGCACACTCTTTTAACTTGTGAGTGGAGCAAAAAACCAGTTGTATTTTCTTCCTTTCTTTCTAACCTCTGAACATGAGACTTGGAATCAATCTTTCAAAAAATCATGGGATCGGGAGTTTGTTTCAGGTTCATCTGTTTTAAAAACTCTTAACATACTATACTTTGGTATTGTTCCTATATGATATATTCATGTTTCTTTGCTGCAGTTATGATAGGTTTTTATTCTCTATTTTAAATACAAAAGTGAGCCTTGGTGCGATTGTTCCAAATTTTTCTGGTTTAGTATTTGTATTTGGCTTGCTAAGAACACATTTCTCTGGCCTCTTCCGCCAACGTGGCAAAAAGGAGTTGACACCATTTCAAAGAAACGCAAAGGCCAAAGTTTGTTCAGGGAACCCTGCCTCTTTATTTTTCTTGTTATTCTAAGTTGTCCAAAAGAAGCATATTTTGGCACCTCACATAGGAGACTTCTGTACATCTTAGAGCGCATAAATCCTGAGACCAGAACTAGTGCTGATATGGCTCCACTGGAATCATCAGAGAAGAACCTGTTTCTCAGTCTTTGGACTGTACAGATTTTAACAGGTTTGCAGGTCATTATTATGATAACACTTCCCAAAGGAGACCTCTTTAAAATGGCTTTATGTTGCTCTACATTCCTTGTGGCAGTCTTGGGTATGAACCTTATTACCTCATTTTCCCTGTCAAGAAAAATGAGGAAAACAGGGGTGATGGAAAAGCATCCAAGACAGACTTCTGGTAGAAAATCTCAGTGGAGACACTGGAAACCCAAGTACAGATTTGGCAGCTGTTCCTGGTTTGCGTGTCCAGATACGGGATGAATAATTCCTCCAAGACAAGGAGATAGCATCTGATCATTCCATGTATGTGAAGCCTTAGAAATGCTTCTGTCATTCAAATTTTCACAAAGGAAATATAATTTGTGGTTATTCGTGCACTGCATAGACAGATGGAAGCACAGCAGGTAGATAAATAGTGACATTCTCTTCTATGAATACCTTCAAAAGAAAGGTCAAAGGTAAGACAGTGAATAAAGTGAATGTAGATTAGGCAGAACATCTGTTGAAGGGGGATAGTAGGGAAAATATTCATTGCTTTTCAAACAGAACTGCTTAAAAAAATGTTGATGGGCATCTGCTTAATTATAAATTCTTTGCCATCCGTAACATTAGTCTTTCAATAAAATAAAAAAAAAGAAAAGAAAAGAAAAAGCACAATTAACCCCAAGAGATAATTCACTCCTGTTTCCATAATATAATACCAGAACCTGCTTGGACTAGAAATACAAGAGGGCTCAGCAAGTATCTAGAGTGCAAGAGGTGGGGATGAAGGGCGCTTTGGGCAATGTCACTACCTTCCTCACTGTCCCATTTAGTAAAATGACAGAATGAAATAAAATCCTGAATCGGGGTAGATCTGGCTGTTGGCAGTTGCCTTCGTACGGTGCTCCCAGCAGGATATTGCCCTTCTGCAGCAGGACAGACCTGACTGTATTTATTTCACACCAAAAAGAAAATCAGTGACATGAAATGTGCACAGCGTTCATCCTTCCCATAACTGCCCTGATGTCAGTGAGCTTCAGAGGAGGAGTGAAGATAGGCTATTTTCCATAATTTTATGTGAAAAAAAAATCCCACTAAGCAAACTGAGTGTGTGCATGAAAAGCAATATATCTCTGCCTCCTCTCAAACTCTTCATTGATATTGTAGTTCTTAGGATTGATTAAATATGGCCAAAATAATAATTTTGCTTTCATCGCTTTGATGTTCCATTTTTCACCCGTCTCAGTTATTGATTTAGAGTGTTCCCCATTCCATATTTTTATTGGACCACTTGCTTGTAATGGGTGAGTACACCAAAGTCAATGCAACTTAAAGATAGTGGGAAGGGGCAATCCTTTTCCTCCTGACCTTTTGGCCAGAAAAATCCCATTTGATATCAATAAGAAAATGACTGCGAATATTATAATGACGTACGCTAATAAGGTGCTTGTCAACCTAAAGCAACCTTTACATCATTCCATGTACGACTGCAGTTGTGTGAAGAAGTTAAACGGCGGTAAAGAGACTGTTGGATATAAATAGGCAGGTGACTTATTCTGTAATACTGATGTGCTGCATTTTTCTCCCTGCTTCTTTTGCTAAGCATCTCATGACTCTTGTATATTAAAAATTAAATAGAAAGGATTTTCCATGCATACGTGTGCACTTGTGCACATCCACGCACACGCACACAGACAAAACCATCATTTTTAGTTTGATACTGAACTCATAGTTCAGTGGTTTCATTGCTTTCAGCGGTCTGTTGATTGGGACCTCCGTGATGTTCTTAATGGAGAGTTATTTCCTATTTTCTTTATATTTCTAACCTTGTAGCTAAGACTCCTCCATACACTTAGCATTTGTAACACTACCTTTGGGAGGGCTGAAGGAGGACGTGCTTGGATTTCACTGTATCTGTAATTGGCCATCTCCACCTGGGACCTAAAAGCACCTTGTCCGACAGCCAGGGATGATGTACGGAGGTGGGCAGGTTGTCTGATGGGGCAGGTTGTCTCCCGGGAGGAGGGAGGCACCTCTCTTGAAGCTGTGCAAAACAAAAGTATTGATTGCACAGTATCAATAACATCCTGCTGCCTTTAAGAACAGCTGATGTTTCTGCAGAGTTAAGTCTCTGTACCTTCCCTGCGTCATTTCCCATGTGCTGTTATTTCCAGAAATGTTCCCGTTTTTTCCCCCAAAGATACAATATCTAAGGATTCTCTAAATTAAAGAGTTCTCGTCTTTAAATTACTGTCTCATATCAAGGACCTGATATCACTGGGGAAAAAGCTTTGCTCTTAAACTCTTCACATACCTGAAGGGTTCCTTGTTCAAAGACTTTCCATCAATTGCCTTCCCTTTGAAAGGACTTGGTTTTGCTGGAGGTGGTGTCTAGCTTCAAAGTCTCCGAGTCCCTGTCCCAGGCAGAGGCCCTGCCTTCAAGGGGCTGTGCTTGCTATGGCCAAAGGAGGTTACTGCAATGAGTGGGGAGAAGTGCTAAAACGTGGATGATGCTGGTCTCAGAGATTTTATTTCTTTTTTTTAATCAAAGCTTGTCTCAGATAAGCACGTCTTAAGAAAATCTGTTTCTAGACTATGCTAAAGAAGGGATGCAGCATGATATTTTTTTTTCTTCTCTTTCTCTCTAAATATCTGATTCAAAACCCATGAGACATCTCTATTTGCTATATAATGTATACAAATATTTAACACTAACCATATGTTTCTGTGTTTTCTTGAAGCCTAAAATAATTTCTTAAATCATCCTTCCTTTTCAACTTCCATGTTAAAGTGCCTTTTTGGCAGCCTAAATTGCTCAGTGTTTAAGTGAAAATTGTTTCACAAGAGAGACTTTATATCTATGTATATTTGCTATTTATGCTTCTGAGTTCATTACAAAATAGTGTTGCATGCAGTATGATGACTTGTAGAGTCTAGGACTTTCTGTGTAGTCCAGAAATGATCTAATATAGCCAAGCATGCTAGGACAACTAGGTATGTCTGATTAACTTCAACTCAGGAGTATAAAAGGATGACCATTAAGAATCAAGGGAACTTAGAGAGGGATGCTAGATTCTGTAGGGAAAAAAATGGCAGAGGAACAGCCTACTCAATGAAAAGGCAGGTTCGTTTTATAGTTGTTATAAAAGTTGCAAGTAAAGAACCCCTCAGGGTGAATGCTAGACAATAACCCATTGTGTAATGAGTGGGGTCAGGGCCTCACCTTTCAGCAATTACCTGCAAAGAGCAAAGTCTTCTTGCATTGAATAACAATCATAAATTTTGCCAGTCTTGAGCTGCGCTGGCAAGTTGCCAGGAGCCGTAGGGCTGAACCTGTTTTACATAAACACTCGGCATTCAGAGACGAATGTGCACATGGAAAGGTGAACAGCCTTGTTTTGATGCAATTTTAAAGTTGTGTTTCTAGCTGCTGAGGGAAGACTGCAGGAGATGAAATGAAGAAAAAATAATCTAGGCAAATAAAACTAGAAAGGGAGTATAAAACAAATATGAATAGAAGATAGGTGGAAAACTCTCAAAAAACTGTAACTTCCGTCTTCTAAACATAATAAGCCTCTAATCATTAAATACTGTAACAACCATCCAACTCTGAGGAAGGACTCTGTTACAGGCCCTGGATTTGTCCCATGATCCATAACTTAGATTTGGACCCATTTCAGTACCTTTATGTTTTCAAACCACTCTTTAATTTAATAGAAAGCCATCTTACTTTCTGAGGTCAGTGTGACACAGCAGCAGCTTGGAATGAGTTGCAAGCTTGTGTGTGGAAAGAAGATTCTTGTCTGAAGATATCAAATTTAAATACAACCTTGTCAGTATTATCAGCTCGTGAGAGAATCCCAATTCTAGACTTGCGTGAGTGTTGGAGCAGTATTTTCTCTCAGGCAATCACATTAGGATGCATAATGGAAACCATAATGATATAAATATTTAATTCTTATAACTAGGTTCTAAACAGTATAGAAATGTTGTCATAATTAATTTTCAGCCACTATCTTTTTTCTTTCCCTTTCTAATTAGTAGAGTACAGATGAGATGCTACTGCATAATTGATAAAAACTGTGGTTTTAATTGTGTATATATGATCATTCTTACATAGTTACATCAAGTGAATTAAGTGTCATTGCCTTCTTTAACACAGCTCAAGGGCTAGAGAGGATATAGTAGTAATTTTATGCTGGCAATACAGTTATATTAATGCTTGTTGCTCTTCATCTGAAGACATCAAAGACCTTTCCAAAACTGCGTGGATTGTTCTGCTTCCGTATATGGGGAACAAGAGGCTCAGAAAGATTAGAACTCACATTTTTTAGTCAGGAGATCATTGAATCACAAGATCAAAATAAGTAAGTGGTGTTAAAATCCTAAGTCTAAAAGATTTACACGTGTAGGCATCAAGCATAGAGGTCTGAATCATGCCTTATCCCATATAAATTAAAACATGCCTTATTCATTGGTCACGTAAGATGTACAGGCAGATAATATAACTGATAGACATGATGTTTTCAAAAACACCAGTAAGAGCTTTGCTCTCTGGGAGACCAACGTGCCCAGCCAGGCCTTCCCAGCTGGCCAGAGCTGGGAGAGTGATAAACACCTTAGCCCGAACTGGAAAAGCAATATTGACTACAACAGGTAGGTATTGATCCAGATTTACTAAAGAAAACAAGTTTGGAGAATTAGAAAACGTCAAAATCGGTCTTTCCAAGTGAAGGATTTCAGAATCCAGCTTTTTTTGATGTGGCTTGGAACATAAAAATAATGATTTCTTAATTCATCCACCAAGTTGAAAAATCAATTATTGCACTCCTCAGCTCTAGTGAACTGTTTGTTCCTTAATGTAATGACAATTGTCTTCCAAGCAAATTAAGTCCAGCACTACAGAAAATAAAATATTCATTAGAAAAGTTATTAGAAAAATAGATCAAATTATATTGAGACAGTTTATTTTCCATGTTACTACAAGGTGTTGTAATACTCTGTTGCCTGATTTGAGGTACCATCAGGCCATTCTTTTGCTGTTGTAGGATAGAATGTTTCCCATCCAATTCCTGGAAAATCCCATGCTGAAGGTAAAAGCATAGACAGTGGATTTTATCCCGAATGACCTTTGCTTCTTTTGAGTGCAAGAATTGAAGTGGAACAGGATGTAGCAGCTGCGTCTTGGGAAAGGCGGCCTGTAGTGTCATGACAGATGTGAAGAGAGGACCGAAAGTTGGATTTTAGTCCTAACCGAAAAGCGACACAAAAATTCTCTGCCTCTTGAAGAAACTGTGGCATTGCATAACATTCTGAAGGATGGAGGAATTGCTTAGTACAGAAGGAAATGTCATCAAACTTCTTCCTTTTCCCTTCTGCACAAGCTTGTGGCTGGTTTGGGTGTGTTTTTCCCCAACTGGGGAAATAAACCCCAACAATCCGTGGTAGAACAACAAGCAGTATCTCCCACCCTGTCAGTACTGGCAGCTGGCACAAAGAACTTCAGGCTCTTAAACTTTAATTCACAGCTAACATCCCAGAGATGTCAGTGGAAGGTCAGGGCCCCGAGTACAGCTTAGGTGCCTATATCCGTTTTGGGAGCTCTTGGATAGGAATATGGACGTGCTAAACTCCTGGGATCTTTTCCCCTTTCTTTCTGAAGATGTGATTACCTTTAACCTACATGGAAATCAAACCAGGCTCATCATCTGAAAGTCAAAGTCCCAGTGAATCTCGACCGTAACCTTTTCTACTCAAAAGTCAACTTCCGATTCAGAGCATGGCTGCCCTGACACTCCTAGACAATTTTCACTCATCCAAATAATCCTTTAGATTAACATTAAAGCAGCAGCACAGAGTTGATTCTTGGAAGCAAAACTGGGTTCATTTGACAGAATTTAAAAAATAGTTATAATTATTCTCCGTGATCTCTCTAAAGTGCAGGGAGAAAAAGGGAGAGAGAGGGGAGGAAAAGCAATTAGTTTATTTGTGTGTGTGTGTGTGTTCATATATTATGACTTTTCCTTCTTTCTTTACATCTGGGAATCTGTAATGCAGCTGACAGCGATTTAGGGGTTTTTAAGTGTTGGAACTAATCTCTGCTTTCCTGGGAATTTTAAGATATACATTGCCCTTGTGTTCACTGACCCAGCTAGCTAATGATACAGAAAAAATATTTTCTTTATTATTTGGAGTAATAATGGGCGGTATGTGAATAACTCTTAATTACTGCAGACAACCTTAGCTCATGTGATGAATGTAAACATTGCCTTTGAATATGAACTTGCATTTATCACAAAGCAGAGAGTAATATGGACCTGACCTGAGAATAAATATTTTTAGATTAATTAGTGACCTACTTGCAGATACACAGAGCAATAAGCCAAGTTTTAATTTTTTGTAAGAAGTATTTTGTGTATCAGTTCAGCAGCAGCTCTCAGTGCATTCTGCAGGATTGCTTTCGAATAGGAGAAAAAGGTACTAATTTGGGCTTTAGATAAACAAAACAGGTGGAGGAAATTCTTTCTAGAGATGAGACAGCCCTCAATGTTAACGAAGTAGGCAATATCATTATGTGTCTTTGGAAGCTGGGACATATCAACAACCCCTCTCTGTGCAGCATGGTTTTAAAAAGAGGGTTATCCACTTCTGTCACCACTGGCAATAACCATCTGCTCTATTAGCTCCTTTTAAATGTGCTGAAGAGACATGGAAGGGGCTGTAGCTCAATACTCCAGTTCAAGGAAGCATCCCTGTTAAGAAGGGTCTTGGATGTATGCTAAAGTTTAAACACGTATTTAAACGCTTTTCAGGGTGGTTTATAGTACACAGTGACTGTTTTCCTGCCTTGGGGCTTTAATTAGGAAATGATAGTGAGCATCTGTGCTTGCTGGCTGGTGTAGGAGACTGAAGAGAGAGTAGGAAAGCATCATACAATAACCAGAGATACAGTTTGGCGGTTTGGTGTCTGTTCATTTTAAAGGGTTAGAGATTTCATCCTCCAAAGATGCTTGTATCTTTCTGAGGTCTTCTTTCTCTTATTATGAAAAAACATACTGAAATTTTTCTTAGATATATTTGATCAAAAATCTTTGAGACTGGCTTAAACCTGCATCCATAGAAAGGAGAGTGCTGCTAAGGGCAGTAGCTTTAATTATAAGGCATGGCAGAGCCTGATTTGTGGGTCCGTAGGATGGTTAGGCCAAAGAGCTCAGTTCACATGAGGTGGAGACAGGTCTGGCACGTGTGAAAGCAAAACTGTTGTTTCCCGGTTTATTAGTAAGAAAACCCTTAGATGTAATGGCAAGGCAGAGGTTTAAGCACTGCAGTCTTGGAGCTGGTACCTGTGCTAAATCTCTGCTCCCCTTTTGAGCACCCAAATCTGGCCTCGGTTTGATCTGTAAAACATTCTGCCTCACTAAGGTGTCATGCTGTAGAAGATACTGTGCAGTACTGTTGACATTGTAAAAATGGGAGAGAGAGAAGCACCCCACATTTTTCTCCCATAAGCCCCTTAAGATCACTGACAAAGAACCTGCTTGTTTCCTGATGAAGTATTGCACATATGTTTTGCTATGATTTTTGTTCTCGCATTTGAAGACAGGTAACAGTGACATCTGCCAGCATATGATTCCCTTTTTGTCTCCTATATCTGAGATTGCAGCTACACAAAGTAAAGTATTTTGTGTATTTCTCCTTGAACTTGTACGGCATCTTTCTTCCCATAATTGATAGACATGGATATTTCCAAGATTGGTTGATTTTTCCACAGCTCTTAGCTAGTTAACAAGAATAAGCTGTTAGCAGAGAGGTGAAAAGAGGTGCCATGCATGCCTTATATCAAAGGGGCTTTATCATCTCCAGAATTTCAAAAGAAGCTATTTCACTACTTACATAGTGTATGGAGAGTTTTACCTCTCCCTAAAAAAATAAAAATCAAAGGGCCAGAGATCTCTCCAAAAGAAATGGTACAGTACTTTCCTGTTGACAATAAAAGCTAGTGTGTGCCTCCATTCATCAACGGAGTATAATGACGAGTCATTCTTCTTTTTTCCCTCTAGTTAATAAGAGGAAAAAAGAATTCAGTAAGAGCAGCATTATAAAAAGTCAGCAAAATCCAAATGTTGATTATTCTCCCCACAGAATGTCAAATTGCTTCTTGTCATTGCTGAGGATTTAAACAATGTTATTTGTGCTCATGCAGTTGGCATCAGCATCCTTCACCATCAGTACCCACAGCTTCAGGAGCAAGGCAAGGAGAAAAGGTAGAAGAAATTCCTCTCTCTTCTTCTTTCCCTTTCGTTCTTGAGCTTAGAAGGGCATTTCTAGAAACAAAGCTGTAGACTGTCTGGGCATGAACTTCATGTTCTTCCATTATTAGTATGAATTAACGTTCATAATATGGTGACAGAGTTCAGTCAGGTTGTCACCCATCGTTTGAGGCATTAAAAGGCAGCCCCTGTCCTGGAGAGTTTACAAGACTAAATGTCACGTGAAGTTCAAAACATAAATGTAGATGCAATTTTTAAAAAGAAAAAGGGGTTTAGTAACCGAAATAACAGCTGTTTACACCCAAACCAATTTGACAGAGGGGTATAAGGCCCGATAAGACCTTCTGCAGAAATTGCCACATGGAGAGAGGAGCAGATACTGCCCGCAGTCAGAAGACACCAGCTGCCCCTCCCACCCACACCCACAGCAGAGCGGACCACCCAGTCTGTGGGAGCACCCAGTCTGCGGGAGCTTCTGGGGGTCACCACGCTGCCCAGCTGGCCACGGTGGCCATGGCAGGGACCTGGGGACAATGCGGGTAGAGGAGGGGACACAGACCACAAAGCCACTGGAAAATGGATTTCTTGGATTGCTTTGCTCATGAAAAAACTTTTTTTTACAGTCTGGCAGCCGCTTTTTAAGAGACCGTTTGCTGTTACTTTCATTTATGCGTCTGCTTACAATTTTCAACTGACCAGATTATATATGACCTTACAGTTTTCTCTCTCCTCCTGTCTAATATGAAGCATTTGGCCTTTTGCTCTGGCCTGTTTCTTGCCTTCATTACTTTCTTCCATTAATCTATTTCAGTACTGTTTTTTCCTCCCTTAAGTGCAACATTTTCACTTTCTTGAGCAATGGACTGAACCATTGCTTTTAACAAATTGATTTTTATAATGTGACTTTTCAGTAGTTTTTAGGGAACTCTCAAATAAAAAGGAGAATTTGGGGGAGATCAAGAGCAAGTTTCAGCCACCTCTAGGTTAAGCGAGACAAGGGATGAAGGAAATACTTGAAAGAGCTGTTGCAGTAACAACTGCAACCTGCAGCCTAATTGTCTTTTTGTAGGCAAAATTGATCCTAAAGGGTTATTATTGTACTGACGCTGGTAGGAAATATAAAAGCGATTCTGGGTTTTAATTTAGTTGATTCTCCTGTCTCCTCAAGCAAATTTTCAGCTTCTTTTTCAGCTCTGTTTTTATTACTTAACTGTCTATTCTGATTAGTACCAATGCCCTTTCGTCTCCTGGACGCTTCTTTAAGCTTGTTTGGTTTCAGCAGGATGGTAACAGCTTCCTGAGAATAAACTTGCGCGTGAAGCTGCATATTTATGTATCGGTTGGCTTTGCCTCCATTTCCAGTCCTTGTCTGCAGTAGGAGGGCTTTTCTGAGCAGGCTTTGACTAGGCTGAAGCACACAGCGTGCTGGTAGTCTTCACTCCCCAAGGCCTCGAGGGAGTGTAAGAAGCAGAGCGTGAGTGAAGCCTGGGGAAATCAGTAAGCTGCAGATGCCCAAAGTACAGAATTGCAAAGGAGCTTAAAACTTCCTTCCCTGCTCCTTCCTTATCGCTTTCCCCAAAGGCAGTAACAGAAGAAATTGGAATCAAGATTAACAACTTTAAAGGGCACACTTAGTGCATATGCTAGCTGATGAAATGCAATGAAAGTTGCTTTTAAGGTGATCAGCAAAGCAGCTGCTCAAAGCCCTAGTAAGACAAATTAGTTCACGGACCAAGTTATCCACTGGGCAGGTAGGAAGGGAGCTGCAGCCCCAGAAATTTAAGGCTGGTTTATCTGTTTGGCAAATTCTCCTGTAACACTTGGATTATCCACCAAAGCTTTTGCCTTTTCCTTGCACTTGCCGTTGTTGGCTGTAGGCTGAATGCATTTAAATCTTTTTGTAGTTTATTTGTGTTTTAATACTTCTGATCTCTTTGAAATGCTTGGCATGATCCAAGTCTGTCAGTGCTGGTTGTAGTAGGCCTGCCAGATTTTTCTCTCATTTCCTGAGCAGTTGTGTTGTATCCTTTTGAGCCTGCACCCTTCTTTTGAAATTTGTTGGTCAGAAAAGTGCAGGCTCAAAAAAGGAATAACTTCCACTTTGATGTATTTAATGACTAGTTTATAGATAAGTGATAAGGAACTTGCAAATCAGTCAGGATATCACATAGATCCCACCCCAGGAAAGATATCAAATGAACAAACTGAAAGAAGTCCAAACTTAGGTATTGTTCTGTAATTGGCATTATTCAATAAAGTAAATAAAGGATGCCTTAGAAAAAATACACTAACACAGAATAATAGAATTAATAGAAAATAGCTAGTACTGAATCCATTGGAGTCTTCCTTCCTCCCTAGGATTTGAATTTCTATATTTGAGTCACTCCTTTTATCCTTCCTAAGGAGCTGCTTGACTGACAACATAGAAATGTATATTCTAAATAGTCAAAAGCTGTTGTCATTGCATGTATCTACAATGCATTAACAATGAATATCCAGAGCTGTACGAGGCAGGATGGGGGGCTTCCCAGTTTCAGCAGCTCTTCCAAGGCTGATAACAAAAGAGGATGATTAAGGCTGAAGTCTGCCGGCTGCTGCTGTAGCCCAGCCCTGTGTGTCAAATACTGCCCTACGTGACAGGTGGAACATTAATGGCTCAAAACTATACATCACTGCAGGTATTGCATCAATAAGGGGTAAGGCACAAGATCACCTAGAGGGAAGAAAGAGGTCTGGAAACAAACAAGCAAAGACTTGAAGGTTTAGAAGCCCCTTGAGTAAATGAATCGCCTTTTCTGAAGTGTGATTAGCAATCAAAAGAAGACAACCCGAGCAGCAGAATTGTCGTCCCTAACCAAATGGACTGTCACATCATTTAACTTGCTTCTTGCTGGCAGCAGGCACTCTGTCAGAGACTGCAGCCTGAAGAAACAAGAAAAGGGAGAGGAATAGCAGACATTTGACAACTGAAATGATGCTTGCTGTATTGTCGTTGTCCCTGAATTTTGAAAGGCCAACATCAAAATATTATGACTCCCAAAATGTCATAATTACAGTATCTCAGCTCACGCTTGTCTTCACTCTGTGCCTCAGACCTTATGTTTAATCTCTTTAATGTACTATAATTATGTCTTCAGTGTGGATCAATTATCTCCGGATAGGGAAACAAATTACCATCATTATCTCCAATTATTCTTTACATTTTCTTTATCCTTTTTTGTTTTCTTGGCTTCTTTACTTGTGACAAAATGTAGTTCACATTTGTGCTCTTTCGTTGTTCTTTGCCTGAATATATATTTGGCAGTAAATCATCTGTTAAGCAAGGAATTGTTCTTCCCCTTGCTGTTATTCCCCAGTTCTCCTTGTTGGGCAACTCATTACTTTCTGCATATTCAGATAGGTTTATTGGGAGTACAGCTCTCAAATAAAACCAAAGATTGGGAGCAGATACACTCTTTTTAATTTCTCAGGTTCCTCACTAAAGTACTTACTTCAAATTAACATACACCATATCCACAAGAATAACATTGGTATCTGCAGGAGCTGAGTTTATTGTGACAGTAATTCACAGGTCAAAGCTCACTTCATCTGCACTGATGTGACAGCTAATGATTCCTATTACACGAGCGATCCATGAATTATAGAGTAACTTGTTACCATTCCACTGCAACTATAAATAAATCTAATGAAATTAGTGCTTTGAAAAAATGCATTAAGCTACAGTTATAGTTAGACTACAATCCACTAAAGCAGAGAAACTCAATTTTTGAATTTCAGCTGCATCTTTTGATTTGATCATTGGAGAAAAGTCACTATAACACCAGGTACAGTGCTTCTGTATTCCGTACTCCCAAAAGGAAAATCAGTTCTTAAAACTCAGTCTTGGTAGGCCTTTTCAACTAAATTATTAACTTTGGTCTCCAGGACAATTTATCTGAGTAAGATAAACTAGATTATGTGTGTTGCTTGGAATACTGCGAGAAAAATATTTCTAATGTAGTGCTGGTATATTATCTGTTTGGGTCTCAGCTGGAATCTGTGAACGAAGCCAAGTTATCCAAGCCTTGCAAAATTCTAAGTTAGGATACTTTTTGAAGGTGATGATTTTGCTGTAGGGATCATGTCTTATTTCTTCTGAGTTGGCCAAGCTTACTTCCAAGATGCTGCACTGAAAAACAGGTTTCATACAATAGGAATTTCTACTAAGAAAGGCTTATAGTGGTAACTCTCTTGTAAAACAAATCATATCTTCCTTCCCTCCTCTCTCCATTTTATGAGGTACCTTTCCCCTTCTTATTGCTTTTTCTTCCATTTCTCACTGTCTCTGCTGCACACCAAGGCAATAGACTACTGAGATGCATAAGAAAAAGGCAAGTACTTACTTAGCTGAGAATTGCATCCAAACCTGGCTGCTGCTTGAAAATAGTAATTTCTATCAACTGTATTTCAAATTAAAATGCTAAAGAGCTGGAGAAATGGGGTGTGGAAATATTTAATTTGATAGCAAATTACATTTATGTGTTGAGAAAATGATGTCTTTTAAAAATGGCTCCCAATGTTCAATGCATACCTGTTTTAATTACCCAGGTGTGAAAAATAAAAAACCTATGCTTTGCTGAGAACTTTTCAAGGACTGCTGATGTCAACAAATGGCAAGGCAGCAGCGTAAACCCAGATGGTTAGCAGTAGGCTTTTCTTAACCGTCTAAACAGATTTACTCAAAACTCCTACAAATCCAGAATCCAATACAAAGATTAAAGCTATGCTTTCTTGTGCAGCGCTTTATTAGCTAGCGTCACAAGGAATGTTTTTAAAACTGAGGCAAAGTGTAAGATTTGGGGAAATTATTAACAGCGTTTCTGTTCTTCATGTTTCTCTGCTGATTTGTACTCCTCTGGGCAACTCACAGGAGAATTTGATACGCAAAATGACAACAAAGTTAATGATGAGCGCGCTGCCTGGGTTTAGACTGTGATGCAGGCATCAAAAGCTGTAGTGATGTGTCAGCTCCTTAGCTCTGAAAATTAACTTCCTACCATTACTGGTCTGAGCTGCAGCAGATCTGATGAAATCTCAGCAGAACCAGGGCCACTCTGCAATGGGGGCTACACAAGAAAAAAAGGGTGGGGGGTTCCTCTTTTATAAAGCTTATCCCTTCTGTTCCAGAGTGTCCTTTAGTGAATTATTTATTATGAAAGGCAGACACCTGACAGATGAATGTTCTCTGTGATGTCCTGTTGTGGAGTTTGCCTGCCGTCACATTTGGCTGTGCCCACAGGGAGGCACGGCTGTTTTGCGGTAGGGAGCAGAGACGATGTTAGCCCACTGCACCTGTCTCACACAGGCAGCCAGTTTGCTTCAGGGAACAATTTTAATTTGATGATTGTATAGGAAGCCTGGAAATTTGATATCTGGTAGGCTCAGGAACTCCAGTGTCTGGCTCCCACTGAAGTGGTGTGCTCCAGGGTGCTCAAGAGCAGCTTCTCCTGAAAGTGCAGGAGGATGGAGCTCACCCTGTGCCACCAGACCCTGCACCTGGCTACAGGAGAGGGCGTCAAGTGCTACCTTCAGTTGCTTTCTCTTTCTCTACAGGAGCTCTTCTCTAAGACAAGTGAGTACTCTACTGTGGGGTGGACACTGGCCTACGTTATCTTTGGTATTAGCGTGTCTTTATAAATCACCATCCACTTACTGCAGGAAATTCCTTGCAGTTAGACTAAGCTTGTGAACACAGTAGCGTACTTAGAGCGATCTGTGTGACAGCTAGCAGAGATGAAATTCTAAAGCTTCTCCAGTGTTTCTGAAGAGTGTTTTGCCCTCAACCTGCAGTTGAACTTACAGAACCTTCAGGGTTGTTCTGAGGTCAGTAAATAGTATTTGCAGTAACCCGTTACAGGAACAAGCAGTGCCAAGGGGACTCCACCAAATCTCTCTGATGAACAGTGCACCAAAAGGAAACTGCTAGAATTGGCTTTTGAGGAACATGAACTGCTTCATGGCTCCAGAATCAGGGCTGGCTGGTGATATCTTTAAATGTCTTTGGCATTCATTACCTTCTCCAGTCGGAAGGGTAGTTACGAGCATTAAAATGACGGTCATATATTAGGGTCATGGGGAACAATCATATTAGAGAAGTAAGAGAGAGAAAAGATAGTGAAGCCCAGGCTTAATCTGACAAATCTCTCTGTAATGAGCTCCTGTTACTTCAGGGATGAATCCAGGCGAAGGCACTGATGTTAACACAAGTTTTCACTAATAACAAGCAAAATATTATTATTAATAATTGTATGCGTTAATGTACTTAAGCTGCCTTTGTTTTCTAGTGCTTGGTAATGAGGACTGCCAGCTTTTCCGAGGAGGCGGCGGGTTAAGTGTTTTGTCGTGGGCAAGTTTGCTGAGAGTAGTTGTCTAATAAACACTCTGTGCTGGAGAGGAAAACAAGCGATATACATTGCAGTACAGCAATATAATGAATTAGTTAAAAGCAAACAACCCCCAAAACAGTAGATTGCCAGGGCAGGTCTGTGGCTGCCAAACAATATTTCTGTGCCAACTTTCCAAATGAAGCACAGCCAAAAATAGGAGTGCAATAACTCATGGTGAAGGAAGAAAGCTATTACAAGGGGGATGAAACAGCAGCAGTCTCTCACCAGTGACCCTAGATTACAGGTCTGATTCTCAGTCCTTTAGCTCATGCAGTAGCTTACACCAGCCCTGCAAACTGTGCAAGATGCTAATGAGTCAGAAGAGTCTCATGCCCCTCTGCATAAGTGCAAAGTTGGTACAAGTGGTCAAGAAAGAGCTGAACTCAGTGCTTGGTTGGCTAACAGTCATGCTGTCATCAGTGGAGCCAGCAGAAGTAATGGGAGTAGCTTCCACGCGCTTACAGGTTTAGTGCCTTTGCTTAGTGGGTGATACAGCTTTGGCACCATTCAAGTGACATAAGGAATACCTGAGGCATTTTAAACTACGGGAGATAAAGTTGTCTAAGGCAAAATAGGGCAGGTGTAAAGGGTGACTTCTGCAGTCTGCTTTCCTCTTCTGAGTCTGCAACCGCTGCTGGATCCAGTGTCAGCAAATTAAGGTGAAACAGGAGAGACATTGGCCAAATGCAGCTCATTTTAGTCACCATGCCAAAGCCAGATGTCTCCATTCACTTTTTAACAAAGAAGTGCCCTGTCATGCCGAACAACTAAAATAAGACTCATCAGCAAGATGAAATTCAACTTATTACACGCCTGAGTACCCATCAGAAGAGGAGAAGGTGGTTGCATGATTGCTGCTTGCAGCATGTGGTTAGTGAGGAAGAAACACTGGTACTTCAATAGTGGGCAATAATGGCAAACATCTGCTTCATTTGCAGTTTCACAGACATGCAGGGTATGTCCTCCAACATTCCCAGTCAGAACCAGGTCGTTCTTCTCATCAGGCTCCTTTGCACCATCTGGATTTGCTGAGAAATGATTTTGCAAGGAAAAAAAAATGGGGGGGGGGGGGGGGGGGGGAATCATTATTCAGTTCTCCCTGGTGGATAATACCCATCTATAGGCATGCTGGAAAGGTCACAGAAATTGAAGTATTAAGGGTCTGCTACAATGTGATACATACAGCCAGGCTTCCTGGTCCTCATTTGAAGTTTCACAGTCCTTGCTAGACCTACTGAAATTGAAAACTATTACATATATGTGGAAATAGAGGTTACCTTGGGAATTTTAACTAATAATAATATACTGGAGCTAAAATGAACTTAGATTGCATTTCTTTCTCCTTCCATTCTTTTCTTTTTTTTCTTTTTTCCCTAGCATTATTCTCCCTTAGTCACAAAGTCACTACCGCTGAGCATTTCACAGATAATCCCTGCTTCAGGAGTGAACCGAGAAGAGAGGCCTTATCAGAGAGGCAGAGGCATTCCTTAATTTGGGGATGCTCTTAAAATAATCTCTTGAACATATGTTTCATGACCACAGAGTGCCAAAATTTCAGATGTTTCCCTTACGTTTAGATTTCCTAGACAAACACACCCAACTCTGAGGCACTGGTCATTATGTATTCCGCTTCTTCCATTGATTTAAGTAGGTTTTTTAACAGGATGAAGAACCGGTGTTTTTATGACCGTGCAGCAAGTAGAGGTCCTCAAAGAGTCCTCAAAATCCAGTCCTTTCTGCAGAGAAAATATACAGCTCCTACTACTCATGATGCCCTTTCCAAGGGTATTTCCTAGGTGACGCTACAACAGGATTAAACGGGTACCTGGTTCGTTCTGTACTATTGTAGAGAACTGGTTGTAAAGAGTGGTTGAACTGGTGGCTACCTGACTGCAGGGAGCTGGATTGCCTCTCTTGATTGATCCCTTGCATGCTGTATTCAGTATGAAAACCAGCCTGATTGACGTTTCTTTGGTACATCATACATCTGGCAGGTACTTTTGTCAGGAGATCGTGACTCTGTCCTTCTGGTCCGTAAGCAATTTTTTTAAAAATAAAAAAAGTCCATATGCCCTCCAGCTTTCACTTTGGTTTACTTTGTTTTCCTATATTTATTCCTATCTTCACCATTAACAAAACTGAGAACTGCAGGAGGTGAATTTTAATAGAGTCCATGTTTTAATCTGCAGTCATCAAGGGAGGCCGTATTTCTCTGTACATCTTTTAATGCTTCAACTCCACACAGAGTGGGAGCCTTTCACGGAGCACGGGCTCTCCCCTGCTCTCCCATGGGCGTTAGCTCATTGACAGCAGCATTGTAATTAGAGAATGCTAAAAATCATACCCCTGGGCTGCCAACCTGCCAGAAAACATCAAGCTACTGTGTGTGTAAAAGCCAATGGCAAGCTGCTTAGCCAAAACCACAGAAATTGGCATAGTATTCTGTCGCTTCAGGTCTTTACTAGTATTTCACAGGAGGGTGAGCAAGGTTGGGAGAAAGTGTAACAAACTGCCAATTTCTTCCCATACCTCCTAAGGCAAAAACTGCATTTCCAGACCAAGGTCTGGCCTCCGTACCCAGTGGTGTAGGGTGCAGAGTAGGCACTGTACTTTACACAGAAGCAAACTGGGATCTGTCCTGCTTCTGGTCATAAAGGATTACACCAGCACGTCCCAGTCTAGCCCCTGGGAATCTGTTCCATTGTACTTAACTGAAATGCAAAACGGCATGATACTTTTTTATAAATTTTGTTCCATGTCTGAGAACAGTAGGGTGAGAGCAGGAAGGGATGATCCATAAATCGCCAGTAAAATGCTCATAGCTCTGGATGAATGTTCTTAGGAACTACCTACATGTATATTGTGGCATTTACCTGCACCAGGGAGTGGAACAGAGCATCAAAAGGCAGGGCTCTGCGGTCCCTCTCCAGCTCTGCCACTGACTCCTTACAGAGCCGTGGGCCACTAGCTAGAATGCTTCTGTGCTAGAAAGATCATTCCCACCCTGCATAGTAGGTGACTACAGCTGTAAATCTAAATGCAACCATTTCATAGTGATGCTGGGACCCTTCTCATGGTTGTAAAGTGATCCAGGACACTTAAATGTGAAAGGTGCTGTGGCAGCTGCGATGTATTTTCACACATATTTTGCCTTGCAAGCAGTAAGCTAGTCCCAAATAAATGGGAGAAACATGAGCAGAATTAGAAACTACATCAGAGATGGTGCAAAACTTGGGCTAAAACCGTGAGATGTCTCAAGTTGGAACTACCCTGAAGGAGAGGGGATGTGTCATATTGCCACTCGAGGAATGTCACTTTAAAGATGTGTATATGATGAACCTAAGGTTAGCCACACTCATATGCTGACCAGTTAAATGTCTTAAGTGTTTTTCTAGATAAGTACTTTCTTCAGGATCATGGTTAATTGACATGCTTGTATTTAGATCTATCACAACATCTTTTACATCTTCTATGATTTCTTAATCTTTTATAGAGCCTTTGCAAGGTCTTCCTGCAAATGGGTATGTCCAGTGTGAGTTTATGCAGCATGTTCTGCAATCCAGAACAGAGATTTTCAATTTTCCTTTTTTCTTTCTCCCCCCCGCCCCCCCCCCCCCCCCCCCCCCGCCCCGTATCCCTGCTGTTTAGCAAGAAATGGTAGAGTTAGTCACTCACATAAAATTAAACCGACTTTTACTTATCAGTCATGGAAATGCGAAGGTATTCCTAGCTGTCTTTGGAAATGCACCTAAGATATTAGGTAAAGACTACAAATTAGATGTAAATGGAAGCAGAGAAACAGCTGTCACGTCTTTTGCTAGCCGATTAATTTTTTTCTGAGTCATAACAATTACATTTTAGCATGTTATGCCCATCAGACTCTTTAAATACTGACTGCAGTGGTCGCCACTCCCGCTTGCTGATGGGCTGGGGGGGGGGGGGGGGGGGGGGGGCAGTTCCTTGACAGTGAATTGCAATTAATCTCAAAGCCGTTTAGCATACCCTCCCCTTAGCAACGCTTGGCACTCTCCTCCCGTCAATCTTCTCCAGTCGGATTCTACCTCCTGCACCTAGAAGTCACGATGCGTTGAAACGTGCGTGAGCAGTTATTTACTGACTCTGGAATTTCCTGGAGCAAATCTCCAACCCGCAGCCGATTTCCCAGCACCACGGGCTCTGCCAGGTATTTCTTAGCTTCCACTGTCCTCTAGCGGTGTTCCATCTCGGAACCCTTCGCCATCCGCCCTGCCCACGCCACCCGGTCACGGGGTTTCGCCACGAAGCTGGATCAGAGCCGGGCTTGAGCCTGGAAGTTGGTGTGGTGGTCCCTGGCACACGGGTGGGTTTCTCGGATGAGAAATGCTGGCTCAGTTGAGTTGCTTTCCTCCAATTCTTCCCACTCCCCAGCCCCTTCTGTTGAGACTCCAGGCTTTGGAGGCCAGCAAATGGAAAGCTTGAATGTGCGTTTCCACCTCTTCTCCAAATCTGCTCTCGCGTAGGGGTGTCTAAGCCATTGGTTTGAAGAACGGTTTCCTACCCGAGCAGATACGCGTACCCTAGTACAACTGCCAGCACATTCGGTCTTCCTGGTTGCCGTTCATTTCAGTGGGAACAGTTTGGGGGTTTTTTGACCGGGCTGTAATTTTACAATTAGCATGGATGTCAGCAGTAGTATTTAGATGAAATTTAATGGGTTCGTTTTGTGCCTTGTGAAGTGGTTGACAGGGCTGCTGCCGATGTGTGGCATGGCAACTGGGTACTCAGCAGAGAGCTTTGCAACTGGCGTTCACAAGAGGACGGACTGCGCTTAAGGTGTTGTCGGCATGTAGATTGCAAAATGGTTTAGGGCATTAGTGGGAAAAGATGCTTGCAAATACAAAATATTAACCAGCCTTTGTTTTTAATAGTCCTGGTTACGGGAATGAATAATGTTTGTTATAATGTGACTAAGTTTGTCATACCTCCTGAATTCGTTTTATGAGTATCTCTCTTATCCCTCACCTGCATTAGAAGACCAGCTGAATATTTTATAAAATCAGTAGTTCTGTAATATTCAGATTACTGTATCAGTATTCCTACAGATGGTGCAATATATAACAAAATGAATAATTCTCAGAAAGCTATTTATTCAACAAACCTAAGCCCAAATTCCACAGAGACTTAGGTGTACACTTACCATTTCTCAGCAGAGTAATCCTATTGGATTCGATGTCAATATTTGCATGAGTGAATGGTAACACGTTTAGGGCTTTCTCCTTTTCTGATATCTTATCTATTTACACAATATTACAACCTTGAATTAATTAGATGGCTGATTCTTTGAAAATTTTCTTTATTTCCTCCTTTGAGCTGACTGTGACGAGCCAAGCTGTGATTTGGGTTGGTTGGCTATGATAGCTTAGCTCTGATCTTGCTGGTTTGTATCAGGATAAACATACAAACACTTCTAACAGAAACGCTTGCATAAGAGGGGGGTTTTGTTTGTTTCTGGTTGGTTGGGGTTTTTGTAAGAGCTCACATGGAAAGAAAGGTAAGCTATTAATTTGCCTTTTGTTGAACAAAGGATAAGGTGTTCTCTCATCCTTCATCCGGCTTTCCTAGCACACGGGCTCTGCAATGGAGACATTCTCTTCCCATATAGGTTTTGTATCCTACCTTAAGCCTTTATTATAAAATTTATCCTATAGCAGTAATGAAATTTTGATATTGGTTGTCTTTCTCTGAAATTCTTTTTCTTGAGTACTGGCAAGAAGTGAGATAGAGCAGGGTGACTGGTAGAGACTGGTTTAAGGATACAGTGATCAAAATGATCATGGCAGTAAAAAAGCAGGAGGATATTGGTATCATCTGACTTCCAGTACCGGAGGCTGCAGTTTCATTACTGGTTTAGGGTGATCTAAACACAAGCTGCTACTGAGCCATTGCCTCCCTTGTGCCAAGGCTGGCACCTGGGTGCTTGTGCGGGCAATGCAGTCCAGGAGCCATCCCAGATGAAACCGATTAAATATTTTAAAAAAGTAGAAACAATGGGCTTGGCTTACAATAGGCATGAAAATATACCCCAGTTCAGGTGTCTTGAATCACTGTCTGAAGTGGCCTGAAGGCCACAGCCTATGTAGGACCCAGACTACCAATTTTGCACATTCTGCATTGTATCCAAGTCAAATAACTGAAGTAGATGGTGTGAGGCCCCTGTTCACTATGGTTTATGTACCTGGGCTCCCTTTATAGTTAATGAAGACAGGATCCTGCACCTCAGAGGCTACTCAGAGCAAAAGCTTAATTTAGCTGCTCAGACTTATCATCTGGAGGGCCTATCTTTCTTGACTGTAAAAAGCAGCCTAGGGAGTTTAACCTCACCAGGCTGGCAATAGCCCTTATGAATCCCCACTATCTCTGCATTGCCTCAGCTGATGTTTTTTTTTTCTTTTTTTTTTTCCTTTTTCTGTGTCTTGCTATAGTGTAGTCACTATTTGTAATGGAAATAATGCCCTTGGGAACTGCAACAAGTTCTTGCAAGGCTTAATACTGGGGATGTAATGGAGATACGCAACCACAGCACATGAACAGGTGCAAGAAAGGAAAAAAACCTAGCCGTGCTACTATGACCATGCTATTTACTCTCTTCCATTGTTGTTTGGATATGAATATGAAAAATATTTATTTTGCCCTTCAGCAAATATTGTTCTTTGCAGTATTTACGAGTGTATCAGCTATGGATTAGTAGTGTTCATTCTCTCTGGAATAATGTTTTCTCTTCTTACTGGAGAGCCTTCAAAAAGAAGATCTTTAACCTTTGCAAGCAGCTTTTTCTACCCTTTTGCCACCCATGAGAGAAGAAGAGCATCTGAGATTTGATTAAACCTGTGTGTGGGAAACTCAGGGGCAGCCAAAACACCATGCGGCTGTTAGAACAAATTAATCTTTGGTGTAAATTCACATTTCTGGAAAAGGCCTGTTAGCAGAATCTTGCCGTGGAAGTCCTTAAATATCCTGTAGAAGCTATGTATCCTCTATGAAATTATAGGTCTTTAAAATATACAATGGAATTGCACTGTTGGGTTCTCAGTGGTGTGACCCCCATGCGCAAAGGAATGGTGGCTGTCTGAAGTGTTCATGGTATTCTTAACATCAGCCTCCAAAATTAATGCTGTCTTGAAAACAAGAAGGAAGAAATCCAGAATTTCCAGTGTTAACTGCAGACCAGTGTCTTCAGTTTTCTTTCTTATTTGCACTTTCAATGCTGCATTTGAAAGGGAATTAAATATAAAATATATCTTGTTATTTAGCCAACACTTTAGTATGCCAGAGTTAATGGCAAAATACTGCTCAGGGAAGTGCCTGTCTAGATGTGTGTGTGTGAACTTTTGTCCAACCTGTACAGGTGTTGAGATAGTTTAGGAGAAATAGCAGTAATTTCCCTCACGGTTTCATTCCAGTGGTTTATTTCTACAACTTATGCCATAAGCTTCTTCAGGGGGATCTGAAGAGCCAGATTTATAAAGGGAATGGATAATTTCACTGCAAAAAGACAAAAGTAGCATTATGCATGTTAAGTTAAGGGTAAACAAATCTCATGCTTCAGGGCACAAAATGATTTCCTATTGGGCTCAGGAAAGATGTTTTTCTCCATGTAAAGCGTTGTACGGCTGGATAGACATATTACTAAGGGGTTTATTTATTCTTTTGCTGCCCTCTGAAGCATCAGTTTAGGAAGCTTCGTTTTAGGGTATGCTAGAGGCAGGATGCCAGCCGTTGTTATAATTTTACTTAGCATCAAGAGCATGCACTATAAACTTCCTGCTCCAGTGGAGCTGCGATGCCTGCAGATGCATAACGGAGTCCCTCAAAAGTGGGCCAGACTCTCCAAACACATAACCCAGTATTGGTGGGTCCATACAAGGGTGGAGCTGCTCCTTCCTTGCACTTGGGAAGAAAGATGTAGGATTCACCTAACTCGTTTTCCTACTATAATACTACTCTTCTTACCTCCTGCTTCTAGCATGGAAGCACTTACTGTAGATGCATAAGATTCCCAAGATGTGTTATCAGGGGAGTGATATTCAACCGTGCCACAGTGTCTGCCTGCCAGGCGCACCTAAATACCCCAAACCAGCTCCCATAGATGGAGCATGACGAGGTTTGGGTCAATCTTTTCAGCTGAGGGCCAGGAGCATCCCGCCTGCTCCGTGCGGGGAAAGTGCCTGTAGCTGCTACCCAAGAACGCCTACACGCTACCTGGATTCACGCTCTGCCCGTCTTTCTGTGCCGGCAGTAATTCAGCCTGTGACTTTAGCACAAAGATGGGTGGACATAAAAGCAACTTTGAAAGTTCCCAGAAGAACTGCCTTTGTATTTGATGCCTGCAGTCTGTTTCCTTTAAGGAAATGGAAAGAGGGAGAAATAACTCTTAACAGCCTTGGTAGTTTTATGCTTCTAAGTGGGCAGCCTACCTCGTTTGGTAGAAACAGAAGGAATCCGAATCTGTGAATGCAGTGAAAGCCAGAGGAATTTTGATGTATGCAGTCAGGAAATTCACTGACAAGAAAGGGAAAGCTTTCAGTTGAAACATTCCCATATACCATCCAAGCTCAAATTCAGTTCCTGTGTTTGCCATGCTTGTTTTGTAGAAGACAGCTCTTCTTTCCGTGCCTGTATTTTGCATCTGTAAAATGAGGGTGACAATACCACCCTTGCCCAATTTAGGATGCAAGCTGCTATGGCCTAGAGCAGTTGCTTTATACAGAGCTTAACACAATATTTAGTATAAATAGCCACAATGCTTTCCAGACAGAAATGATCTTGTTAAGAATAAGGCTGAAACATTTTTTCCCATTTAAAATGTCTGGTGTTTTGTTGTTTTCTGTCATTTCCTCTTCTCTCTAGCCTGACTGCTATGTTTTTGAAACCTCTGACAGTTCCATGAGTTAATCACAACTATCAGAAGGGGTACAGCTATTTTATAATGATCTGAATTAATCTGCTGGGGGAGGGGAGGGGAGGTCTGTCTGTAGATCACTAGCATTTTGTTTCGGTGATGGATGATGAGTTTGACAGCTTCGCGTCTCAGGGTCTGTCATGGCGAGGATCAATCGTGTAAAGGCTGAAATTGCAGCCTTTAAGATAAAACTGCTTTTCACGAGGGGGCCAGGGACATTTCCATTACTGCAACCTCGCTGCCGCCATTCTGCGACTCAGCGAAGGCTATCTCTTCTCTGCACCGGTTCCTGCAAACAGCGTCACTCAGGCTACGGCTGTGTGACGACTGGAGTAGGGAACACGGTTCCTGTAGGCATGGCTGAGCTATTTTGGGTAAAAAACAGAGTTTATAGCAACTTAAACTTTACTGCGAGTTTGTGTAGGAGCTGGGGTGGTGAGGGGACATCAGTCCATGCTGAAATCTCTGCTGACACATCTTTATGCAGACCAGCTAGATTAAAGCAAGATCATGTGCATGTGGGCGTTCACCCCTTACAGCCTGATGTAAATATTTTTGTTCTCCACACCTCTATTACCACTACAGAAGTCTTACTAGGGCCATGTAGACATATTTGGCTTGTGCAGGGATCAGGAGGAGAGTCTGTTTGTTCTGGACCCCCAGCGTAGAAGAGCATGTCCTTTGGCATGAGGATGTTTCAGGATGATGAGGAAGATGTTTCCTCATGCAGATGATGTCTGGGGGATTTAATACTGTCCATTTCCAAATGTTTGCCCTATCGTTATCCCTATGTTCCACTTGCTGCACAGCAGAACTGGGATGATCTGGAACTGGAAAGGATTTGACTTGAGAATTCAGCTGCATGAAACAGGATTTGCATGCTACAAAGGGGGTGGCCATGGGATAGGATCAACAGCTACTTTACTGAGATGCTGCTAGTGGCTGGAAAGGATGCCTTGTTTGAAGGTTAAATGGGTTAGGTTTTTTATTTGAAATACCTGTATCTTCTGCTTGAGGCACTTTTGCTATCATAAAACTACATATATATTTTTGTAGAGAAGATAGAAAGCTATAATTTCCTGAAATTTAAACTTCTGAAGAGCAGCAGATTGCAATTTCAGGGGCACCTTGTCCTTAATATGTACAAATATTGCATCTCCATTGAGGATTGCTCTTCAAATTAGAAATTCAACCCTTAATCTTTCAATCAAACAGCACTAAATAAAAACACCATTTAACTTTTGCTGTCACTCTTAAATACAAGATAAACAGGAGAAACTGTGTTGCTGGAGCCTCCTCCAGAAATTCCACGTAACTTTGTCAAAGCCTTTTAATGTTGTAACATGAGCTTCTGAATTGCAAATAGCTGGGCTTAGAAGCAATTAAAGAATTCCTACCACGCTTCAACCATGGACCTCAACACCCTGCACAAATGTTACTTTAAAACAGGCTGCTGAGGCAAGTAGGAAATTGAGGAATAGGAGACAAAGTCATCCTCGGAGGAGCTGTGTTATCACTCGCAGTGCAGCTGCGGCCACAGACCCCACCAAGATTGCAACATTGTAGAGCACAGCACGATATAAGCACCAACTGAAAAATAGTTCCTGCCTTGAGGACCTTGCAGTCCACACTGACAGCGGGACACGGGAATTCCAGTCGCCAGTTTGTAGGTGGGAAAGTGAGGCACTTGGCAAAATTTATGCTGTGAATCTATAGCAGGAATTGTACTTTCCTCATGAAATTACTGGCATGTTAATCACAAGATCTTGTTTGTTCCTTCTGCTTGTGGTACAACTCTTCTGTATGAAAGTGGTGAACTTGTAGCTTCTAGAAAACCAGCCCCTTGTGTATGGGATTAAAGGTATCCATCAGTAGATGTCTGTATGTCAACTAGCTGTCTAGGCAAACTTTATAATCAATTGTGGGAACTGGGGACTTGTAAATTTATCTCATCTTACTCTTTGCTACTAGATTGGACTCCATAGCAGAAACTTCAAAGCAAAGTTCCCTTCACAACTGCTGTAAGCTGACTTAGAAGTCAGGTTTTCCAAGAGCCATTCATTTCTGTGCAAGGCCCCTCTCTTTTTGAGGCCATGCATTTTGCCATTACTAGCAGTGACAGATCCTTCCAGTTCTTGGCACAAACCAGGAGGCTGTCACTCCTTCCCTTAGTAGTTCCTGTTCAGGAATACGAGGTAATGTCTTCTCCGCAGTGGTAGAATGAGGCCATAAATGCAGCAGATGTGCCCACCAGGAAATAACTTAAATGCATGGAAATATCAGAAATATAGATGTGGAACAGTGGTTATGGTTAAAGCTCTGCAAATCTTTAGATGTTCCAGCTGCTGCGATAGCTCCTGCAGTTTTGCCACAGCAGAGTAAGTTAAATCAACTCTGACTTGGAACTTTATGCCACAAATCAGGGAGGAACTTGGAGAGGCGGAGAGCCGAGAGTCACTGTGAACTTGTCTGCCTCCAGCATAGCTTGGACAGAGGAGAAAATTGACTGAATACGTTTTATCCTTTATTATGTAATGCTGTGCTGGATTTTTTGCACGGAGTTAGTTCAGTATCTAAGAGAAGTAAGGTCTGAGATGCAAATGTCTTCCAACATAAAAATTTGCCTGAACGGGGAGGTAAATGATTAGGTCAGAACCAACTCCTGTCTTTTTCTTCCACCAAATTTTGACAATAAAGGATTCTTGCAGGAGATGTCAAACAAAATTTGTATTTGACTTCATTTTGCAAACATACGGAGAATGCTCAGTGTATGCTACCAGTTGTCTGGAAAATGCTATTCCAGAAGGATTAGGAAGCAATGAGCAGTTGAACCAGGTGGCATATTCAGGGGACATTTGCTACCTGCTAATGTGGATTGCTTGAGAAGTCCGTCCCAAGCAGGCAGGACGGCTGCTGGGAGGGCAGGCTGTGACAGTGTAGAAAGCTTGATTTCTTGCTTGGCTTTTTCACATATTTCCACCCAGTTAAAATAATGCACGAAGCATGTGGATTTGAAATACTTATCACAGGAGTAGTATTGTAAGAAGCAGTGCAGGCATCTTTTGATTAATAAAGGAAAGGCTGTCACAAGTACAGCGTGACTGATGCGGGGTAAAGACCCGCTCCCCAGATTTCCAGTCAAGGACAACGTGAGTTCTCCAAACCTGTATGTGCAGCCACAACAGGGAGTGTGCAAATTTTATTTATTTTTTTCAAGACGACTTCACAGGTGAGTTACAAAAGCCGCTGTTAGAAGCCGGGCTGGTCCCCACAGCGAGAGGCCTGCCGTACGCCAGCCGTCGCCGGGAAAGGCCAAGCACAGTCACACTTTCTGGCTCTCTACAAACCTCACTGCATTTCTGCGGTCTAAGCCCATAGGCCTTACCTTGCACCTATCTTTAAGCTCCCTGGGGCAGGACTGACCTCAGCAGGGCCATAGCTTCTGACTTCTGCCTCTAACGAGTGTATTTATTGATTTCTCCTTTTCCTTAACATGATTTTAAAAAGTTAAGACCCTCCAGGGAAGCAGCTGTTGAGTTCTTCCCACCGAAAGAACACTTTCTTCTAGTTTGTAAGTACCCAAAGTAATAGCTGTTCCTTGTTAGCACTGAGACAGCTTAAATTAGTGTGGTCTGGATCCTTCTGGGGCTCGCACATCATCAAAAGCATTTCTTCTGTGCTCTCATTTTTCCTTCTTCAGTATCAGTACCAAGAAGAGACGGCATAACTGCAGGCTGTGTAATAGGCTCTGTGGGCAGACATATATAGCATCTTTTGTTTTTTTATTGGCAAGGAGAATCACGTTGAGATTTGATTTCCGAAATGGAAAAGTTGTTGGCTTGTCTGAAGATCTATGAAACAAAATACCCCCCAAAAAATTAGATGGCTCCTTTGCTCGTTTCTTCCCGACTGCTCATGCAGCTCATTCTTGCTGTTGTAATCTCCCTTCGAAGTGCTCTGTTATCTCCACCGCTGTCTGCAGAAAGTCCTGGTGCTGCTCATGAGAGCCCTGAAGATGTTTGTGGGGAACAAGATAGTTACCCCAGCTTCCCCCCCTGTGCCAGCAGCTGCCAAACAAACTTCCCACAAAGAGTTTTTACAAAATTGGGAGGAATTCTTTGTCAGTGGCAATGAGTCGAAGAAAAACAGCTCCAAATCCAACCTTTTATCTCAACTCCGTCTTACTCTGCTGGTTTGGGGCAGAGAAATCAGAGCTTGGATGTTCTGGCTAGAGGCATGGAAATTTATTACATCTGCTGTGTACTGTGAGTGCAATTTTCTGGGAGTCTGCTGCACGCTGAAAACAGCTCCATCTTGGTTTTCCTCCAAATGTATTGAGAGAAACCCACTGTGCTTTGTCATTGTACTTACTTCTGCATCTCGCCATCTAAAAATAATTTAAGCTGAAAGGATATGAATTTTTTGTGTGTGTGGAAAAAAACATAATGGTTTCAACTACTGTGATTTTGGGGAAACAAAGATGACAATAGCTTACAAAGTCAGTCTGCCTGTGTTATCTATGGATTCAGGAAATATTCAAAGCAATGAAATTTAGAGCCATTTTTCCCACCACTTACACCTAAACAAGCAAAGTCAAAGGCAAGTATAAATAAGTGCAGAATTGTACCAAAGCAAGTAGTTTAAGAAAACGGAAGAGACTGGCAATTGTCTCAAAGAGAAAATGGCTTTAGATTTAAATTCAGTAACAGAAGTTGGTGGGAGTCATGGTGGAAAGCTTGTAGTTTTGTTTTAAGCCTCTATTCTTTTTTCTTCACCACTGTAGCAACTCTTTAGGAAGCAACATATACTGTAGATGAAGCTTGCTGAACTGGAGAATGGAGTATTTCCCTGGTGTCTCTGAAAATCTATGGAACAAATTGGACTGGGTATGACAAGCTGCACAGTGTTATTTTAGTTGCTGTAGATAACCGAATTTCTCCTTCTAGGCATTAAGTGTCACTAGGTCACGTATTAAGAGTCAGATCCTGCTGGCAGCCACAGAAGTACGAGTGTGGAGGATCTCCAGTGGAGACTCAGTGGTGACTGGAGAAACTCGGGATTTATTGCTGTGCATCCCGAGCAGGGGCTGCCTCTCAGGGCTCTTATATGAGCAAACGTGGCAGTTTATAGCCAAGTAAAAACTCCATTTCTCTTCAAGGCTGTGTGAATTCTCAACTGCTTAATACAGATGTAATTTATTTGTATGGGTCCATCACGGTGATAGAGGCAAAGGGTCAGATTTTCCATTGTCCTGGACCAGGACAGTTTGTTGGTTAAGTGGTACTCTCATGATTTAGTTTTGCGTGTGCTGCTTTTCCTCTACATGTGTTATGAGTTATGTGGCTTCTCCAATACTTGACTGTGTACTGGAAAAATAGGGTTATTGTGCTTGGGAGGGAGAGAGCCTAGTGACTTTGAGCCAGGGCTGATATTAAAGACATCTGGGCTCTTTCCCTGCTGCTGCCATTGATTTCTGGTGTGACCTTGAGCAAGTAATTCTGCACATTGGTCTGAGCAAGCATATGGGGATGCTGCAAACCAGCTCCAAAACCAGCAGCAAGATAGCTGTGCAAGGGTAACGGGGCTAATTAGCCCTGGTTTTTTGGACCTGAGTAGTGCCTTGACACAGTACCATGCAGCGGGCAAAACTGCTTGCAACAGCTATTACACACAAGCACGTATTCCCTAAAACTGTTTTCGCCATGCTCCATTGCACAATGCAGACATGTCCTTAATCTCTTTGTAGCTTAATCCCGGGTTGTTCTGCTCAACTTCTGGTTTGTTATGAAGGGGAAGTAAAAGGGTAGTTAAGTGTCTCGCAAACGAGAGTGAGAGGGAGTTAACAGAAATACACGGTAAGATGTACCAGAGATTAACTCCCTGTCCCACTTTTTAAACTGGGCTCTCTGAAGACAAAAGGCTCAGGGACCACATTGGAAGCAAGACAGGGTGTACATGAGCAGTACTTTGAAAATGAATTAAAATAATTCATAGAAAGCCCCTTGGCCGTATTTATAATCATACCATTGGTCTGTTACAGCAGTGACAGTGTTTAAAAGGCAGCACATGTTTACTTGTGTTTAATAGTTGCCTCCAGCAATTTACATCTGCTAATGCAAAAATGGATAAACTTGTCTCGCAAATACTGGTGACAAAACCTGCCATCAACTTCAACTTTAGTACCTAAACGCATGCAAGATTTTATGAATCGAGAACAGTGTATGCCATTTCCAAACATGGACTGCAGTAAGAGTGTAGCCAAATTTTTTCTTTATTGCACCTTGAAGTACTATTTCATTAGTGGAGGAAAGAACAAATTTGCTTTTTATCTCTTCCTTTACATTTAATTAAATCAGGTACTTTTAAATTATGGACCTGAAATTACCAACACTTTGGATTCATGCAGTTTCCCATTAAATGTGCTAATACTGAATTATGTAACGTGTATTATTTCAGGTGGATTAATACATCAAATCTGTCTGCATTCATTTAGTATCTCCTTAACAGTGTAAAATGTATCTGATCTGGGAGAAGATTTATATATGTTATGTGTAGTGGTGAGAGGCAAAATTTCTTGAATCTTTCACATACAATCGTATCTTTCAGAATGTCTAAGGTCAAGTAGAAGTTACTGCCGCATCTCTCACCAAGTAACAATTGAGTGCAAAATTAAATATTTGCTACCAGAACCTACCACAAAAGTTAGCTAAGGTCAAGTAGAAGTTACTGCCATATCTCTCACCAAGTAACAACTGAGTGCAAATTGAAATATTTGCTGCCAGAACCTACTACAAAAGTTAGCTCCACGTGCAGTGTGCAGATGGGACTGTTTGCCCTGCTCTTGAATTTGTTTTAAGGGTGAGCTGTTTGAAAACTTTTATCCACTGGACTGTGAGAATTTCAGTTCATAGTTGATAAGAAGACTTGTTCACTAATTAATTGTCATTTTTGTGATCATATATGTATTAGGCTAAAAATCGCTTCTAATTTAAAATTCAAAGACCTTAATAATATATTAAGTGCAGTCCTGACTAACTTCATCTCTAAATAATACAGAGCTTGTGTAAGCAAGAGCTTACCTCCTGGATGTACGCTAACTCAAGCACAAGCATGGGTGCATGTCAGTCCATTCCCTTTTTGGGTGATCATCTGATTTTCCTGAACTACCTCTAAATGGGAGTGTCCATTTTTGTACAAGACCACAAAGAACGTGGCCCACAGTTATTAAAGCACATTGCAAGTGTTGGGAGAGCCCTGGGACCTGTACATTGTACCACGTTGGTAAATGCACGCTCAGTGAGGAAGGTGGAGGAGCTTGCATGTTCCCTGAGCTTAGAAAAATAACAGTTTTACCTGATGCTTGGATCCTAATGCCAGAAATCAGGGGAGTACCAAACAGGAATGAGTTTTGCAAAGGTTTATACGTTGCTTGTCTTTATTAACTGCTGCTGTTGAAACTTTTAACAGCTGCTCTGGAAATTGGGCGGACAACAGGGAAAAGCAGCAAGGATCATAATCTTCTGAAGGACACCATAAAGATGAAACTAAAACTCCCACTGAATTACCTTTCTCATATATGCACACATTATAATAGAGTTAGTAATTCTCATGATTCACCAAAATGACAGTTTCTTGCCCAGCATGATTTAATGGGGTGGTTGTTCTCTGCCAAGGGCTGCTACCTAAAATACTGAATTTATGAGCTAGCTCGCTAACTGAAACTCTGTAAGCTCCCATTTTTTAAAACAAAGATCCTTGAATAATCTAGGCTGGTTCTCTCTCATTTGGGAGGAGTGGTGGAGAGGTAAAACGAGTTCCATAGGTAGACCTGCAGAAATGTTTCTGACATGAATATCCTTCTATTAACCAGTATGGCCACCACTATGATATCAAGGCATCAGGAAACTGTATTCTTTTTCATTTCTGTCTATAAGAATTTAATCAAAAAGCCACTGTAACTTATTTCTTTCCTCTGAAGGACTTCCACCAGGTGCTGTTAGCCCAGCTTTATCCCAAGAAGGTCTGCTACAGTGTTATAAAAGGCTGATGAGAAGAGGGAATTTTCCTACTAAAATGAGAATAAATCATCATTTTTCATTCTGTAAGACCCGCTCCTACAAATGGGATAGTGCTACAATACAAAGAAAAATTGCTTTCTGTTACTGCTTTAGTCACCAAGTCCAAATTGCCTCTGAAAGTTGCAGGTTGAGGCCCGTCCTCCAGGTGCTTTCTCAGGCTGAGCTCAGCGTGCCAGAGAGAGAACAACATGATTTCCTTTTTGCAGTTGCAGGACTCTAATGGCTGTTAATGGAGTAAGCAGCATAACAGCCGGGGTTGTAAAAGCCAAACATAGCTTCAATTTTAGCAAAGATTGAAGTTGTTAGTGCAAGTGCTTATGCTTTTCGCTGTTGGGCAGTAAAACAGGGTGAAGGGTTGGACCGCCGGGAAGGCGAAGGGCGCTGGGCTGGAGCCGGCTTCTTCCCAGGAACCTGGGGAGGCTCCCCTGGGAACCTGCATCCCTGGGGTTTGCAGGGGCACTCAAGGGTTAATTAAAGGAATTTTGCAGCAATGTTCCTATAATTGCAGGGAAATGGATTCAGTGACTTGAGAGGCTCATCTATCTCCTATCTCTGGGATTGCTAAACGGACTGAGCTAAAGTCAATGTCTTGCCCTTGGTTCCTGCCCAGCTGCAGACTTTGAGAGATCCTGAATAGACAATTCCAGCCTAGACTGTCAGAGGTATTTCAGCTACACAACAAGCTGTTGAAATATTCAATATAATGAACTTTGTCACTGTAATGGCCACACCACAAAATGAGAACTGATTTGAATAGCATTTTTTTCTGGTGGAGATAGGTCTTAGGTTTAGCCGAGACAGGAGCTGACAAGGAGCTCCTTTAAAGTAAATTAATATCTGTTAGATCACTGAAGATTCAGGTACAGAGCTGTGCAGGGAAAATCTGGCAAATTATCTTTTTCAGGAAGCAGAGCCATTCCTTACTTCACATGAATTTTTTCTGGCCTGTTCATATTCCCTCCCTTGCTGGAGCATATCCCCCTGTTGCTGAATATACAAGCACACTATATACTGTGCTTTCACAGAAAGACCACAATGCTAATCCAGGAGCTGAGAATGAGGCTGTGGTCTTTGTAACAATGATTTAATTTTTATTTTGCAGTAAATATATGTCCTAGAAATTGATTCAATTTTAAAGCAGGTTCTTTAATATTCCACAAACGTACAACCAATGTAAAATCTAATTGTGCTAACACTGCATCTATTATGACACAATAAATCCCTTACACTGTGTATTGCATTCAGAATTGTATGTGGGACTTGACTGAACTCAAGGTTTAGTGAAATCATTAACCATGAAAGAAAGGCAAAAGGAAATGAAAGGCACAGGTTGTCCTTCCGACCTGCCAGATGCTGCTCAGTCTGCTTCTCTGTACCATGGCATCCCCTTCAGGAAAATGGTACAAGCTATCCGACCTCATATGAATATGTGGTACAAGTACAAAATACTGGCAGAAAAGTACTACTTATCAGCAGTGCTGTATCTAAGAGGGACTGTGGATTCATCATGATTTATGCCTGTATTATGGTTTATAGCTTGCCATGTCGTAAGGACACTTTGCTGTTGGTGATGAGTAGGCTGAGACTGCAATATGAGAAAGCTGTATCTGAACATCCTTTGTACATTAAGTGGAAGGCCAAAAGAATGTCTGTCCCAATGCTTGTTTTTTTTCAAATACTCCCTCTCTTCTTATTCTAGAGTAGCAAAGACAGCTTTGCAGTGTCCTCTAGCTGAATCTAAGACACAGGGCAAGACCCATTCTGTCAGCAGAATGCAGTATTTGGAATTCCCTCTCGTCCTCCCAAGAATGACAGGCTACCTTTACATCCCTTAAAGTCCCACTGAGAGACTGCAAGGTCCAGAACCCTGGCATGAAGCAACTTTGCTACATTGCTATTGCTGAACTGTAGCATAAACTTTGACATAGGATAATGTTTCTATAACCATCTCTAGCTGCAGGAGACATTGGGGAAGGTTACATTGATGTGCTGAACTAATACGGAGTCAAGAGACAAATGACATGGGCACTGATTCTTAACATCATTATTTTTAAATAATTGAACTAGGAACATTGTGCTCCCTGTCTTTTACCTGCTTATACAGCAAATGTATGAGGGAGACAAAGGAATTCCTCGGATCGTGCGGTAAAACAGACTCTCATGTGTACTCAGCAGCGATGGCTCTAGCGAGCAGATAGGGCTGCCCAGCTGGGTTGCACAGAGGTGGATAAACTCCCTCCTCTCAGAGCAAATAGCTAATTTGCTGCAAGTGTGCTAAGAAGCTGCTGTTGTCAGCTTTATGTTGTGTCACATAAAGTCTTTTGTTCCAGAAATGTTACATAAAAAGGCCAGAGCATAAATTTATAGCTGCCCAAAAGCCACTCTGCCCAGCCAGTAGCCATACCCAAGAAATTTTATGTTCAATCACAGAAATGAAAACTACTTACCATAGCAACCTTGGCATCAGTGATAGCTCTCAGGTAGGGAATGCTTCTTCAAAGGAAGAAAAGTGCTTTAAAATATTTTTTATGTACCCGCATATTGGCTTCAGTCCTACAAACTGGTTTGTAGAGACCTTTGAAGTCTGTGAAGGTGAGACTTGGTCTCTTGGCCTCCAAGGGGCAGAGCTGTGGGCACGATGTTTCGGCCCGTCTCACTCTTTAGCACCCTGTGTGTTTTGGGGACAGTTGATCAGCAGCGTCTGCCACAAGCCAGGCAGAGAACTGGCACCATGCTGCAGCTGAGACACGCAGGCGTCGAGCCATGTGCTGCCTCTTGAAGCGAGGGTCTCTGCTCTTAAGAACTCAGAAGGTACCAATATGGCTTCAGACTGGCATGCAGGACATCACTGTAGACTTTCTTCTCTCTCTGGAAGTACTGAATTATTTTATAGCATAATATATCCAGATACGGTAATGAAGAAATATATCTTCCAGACTTTTGCCCTTATTCCTGGTTACTGAGTTTTAAGCATTCTGTTCGTACTGCTTCAAGGACGATATTAACATGCAGCTTATTTCACTACAGAGCTATCTGCAAGTGTTTTCAGATGTGCACAGTTATAAGGAGCTTCAGCTCAAAATTGTGTGGGTTTCAGGTCTCGTTATTTGTTTTGTTTGGGATTTTTTTGTTGTTGTTGTTCCCCCCTGAGGTGAAGTGAGAATATTTTGTATTTGAATTTCTCCCATTCTTTTTGTTGAAGATAGAAACAGGGGAAAGAAGACGGCGTGAATCCAAGACCAGTCCCTTGTGATACAAAAACTCATTCCTCCCTGCAGTAATCTTGCAGCCAGCTGCTGTCTAAAATGCTCAAAGTGTCTTTAAAATAGGTAACGAGAGCTGCCTGCTGGTTATGCTCCTCAGTGCGCGGCGCCTGTTGCTGGGAAGCTACCCCAGACACTCTGGGAAATGGGGAAAGCGAGGGAGAATCATTATCTTGCATTCTGCTCTTTGTCCAGCTGTCCTTGTTCAGTGGTGGCCTGGTGATGTTGGCATCGATGTCCTATGCACAAATGGCAGCAGCAAAAGCAATAGTGGAGAATCCTTAGCATTACAGAAACAGAAAAGGGGCTGGTGGGGGTCTCCCTGGCAGAGGTTGAAGTCATTGAGACTGGGACTTGTGCCCAGGTGGCCAAGAAGGCCAACGGCATCCTGGCCTGCATCAGAAATAGTGCGGCCGGCAGGAGCAGGGAGGTGGTTGTTCCCCTGTACTCGGCACTGGTGAGGCTGCACCTCGAGTCCTGTGTTCAGTTTTGGGCCCCTCACTACAGGAAAGGCGTTGAGTTCCTGGAGCGTGTCCAGAGAAGGGCAACTGAGTTGGTGAGGGGCCTGGAGCACAAGTCTGATGAGGAGTGGCTGAGGGAGCTGGGGTTGTTTAGCCTGGAGAAAAGGAGGCTGAGGGGAGACCTGATCGTTCTCTACGACTACCTGGGAGGAGGTTGTAGTGAGGTGGGTGCTGGTCTCTTCCATCAGGTGGCTGGAGATAGGACAAGAGGAAATGGCCTCAACTTGCGGCAGAGGAGGTTTAGATTGGATATTAGGAAAAATTTCTTTACTGAGAGGGTTGTCAGACATTAGAATAGGCTGCCTAGGGAAGTGGTTGAGTCACCATCCCTGGAGGTATTCAAAAAGCGCGTAGACAAGGCAGTTCAGGACATGGTTTAGTGGGCATGGTTGATGGTCGGACTCAATGATCTTAAAGGTCTTTTCCAACCTAAACGATTCTGTGGTTCTGTGATTCTGGCATCTTGATTTCTCTTCCTCACACTCCTTCAAACTCTCTGCATCCCTGAGAAGCCACTTCATCCCCCGCGTCTCTTTCAAGGGGCTAGCGGCACTTGCCTCTTTGTAAAGCCCTTTGGGGTCTTCTTTTGAAGGAAGTGGATATTATTCTATGAAGTTACTGATGGTCAGTTATTTTTTTAATTACTTGTATGTGTCAGGTCCTATCTTCCTCAGTGAGCGCTTGGAGGCAAATCTGAAATAACCCGTTTCCCTCCTCAGATTGCTTAACAGAGCATCGCAGTGAGCTGAGCCTTCCCGCAGGACCAGCAACGTGTGCCGCAGTCTGCAAGTGCGGGGCGTCACCGCCAGCCTCCAGAGCTCTTGTGTTCCTGGGATGGAAACAAACGGTGGAGGGTGGCCACAGCAGTTCATGCCATTGCTGGAGTCTTCCCTTTTTCTCTGGTTGTCCCGAATGAGTGAGTCTGAGTAAGAGCAGTCCGGCCTGAAGCACGGACTGGTCCCAGGTGACAGGAAGGTTCTCGCTGTCCTTAGGAATGACAAGGAAATCTAGAGGGGCAACACTGATTGCTTTAAATACAGGAGGGAGTTAAGGATTGTCGTGCCTTGGCTCTGTCAGGACTTGCTGTGTAACCCTGGGCAGACATTGCCATAAAAAGTAACAGCTCTCTTATTTCATTATTCTTCCCTGTAATGTGCAGCCTTCTTCCTTACTTTCTGGTGTTGCAAATCATTATTAATATTTATAAATTGCTTTGTTGTTTTCTGAGAGACCAAATTCCAGTGCAGCAGTCACCTGCAACTGTCTTCCAGTTGTGCCTTCCGTAATTAGTGTTACCGTTCTATTCCCTAGACCTACCCGATACCATGGCAACATTATTTAATTGCAGAGTCAGCTGGCCCACTCCTGAAGATAACTACCTGTGCGGTGTAGTATGGCTTGACTCCTGTGTTGATTCTGGTCTCAGTGCTATCAGGGGTAATTTCATGTTTTATTCTGGATCTGTAATAATTATAATTTCAAATTATTAAGAAAAAGTACTGAAAAAGGAAAATAAGAATAATTAACTTCTCATCAATGTCAGGGCTAAAAACTAGGCTTTCAAATAGTAAATAGCATAAGTGGGTTGTAATTCATGGTGCCTTAACAGATGTCACAGGGGGACACAATTCTAAAGAAACATACAAATAAGAGGCTTTGAGACTCCATAAATTTAATGGAAAAGTCCCATTAGTTTCAACGGCAGAAAGAAAATGATTGTGTGTCAGAATATTACTAAGTTGAAATGAAGTGGGGTTAGAACATTACCTATGTATATTGCTGATAATGGCTGGAGGTAAGCAGTTTTGCATTAGCATCAGATAATTTTTTCAGTAGCATCCGCCTTGCACATAGCGGGTTTTCCTCTTCTTCTGGCAGGAAAGATGTCACAATGATTATTTTAATATTATTTATCCTTTCTGGGGCTATGAAGTTGTTGAAGCAATTATTTTATAGGTTGCTTTTTCTTACTCTGGATCAGACTCCACCATCCCCATTAGGTATAAATGTGCATACGTGGAAACGCTGCAGACAAACTCGGCCAAAGACAGAAAGTCAGCAAGGGGAATTTCAGCCCAAATGGTTTAAGTCTGGCAAACTTACTAACAACAGAAAACAAGGCCTTGTAATGGAAAATGTCAGACAGTTGTACTCCTAGATATTTGATACCTGGCCTGCCTAAGGTGGATATTTTATGTAACCAAATAACGAGAAAGGCATTATTTTTCTTTTTACTCCCATTAATTGCTGTGCTGTTGCAGACATGTAATGTGAGTTGACAGGAAGGTTTTTTTCCCACCCTGTTCCAAATCTTCTGAAATGTCATTGACTCTGGGAAGGGGGGGAAGGAGAAAACTCTTCCCCCAGTATTTGTGGTATATTTAAAGGGAAAGGGTTATTTTCCTTTCTTCATGCCTATCTCAGGACTGTCTTGTATTCAGACAATGCCAGCTCTTCTGCCTCTCCTGATCTTCTGCCCAGAACATGGTGTTATTTCAGACAGACTGGGAGTTCTCCTAATTAAAGTAGCTATTTTATTGGAGCTTACATCCAGTTGGAGTCCAGATAATTTGGTCAGAGAAATTGGAATTGCAGGAAAACACTGAGTTTATCCCCACTCTTCATATTTTTATTGTCCCTCCCCTCCTTTCCATAATATTTTAATCTGACCCTGATTTGACCCAGTATAATTCAGCAGGAACATATGCAACACCTTGTTCTGCAGTTCCCCATATGGCACAGTGAGGGAAGGAAAGCTGGTGCCAATTGCAGATCCAATTATAGCCAAGCAAGGTTGCTCCATTATTGCATTTGAAGCCATAATTAAATTTGCTAACCGTGAAGAGGTGCCAAACCTGCCATTTCTTTGGAATATGGGACATCTGTTTAGTGCTAATGCTAACATGGGATTTGAGAGGAAACATCAAAACTTCCATCAGTTTCTGCTGTTTCATTTGTTCATTAAAAAAATTCTTCCAGCTAGTAGCTCCTTGGTTTCAGTTTTACATTTCTTGAGGCATTTCTAAACTGATGTTGCAAAAGTTCTGGCTCCTGTGCAAGCCAGATCCCTTCTGGGAGTGTGTAGAGATGCATTAAGGTGGTGCTGTTCAGAGCTAATACACCCCATAGTATCTCATGTGTGCACATTGAGCTGATGCAGCTGAATGGCTGCTATTCATCTGATTCTGTGCACAGGAGTTAGTGTGCTCTGCCTGTACTCACACTCCCTGTCCTTCCTAGTCATGGGTCCTTAACAGATTTTCTAATAAATGGTGGTGGGCGTTTTTTTAGATGACAGCATCTTTAAGTATGACCAAGTTTTGCAGTCAAAGCAGCCTCATACCATTTGCTTCCCCCTCCTCCGCAATGTCGCATGGCCTTAAGTTTCTCTGCTTGCGCTCTGCCCTGCCTCTGCCCAAAGCTGTCTCTTTTGCCTTTCCTTAAAGGTGAAACCATCCCTAAAGGCATGGTTACAATTGCACGATTTTTGGGTGAATTCAAAATCTCCTGGCTGTTTGTTGTTAGTACCACCTCATACAACTTCAGCATGGGACGGGCTTTCCGATGGGAGGCTGCAGAAACCCTCATGCTGTGTAGACTTGTTACACCTTTCACTGCAAGCATGCACCCCACCAGATTGCTGTGCAAAAAAAAGAACCTGTTTTTCTTGCATCTGGCAGCATTAGAAAAACATGCATACCTCAAAGTACCCGCCATGGTGATTTTTCTGCCATGTGATCCATTGATTTCAGTGCAATGCGAGGCAGGTTTTGTGCCCACTGGTCCTCTACAGCCTCAGGTTGGTGGTGACCAGGTAAATGTTGGGCTAGCAACCTCTGTGTAGTTGAGAACAAACTTAACAGCAAAGTAGGTGCTGGGGTGCCATGCCCGTGGTATGATCTGAGCAGGGTAAGAAAGAGGATGAACAGTAGCAGATGCAAAGTAATACCAACGTGTGAAAGCTTTTAAGTGTATTTCAGGGATTGAGAGAAACATGAGCAGCAGTTATTGTTACCAACCAGGCACAGTGATGAGAGCTGCCCCTTAGAATTTCAGCATCCAGGTCTTTTGTGTGGGAGATAAAGCTCTGTGCTTTGACACTCAGTTCTGACATCATTTAAAACAGTCTTGATACGTGTATCTGTCATTACATTTTTCTTCTTTGCTTGCCTTCTACTTCCCTTGCAGTTGTTCAGGGCTGAGATTACTCTTAAAATGATAACACAATTTGCTAAATGGAATGTCAAAATACATGAGGGAGTTGGATGCACTCTTTTGGCATATTTTTCCCCCAATGAGTTACTGTTTTTATGAGTTAATGTCCTTATTGTTAATATACAGCCTGGTTATAAAAAACTAAAATATAGCAAGTCTGTGTAGGAGGGAGAAAAAAGCAGCAAGGTTCAGGTAAAATGCCTCTTGAGATTCAATTGGAGACAGGATGATGGATTCAGCCGTTCATTCCCCAAATATATAATGGCTGTAAGAACAGTCACTGAAAATATTAAAAATTAAAACATGGATTTCCGTTATTACCTTCAAATGGCAGTTGAGAAATTCGTGAGGTTTAGCGTTGAGAGTGCATATGTTATGATCTGTCCTATAAGAACACCATTTGCTGCTGACAGATATCAAAATGCAATGTAATTACACTTCTTATCATATAACACTTCCAAATGCATTTTTCCTCTTCAAGTTTTAGAGAAAGAGAGATACAACCTGAGACCCAAGAGACTGCAATACAGATATATTTATAAGTACTTCTAAGCATGCATTTGGCTGGCAGCCTCAGAAGTGAAAAAACAGTGTCTGGTGCCTTGGAGCACCTGCCTCGAAAGCAAGATTTCATGATTCTCTTCTCATCTTTCCCCTCAATGAGTGAGTCCACAGACAAACCAGGTAACGCCTTGGCTCTTTTTACTGGCCAGCTAGAAACTCTAGTTACCCACCAGGGCCTGAATACTTAAATAGCAGTTTCTAAAATCACAGCGTACTCTTCACAATTCTCTTCAGCATTAGAAAATATTTAAAGACTGCAGTGAACAAACAAATGGCGCATTACTGGCAAATTACTGAATGCTGTTATGAATGAGGTCTGGGCATGAGTTCGCTGCGTTTAGAGTGGGACTCTTGCCCTGTCCTGTTTCAAGAGGCAGCATTACAAACACTTGTATCAGCTGATTTCATCAAAACCAAAAGTTTTCTCTTTGCCTCTGCAAAAAGCTGTAAAAAGCTTCGGAGCGCTCCAAATAGTTCGAATGAATAATACTTTATTTTAGTTGCACTAGCCCTTACATACACTGCTCTGAAAGCTGGCTGTATGATATAATTCCTGTTTTTACATTTAGACATCTGTGTAGAAAGCGTCTTTGGAACTGGATAATTCAGTTAAATTGCTGGTAGGATGATAGATCAAGGTCAACGCTTCCCTCTGTTCATTTCACAAAATCTGGGGGTTTTTTTTTCCACTTGTCAAAGTGTTAGAACACCACCATTAAGGAAAAAGGCTTGTACAAATAGAGATGGATATGAGCTTTTGTACAAGGACATCTTCAGTACCAGTGAAGTGCAGCTGATGCTCTGAGAGCTTGGGAGGACGTTTTCGGGTAAGCAACATATCTCTGCCAGGTAATCTGCTCTTCCTTGAAGAACGCTAAGCAATTCTTGATGTTGAGATGATATTTAGTTTAAAATAGGATGATTCTTCCTGATCGCCACCATCTAGAAATCAATCATGTAACTTAATTCTGGACACTCGAAAGGTGTGTTTTTTTCTTCATTGGAAGTTACATGGAAACTTGAACAGAATTCCCAGCCAAAGAACATAAAGGTTTGATATTGCTCCTTCTGTTTAGCCAGTGTTTTGCAAGTTGCTTTCCATCTTTTTTTTCTTATCTCCATCTTCATATTAGTTATTCTGGATAGAGAGGTAAACTCTCAAAGTCACTGAATTTTTGGTAAGTTCCTAAAAGATTTTATGTTCCAGATTCTTTCATGATCCCAAATAGTTTTAGAGCATCTCATTTCTTAGGATACCTCAGGGCATATTCCAATTCAGTTATGCCACTGCAGGAATATCGGTAGTGAATACAAACCCACTTTTCTTCAGCTATTTGCATAGCCTCAGAGCAGTTAGATTTTGTACTGCCTAGCTCCTGCCTTTAGATATTCCATACCTACTCTTCAATATCCTCTCTGAAAGACTTTATGGTTCTTTCATGTGGATTAATAAGACCCTAATCAAACACAGTAAAATGTCTATGGCCAATTCATTTACAGAATATCCACGGACTAAAAATAATGGTACAATAGTGCTATTTATATTACAATCTTTTGCAACTCAGTAAGTTCTTCTTATGTTTGGCCTGCTGTGAGAATAGGAACTGATGTCACCATCTCTTACTTTTAGGGAGCTCCTTTTGCTCCCATGTGCATCAAATGATATGCACGCGGTCCCAGGTGTCACTCATGGAGGCATGAAGCAACATTTTCAAGTTCCTAGTGCATTATATATACTACAGCAGGGAGAGCACTGAGGTCACTGGAGCTTGGATGAGAAAGGCTGTGAGGGATTTTCATTTTTTAAATGACCCTGCAGAGAAGACAACACGCAAATGGACATTAATGTCTTGTCCATAAGTTTGGGCTTTTCTGCTCACCAGACATTTGTGATTTGAACATTTGTTCTATGGAACCTCACAGAGTCTGTGCTAGTGCCAGGACCTTGTGCACTGTCAATGCTTCTGGGCTCTGTTTTATAGCATAGATTTACAGCATAGATTAGCTTTTGAGGCTTTTCTTTACCTCTGACGGCTTTCCTTTTATTGTGGGATAGTCAGGGGTTTGTAAATCCAGGGGTACATAGCTGAATGGAGTTAAGCTTCTGGGGACATTTCTAGCTTATGTGTCTTTATGTGATTTCCTGCAGTTGCAGGGAAGTGGCTCAGTGACCTAAAGGATCCTTTCCTGTCACTAAGATAAATGCTTCCGTATTGAATCTATAATGTTCCAATTTCATATAATGAATCACTGTTACCGACGTGGCATAAAACAATATAAAAATATGCAAGAGGACAAAAGTATAAAATGGTATACCAAATAGCCGTTTTCCATACCCAATTTCTTTCATTTCCAGGACGTTTTTGGGTTTTGCTTGTGGTTTTTTTTCAAGATAGAGGTGTTTATAGAAACATGTGTTTAGAAACATTTTGCAAAATACAAGTTCTAAGATTTGACAAGCTCTGTGAAGTGAAACATGCATAACTTTGAATGGTGAGATACAACCCCAACTAGGCTTGGTACGTGGTTCAAGCTAGAGGCGAGATATTTCAAATCTGATCTTTTACCCCTCAGATGATTCCTTCTAATGTATCCATTCCTCTGGTGTCAACTAAGTGAAAGCAGCAAAAGATTGATTAGGCACCCTCTCAGTTAACTTGGTGTTAACTTTTGAAAGGGGTTTTTGGAAAAAACATTCCTCTTGTAATCAGGCCGTAAGCTCGCTGTCATTTTGCAGCATTGCACCTCAGTTGGGTGACATACGTGAGTACCCAGATGAGCCCTCGTGTTTTAGCCATTGTGCAGCTCCAGAAAAAAGAAGTCAGGTCAGTCCAGGCAGTAAAATGTCTCATTGCAGGGGATTTATTATGCGGAAAGAAATGTTGCAAATGCGTCAGTTTCTTACTGGACCCTCTTGCTGATGGCATTAGTTTTTAAAAGTAATTTCTAGTGGATCCTCAGGGGTGCTAATGCATTAACCTACAAAATTAATGTACTTCTTGCTTCATAGAGGAGTTTTGGCAAGTTTACCAGGGCGGTTGGTGAGGCTGGGTTTTCAGGTGTCTGTTAGGAACAGAGGCCCATTGAGCATTCATGGGATTTGAGTTCCTAAATCACCATTACACTTCTGAAAATTCTGCCTTGTAGTCTGTGGGTTTAGTCACACAGCAACTTACGGCTGTGAGCAAGTGAACTTCAAGTGCTAAAAATTCCACAAAATAGCTGCCTTCTCATCTTTTTTTTTTCTTTTTTTTTTTTTCCTTTTGTGTTTCAAAAAGATTGGCCTAAAAGCAGTATCCAAGTCAGCAGATTAAAAGGGATTGTTCACAACAGAAAATCTAGTAGGAGGAACTTCCCTGAAATAAGCTGTTCTGGGAGGAAGCCAAGTTAATAGTTTTTTATCAGTACTATAACAAGGCAGCAGGGGTACTCTAATTACCAGTGCTTAATGAGCAACCCAACACTACATCAGGGAGGATAACTGTCCTGAGTCTTGTGGCCATAAAGGATGTAATTTTTAAAGGAATTTTGGGGTTTCAGTCTTTTGGTGGGATCAAAAAAAGTGGCATCAAAAATCCAAAACAACCCTACCACACAAGCACCACCCTCATTAGCTGTTGCAGGTTCCAAACAAGAGGCAAACTTCAAGGTACAGATTCCTAGAAATGAAACTTCAGTGTTTCGGCTGTTCACAAAACTACAGATTTTTCACTTAAAAATAAAAAAAAAAATGCCTAAGTGGTAGAGCAAGAACAACATGATTTGACCAGATCTTCAGCTGGTATAAAAAGATAGAGACCGTTGACGTGTGTCAATGAAAATATCATCCGAAGCTGAAGTGAAATTGCAGCCAAGAAACTTTCAAGTAATCGCGCAAGCCTTAAAGAGTGAAAAGCAATATTTCCAGAACGCCAAAGACCTTTCTCTGAGGGACAATCTTTAATTTGCTGATAGAGTCTCTGTATGTTGGGTTTTTAGATAACTGCTGAGGTGATGTCAACATTCACTAATGAAGAAGCTTTCAATGAAGTAGTAAGAGGTCTGCAGATCTCATAGGCATTGTTACGGCCTTCTTTGGGCAATGGTGGCCAGTGCATTCTGCAGGAGGAGAGCCAGATCTCTGGCACATCAGTTTTTGCAGGTTGCAAGTGAATATATGGTCACATTTCACCACGTGGCTTCATCAGGGTTTTTGTTTGTTTTCACTTGGAAGGCAAGGAATAGAAGTACCTTGATTTGGTAGAGCGCTGCATGAGGAAGAGAGAAACACATTTTTGTGAGCTTGTATGTTCTGGACTCTGATAGATATTGGATAATATTATTGTTTCACCGATGAAACTTTGCAAAATGGATTATCCAAGCATTTGTTCAATTGCCTGACTGAAAAAAAAAAAAATCCTGAGAACAAATAATATCTCATTATACCAAGCCAGATGACATTAGAATAAAATTCATGTTATGAAAAATTTCAAAAATCAATTTTTATGCTTGGAATTAATTTTCTGGATAGGGAACCACTGAACATTACCATAATTAGTGCATTCCTCATAAACCTATTAGCACATCTTTTTCAGGGCTGAATTTACCATATAGTTACAGCTCCACATTTAAGTGCTCACTACTATCAGCTGCAGCCAGAATTTCAAGAGCACAATTTTAATATTGGCACCAAGAATGTGGCCAATGCATTTCTAGGTCTAAGAAGGAGCTCACTGTATTTTTTTAATTTCAACTGGTTCTGACTTCATTAAACAAAAATGAAGTAACTTGTGGGATTTTTCTGGGCTTATAGGTAATTCCCAGGACACTGAACTAAGGCCTGAGACTCAGGGGCTCAGTCCTGGCTTTTGAAATAGGAACACAACACAGGTTTTCTCACACAAGTTTTCAGCGAGCCCCTCAAGATGGAGCATTGATTGCGTATTCTGCCCCCATGCTGTCTTTGTCTACAGGAGAGTTAGCATTTGTGGTGTCACTCAAAGTGAACTTTTACTGCCCACAACAACCTATTTCTGTATCAAAGGTCAGATTTGTTATCTATCAGGATGTAGCAGCACAGTGGAATAATGAGTTGCCACAATGAACTGGCCTTTTTACCTTCTGAATGGGCTTCTAAATCAAGCAGAGGGAGCATTGACTGAAAATCATTGGGTCTGTCTACTTGAAAGGTCATAGTCTGAAATACTGCAAGATAATTTCACCCTGGTTTATATAGCAAAGCAGTCTCTAGTATGGAACCCACCACCTACACCAGTTATTCAGTTCTCTAGTCTTCTTGGGATTTGAGAAGGTGATGGGAAAAAAGAAAGACTTGGATCTGTCACAGACCTAAAATAGTCAAGGAAAGATAGAAAACAATAATGGTTTGGCTTTTTTTTTTTTTTTTTTTCTTTGTGGCAAAAGCCACCACAGCTTGCAATGACTTTTCTTAGAGAAAGCACGTGCTTCCTTAAAGTCCAAGTAGAGCTGCCTTCCGTGGCCAACAGTAGAGCTTACTACAGCCCGCGTGTGGACAATACATCTTTCCAGGCCTTGCTTTCACAAGTACTTTGTTTTGCTCAATACTCAGTTAATTATACCCATTTCCTTCCAATCTTACTTCTCAGTTCTTAGGCCCTTCTCTTTACACTCCTCAGTCAAGACAGAGTATTTCTTAAACACAGGGCTGCAACTTCCAGTGTAGCCAAAGAAAGATAGGCAATTCACATATTCTCATGGTCCATGACAGGAACCTTTGGGTTTCAACCAGTCAAACATTCATCAGCTTTGTCAAACGGAGCTGCTACATAAAAGCAATGCTCAGCATTTTACAAGTGAAAAATAAACCTCAGTAACTGGTAAATTAAGCTCTTAATAAACACAGCTGCTCCTTGATCTGTTTTGGAAGGGTGTTTGGCCCTTGGCATATGGATGAGCATCCAATATTAGGCAAAAATTTCTCTGTCTCCTCTAGCTCCTGTTTCTTTTACAGATAAGCCAAACAAAGTTCATTAACAGTAGCATTTGAAACAAACAAAATTCTGCTGTTTAAGTGAAGAATATTAGTCTGGATAGGGTCCGGTTCTCTACCTGAAATTGGCTTTGCACTGCTGTGTTGTTTACCTTTATGATGTTGCGTCAATACACCCAGCTTTTTCCAGTAGCCATAAAAATATTTCATTTTACTGCTGCAAGACAATGCTATGACTTGCAAAATATTCTGAGCTCCTGGACCTGAGAATTTCACCTGACTGAATTTGTCCTCCTGACACAAATCCCTCTCTGATACAAGGCAATTTCATCTCTTTGGTGCAGGAGGCAGAGCTTTTTTGGCTACTGGTCTGAGGCTGCAAAGCAAAGTGCTAAGAGTAAATGATTACCACACACCTTTCCATCTTCCCTAGCAAAACCCACCAGGCATCTCTGAATTACTCTTTTCTTCACTGAATACAGAGCAGTGGGTAGAAAAACCCAAACCACATGCACCCCATGAAAAGAAAACAGAGCGCTCCATGTCTCACATGGTGCTCTCCAGAGGCAGGATGAAAGAAAAAGGAATAAACCATGTCTGACAGATGTTAATGAAACACAGAGACTCATTTTAATGAAGCACTGGAAAGTGGCCAGTCTGTTGTAGTTAGGACATTATAAGCCATACAGAAAAAGGAAAGGACACAAAGAATTTAATCTCTTCTCTAAAAAGTATTCTTCTTTAAGGATACTTTGGGAGAGTTTCGTATGGTGTTGTGGTGCATTTCTTCCCCCTCTCCAGGCTGATTTACGAACTTGGGAAGTCTTGCTAGCCTTTAGCATAAGTGTAATGAGTCAGGCAGTTAAGTGACCCTTGACTGTGCCAGGAACTTACAGAGCTAAGACAGGGAGATATGCTGTGCGTCCCAAGGACTGCTGCTGCACAGTGGAGGCAGGGGACGGGAGTAGAGATAGCCAGTTCTCATAACAACCTGCAGCCAGTTCTCATAACAACCTTGCGACATTACGGTCCTCCCCTGACAATCTTGGAGCGTCCCGTATCTGTGTTTTGAGTTATTCTCAGACAGCTTCAGAGCTTCCCTTATCTGCATGTGAAACGGTACCAGTGCAGCTGTGATTCCAGCAATTTGTTGACGACAGAAGTCAATCATCTCCCAAACCTACAAACAGCGGTACTAAGTGAGGCCCTTTGAGCTCTCCTGGACCGCAGCGGGCTGTGACCAGTATGTCCCTCTGAGCGGGACGCCTCTTGGAGCTCACAAACTTTCCTGTTTGTGAAAATCGGAGATCTGTCACCAAAAGCCAACAGGACCTGGGCTGATACTCTCCGCTACTTGAAGCTCGACCCTTTGCCCATTGAGAAAGATGCCAAAGCATTCAAAGTGAATCTTTTCACTGACCTCAAGGGGAATTTCTAACAGGTATACCTCTTTTACTCTCTTATACGTATATCTCAGTGTCTTTATGCATCCGCATGTACTAACCTGAATAGTCTATAATAAGCATGTTATAGCAAGTACATTATAAGTTATTACTTCCAAATTGATACTTAAATTACTGTTGTGAATTTTATTCAACTGTGAATGAATTTTAGGCTGCTATTATACTCATAATCCCTTTAGATATAAATTGTTGCCCAAGTCTGGGAGTAGGAGTCAATCCAGCCACACCTAGGCTCTGACAGGAGTTTAGAAATCAAGGGGATCTTCTCTGAACCTCATGACTCAACAGGAGGATCTCCCCTACTTTTCCACATTCCCGATCTTTGCACAAATCACAAGAAAGTAATTCTAACTCGAGTTTTCTTTGTAATACTTATTTTTACCCTATTACATTTTTGGTTTCTATATACATAAGTTTAGTCTGATTCTAACCTAATTTTTCCTGAGTGCATTTCATCCATGTACTAAGTAATAGAGTGAACCTTGCCATTGAATTCTGTGAAGTCACACTTTTATATACATTTCTATTAAATCATTTTTCTTATTGCTAATACAATTGGAGGTGATTCTTTAAGCGATCTGAACCTCTTTATCTCTCTCATATCTGCCCCCCCCCCCCCCCCCCCGCGACAGGTTGTCACAAGGCATCTTCATGTGTGTGCTAGCAGAAACCCCTACCTCCTGAGAAGCAGCAGAAGTGCTCTGATGACAGTACAGTCCTTGGGTACCAGCACACCTCCATCCAGATCTGCTTGTTAAATGCTCCTGTAGCTACCTGGGGAACAGTTTCAAAAAGGTCAGTAAGCACCACAAATTCCAAATGACAGTTCATGAATTCGGTTCAGAAGAAGTGGCTGGATTTTTCTCTGTTCTCCCACTGTAAGTGCTACTCAGGTCTTTCCAGGGATACCCCAAAAACCTCCCGCTTTTCTCTGCAGAGGTATCAACTGGTGACATGGGCTGCTGTTCCTTGCAGCAATACAAGACTCTGCCTGGCTGCTTTGAACTAGATTTGGTGTTGCATGCTGCCCACTTTTGTTTTATCTGCCATCACCCAGGGAGATTATGATATTTAAACATATTACATCTGAAACAATATTAGGAGGAATGAATTATTAAACTAAATGTAATAAAGAGATAAAGAAACATGTGCACAAGGTAAAACGCTAACTTTAAATACTAAAAAACCCCAAACCAAATGAATTGAGGGAACTTGTGGATCAGCAGTCTCAAGATTTATTCTGCATTATTATATTAACTTCAGGATTTAAATTTGGCTTTTGTTCCAAGTAGACTCCTTAAGGAGTTGTGGCTAATTTTCAACATATTTAACAGTGTACACTGAGCCCTCCCAAAAGAGTAGTTTTGTTAATTGCTTGGTACTGCTGCTGCTTGGACTTATAATCCTTTTTTTAAATTACAAAGAGTATTCAAGCCAAGACATCTTCCCTACATGCAGCACCATAAAAGATTACCCTCTATGATTCTGCTGCTGCTGTTGACACAGTGGTCCTCTGCAAATTTCATGATATTTCTGGAAAGGGATCTGTTTATAATAATATTAATGCACACATGATCCCTACAAGCCTTCACTTTAATCTTGGTTAAATAGCCAAGTTATTAAATAGTAATTCCTGGTGCTGGAAAAACATCATCATCCCACGAGACAAAACAGGAACAGGGAACGTTTAAGGCACTGGCATTTTAAAGCTAATTTAGGGAGGATTTATTACAATTAGAAAAAGAGTTAATGAGGGATATCTGCACATTGTCTGGCTAATAGCGATCCACATTCTACGACCGTCACCAAGCTGAAGCACAGGTTAGAAGGGCAAACTCCTGCCCTGTCTGCAAACACCGATGTGACTGCCACGGCGCAAGCTAAGCATTTCCAACATCACTTTCCAAAGAATCAGTGTGAGAGCAGCTGTGAGTAGTATTTAATAGCCCAAGACAACTGAAATGTTACTGAAAAGAATAAGAGAATTTCTGTGGCTGAAGGCAATATAATTAACCTTGCCTTCCACTCCGGTTTATCTACAGAAGAAATACCTAGGACAAATTTTATCGACTGCACTCGTGATTTCTGCAAAGAAAGGTTTGTGAAAAGGTGAATGCTGGCTTAAGTCTTCATGATTAAGTTCTTTAAGTACCATCTGACAGGCATTCTGCATCTCCTGCTAGAGCTGCCCATCTGTCTCTCTTGAACAGATCGGAGCGCAGGTACCAAGTTCAATGCCATTAATACTCTGCAGGCTCCAATCTCAGGCATGCCTTCTAAAACTTCTGGTTCCTAGTCTACTTTTAGTGATTATATAGGCATTATTCCTGTCCAGGCTAAGACGGAGTTTTCCCTGTAAAGCTAAAACTGTGTGTCTGTGCATAGAGCAATGGGTGAATGGAAGAAAGAAAGTAAAGTAAGAAAGCAAGACATGCAGGCAAAATAGCAGGAGTTTTGAGCTCTCTCCAGAAGCAGCATTAGTATTATGTGAGAATGGCAGCTATGCTTGGCAAGAGCTGAGCTGAAATCCGGCTCAATGATAGGAAAAAAAAAAGAAAATTGGGCCATGGAAAGCAAGCTATCGGATGGATGCGAGAGGTGGATATTTGAGAAGGTTAATCCTAATAGAGAAGGCAACAAAACATATGAAAGGAGTCTAATGTGTGTCATTTTCCAGGAAAAAACATTTTTAACAGCCATTCTGCTACAGCGGCAAGCTCTAAATAATGGGCAAGCACTGCCAAAGATTTGGCTGACTAGATCTTTCTCTGCAGCAATACCAAACACACTGCTTATAGAAAAGAAATTAGTAAAAGAATCTGATGTTCCAGATTTTATTACTTTTGGCTAGGTGTAGTTGAAGGTGAGACCTTGCAGAAGACCTCTTCAGAGTGTGGAGTTCCATGTGAAATGGTTTTAAGGTCTAATAAAAACCCTGGGTAGATTACCTAAATATATACCAAAAAAATCAGTAACTTCGGTGTCGGTGTTAGCAGTGGATTTTGTTCAGTGTTACATTTTGCTGCATGTTTTTCTTGGGACTGTGGAGTGGAAATACCAGCATCTTTAAAGTACATTAGCCCAAATTTGGAATACTTACTTTATCCATTCCATCCATGTGACAAATTAAATTTCAGGGCAATCTGAATTAGATTTTGGAGCAAGTATCAGCCTGGGGGTTTGTAGCCCCATCAATAATGGAGCTTGTGTTCTAATATGAAATTAATTCAGCACATCCTGTTTTACGTGGGTAATTTAACACAGCAGCTTTCGAATTTGCTGAGACTGAAGGCTAAAGTCTCAATAAGTCATTTAAAACATTTTCAAAAAATTGAGATGTAGTAATTTTTCAGCTTACCTGACTCACAATTAGGTTTTGCGCCAAAACCTTGGAATAGAATCATGTAACTCCTTTTTAAGCTCTGCACTATTTAGAGCCTGTACTGATTTAATTTTTTTTTTAAAGTGCAGCTATAAATCATTTGTTGTGACTGATAAGCAGGCAGCAAGAAACACACTGTGTCTTTGTAGCTTCCAAGTGTACTTACCACTATAAAAACCAGCTTGATGCAAACTTAAACTCAAGCTGCTGATGCAGACTCTTCGCAGGAAAGCCCTCAGAGGAAGGGATGTGCGTAGAAGAAAAGCAGAATTGATTGAAACAAGGAGGTCTGAAATTAAATGCGATGTTTCTAGCCTTAGTTACAGAATCAGGAGATGATTCCTTTCCATCTTGGATTCGCCTTATTCTTTTCCTGCTGGTCAGCTGCTTGGATATTTTTTTTCTGTGCAATCATCTAGAAATTTTTCAGGAAGGTTTTGCTTATGTTTGTGGGATATTGTAGGTTAGATAAAAATTCCATATGTGTTTCAGATATGCTTCAAATAAATTTAAAACTTGGAACAGTTCAATCTTTCGTTACCTTTTGGTATTAACACTGCTAAATCCTTCTTGTTGCTCTAGTGAAGCCGAATTTGCCCTTGCAGTTTTTCTGCAGAACTGAAACCGGGGTAAAGCAGAAGCAATAATAATCTTCTTACGCCAAGGGGAAAACAAGTGTCTGCCCCTGTGGTCCGTCTCTAGGCTAGAAGTGGAAGAGCTCCCACTTTGTTTAGTGCAGTCTAAACTTGTCACTGTAAGTGGATTTTTGCCAGTCTGGTCTCCTGGTCTGTCCGTGCTGTCCCTGCAGCCTCTTGCAACTTCAGCTCCTGTTCTGTTCTCTTTTTCAGAGATCCTTATACCTTTTTCCTCACCTTAGACATTTTCAGTACTGCACTAAATTACATGACTAACATCTCCCAGGCATGGTTTTGTTTCTTCAGTAAATACCAGGAGATGGGAGTCAGAAATAGAAGATCACTCGCTGTGCCACAGAGACAAGGTGGTAACATGAATACAATCTCTAGCTCAAGTTTGTGTGGCCATCCTCCTGGTCCCACACTCTGTAACCATGTCGGGAATATTAAGAAAAACAGGTAGCCAATATAGTGCAACCATTTTAAAGGAAACACACAGTTACTGAAGTCTGAAATAACTTGGTCTTGACAGAAAATCCCCACCAGGTAAGCAAATCCAGTTGCCCTTAGCAAGTAAGGGTTAATACACCGCAAATCTTGCTTTGAGCAACACTAACTACTGTAACAAGACTGAAAACCATGTCCAGTCCCACGAATGTTTTCTGCTTTTTGGCTATTTCAGTTGTTTCTTCGTCATATTAGCTCTCTAGAGCAAGATAAAGATGCAGATGTCTTGGGTACGTTTACATGATGCATCAGAGACCTCTGACACGCTCTGTTCCCCAGACACAGACCTGTGCAGCTCTGCACGAAGATGCCAGTTCAAGGCCCAAAAGCAACACAGAAGCTGCATCTGCACGGTTTGGCGTACACTTCAGGCTTACTTCTCAGCGCCGGCTGTAAATGCAGCGGGGCTTCTCCAATTCCAAAGGCAAGCCAGCCCTGGACATGTACAGATCTCCGCGTTGACTGATTTTTAGATTCCTTGTTTTCCAACAGTTGTTTTTGATTCTGAATTGGAGCATTTTCATGTCTCTCGTGGAATAGGATCTCTTTGAAATGTTACTTTTAATTCTAGTGTTTTTCCCTTCATAAATACAAGATTTTCTAAATGGAAATTTGTTTTGAAATAAAAAGAGGTTCTCTGTTTTCAAGCAACATTTAGAGGGCAGAGAAGCATTGAGCATTTGGTAACTTGTGATTGGTTCTTATTCCCTAAAATCTAGGAGCTAAAATCATCATTATTTCCATAGCATCTTAAAGACATTAACAGGGACTGAAAGCAAGCAGAAAATATTGCATCACCGTCCCTATTACTTACTTTCTGTTAAAAAAAGACAAGCAGGTATAACCAAAAATCAGAATAAATGGGGCAAAAGTCACAGCTGTAGAGAGTGGCAGGAGATGCGTGCCCGAGGCCTTTCGAGTGTGATGGTGCTGCTGTGCGGGGCTGAAAGTGGGTGGCGGCTTTTTTCCACATGAGTTTTTTTCCATGCAAGTTCAGCTTAAGTTGCTAGCTGGTACTTTTTCTCCTCCCATGTTTTTTTCAGCTCCCTTCCTAAAATGTTTTTGCATGAGATTTGTCCTTTTTAGGACAAATTAGTATCATGAGTGTGATGATTTTACAGTCATGCAGCTAGTTTGAAAATCATCAGGTGGTCCAAAATGCAAACACGTGAGTGGAGCTGAATGGCATTACTACTCTGCTTATGATGCTGGAGAGTCACAGCCATGCCGAGCCATTTTGTTCTCCTACAAACTGAATAATTTATTGGCATGTAAAGTTAACAATTTTGTTCGCTTGTTTTGTTTCCTGTGTTTACTCCAGCTTGTAGTATATCTATGAATACAAGCTCTTCAAACTTGCATTTTTATCTCATTTTCGTAATGTTGGCAATAATTGTGCCGTTTCAGTAACTGATCTTACTCACCTGCTGCTAAAAAGGCTTGTCATGTTGGATTCGCATTACTCTCCTCTTTCCTTCTCCTCTTCTCTTCTGCCATCGCTGTTCAGGCAGATGAGGGTGCAGGTCACCCAGGCACTCCTGCAAAGGTGCCTGTGTGTGAACTCCGACACTGAGGACTCTTTCCTAGCCTTCAGCTGAACATTTATTTTACACCAGTGTTCAGATTTCTTCTTGTTCATATTCACTCACCACCACACCAGATTGCCTCCTCTAATTATTATTTTGATGATGGTTCAGCTTGGCTTAACTCCGTCTTCCTTATCTATCTTTTGCTACCTGTTTTCCAGCTGCTCAAGTTTAGCCATTTGTCTGGTCATGACTTTTGTCTTTTTTTCAGATACTAACTATTGCATCTTCTCCAATGCAGAATTGCTACCTGACGTGGTTTTGTCAAGGAGCTTTTTGGGGCCTAGGTTGCTGAAGCCAAGGTATTCTCAGAGAATATCTTTCATTTAAAATATTGCTTTGTGGCTCTCCATAAGAGAAAAGGTTTGACAATGTGAACTCTGCACACCCTGAAGACTCAGAAGGCAAATAAGCCTGTCAGCATTGTGTTCATAATGATGTTTGGGGTTAGGCCATGACATTTAGAGCTGGGTATATTACAGCACCATTTGAGCTGCAGCTTTCTTACACCTCCAACCTCCTCTCCTTTGAGCCTCTCTCATCAAAACACGCTTCTTCATTGAGACTGAAGAGTCTGATCACGTTTAATCTTGGGTAACTCAGTTAAGTTGATATCTAATCTTTCCTTAACATCACCTTAGTAAACGTTAGATGAGAGGTACACGGGCTGATGGACCATCATCTGCAGCTGAGTGGATATGGGATAAAGATGGTGCAGTCCTTTGGCCAACTCTCGTTTGTGTTCAGGCTCATGTCTGATGAGGGCGCAACGTTTTCTGGGCCAGGGCACCATCATCATTTGTTTCCTAAATCTTCTTCAAAAGTGGACATGCTGCCATGAGCACCAGTATGATGATTTAAATAAGCTAAATAAAAATATTTTAATGTCAAAAAAGTAAGAGGAAGAAGGGGAATACCAACAGACATTTAAGGCAGATTACAAATTAAAGGGCACAGTTCAATATTTGGTGATGTTTAAGGGTAAAAACCATTATGTGGAAAGTATGTTTTATGCCTCACCTAAGTGAAAAGAAGCAGGTTATATTCCTGGGATTGAAACAGGTTAAATTTCACAGCAAAATCTTTCTATGCTGGTCATTTCCTCAGGGACTACAAAAGTTTCCAACAAAATGAAGTCTTGGCATTCATTTCAACGAGTTTCAAAGTAGGTCTACCTATAGGTCCCAAACAAATTCAGAATTCCTGTTTCTGAGTTTGATACTTCTTATATTTATGTAGTGGTCCCACTCCAAGTATAATGTGAGTGAGACCAACAAAATTTGAGTATAAGCTTTAGAATAAGGTGAATTAAAAATAGAAATGAACAGGGTTGGTTTATTATTTTCTTCCTTGCTATGTTGTGAGAGACTGAAAGAGTTAATGTCTCAAACATTGTGGTACGGCAAGTTCTGCATAACAACAAACCGCAGGTGAGAAGCCACTCAGCACCGCTCAGCATGGGACATCAGCAGCAGGGTGCGGACGCCAGGCTGTGCTGTGCCGGCGCACACGCGGTTCCCTCTTCAGATACGCTGAGCGGGACCGCTCACCAGGTATGACCACAGGTCAATGGTCACACCTGCAGGGAAGGAGAAGTGACTCCCCAAACGACCCTCCAAGCCCACTGACCCATTTCTGGAAGGTTCTGAAAGCACAAACCCCATGTGATACCTAATTAGCCTAATGAGTTTGAGTGCCCACCTGAAGGAAGAGCAAGGAGACGATAAAAGGACACAAACTGAAGTCCCATGTGTATGCACCCTCCAGAACTGGACCTCTCGGCTGGTGGGACTGACGCTGGACCCAGGACCGGTGAGATCTTTATCTTTTCTTTTCCCGTTTTTTCTCTCTTTGTCTCTCCTTCTCTCTCTCTCCTTTTCCATAATCCCTACACCTCATCCCTTTAGACACAAAACTGCTGACCAAGTCTGGGACTAGGAGGAGATCCAGCCACCCCTAGGATCCTCTTGGAGAAGGGGGTCTGCTCTGAACCTCGTGACTCAACCGGAGGGATCTCCTTATTCCCTGAATTGATGTATATGGTTACTGAGGAATACATGGTTCACCAAGGTACTTTGATGTCAATTCCTGTTGTGAGAGACCCCATCACCTACTGTTAACACCTCCCAAGCTCAGGCTGCTTCTGCCATCAATAAAACATTCAACTGATCATTTGGTGTCGCTTCACCTGAATTTAGCCCGAGGGAATTCCGACCTCACCGCAACACCTCCCTGGTCTGTCCAGCATGGGTTGTGACAAATATTTTGGTTTTCATTAGCCTTTTCAAGTTGGAGACTAACATTTAAATTTCCAAGCTTTGCTCTCTGGCTGGGAATGCTAATTATTACTTCTGAAAGATAAAAATATGAAACTCTTGGATAGTAACATGGCTGTAGGGATTTAATGAATTCCCGTTGGACTCCCCAAATTGCAAGAGTGGCCAGCGTTACATCACTTGATGGGGACACAAGATGTGTTTGGAATAATCATGTAAAATTAAGGCAAGTGATAATTTTAGTGGTTTCCCCTTTATTTTTCTGTACATAAGCAAACTGCCACTGCTTAGGATTTGTTAATGTAATAAGCAACCAAAAAAAAAATAAAATCAGGTTTTAAAATGAAAAAGAGAATTCTTATGCTTGTTTACAATGATTCTTTAGTAAAATTACCTAACAATGTTATTATTGTTATATTTGCAATATTTTAATATAGTAAAGTTTATATTACGACCAGCAAAGCTCTAAAAGGAAAAAAAATGCCAAACAAACTAAAAATATGAAGTCAGCTGAACGTGAATGGAGCTCCAATTACACCCATTTTTTTTAAGCTTCTACGAATGTGTTTGAGCTTAATTAGGTTAAGCTATTTCAAAGCATGCCCAGTTGTTGTAATTTGTTTATGATACAGAGTTGCTCTTTGATCATAAATGTTCATTTTTATAGAAACCCTGTTATCAGTCTCAGGATAAGAAATGAAATCAATGTTTGTGGTAAGAAAATTTAGAAAAGTTTAAGAAGCTCAGAAAATAGCTGTCATTAATAAAAGAAAGACATGACTCAATTTAGCATGTGATGGCAGTAGGGTAAGCAAATTATTTTGGGGGAAAGAGAGGGAAACTAAACTGTGTTCACTTATGCATCCTGCCTAAGATACAGTAGCCATTGGAGTATCTTTAATAACCTGATACCTAGTCTGAGTTTGAAATTCACCGGTTCTTGGGTAAATCACCTACAATATCAGCTCATAATTTCTATCCTTTGAAATCCTTCCATTAATTCTCATAGAAAAAGAAAACAAAGCACTCTCCATCCTTGAAATTGCTGTTTGATTCTGATATTTTTAACATGTTACCAGAAAGGTGAAAAAGGTACGATATAGGGTAAGTGTCCCTAAGAAAATACTCCGGCTCTTCACTTTTGAAGAACGAACCTTAGCTGTTGTTGGAATCAGGTGATAAGAACATATTCAGACCACCTTTATTTAAAAGCATTAATTTAGGTTAGAGGCCGTAGGCTGGTTTTTTTTCGGATTATCTCTCTTTTTTTTTTTTTTTTTTTTTTTAATCTTTTACGTGGTCAGATAGGTGCATTAGCTGCACAGTTTTCTAGCTGAAGATCATCCAAAATACATTAATACATCTTGGCCTTTGGGAAGGGCTGTATTCACAGAGCATTTAAATGAGTTTTTTCAGATATTGCATGAAGATATTTTTGCACTCATAGGGGAATAATGGAGATCTGTCTAAGGTTCCCTGTACCAGCAAAGCTATCTCTCTCTGGAACATGCTACAGAATGGATAAGAGCTTCATATGGAAAAATTGAGAATTTTAAGACCATATTTTAAAACTGCTTCAGCTTTTTTTTTAATGCAACTGATAACGTGAGTTGCCTATATGCATCCTTGCCCATCCAAGGATGCCATGATTGGTCATCTCTGTGAGATCTCACCTGATTTATGCACATATCAGTCACTGATGCAAATTAGACATGCAATATTTGTACACTTTTTTAAGTGTAGGTCACCTTCATAAATAAAATTTCATGACAGTGGCCTAGTGTGTCTTTGCCAAGCTGAGCATGCTGTTAGCCTGGCTCCACTTTATAAAACTATAACACATGCGGTACAGTAGGTTAATGATTGTACGAGTGAAACTACTGTTACCTTCCCAGCTGAAGGTTATCAGCTTTGACAGCATTTGCTGATGTCCAGTGAACCATAAGCCATATTCTAAGAGTACTTATCACTTTACTGTCTTACTGCCAAGGCAATTCACGAGCAGTTTGTGAGGTAAAAATGTGAGCAGGGCTGAGGAGGACATGTGAAATTTTGGAGGGGAAAAAAAAAAGTATTAGGTGATGCTAACTCATCAAAATAGACCAGGAAATAGGCCATAAAAGAGATGGAACAATAAGAGAGGCATCATAGTGGAAGTAACTACAGCAACATCCATGTCAGTCTGGTACATACTTTTCACTTGCTCCCAAACCTGCCCGATTTCTTGCCAAGAGATCGCTGTATAGTTTCACAAATATTATTGAAGTCTCGGACAGTGCCTGTGAGGTAGATCAGTGAAGTTATCTCATTTTTTCAGATAAGTAAATTACAGCATAGAGGAGTGATTTTATATTGTTTTTCTTTTTTTCCCTGAGACCATAGCAAGGCAGCTTGAAAGTCAGAAGTGAGCTCCCAAGAGTCCTGGCTCCTTCATCCTGGTTTTATAACCTGCACTGCACTATCTCTGATTTAACAGAGTCCTGGTAAGTAATTTTTGTGCATTTTAAATATCATTTCTGATTATGAGTCAGATGTGTCTATACTTGGTGCTAGTCCCTATGCATTAAAAGAGAAGAAGGAGGTGCTGCTCAGTGGGATTATAGTTGCTAATGTTTTGCCAATCAGCCTAAAATATTCTTTAGTAGTCAGTGTCTGTTGTTCTTACTTTGATGCCAGCAGTGTAGAGAAATATTTGGAAAAATCATTGGTAATACTGAAAGGTTGAAGAGCTTTCCATATTACCAAGCTCATGGATATCCCATGATTTCACGTGATACCTCATCCTGAGGGAAAGCTGTGTTTTCTCATGATAAAGGTAGTCCAAAACCACTTCCATCCACAGAGTAGGAACTTGCAAGCATCTGAACTGTAGCTCCTATGAGGTACAGCAGTGCTTCCCACAGCTACAGAAATGTGTATTGACTAGAAATAATACATTTTTGCATTAAATAAAGTACACATCAAGTAAAACATTTTTATTTGGGAATGTAGAGAGAGTACTGAGTGAGGTTTGATTGACAACATCATGGTCCTAATCAAAAAGAAATGCCTAGTAAGTTTCCTTTTAAAAAGCAAAGGACTAAGCACTAAGATTTTCTGGCTAAAAATATAAAATCAGTCATTCTGTGGAATGTATATTTACAGTCAGTCATTAGAAATATAGAAAGAACTGGAAAAAATTACAGGGGAACAAAGATTGACTCAACTGATAGCTAAATATTAAATATTAACAGTGTTCATAAAAACGAGGGAAATTACAAATGGCTTGCCAAACTGTGAATTGTCCAAAATGACTGACTGAATCAAGAAGTTAAACATCCTTGGGCAAAGCAAACTATATACCAGCAAAGGTCATTACTGTTTCCTCATAGGGTTTAGCTCTTTCACTTTGCAATTGAGCTGGGTTTTTAAAAATAGTTTCAGTATGCAGACATGAAGGTCTTGGTCTGTGTTAAACAGAAAGGCTTTGAAGCCAATTCCGTCTAACAGTTGTTAATGAATACTAGCAGGTTATTAGGATGTTACTTGTAGCAGCTATGCTGTGTGATATTGTGTGTGAAGGCTACACCAGCCACACAATGGTTAAAGATCAGAGGTTTAATTAGCTGTATTTTACTGGGCTTGCCTTTAGGCCTCAGAAATAAAAGGACCGAAAGAAGAGCAAAGGAAAGATTTGTCTTCCACGGGAGCAGCCTCAGGATCGCAGTCTGCCAGCATGCTGTGCACTGCATCTATGCTGTTGCACCTATTACCCATTGCGTTGCTGTTTCAGGTTGTGGCAGTAGAATTAATTTCCTTTATTATAGCTGTATTCCAGTGGCACAGGATTTACTAAAAAACTAAAACTGATGTGAAACACTGAGAAACCAGCAATCACTTTCCTGGTGTTTATGTAAACATACATCTATATTCAGAAGTCTGCTGACAATATTGCACAATATCACATATTTTCTGCAATTGATTTGAGCAACAGGAACGGCAAGAGTCTAACTGCAGCTCAAGTAGCCTGTTCACAAGATGATGGTGCACTGTTAACTGAATCAAAGCTAAGACTAAGCACTACTTGAAGCTTATTACCCTTCAACTGAGACCAGTTAAAAAACAAGCACTAATTTAGAGCTAGTGACCTTGAGCTGTGAGTGTTGTATTATCAGATGCAGCTGAATATGGATTTGGCTCAGCTGAGGGCTAGGCATGAACTCACAGTAAAGAAATTATAAGTAACAAGCCACTGCATGAAAGGCTCTGTCTGCCTTGCTTTCAGCCCTCATTCCCCACAAAATCAGAAAATTGATGGTAAATGCACAACATCTTATCGTCCATGGGTGGTTAGAGAATTCCAAATTGAAAGGGGCTGAGGTTATTCTTGCCTAGCAGATGAAATGCTAACTATATTTCAGTGCATTTGTGTATAGCAGTGGAAACCATAATTTATCTGGGATGTCAGGAGTGACATTGCTTTTCATTAACCTTAAATAATGTTATGAGGCTTTGCTCTACTACTATGTAGGTACACGTACTGTCAATTTCTATGCATATATATAGATACAGAATTAAGACAGTGTTGGAAATTCCTCAAAACCTTGCTAGGAGAAACCTGTTAAGAGCTTATAGCAGGTATTTATTTTATGTTTTAAAAATTCAATAGACTGCAGTTAATCTGCCCTCTGGTAATCCACAGAATAGTGATTGAGCCAGACACTTAGCTGGTGTAATGTAGTGAAGCTCTTCTGAAAGCAACAGTCAGGCTTCTACTCTAAGATATAAGAGGCTTAGGCTCAATTCCCTAATTTACCACAGATCTCTTGTGTAACCTTGGGCAAATTCCTTATATCTAGATGAAAAAAGGAGTTTACAGGCATCGAACAAAGTTCGAATCCTGACAGTGCTCAGACTCATACATGACACGTAAGGAGAGCAAGGCTCATTAAATGGAATGCAAAGTAAAAAACACAGTGGCCAGACACTAAGGAGGCACCCTCAGCATCCTCACATAATTTCTATATGGTTTTAGGAAGCCAATTCTGTGAAAGAAGGCATAATCCCACATATTGCCAATGAGAATCCTCTGGAGCTACTTACATCAACAGCAGAGCACCTAGTTTCTTACTGCTCCTGAAGATAGGTGTGAATTAGGGGCCAAGCTGTTCGGTTCAGTCATGACAAAAGACTTTGTGGGCAGGCATGGAAGCGAAATTTTCCAGTCCCTGGTCAAGCCACAGCTGAGAGCATGTTTCAAGCATCAGATCTCTGGAACTAAGCATCAAAAGAGGGACTTCAGAGACATTAATGACTCTAACATTTAATCTTTCTATTGTTGCTTCACAACCTCAATATGGAATTGGAAGGTAAATGCATTAAGGAGTATAAAGCATTCAGTTACTGTAGCAATGGGGACCATATAAGTAGCTAAAATTAATAGGTGCTGTCATTTATAATTGCTGAGAGTTTGAGCACCAGAGTGCATTACAAGTGAGTATGGTGGGAAGGTTTGAGCTCTTCAGAGTTAATAGTCTGATCTCTGATCCATACAGGTAGAGCTGTCTGGGGGGCCGTTGTATGGAGATGTGCCAGACTATAAAGGTCTACCCTGCAGACAAGACTGCAGAATAGACACCATATAGCAGTGATGCAAATACAGGATGTAGATGCTCTGTAAGCAAGTGGTCAAGTGAGCAGTGATGTCAGTGCCTTTTTTGTAGCTTTGTGTTTCAGTTCATGATGGAACAAATCTTTATTGTGGACACAGTTCCGGGAATAAGTGGATGGAAAACATGTTAGGGAGCAATTCTCTCATAAGAAAGGCTGGAGAAGGGGACCTGGTAACAATTTTAGTGGCCAAAAGAAAATGAAAAACAAGTAGGAGAAAATATGAAATTGAATGAGAAATGTATGGTGGGCTTTCTGTGAAATTAAACAAATGTTTTTGGGCAAACGGTGCAGAATTACCACAGGACAAGTATCTAAAGAAGGTGAGTGTGTGAGCATGCATGTAGTACATCAGGAAACAAGTTTCGTGCTTCCCACCTGCGGGATACTGTTTTGTCGAATGATATCTCACCATGAACTGAAAAGTTATTTGCTCTCTGTTACTCTTGATATTGACAGCATTTTCTCCAGCTTCATCTCCCCCTCTTCACATTTGACCAAGGACAGGTATTGATACCCACTTTGACTATTGAGGAACATTTTCTGACACAAAATCTCACTTTGAGAGAAGTGTGGCAATTTACAGTTGAGTTACTTATTCCTGGAACTCAAAAGCTACTTTAAGTAGGACTGACAAAAGACGGTGATTTGTCAAGTGTGTCAGTGGGAGCCCAGAATTGTCCTTAGTGGTGAGAACAACCTGCACTGAACTATTGATAACTCCTGGCATTAGGCTCTGCATAGAACAAAGCATGTATGGGAGAGCTCCAGTCATCTTAAACTGGTCCTTCTGTAAAAGGCAAGCAGAAAAGGCAGAAACGGTTACTGCTCTGTGCCTGGCATATTTTCCTTATTCATTGTATGTGCTGTTAAACTGCACAAAGTCCCTACCAAAATCAGCATGGAGTCTGCTAGGCATTCCCTATCTCTGTAAGAGGGATTGTTCAGGTAGGGAATTCCTGTCCAAACTGGTGGTCCTGAGCAGGCATTTGCACCATCCTACACATGTGTAACAAGTTGCTCCTTTTGCCTCTCCCTGATGACCTCTGATACCTACTTCTATAGGCAATGCAAATACCCATATCCCTTCTTCTCCCTGCCAGGACTGTTTGTTGTTCAGTGGTTAGCCAGAAAAAACACGGACCATGACAGATCAGGAACCAAGTTTAGGTTTTCTGGATCCTAGCCTGGTTTCACGAAGACTGCTTTCATGCTGAAATTCATCAATGGTTTTCAGAAAGCATCAGTGTAAGGCCAAGGATTATGAGTCTTCTAAGCTGAGAAGTCAAAAGTATAGTTTGACTCTGAATTTCATGCGTCTTTTTGAGCAGAGCTATGTGTACAATTTAGCAGTCTTTCTACTCACAAGATCAGAAGTAGGGAGTGCACATAAATGAATGTCATTGCAAGGCAAAATGAGTGTCCTGAATTAGTAGAAAAGGTGGAAGAACTCTCGCTTGTTTTCAGAACTAACCAAATTAGTAAGCAGCAACAGACTTGGTGTAATGGTCTGGTATGGGAAGACCTGACATATTGATCACGGTGGAAAAAGCAATTCTTGGAGCCTCTTCCTCACATCTGTCTTCACAACAAACAGTTCAAATAATTTTGATACTCTTCTAATTCTACTCTGCATTAAATATTTCAGTAAAGAATTCCTACATTGTTGACATTGGTGCATCGTTACCCAGTGATAGCTGTGGTGAAAACTCAAGTACGGACAAGCTGAAATTTCCAGTTTGCCTCAGGACATGCTGTCTGTTAGAGTGAGCATGCACAGTGCATCCAAAACTGTTCTCTGCTTTTGGAAATACCAATGGGATCCCTGCAGTGTGTGAACTGTACCTTTTAGACGTAATGAGAATTGTTTCACACAGCATTAAATTACTGGTAGCTTCATGGTCTTGCAAATGCCAGCGCTCCAGCTCCCTGGGTAAAATGAACTGCACAGAAATGTTTGCCAAAAACATCAGTGTGGAGATGCAGCCAAAGCAGTGAGTATATTTTGAGGTTTACAGCTGTTCTGAAGAGATTCAGAGATTTTTACCTTAAGTTTCAGAGGAGCAACCAGCAATAATTCCACCCTGCTCCATCCTGATACAGGGGACGTACCTTCTGCAATTTCTCTCCTTACTGAACTTAATTACAGTGAGCTTAGGCGCTATGACAGGTCGCTGTACAACCTGTTTGGTTTATATACATGCTGCAAAACCTAGTGAACTGCAATGAAAAGTAAGAGTCTGAATTCCATGAGAAGTGTGATTCCCCTGCTCCACAGTACTCAAGGCTTAGCATGACACAGAGGTGACAATGCCATAACTCTGCATTTAGGCCACATGCATTAATCTATTAGCACCAACTGTGCAGAAGCCCTGTAGGTCAGAGCCACGCGCACTGGACAGAAGTCACTAACCATGCAGAATTGTGCTGAAAGTAAAAGAAATCCAAATACTTCCTTCCTTAGAAGAGAGCTCAGTCCAAACACGGGCAGACTTGGTTTCTGTGTTCAGATTAAGAAACGGGATGAACGTTTGCCTCCCTTGGCAACAGGAAAAGATGTTCTTCAGCTTTCATTGAGTTACAGCATTATAATCTCCATTTATTTGTTTCTTCTGTTAACTGGCAGATATATAGCTGATTCTTTCCATTTAACAAGTTGGCAAAATTGTCTCTACATCCTCCACTGTGACAGTAGAAAAATCACTGCCTTTCCGAAGCGGGTCTTTTGGTAGGTCCCCATAGCTCTGTCTCCACTATTGGAAAGTGGTTTTGGTTTCCGTTTTTTAAACTTCCTAGCTCTGAGGCAATTAATATGTGGTAAAATCTACAGCTGGGGGGAAATTTTTCCAACAAAACACCTCTGATGAGCAAATACTGATTTGTCAAAATCAAAACTGTTCCTGGGAATCTGTTTTCACTCAATTCTAGTTCTGAAATTGTCAATGTGTCTGGTTCTGCATTCTCAAAATGAAACCTAATGATTTTTTGGCTTTGAATAATTTTTTGATTGATTTGGATGAGAAGCATAGTTTGAACTGTCCTTTTGTTAAAGAAAAAACAAAACCACTAGGGAAATCCTAACATGGGCAAAACACTGTGATTTTTTATATGGTAGTAACACATGCAAAAAATGGCTCATTCTGAAGAGGACTGTACCATAAATTGTGTACATGTGTTCAGTTTAAAAAAAAAAAAACCCAACCCAAAACACTCAAACCCTGTGACATTTCCTTCCTTAGCAGAAAAACACCAAAACAGAGACACAGAACCTGTATCCCAATGACCCTCTTTAATAACCAACTGTCTACTGAAAGATTGTTTCCTCAGTTCAACTAAGAGACTGTGTATACCATCATGATAGATGAGACTTGCTGAGACTTTAGATAAAGACTCCTGTGGAACAGCATAATTGATGGAGAGCTCAAAAGCGTGGCACTGGCTTCTTCTTGCTTTCCTTAAAATATTGACCTTGGTAGCTTTTCAGGCCATGTCTGTGTTTCCTGCAATGCATTTATTTGATGTGAGCTAACATTTTTCTAAGCTGCTTTGTCAAGCGATCAAAGTTATTAGTAAAATTATGACAACATTTGTAGTGCCTTATAAGAGATGAAAATTAGTCTTTTACTTCATGTTTTATATGTATATATATGCTCAGTTTGAGTAGCAATAATTGTAGAGTAACCAACTACTTCTGTCATCTACCTTGGCATCACACAATTTTTTTTTAAACTAATAACCTAAGAAAATAGTGGATTTTCTTTTCTGAGGAAAGAGTAAAATGAACCCAGCAAAAGCTATAAACCAAACTAAGAACACAGATTTATAAGCTTCTTTACCTTTAAAAATTAGAGCAAAAGCTGTTGCTATTGTTATTTTTATCCTGAGAAGTCACCCTGTGCAACAATATACTAAATGGTACTATGCACACTGCTCACTGTAAAACAGCTCAACATCCATGAGTCATTTGCTATCATTTCTGAGTTTTTATGCCAAGCACCTGCCTTTTAATTTGCTACGACCAACCTGAAACATCTGTCAATTTTTTCCCCATGAATTAATAACTCTGTAATTAAAATCCAGCAGAGAGCTCAGCTGAGACTTCTGGTTAATTAGGACAGGAGATAGCCATGTGAGCGGCATGGCATTACATTAGTTGGAGAAGGCTTGGATTTGAACCAGGGCTCAATGGGTGACACGGAGCTACCAGTCCGTGATTTAACTATGAAGCTTTTGGATATTTGTTCCAGTAGCCAGTACGTCTATCTGTGGGCAGTCAAATATTGCTGAAATTATTTAATCAGGATGCAGTGCCTGAAAACTCTTTTCTTTAAATGTGTATTTTGAAAGGATCTTGGTTTAGTTATTGCTATTCTCCAAATACTAAGAAAATGAGAAGAAGCGGTGCTGAACTAAGCTCTTGCCTAGAGCTGTTTTGCACTTTAAGTGGCCGTGGGAGTGTCACAAAGAGAAAAATTACCTTCTTGGTAAAGGCCATACCTCCTGCTAATGTGCAAAGGTTGAGGATTTTAGTTTCTTCCAGGATTGCTTTCTACACTGATAATTGCAATGGTGTCCAAATCATCAAGATTGTTCCTGGTACTGAAAAGAGCAGCTTGATTCAGGTTGATTCCTACAGCTTTTGAAAGGATTCTTCTATCACATACTTGATACGTAAGGATTTGGGGATTGTTTTTTTGCTTTTTGTTTTAAAACGGCAGAAAAATATATTTGTTGTTATATTTCAGTACACCTATAGATGAAAACATCTGAAGACCTCATCACTTGTCAAGTATTTTTTAATTTTAAAAAGTGCACCAGTTAATATGACAGAATTTTTCAAGCTTCTTCATTGAAGGCAAGGAAATTTGTATTGCAGCTAAGAGTGAGATATGAAAGATTTTTATCATGAACTTCAATGATTTGAAAACAAAGTTAAACTAAACTTGTAGCACACAGTAATGTATACCATATGTAATCTGAATGTCCTGTGTACCACAGAGAAAAAAGTGTCATGATAACTCAGAAAGCATTCCTATTTTAATTGGACAATTGTGTTTTACTACTGTCCAGATCCACACAGGATCCCCTATGAAATAAACTTCTTTAAATAGCCTCTAATGTAGAGAGCGGTTTGGCCAATTCATACATTTTTCATTGTCACCTTAAATGCGAACCAGTTATTTGCCATTTTCCTTTGCAGACAAGTTCCCAACTTCTCATACCTTATTTTCCATTTTGAGCTTGCTCTTTACACAGCAGTATATATATAGCAGTAGCATCACATTAATGGGAGAACTATCTACAATTCCTGTAGTTTAAGATTCAGGGAATTTTTTATTTCTTTATAAGTTTTCCTGTGGGATTCAAGCAGAGGATTCTACCTTCTAGTGGATAAGGTATATTTAATAATTAACCTCATACAGGAAAGTTGAGTAAAGACTCATATTCTGCAGTATAATAATGATTTCATTGTTTCTTTATAAATCTATAATCCATTGCAGGAAAATACATCTCTGGAGAGAAGCTGGGGGAACTGGGTGATGCATCTTTGTCTCTGAGAAGGTGAACTTGAGAAAAGACTTTGGTAGGTTTCCTAAATATACAACAGAATATTTATCTCCAGCCTTGATGCAGGGGAAAAAGGAGGATTTTTTCCTGAAAGGAAAGGGAGGAGAGGCAGGAAAGCTCTTGGATTAACACCACATCATGAAGGTAGAATCCCAGAGGGAGGTAATAGTAATATCTTAAAAAAAAAAAAAAAAAAAAAAAAGTTAATAGATGTAAAATACTTACTTCTGAATGATTTTACACTCAGCCTTATGTAAAACAAGGTACACAAGGTTTTAGTTTCAAATTAGCTGTGACTCCCATGGTGTGTTACTAAAAAAAAAAAAAAAAGTTTTTCACTCGGAATTCTCAGTGGTTTAGAAGGGGGAGAAATACAGATTTGTCCAACTTTGCATGAAAGTCCCAGGGCAGTGGCAGTGTGCTGAGGCTGTGTGGTCCAGGAAATGCAGCACAGAACCGAGAGTGAGAAAACCTGACTGTCATCCACTTGTCAGACCTGAAAAATAACACATCCCTTACACTCTTCTACTTTTTGAGACCTTTGCATTGCATATACAGAGAGATGTTTATATTTTTTTTAATTTCAAATGACAAGAAAGCATTATAATGCTAAAGAGCTGCATCTGAACAACACTGTGTATATGAGAAAACCCAATATGGCTGATAGGGTACGGCCTTTTCGATAAACCATCCTTCACTCCGAGTAGCCACCGCATGAAAAATGAGGAATTTGTTGAACAAGATTGCCCTCTGCAGGCCACAGACCCCTCCATCCTTCACTGCGGTATTTGTTCCCCTTTTCTACACAGGTAAATTAATTATGCTGTTAACATAACTGGGTTTGGATTTTTTGTTGTTGTTGTTAAATAAAACAGTAGTTACTTAAATAGATACTTGGGGACAGCTCTGTATTCTTAGTGAGACTGTGACCCAAACATTAATTTAATTTGCCCAAATAGCTCCCGATTAGGTTTGCTGTTATCTGAAGGCAATGAGCTAATAGAGATGATGCAGAAGGGATTTGATTTAGCCCTCTAGCTGTTTGTTCAAGTTGAGCTACCAGCACAGGCCATAACCAGCATCTGGTCTAATGAGCTACAGTGAGAATCCCGCTGATTGTATCTTTGTTGTACTGGATAACAAGGAAAAATCACACTAAAATAGACTTCTGGTGAAGACTGTGAGAGTAAATACAGCTCTTGGGAGATGGAGAAGGGAATACTTTGCAATTCCTCACCTAATCTCTGCTGAATAATGATCTTTAAGAATCTTTCTCATTTTTTAAACCAAAAATCATCACCATGGTTCATAATTTTCTTATAACAAATAACAGCAGGTACAAGTCAATAGCATCAATCAGTTTATGAATATGACAGCTGTTAAGTATTTCACTCAATGTGTTGTGTATGTATGCAATTCCTTGAAGATAGGACTGAAGACTAAATAAGGCAAAGGTGTGATTTTTAAAAAACTAAAATGATGATATATAACTCTGAACTTTAAACCCAGCAAAACTAGATTGAGAAAATCTCTGCATAGCTATAGCACTTAGGGATGTGATTTTATATTTGTAATTGACATAGCAACATGAACAAAATCTGTAGTACAAATAAAATTACATTGACAAGCCTGCTTATGTTGGTATAATATGTTAGCTCAAGAGGCAGATATAAACTATGCCACTAAACACTTTTCTTTCAAAACATTTTGCAAAGAGAAATTGTTTAGCCTCTTCCTTCTTTCTTTTTATAACATGCTATGTATGCTTGCAAAAGACAGTAAATGTCCCTTAATAGTAATAATTAAGTATAATACTATATCTGCAATAATAGTAAAATTGCAAGGAGTGCAGTAGGACTCTCCTGGGACTTTCTGACCACTGACTCATAAATACCAAGGACTCCATTCCAGAGAATGCTGAAGAGTCTGGATGGCTTGTTTCAAGCAGAACCTGAAGCCCACTAGGAGTTCATAGGTCTAGACCAGTGGCTGATTTTGGTGAGTAACTTTAATCAGTAAATTCCAATGAAAAAAAGGCTTAATCAGATTTTTTTTCCCCCGAGTAGCTCAATAAAATATGCTTTCTGAAACAAGATCTGACTCACATTGCAGGTTTAAGAAGGGCTTATTTAAATAGGCCCTTATTTCAGTTTTGGTGTTAAAGAGCAAATGAAATAAACACCTAAGTTTAGAGGATGTCTTTCAAAATTCTGCAACCAAGAATAAATAAACAAACTCCTGTTTTGACATGATGTCTGGCTTATAACCAAATGACAAGACTAACAGAAGTGTGGAAAATTGAGATGTGTTCATTAGAAACAGTCTCAAATGGAACTTCACCAAGCTGTGTGATGAACTCCACCCATTTGCTGTAGGAAGAGTATGAAAAAGACTCAGCTCCTACGTTCATTGTACATGACCAACTTGCCTAAAAGTTCTTGTAATAACTTGCTTTTTGTAGAGATACTCGCAGGTACACAAAAAAGTATGTTGTTCTACAGCCTTTATGTTAAAGCCATCCAGTAGATGGGGCCATAGAGTTACACAAATGCAAAAGAAAGTAAAATGAGTTTATCCTAGGAAGAACATTGTAATCAGTGCAAATAGAGCTTTGTTAATTCATGAAATTCTAATGTCAGGCAAATAATTTATTTGGTTATATCATGTTCTGACTGTATGACTGATTAAGCTGTATTCAAATGCTAGTTAATATGATTCCGTATTTGTTTGATACTGAAATAATTATAACTCTCAGTCAACAAAAATTACAGCTGAGGTTTTAATTTTCATTCATGCCACATTCGTTCCCCAAGTATTGTATAGGTCTGAGATACTGTCAGACTTGTGATGAAGTGCCGCAATGAGAGTCATTGATAGTAATTGTAGCAAGAAAGTCCCACATGTGGAAACATGTATGTAGCGAGAGGAACGTGCTAGTGGTTCCTACATAATACAAAGGATGACTTTATGAAAGTAACTTACATGCACTGGGGTTTTTTCCCCTGCTTCTTTGAGATCTGTGTACCTGCTCCTGTTAAATCTGTGAAACAGAAAGGAACATACAGGTTTGAAAGAACATGTATGAACGTTGCAGGAGCAGCAGTCAGCCCCAGTGATTTCACAGTGGTGGATCCTAAAGTTTGAAATGTGTCCGCACGTAGCGTGCAGTATGGCGTAGCAGAAGTTGCCACTCTCACTGCATTTGCAGTCTTCTTTTAAAATGAATGAATTGTGTGTAATCAATTTAACCGGCAAATTGCATCAGGTATCTGTTTAAAAGCGCACATTCTAGTTTGCTTCATTTGAAAAGCCTGATTTTCTGCGGTCTCGTACCTGAAGTGAAGATCTTAACACTTCTGTCGTAAAGCTGATCCTTTAAACCCAGTTCTGCTATAAAAAGTTCGTCAAAATACCTCAAAAGACAAAATTACCATTCATCTTCCGCGCAGTCACTGAACAGATGGATCCATGGGGGTGAGTGCTGCAAGGCAAGGCATCTTTTTTTTCCCTTTCTGCTAAATTTAACATAGGCTTCCGAGTCACAGGTGCCAACAGGCGGGTTGCAGCCGCGGGTGGGTTCGACCCGGGTGTTCTGAGTTTTGCCTTACAAAATGCCAAGTTTCTCGTGGTTTCAGCTATTAAGTCCCATTGAGGAGATGGCTGAGGAACCTCTGACTTTGCCACATGTTAAACACTGGCCAAGCAGCAGGAACAGGAGGAGATGGCTACGTGATCCCGCGTGGAAGTCGGCGGGGAGGGGGTGCGGGGCTGACCCTCCCGTGAGGCACAGCCGCGAGGGACCGGCCTGCCGGAGCCCCCAGCGGGCGGGGCCGCGCTCCGGGCCGGCCCGCGGCCGAGCGGGGCTGCTCCCCCCTCACCGCGTTAGCACTCGTGTCCGCGGGGACAGAAGCGGAGCGGCCCCGCAGGTGCCGCGGGGACCCCCCCAGCCCGGCCGGGAGCCCCTGCTCCGAGCCCCGCGGGGGCGGCGCTGCCCGGCCCGCACGTGATCTGGCAGCGAGGAGCCGCGATCGTACCTGGAGGCGGCTCCGCCTCAGTCCCAGGAAGGGAGCGGCCGGATCCGGCGGGACGGGACGGGACGGGACGGGGCTGCCGCCCCTCAGAGGCCGTGAGACGCTGCCGGCAGCGGCCATGGCTTTCGCGAAGGCTCCGAAGGACCCTTTCGGTACCGCCGTGGGCAGCCTGGTCGGTGAGTAACGGGGGGGGGCGCCGCGTCCCGCCCTACCCACAGCCCGCCTGAGGGGAGCCGGGCGCGCGCCGTTTCCCGCCTCGCCGCCCGGGGCCGTGAGGGGTGCGGAGGGACGGTGCTTTCCCGTTCTATCCGCCCGGGCCGGCCCGGCGCGGCTTTGGCGGTGCTCGGGGTCCGCGGCCGGCTGTACGGGGTCTGCTTTTGGCCTTTCAGACCGGGCGACGTTTGGAGCGCTGCAGGCGGAGGAGTGGGGACAGTTTATGCACATCTGCGACGTGATCAACGCGACGGAGGAGGGGTGAGCGGGGGCAGGGGGCTGTGGGACCGGGGATGGGGGGGGGGGGGTATGCCGGTGTCAGAGGGGCCGGCAGTGCCGTGACCTGCGCCCTTCTCCGGTGGGAAATGACAAGAGCCGGTTTTTCGTCTCGGAGGTAGCACCGGCGTTGCTCGAGGGCAGGTCAAAATCGAAAAGGCGGTGTGCGTAAAGTTACCCCAAACGAAACAGCAGCAGGGAGCGGGGCTTTTTGGTTCCTAGGGAAGAGTTTTGCCTGTCTCGGTGCTTTGTGGTCAGCCATCAGGACTTGGAGGGATTAGACTTGTAGGCTGTTCCCCATAGACAAGCGCTAGCAAAAGGTGGTAACCTAGGTTTCTCACCCAGGTCTCACGTCTTTCGTGTAACCTGTACCGCTTGTCAGGGTAAATGGGTACCCCAGTGCTCTGCAAAACCCAGCCTGGAAAAAGACCTTGAGTGTTTGGTTGCCTACGACGCTATTTAAAACTCTGTGCTTTTAACTTAAGCCAAGTTCCCCACTATGCAGTTTCTCAGCCAGCCTACATGACAGCAGGAGTGAAGCGACGGCTGGGTTTCTGTGCAGTGAGATCCATCCTACAAAGGCATGTATCCAGGGCTCCCAGGACAGAGGTGGCCTCTTGCACTGAACAGCCACGTCCTGGTTTGCTCAGCCACTTGCTGCCTTGTGCTTCCTTGTTCCCACCTGTAAAAGGGGGGAGAAGGAAATTTGTTCTCATGTAAGATCTGCTTTGGCATTGTACTGCAAGAACTCACTGCTAGCCGTGGCATATTTTAACACTGGAGAGCTTTCTCCAGGAGAATGAGGTATGCCTTAGTTTTTGCACAAGTATCTTTTTTTTATATTACCTTTTCTTTCCTTTCATTTTTTTTCGGATCCCACACTCTCACCCATGGCTCTTAGAGCTTGGAAGGTCAGTAATAACTCCCTTCTGGTCATTGCCATAAGCAACAGCACGCTTTGACCCTCAGCGTTAGTTTTTACATGAAGCTTCTATACAACAGAGCTTTTTTTTAAGAAACTGTTTCCTCTTGTGCACAGCTTATGCTTACAGAGGAACTCCTTATAACTTCCTCCTAGGCAACTACTACTAGTCACAGCCTGTAACAGGATACTAGGAACAGCAGAACTGCTGTATCTAATTAAGCAAATGGTTATTTTAATGCAATATCCAGCTCCTGACAAGAGCATTTCCAGATGCTTCAGTGAGAGAAGCAAGAAGCAGGAGTAGAATAGTAGTAGTACAGCTTTCTGCAAGGGAAAGTTTTGTTCTCTCTTGTGCTCCCGGCCATCACTTGATGCTCTACTAGTATGACTGGGTATGATACAAAATTGAGAAAAATAGAGAAATCTCTTTTTCTGATGAAGCACAACAACATTTCAAATTGAAAAACGCAGTAATGGTAAATACTCATTTAATTTCATTGGCTTTGAAATATTTTCAACAAAGATTTTATTTTTTTTTCTTATTGAAACATTGTATTTGTGCCTATTGCTCCATCTTAGATTCTGGAGAGATCCTAAAGAGGCTTTAGGACATCTTGTTTTTGTTGATCATGAGCATTGATCTGGCCCTAATAATTGTGCACTACAGATAGCCCATATTAATCAGGCAAAACTGTTTCCCACATGTGATATGCTTGATACCATCTTCCACCCTTTTCCTCCTACATAGATAGTTAAAAGATATAGGGTGTATATATAGAAATCAAAATGACTGGGCTAGAAATGCCACTATCTTTGGGGTGGAATGGGTTGTCCATCCGTACATGGTGATTACTCAGATGAGTTTAAAAGCATCCTGCAATTATAAGATTGGAAGTTAGCCAAGACACCCCTACTCCTGACAGCACTCCCAGAATAATATTTTTTAATTGCATCATATGTGAAAAATAGGTACCAGTCAACTCTTGATGCAGCTGGCAATAGTTATTCCCTTTCAAAGCAATAAAAGCTAGATAAGTAAATCTGTTGTACAACAATGAAATAATATCATTTTGGAGGAGGCTTTGCAGAGGAGAATAACTTTATTTCTCTGCACAAGTCTCTGGAGTAACACACAGCCTGCAATAACAAACCTGATTCACTGCTTTGTTACTCTAGCTCAATGCCAAAGTGATTTTGCTGAAATCAATGGGGCAATTGCTCTAGTTTTATGTGGGTGTAAATACAGGGGTGAATTTGGTCCTGTATGTCAGGCCAGCATTTTTGGCTCTTGGATGAAGTTACGAACTAGAAAAACAGTCTAACTTTACTGGAAACTTTCTCTACTTAATTTCTTGTCACAGGCCTAAAGATGCAGTTAAAGCACTAAAGAAGAAGCTTTCAAAAAACTGCAACCATAAGGAGATCAGGCTTACCCTGTCCGTAAGTACAGCTATATTTATATTAATTAGACACTGAGAAGGAAAACATTTTAAACGATAAGGTGGCATGCAAATTATCACTGACACAACTCTCCAGAATGTTTTCTTTGTTGTTTGTGTGTTACATTACTACCCCAGTGCAGATCAGATGGTCTACTGGCGTTCCATGGAGTCCTGGATGATGCAAATTCTTAAATTTGTTGTTGCATTTTTGTTTTTTTTAAACTTGTACTATGTAAAAGTAGTATAGTTCTTATTTACTCCAGTGACTGTCCCTCTGTCAGTGCCCTACCTGTTTGTGAAAGATAAGGAGGTTACTATATTACACAAAAGTGACATTTGACCATTCTGTTACTTGCCTTGTGATGCTGATCTTAGTTAAACTGAGCATGGTATGCAACATGGTAGAACATTCTATTACTTGCCTTGTGGTGCTGATCTTAGTTAAACTGAGCATGGTATGCAACATGGTGGAACATGCAATACCTGTTTTGTAAAGGTAAGTGTTATCGTGTATAAATGAGAAACTTGAATGAAAGTGTAACAATGGTAAGTTAAGCAAGGGAGCAAGACTCAGGCTAAGCCACGTAAGATTCAGATGTTATGACTGAAGTTCAGAGTGGCTGGGAATATACTCAACTGAGGTAACCTGGCCTCCAGGATCTGACAGTGTTTCTGAACTATCCCAGTTTGGGGAAGCGTTGTGATTTCAGTCAATTTAAGGTTTACTGGATTATGTTAACATAGTTCTGTGCTTTCCACTAGACTGATAATGTAGGCAGCAGCAGGAAGTTCCTAATGCTGTCATAAGTCCAGAGTTCCCAACTTGAATTACTCTTGACTGACAATAGTGCAACTGTGAGAAGTATCATTTGTATTTTAAGTTGTTGGGGATTTGTGTCTTTCGTTGTTTGTCTAGAAGTATTTTCTTCACTATTTCCTTTTTTGAGGTTGTAGAGGCCTGTCTGCCTTACACTAAATACTATTACTCATGGGTTTGGTATTTGTTGTGCAAAATCATTATCTATATCAATATGTGCTGAGAAGTGATGAAGGAAGATAGGTGATCGATAGTGTCTAATTGTAGGACACTTAGCAATTGCCCAAGTGTCTCCTAACAAGTTAAGAGGTACAGGTAAACGTGTTAAACATACCAATGTATATCTTCAGCTCCTTCCATTTCCGCACTTCTTTCCTGGCTTCCTCCTCCACTGTCTCGTGAGTCACCTTTCTGTGTGTTCTGTGTGTTTGCATAACAGAAACACTTGGTTTCCGCTGTAATTGCAATCCCTGTATCAGATCTGCTTTCTTTCTCCTACAGTCTTTGTGCACGTAGGTCCTTTGCTGAATATCTGACACAGTCAGCTGGAGTTATGATAATCCAGTGCTTACATTTAGGAGCCTTTCTTTGGATGTTTACTCTGCAGATACACCCAAGGTGACATTATAGCTTAGCACTTAAGAACATAAAAGTGGGAGAAGCATCTTGTTTCAGGTGTATCCAAGGAAGAACTTTATTACGTTGACCTGGAAGCTCATTGTATTTGCTCACAGATGGAGTGTGTACTAGGTTTCAGCTGTGCTTGTGGTTCAGCGCTTTCTCACAGTCTCTTTACTATTCCAGGCCCCTTTCTCCATGTCTGTTCTCACCCACTCACGTGTACACATGTTACTGTGCCTGCCAGGCAATCACATCCTTTTGGCCCAGCTTCTGTTTTCTGACTGTATGTTTCTTCTCCCCGAGTTCCTTTATTTTTTTTTTTATTTGTTTTAAAAAAAAGAGGTGCCAGCCTTTCCTCTAACTCCCCCTCTTCCTGCTTTTGTTCTTATGTAAGGTCTTCTATCCTTTGCCTCTCCCTCTGCCCCGGCTCCTTTCCTTTTTTTCTGGTTTTCTACCAGTACTGCCATCAGTTTGGCATGTGTAAAACCTTTCCTTTGATCTCATTGCTGACCACATATGACTCTTAACTCCTTTGTTCCCAAAATAGTCTTTCTATGTGCTATATCTTCTGGTTTTATGTTCTTGATTGCCTTAATGAAATTGTTCCTATTTCCCATTTTGAAATGCTTAGATTGGAACAGCAAATCATTGCAAATGGAAAAACAGAAATAATGTTCAATTCCTAAAACACAAGCCCGCCCTACTTCCTGTGCAACTCTTATCTCTGAAAAATTGTTTTTCTCCCAAATTGCTACAAAAATAAGGGCTCTTTTTTTGATGAACCGTAAATTATTGCCTGTATTTCCTACAGTAAATGTGGCCCTCCAGCTTTTGACACCCTACATCAAATTGTCTCTCCTACCTACGTTAGATACAACTAAGAAGGCACCAGATCTACAAATAGCTTTTCTTTTGAAATGCACTTTGATCCACTTTTATTTACTCAACCTTGAAATTCTGGAATTTAATCTTTCTAATGAAAATGCTTAAGGAGCTTATTCCCAGAGATTACACACAGGGCGAAATGTGAAAGTCTTCATCTGAAGTAACATGACTGCACGTGTTAGCCCTGATTCTGTCACTGAGACGTGTTAAATCTCAACAGTGTCTTCTTCCTTCTGGCTCATAGATGCTTATTTATTTACTCGGAGGAAGAAAGGTGAGTGCCAGCTATATAATGTGGTGGCTATGGCTTGGCTTCATGCACTCTGATCTATTGAAGTTACATGGTGCTTGTGAAGTCACGTGGATCGAGGTGTATGTGTCAGGCCATGAAGTTGCTTCATGCACAGTCTTTGATAAAGCCAAGAGATCAGGCTTGGCAGTGGTGATTTTGCAATCAGAGTGGAGAGGATTAGAACTTTTAGGCAGGAATCCAACAAAGTGTGTATGTGTTATTTGACTTCTTATTAGTAACAGACTTCAGCTACGTAAACTGTTTACGTAGTGAATGCTGAGACGCTTGTTCAGTTGTCTCTGTAGATCTCCCTTGGTTTTGTAAAGCGTTTACTGCAGTGCCCCAGTTCTGGTGCCTATAAGGTCTTAGGAACTGAACAGCACATAGGGAAGTAGTTTATGGAATGTGTCCCTCTGTACCTGGGTCCACACATACACTCTTACATGCAAAGCAGTGGGCAGAAATTTCAGATGGAATTATTGTTTCATTTCTGCATTGTTGGAAAATATTTTAAAAGAAGTCATTGGTTAGAATTAAATTTTGGAGGTGGTTTTTTTTTTTGCCTTAGGCTTTTTTCTCGTTTTCCTTTTAATACTCTGTAAGTTTTCAGATGTAAGAAAATTTTAGCATGGCAAATGTGGCCTTCAGATTTTCCTTTGTTAAATTAACATTTCACAAAGCAGAGGATCTACATAACCAAAAACATGAGAGAGCCTTCCAGTTCCTTAATCAAAAAAGTCTTAGTCAATTTTATTACACTTTGTTATATATGGGCAAAAAGGAGAAGAAAAGGACATTAAGTGGGAGCAAAAGACTTCCATATTTCCATGGGGGTTTTAAATATATATATGTAATTTGAAAGATTCAAGAGTTCTGAAAAACTAGTATTTTTGAAATGCAGAATCTTGGTAAAGTCTACATAGCCACTACACTGTATTTGATGAATGCTGCTTGTACAGGTTTCTTTTAAATGCTGGCACTTGGAAACAGTGTCTTGCTGTTCAAAAACTCTACTGGGTGGACATCAGTATATGTTTAGTAGAGTGCAGTCCTGTAGATGGATTAATGACTTGTTCCCTCTGAGTCAGAAATATGAATAAGCAAACTGTTCATCTGTGTTTTCGTGCATTCACCTTAGGTCTGAGAAGTATCCATCACAAACTACATCCATTCATTACAGCATTATGGACCATACCTGGCTGCTTTAGGAGCACATAGCCTTACTGAATTCTGAGTGAGGTCTCTATTGATAAGGAATGTAGTTGACTTTCTGTTATACCCACTAACTTCTCTCCTTTTTTGTTTCTGCCTTACAGTTTGTCATCACCTCTGGTCAGATGCCTTTTATCATTTTAGATTTGTATTGCTGTCATGTGAACCAGAGGGCTTTGGCTGTGCAAGTCGCCCCCATTTTCACTCAGTGTAGATCTCTTCTCAGCTGGATGTTTGGTATCAGCTAGCCTGGAACATAGCAGGGCTGTCAATTCCAACAGTTCTCGGGTCCTGCCTGTCATTTAGAGGAAGTTTAATGGTTTGGTTGAAGTTAATTTGCCAGTTCTGTTATTAAAAAATGTTTCTGTTGAGATTCCATTGTGCTATGTGGAGCAGTGGTTGACCTGGCCACCTTGGATCTATTAATTCCAATGGAACTGCTTGGGAAGGTGGAGTCCTATTTACAACGATAAATAACCATATTGAAATTCTAATGAAAGGTGTTATTAGCATGAAGGTGGCTTGTTCATGAACAGTCCAGTTAAAAATAATTGAGTCAAATTCTTCTTTTTCTTACACCAGTTTAGTTTCGCTCTAAGTGAGTGGGCTGGATTGGCATAACTGAGTAGAGGATCTAGCCCATTAGTTGAGCACTTTCATTCAGAGGGTAAATACTCAGTCCCTTAAGTAGGGAATTAGTAATAGGGAGTTGCATACCAAATTTCCCATGCACTGGGTTGAAAATGTTTTACACAGACCATCTTTGAAGTACTGCACAGGCAAATGACTTGGCTTATTAGCATATGTTTCATGTACTCTTTCAAATGAAAAATAATGATCCAAGCCAAGATTTTTTTTGTAATTATCTCTCAGTTTTTTGCACAGCAGTCTGCCAGCATCTCTTTGTTCTGCCCTGTTTTCATTTCAGCAATGTATTTTCTTCTGGTCTTAAACCTGTTCTCCCATAAGTTCCTGATCACACTGGGAGAAAAATCCCCAAGTCCTCAGGCTAAAAAATGAGTTACTAAAATGATTTCAACTTAGTCAAATATAGTCTGCTCTGAATAGGAAACTGTATTTAACCTACTTCTATCAAGATTACAATAGTGTCCCTTAAAATCTGTGTATCCTTTTGAGAATATAGCTTATCTGTGGCATGATTCGGGGGAAGTTTTGTCTCAAAACCCATGAAATTTTGCAAAATTTTGTTAATTTCTACCCTTTGCTTTCACCTTTCCATCTTCCCTCTTACATTGGGAGGGAAAGTAAAGATATGGTTGAAGAGCAAAAAGCAGAAGAATGACCACTTTTCATTACATGGGGCATTATATTGCTCTGGTTGATCTCCAGATTTGAGCCAGGCAAGATGCGTTCTGTTCCTGATTCTGCCCCTGCTCTTACTGACCCCAGTTTCCTATCAAGACTTGTATTGGCCTGATTTCAGGTGACTGGGATGTAGTGACAGCTTTTGATATCTCTTCCGTAACATGGGAATTGTAGTCAGCCACCTTGACCTGTACAACAGAGAAATACTATGTCATTATCACATACTGCTATATTTGATAGGGCAGACATGTTGCTTGCAGGGATCCTACTCTAAGCATTCCAAGCAGAGTTCTGGAAGTAGACTTCTTTCATGAAGATGAATCTGACAATTGGAACAATTCAGCTGTTCTGTTTCAAATCAGGGTGACCTTTAAAACGTGTGGAGAAATTGTACTCCAAGTTCTTGAATTTGTTCTTTTCTTTTTTTTCATTAGTCTCTCACTTACAGGGCAGATTAGAAGAGAGGCATTTAGTAAGCTTATTGTCTTCTCCTGTAGAGCTCTTCAGAATCTGTCAGACCAGGGTACCTATGTGGCAGGCAATGAATTAATTCTATTACTGAATCTGTACAAGTAATTTTTTAAGCTATGGACAGATTTCATGCTGTTAAGGTACTCTGTGTTCAGTAACTGCTATGACATGGAAACAAGTGTGACCATACTTCTCTTAAAACTAGTATAACTCTGGCTAACACATCTTATTTTGTATTGTATGTGTATAACAGTGCACACAGTGAGCTACTGTTTCCCTGTAGTAACCTCATCAGGCATTCTAGTGAGATAGCTGGCAATGACCTGTTCATATCCATTCGTACTCTTCCCCATAACACCTTGGAAAAAATTAAACAAAAGGAAACAAAAGCAGTCAAGTTGGGTGGGTTTTTTTCCTAGTATCTGTGTAACAGAAGCTTTTTGTGTGTACAGCTGCTTGACATGTGTATAGAGAACTGTGGCCCAAGATTCCAGTCTTTAGTTGTGAAGAAAGATTTCTGTAAAGACAAGCTGGTGAAACTACTGAATCCAAGATACAATCTGCCAATTGACATGCAGGAGAAAATCTTGACCTTTATCATGGTAAGCCTAGAGTAAACAGTAAGTATTTGTGTGTCTGCTATATGGTAAACTTTTAATGATGCAGGCCATTTCTGTGATGTAACATACTCATGGGAACCTCTTCCTGAAGCAGACTTTATTCTTGCTGCTCCCCCTTCATGCAGGGGTAGCACAGACTGGAAGACAAAGGGAGAGAACTGGAAAACTGTCAACCTCCACCTTTTATATTCCCTTCCCAGATTGTGTACGTGCTCCCTCTGTGGCTGCACTTAGCAAGCAGGATGAGAGGTAACTTCAGAGCTTTTGTGGTTCCTGCTGCTTTGAATTGAGTTAGCTGGAGTGGATAGAGGGAATGACCCGCCTTTAGTACCACATGTTTTAGAAGTGCTTGTCTGATCCACTTACTGTCCATTTCTGTGACTGTTATTGTTCCTGTTACTTCAAAACTAGACGTGGGCCCGAGGTTTCCAAGGAATGGTGGATGTGAGCGAAGTAAAAGAAGTTTATCTAGAATTGCTGAAGAAAGGAGTGGAGTTTCCGTCTTACGACACCGGCAGAGGGGGACCTAAGGTGGGGATACACAAGGGTACTTCACTAAGCATTGTAAATCAGAAACAGAATGTGTTAACTGTATGAGCTCTGTAGACAAAGAAGGTGTGTTTGGGGTTTGTTTTTATTTGTGGTTTTTTTTTTTTTTTTTTTAATTTAAATGCTCCAGGGCAGAATATGACCAACCCACTTAAGCATGTGAGCAGGAATCGGTTTCAAGTATAACAGCTAAGATGACAACAAAGAAACCTGGCCTATATAATAGTTGTGGATATGTTTTCCAAAAGGAAGCCTCTCTCTCTTGAGACTTTCAAAGTGTGTAAAGGATTCAGGCATACTGTTTAACTCAAAAATGAGAGCTGAGTGCTACAAACTTGTCAACTTCTGAAAGCCTCAACTAAAATGAGCAAGTTTTTTAAGAAAACACATACTGTTCAGAATATGAGCATTATCTATCTTTAAAATTAAACCAGGAGAGGTAGAAATCTAGAAGAAAAGATTATTGTCTATATATCTCTCCAGCTGTTTGCACAGCCTGTACACAATAAATGTTATTTAAACTTATGTCGTGGGTAGCATTGTGTAGCATCTAGGACATTAAATATAAGTAAGGCTTGAGCGCTGGACATCAGCTGAAAGTACAGGACATGTGTTAAAGCCATTCTTTCCAGAATTCTTTTTCTATTGGAATAGTTTTCACAAGAGTTTTGAGAAGTGTGAAAGCCATCCACCACTGAGTGGAACCTTGGAATTACAGAATTAGATGTCTATAATCAGTGCAGACAGGACTGATTCACATTTATCCTGAGTTTGATTTGATTATTGAATAGTGGAGTGCACAAAAGCTTATGTATTTAAAGGTTGTTGGAACAAGCTGTGTGGAGAATGCTCTCAATAGACAATAATTTTTTTCCTCACCAAGTACAGTAGAGATGATTCTGTCTGCCATGTGTATCTGCCAGTTAAAATCAGAGGCAAACCTGTTGATCTCAACAACAGCAGATCTGAACACAATTTTTACCTTGGTCTCTAGGAATTGAGGCACTTTAAGTGTGTAGTCTTGTGCAGGTTGGGTTTTGGATTTGTTTTGGTTTTTTTTATAGCAGTTGGTTCAAATTCAATGCAAACAAAGCTTTCTGCAGACGAAGTGTTCCAGCTTTTCGATCCAGAAAGCCTTTGTAGTTCATCTACAGAGACTCAGACTTAACGCCCCAACCTTTCCACTGCTTCCAGGTGTGATGACATTCTAAACTATCCTTCATTGCAGAATTGCAGTGGCACTTTGGGAAGGGCTCTTGGCTGTTAGATGGCTTAAGAGCTCAAGGAGCTAGCCTGTTCTCAGCCATACCCACTTTATCCTGTAATGAAATTTACTTGCAAACCCATTTAAAAGATATCTGAATTCCAAGCCTCCTTTAATTACAAAAAATCCATTAGATTTATTCTTGTAAATAGACCTTGCTCAACGAATTCCCTGGGAGCATTGATTATGAGAAAGCTAATGCCCAGTTGTCTAGTCTGACAAATATGTTGTGCAGCTCTCTCATCTGGATGTCTGCTTCAATTCTTTTCTTAAACTCAAGCTCTGCTCTTTTGTCTTTCAGCAGACTTCATCTCAGCCTTCTGCAAAGTCATCACCGTCTTCTGCTAATCCTGCAAAACGTTCTTTACTGCCTCTTCCCACAGGCCCAACATTATTGTTGACTCCTGAACAGGTACAATACTACAGGTTTAGAGGAGGGCAGGCTCACTTGAAACGTACCATTAATGTGTGATTTCAATAACCAGACCACTGGGAGGGACCATCATTTCAAGTGGCACAGCTCTATATCCATGGTTTTAGGTTTATTCTCTTGAAGATGTTTTATATGGTGGTATACCAAGGCAAAATAGGCAGAAGTGGGTTCAATAAATGCAAGGCTGTATCTCAACCAGAAAGTGGAATCATTTACTCAAGCATGAGAATCTTGAATGATGTCTAATGATGTTGTTATACAAATTGATAAAAGTTACTTCAAAGATAAGTGCGAAAGCCAAACTTACTTTTGCATAAGGCTTGTGTGAAGAGATGATCCTAAAAAGCAGGAAGGAAAGGACAGTTCACTTCAGTTCCTGCTTGGCCTGTAGGTAACTAAAAAGAGTAACAGTAACATTAGTGAGAGGGATTAACTGCAAGGCAAATGAGTAGTACTATCAGATTTGGATCTTAGTTTGACTGCACATATAAAAGCTGAGCTAATTCCATTCATTTTCATGGCATGTTACTGGAATAAAATAATGCTAATTAGGCCCATATTATACCTAATGGGGAAGAAAGTATGTATTAGAGGCAAGAATTACTCTGCTCACTCTGTTCACTTACACAATATTCTGTCCTGTTGAACTCAACAGATTGGGAAACTGTACAGTGAACTGGATATGGCAAAAATGAATGTGAGAGTCATGTCATCAATATTAAAAGAAAATGTTCCAGGCTCTGAAAATCCAGATGATATGAATCTTTTACAGGTATGTGATAATTCATTGGTAGGGTATGTTGGTTTGCTTTGATCAAAGTTGATTTTAAAATGTGTTGTATCCTTTCTTTTAACATCTGGATTCAGATGGCCAGATGGAATCCAACAACAGGTTTCTACCTCTGGTTTTGCTCAGCTTTCTTGTCTCCTTCACCTTCCCCTGATGTCTAGATAGTCAGGAAAGGACAATACAGCTTGCAATGCAAATTTAAGCTCTAGGGAATTCCAAGGGCAAAGGAATTTCATAATGGAGCGTTCTCTGTTAAGCATGTTCTGTCAAACAGCCCTGAGAACATTCCATTTGAACGCAGTTGCCTTGTGGGAAAATAGATGATGACACAGCCTTTCTCTTGTATCCGTCCTGGAGTTTTCAGTGCTCTCTTTATTATTACCAGTACCTTAAAGGCAGACTGAAGGCCAGTGAAGAATATGAAGCGTTGGTTTTATGTGCGTGACCTCAAAGATTGGGAGTTTGCTGTGCTATAGATGAATCCATGTGCTCTTAAAGTGTAGCCTGAGGGAAGCGTATTGCAATAGTCCAGTTTACATTTGACAGTGAACATGCAGATGTTCTTCCTTCTGTGATGTCATTTCTTCTACTTGCTTGTGGTGTTTTTTTTATTTTAGAAATTAAAAATGCAGTATTACTTTAGTATTTCACTAGTGACCTATGTCAATGGACATTTTTCTGTTTCGTATTGTCTGCAAGAATTTAAAAAGCTTTTATCACATCCTTCTGCTTTTAAACTTACCTCTGAACTTCTATGATGAGGAAGAATTTTTGGTAATTTGTCAGCATTAAATGTGTTGGAGAGCTGATCTAATTTTTGCAAGCCTTCAGTGTGCTTCTCTTGCCCAGTGGAGAGTTTCTCCTTTGCAATGAACTCTTACTGGGTGCTGTTGGTTTGCCTTCAAGGTCATGCTGTTCAGCTGTGTCCATTTATGGATTGGTTCACAACTGGAAGTGAGATATGGAGAGATAGCAGCAATTTGCCACTGTCTCTCATGTTTAATGACAGGCAGCGCTGCTGGTCTAGGGGAACCAGATAGGAGACAGATACAATCTGTCGGTGGTTTTTGCTCCCCTGGAAATTCCTCACATCTCCCACACTGTCTCTTTTGCAGAGACTTGTGGAGCTACAAGCCCAAGGAGGAAGGGCCTGCAAAGCACGGGTCTGAGCAGAGTAGACCCTAAACACGGGCAAATAGCTGTTGCAATAGGTTCCAGAGGGCTTGCTTTGCCTGCACTAAAGGATTGAGTTTAGGTTGTTCCAGCAATGGACACCACCTAAGCAGCTACTCTCTGGCTGTTCTGTGCACAATAATTGACTTCCATAGTGCTACTGCCACTAGGGAGGTTGCCAAGGTGCAAACTGGCCTTGATGATTTAACCAGCCAGTGAAAGATACCCCAAGTAGGAGAATATGCTCGTTTAATATGCTTGGCCACCTCTGTCCAGTCCACGACAAGGTAAGCATTTCTGGTTGTGAAACAGGAATAGCATGTCTTTCATTTCCTGTCTCCTACTATGGCCCTTCTACATGTGGGTGCACAGATCAGATTGCCCACAGTAAACCAGTGGATTCTTATTGACACTCCCAGTAATAAAATTGTTGGCAAAAGTTTGAGGACAGGGTGTGGAGTTCTCACTTGTGGGAGAGTGACTAAAAACTCATTCCTTCTGTGTTAATTTCACTGTTGCTCTCTCTGTTCTCTTCCCCTGTGCACTGAGTGGTGTATAGCATCAAGCATGGCTAGCCTGCTCCTTTAACAATGTTTAATGTTCCCTTTTGTTTGTGGCTCTACCTGGGTTGCTTGGATTAGGCTTTTGTTGTCAGAGAGCAAAGTTCTTTATTAAAAGAGCTGCTTGTTTAGGCTTTGAGTGATTTGGAGACATTAGTTTCAGTCTTTCTGATTATCTGGGGTCTCTCAGGAAAAACTGTAACAGGGTAAACTTTATCAGTGCAACATATTTTCAGTTCTGTAGCTTCATTAGTGGCTAGGCTCCTCCCTTTCTCCACCCTGTTTTGGACAAGCTTTAAGATGGCAGATCTCACTTGAAATGTTGTGCTGATCAGTAACGTTCGCTAAAGAATAGCTGAAACTCAGCATCAGCCAAGAAGAGTAACAACCATACTTGGTGGACATGCAGGAATTTGGGTCCAGATCATCAGTTGGTAAGAATTAGCACAAACTCATTGGAATGACTGATGATTGTTTTACCAGCTGGTAGTCCATCATTGTAAAACTCCAGTTTTCAAAATGTAAGATTGCATACATTATTGTGGGTAGGAGCAAAGCCTAGCAAATCCATGCTTGAAATGAGTGTCTCAATTTCCTTCTCTATTGAATATTGATACTTACAAAGGAGCTAGTCTGCCTGTATAATGGAGTCATAAGAAATACACATTTTTTAAATGCGGATCAGATAGTAAAGTGTGGAGTTGGAGAGGTTTAAATTTAATTACAGACATTAAACTGAATACATTTTTGTGTGTTTTATCCTGGTCTAGTTGTGGTTTAACCCCAGCCAGCAACTAAGTACCATGCAGCCACTCCCTCACTCCCTTCCCACCCAGTTGGATGGGGGAGGAAATCAGAAAAACAGTAAAACTCATGGGCTGAGATAAAGAGAGTTTAATAGGACAGAAAGGAAGAAAATAACAATGATAATAATAAAATTACAATAACAATAAAAGAATTGGAATATACAAAACAAGTGATACACAATGCAATTGCTCACCACTTGCTGACCAATACCCAGTTAGTCCCAGAGCAGCGATCCACCCCCCTCCGTCTGGCCAACTCCCCCCAGTTTATATACTGGGCATGACATCATATGGTATGGAATATCCCTTTGGCCAGTTTGGGTCAGCTGCCCTGGCTGTGTTTCCTCCCAACTTCTTGTGCCTCTCCAGACTTCTTGCTGGCTGGGCATGAGAAGCTGAAAAATCCTTGACTTAGTATAAACACTACTTAACAACAACTGAAAATATCAGTGTGTTATCAACATTATTCTCATACTAAATCCAAAATATAACACTGTACCAGCTACTAGAGAGCAAATTAACTCTATCCCAGCCAAAACCAGGACAGCTGTGAAGATACAGTACTGAAAGATACAGTACCCTGTAATCCTTATGCAGATTTGGCAAAGGGGTGCAAAATTTTTTTTTACATAAATGAAATCATTTATTTACGTGAAGTATATGTATTTTGAGGAAAAACCAGATCACTTCAAAAATAATACCAGAGCAATTTCTGAATAGCAGTGTGCAAATAGAATAATTTCCCTCTCCGTTTTTTGGTTTTTTTTTTTTCCCCTTAAGAGGAGCGAGCCAGCATTTGCAAATGTACTGCGGGGGGTGGGGGGGAAATTTTAGCTGAGTCGAAGTTCCTGTTGCTAAAGAATTTGTTTCTTTGAACATGCAAAATCTGCAGTGGAGAGTAATACAAATAAGCCATCTTTCGTTTCAACTAGCAATAATGCAAAACTCAGTAAACTCTCATAATTCTCCTATCAGCTGATTCTGCTAGGTTTGTGTTACTTTCTCAAAAAGTGCATAGATCAAGCGCATCCAAACTTCCCCACTTAGAGGAATAGTTAGAGCTAGAGAGTTGTGTCACAGAGCATTTCTGTCCTTTAGACTACTATTGTCTTTTCTGCAAGCAGATGTTGAGCAGGATCACATCCATTACATCCATGTGAAGTATCCTGCTGAGTTTAATCAGCTTCAAACAGGATTGAATCAAATTTGTTCTGCATCACCTAGAGATCTTCGTTATTTTGCAGTTTGTAGTTTAGGCTTGAGAGACAGATACATCTTTAGAAATAAAGGTAGGTCAAGAGGTAGGGATTAGATAGGAGTGCTGGCTGTGATGATAGGAGCTGTCAACCTGCCTTGCAGAGATCAAAGACATGAAAATTATGCTATTTGCAATGTTTGGTATGCATGTGGTTTGTGTAAATTAAGGAATGTTACCTGTGAGTCTGCAGCGCTCAAGTGTCTTATTTTTCTCCAGAACTGACAAGTTTGGAGACCACTGTTATGATCTATTTTTTTTTTCCTCTGCATTGGGCAGAAACTGTATAAGACCTGTCGGATGATGCAGGAGAGGATCATGGAATTGTTGGTGACAGTGGAGAATGAAGATGTGATAGTTGAGTTAATACAAGTAAATGAAGATCTGAATAATGTCCTCCTGGGACATGAAAGGTAAGTACAGGGCCTCTCCCTCACATTTGGTATCCTAACTGAATAAGTGCACCTAATGGACATGGATGGTCCCTATGTCTAATGTTGATCCTCCACAAGGAGATAGATTTTATCCTTAAATCCAGAAAAGAAACAAGACTGAAAAAGAGAAAATTATGTATTTGCCTTCTCCTAAACACTTCAGAAACAGTTCATAAAGGTAGTTAGAAAACCATTAGAATGGGGTAAAAGAAGTTAACAGCATAACCAGGAAATCAGATGGAGGCACACAAAAGTAATTTTGGAACTTGACATTCATTTTTGGTAGTGAACAGTGAATTTGTAATCTGCTACAGACCCTTTGGTATTGGTGATGGTCCTTATCTCTTAAGCATATATGCTTCCAGGAAAGAATACTTGTTCTCCTTTCTAAACAGCTTTGACAGCTTTACTGCAGAAATCAGCCATGGAATAGCATTCTGCCTCATTGCATGCTTAAGAGAGTTGTTTGCTTTTCTCAACTGGATTGAAACATGCTGTTCTACTTGTCTTACAGCAGAAAATGTTTCTTTCTTTCACACATGGAAGCACCGCAGTGCTTGCATTGATATCCTGTGTATTTGTCTATTGTGTCATTGGTAGCATGGCAAGATGCTAGCAAAACAAATTAATTTTAAACTCAAAATTCCAGTATTGTCCCCCAAAATATCATGAGTATACTCATGGAGAGTATTCTGGCTTAACAGGAACTAGCCTTCCATGTTAAGTAGTTGATCTCCTCCATGGCTAAGAAATGTTCTAAAAGTCATTATGCATCAAGTGCAATGGTTCGTGATTAAATTTAGCAGATTTAGAGAATTTAGTCATCTTTTCTTTTTAATCCTCTTCTGAATGCTGCACTGAAAATATCACTAATTCTTCTAAGCATCATGGCACAAACTTTGGGCCTAATCTTGACAACATTTAGTTTTCATTTATCCTTAAATCTTATGTCTACAGCAGTGTTGCCATATTTTACAGTAAATGCCTTGAAAGAGTTCTGTGCTCACTTCTTGCTTTAGGAAGTTTTTCATTTTAGTAAAGCAAAAATGGAATTCTGTTCAGCTTCTGTAAATCCACTGAAGTCGGATGTGGGCTTACATTTTTGTTATGACTGATGAATACTGACGAGGCCAAGAACCTTTTGAACTATGAATAGTAGCTTGCGGGTATAATTCAACAAATTCCTTATGAAAGACTCACCTGATGATTGAAGGAGCAATTAACTGGCCATTGTAAAACTGGACAGAAAACTACTGCATTTTAGTACTATAATGTTATGGCTTATATGTAATGAGTCTTCCTGGGTGTAGATGCATTGCACTTTAGAGTTGATAAGTATTAAAATGTATTTGGTTAATGTTTGTTGCATAAGACTTGTTCTTTGGAACTCCCTCTGAACAATGAGATGTGTAAAGGACAAACTCATTTTAAATAGCTGCATCTCTTTCATACTGTATGTATTGTTTGAAGACAAGTCATGCTGCATTCTCTGTTTCTGATTATTAATGTAGAGTCCAAATTAAATCAGGAGCAATCACCATTGTGCAATAAACGGGCCTCATGTATGTAGCAATGACTCCCTCTAGTGTCTCTAGCAACTTTTTGGTTCTTCCTGAATTTCAGATAAATATTTTATGTTCTGCAGTTGGAAAGGCTTTTTCTTCTGTTTCTCCCTGCATATATACTATCTTTGTGGGCCTCACCAGCATGGTAACCCTGAACAGCAAATGCAGTTGTATAGACAGTCTCATGTCAATACCACTTAGGGCTCTTATTTCTGAAACAGATTGACCTTATGGATGCTGAATATCGCTTGACTGTGTCTCCTCTGGACCCAGTGTAGGACTGTTATGATTCCTAGTATATAAATATTTATGCAGGTGGATTTTTTGGTTTCCTTTTTTTAAAAAAAAAATAATAATATTTCAAATGCCTGAAGTAATGAGAGGGCTGTGTGCCAGAACAGGTGTGTGGTTTGTCCTCAGATGCTGTGAGGGAATGTGGGGACCTCTGAGGACAGAAGGCTTCCTGGGACTCAGTTGGAAGAGTGTTCTGGTCAGGGGGAGCCGGATTTGGCATAGTGCATGTTCATAGTTACCTCTCTGGCATGAACGTCACAGAAATGTAAGAATGAACGTTTAACTCTGCAATTTCAACAGGTTCTCTCGAAACAGAGTTCGTTTTTTGGAGAATCAGAGAATACAACGTGAACGCACAGAGGTGAGTAATTATAGATGAACTGGTGAACTGCAGCACTGTAAACATTCCTTTTTCTGTTCATTGTGGAAGAATACACTTTTGATATAAGCAGATTTTATTATTCTCTAGTTGAGAGGTACAGGAGACAACAGGCTGATACTACTCCTACTGATTTTTCCAAAGTCTTACGTGCAGAATTTCATGCAAATTCACATAATTAAAGTAGCAAATAGTGTCAAATCTAAGATGGACGCTTGGTGAGGAGAAATGAGAGCGATATCTATTCAAATGCTGGTTTATTATCTCTACAACTAAGCACTATTATCTGCCATATACAAAATGAGGAACCATAATGTTCCTTTTCACTTGTTCTCTTTTGAGCATTTATAGACTGAAATACTATTACACTATCGGAATTCACTACTAGTGGTGTTGTTTTCTGAGTCAAAGCTTTTTCTGAATTGTGAATAATGGCTTGTGGCAAATTTTTAATGACTACCCTTTATTGATTGATAATTATGGTTGTTAATTATATTGCCCAAAGTAGTTTTGCATGTTTCACCTCCTGCTAAGCCATAATTGTGTAGTCACCTAGCCCTCAATATGAAAATGACTGCATTGTGAATGCTGAAATACAGCTGACAATTATTAAAAAAGGGTACAAGATGATCTTGTTTTCCTTGAAAAGTCACTATTAATACATTCTGATTATGTAGGTGGATGTTTTTCCTTGATGGATGCGCTGTTGGATTAGTTAATAGTCCAAATGGTGCAGTCTGTGCATTTTTATATTATTCAGGAGTCTCCAAGTTTAAAATGCATAATCTTTTTTAAAAAATATTTATTTATTTTTTATCTGGTGTGACCAAATCTGTATAATTCAAGACGTGGTTTCATTAAAATCTTCGGTTGGCTACATTTTTAATTCTAACATGTTCACAGGCAAAACAAATGGAAGCCTTTTCCATGTCCTAGGAAAAATTGTTGTGATTTTGAACTTCTATCCAAAACAGGACTGAAAAAATCAATCTCCTAAGTATGTATCAAATCTCAATAACACAAATAAGTAGTATCAAAATAATTGTGCAGGATCAATCAGACCATTGATATTAAACCTGTATGTAAACAAGATCACGGCTGCTTTTTAGAATTGAGTCTGTTCTGTTTCCTACTTCAGAATTGTCTTCCTTAATTTTTTGAAATAGCAGCCTTGCTGAAACTGATCTTTTCTGGAAAGCATTTTTTGTTTCATTAGCTATGTTTCACACACACAGAAAAAAATCCTGGTCTTCTCTCGTACTTGTCAGTTTTTAATATTATGATTTTAAAATTTTATATTCTGTGAAAATAGCTATTTGTTTGAAACTATACAAGTTCCTTTAAAAGACAAACAAACAAACAACACCACCCCCACAAAAAAAACAAAACACAAAAAAAACCCAAACAACTTTATTCCTTTTCAAATGTTAAGCTATACAGGAAACAGCCATCTGCTCCCTCGAGTGATCTACTTGACCTCTCTGTAGATTCTCCATCTCCTGTGTCAACAGTGGTGCAAACTGACTCTGCAGTGTCTCCTTCAGGCCTTAGTAAGTGATGAATGCACGTTTCCCTTGCAGTCTGATTTCCTAAAGCAAACCAACAAGAGCTTGGTGGAGGAATCAAGAAGTTCCTTCTAAGAAAGAAAACAAAGATACTCCTTAACTTTAAGGATGTTCCTTAAATCTCCTTAAAAGGAGAATTGATGTGTGTATGTAGGAAAAAAAAAAGTAAGATAGTATAAGGTTCCCTGTAATTTGTTTACAGTAGAAGCAATAATTTTCTTCTCCCATTAACATAAATTTGAACAGTAGAACATGCTCTGTTTTCTACTACAATGAAGACTGTAAAACAGTCTGGTAGTTGCTTGTTCTGTAGGCTTGGAAGAAAGAAACACAGATGCGCTTTTCTCATACCCTCTTGATGTCCTAGTTTTTTTCAGGAGGCACTTGGTGTTAGAAACAGTTCACTTTGAGAAAGGTACTCATCTCCTCTAACTTCAGACTTCTTTCATAGTCAGAGGAGTGAGTAAAGCTCCTGACTTTGGTACCCAGAATTACTGTTTGCAGAAGCTCCTCCTTTATCCGCTCTAGGGGAGGCCATATACTGAAGTTAAAGATGTGAATGTGCCCCCAGGAATAAATGCCTGTAATTCCATTTTAATCTCTTAGAAATAGCGAAAGGAGTTTTAAGTGGTATCTACCATGTATAGCACTACTGATGTTCTGACATTTGAAGGAGATAAATACATTGCATCTAAAACCTTTTCAGAGTTATTAAAATCTTGTCTTTCATGTGATAAACAGCAACTCGTTTCAGACTCTTTATATGTCTTCCAAACAAAATTTTACCCTTTCAATGTTCATAGTAGAAGTAACTAACATTTGCTTAATAATGTTTAAATGATTATTAATTATCACTTTGAATTTCAGATTGCATATCTGCGCACCCTGAAGATAAAAACAGGCATCATCCATCAATTTATCCGCAGCTAGATTTAGCAACTACAACAAAAGCTCAGCAATTCCCGTGAGTAATCTCTTATCAAAAAATTGTAACAGATAAAAGATCTTCAGAGGTATTAGTACTCTGTAATTCATCTAATGATTTTATAGAAAGCTGTGAGAACACAGATTTACTACTTTTACACATTAGTCCAGTAAAACGAGTGAAAACTACCTGTGTGCTAGACATTGCTTAACATGTTTAAAAATACACTACTCCTTGCAGCACTGTTTAGACATAGACATAAATTTATCTCAACAGTTAAAACATACTTGAAATATATATGACTTTCTGCTTGAGTGTTGCCAGTGCTCTGGTGAAAGGGAGAAACAGATGAATTGTATGGGTTAATAAGAGTTTAAGATAGGAGAGGTGTCCTTGTAGTTCCCTACCTTTTATGTGAGAATGGGACACTGGCCCACCTGCCCATGCTGCTTGCAGTTGTGACATAAGGTAAAGACAGACCAGCAAAAAAATAATGTAAGAATCAGAATATACAGTTTTTATAGTTTCTCAGTTACTTTCAATGTATTACTCTCTCCTAGATTTGCAGCTGAAGCACAAAACAATAGTGTAAGCAACCCAGCTGGACATTCATATAGTAATGTGAGTAATACTCATGTTCAGAATTATTATTCTGTACTAGCAACTGTCAAATTGAGAACTCTTTGGATTTATTCCGACTGCTGTCCAATTGGGATACAAAGATCTGTTCAGTGGCCCTTCTCCATACATCAGGGAACGCTCCATATTTGGTGACCAGGCCAACTTTCCTCTTTTGATACCACAGGTGCTAATATGAAAGTATATTTTCTGGGGTCCAGCACAGTCTCAGGGGAGTTTGCAGAAAGCAGTTGCTCTATTATTTGTATTTAATCTGTTGCTGTGTGAAGCAAGCTGAGGTCTCCTCCTGCTGCCATTATGTTACTCTGGTGTATTTCCTATTTCAAACAAGATATTAAAAAAAACCCCACAACCCAACCCCCAAAACTGCCCTACCCCCAAACAACCCACCAAAAACCCCAAACACTTAAAAACCAAGTACAGTGTAGGACAAATGGCATCTGCTGCAGGCAAAACACCCATGACAGAAGGAATGCAAATAATATGAAGGGGCTTTGAGGTGATGTTATGAATTTGAATGCTTTTCTGTGGTAGGCAGTATGAAATGAGAAGCAGCCCCCAAATGCACGTGCATATTCCCTATTTTAAACTGCAAGTAAATGCAGATACCTATATTGTGAATACTGCAGTCTTTGAGTCTCTGTAGTGTAACAAATTACTCAGAATTATACAAATGTGGTAGAGGTAACACTAGAAGATGTTTTGAACTTTGTGTGGAGAATGGAGATTAGATTGATAACTGTTGACCTGAGAACTTACCTGCTATAGTCTGAGTCTAAAGATAAGACAGCAGTTATATCAGTTAATTCAAACCAGTTCTCATAGAACAATCGTTCATGCACTGTTTTGCTTGATCTCCTTAGTTGGCGACCCTTTTAAGCCCAGTGCCTCTGAATCCAGTAAATCTGCAAACTTCTACATCATTAAATGGACCGTCACCAGCAGGTAATAAATACTGCAGACCACCTAACTTTCATGGAGATGTATTTTTCTTGTTAGAACTTAAGGGCTTTACATAATGGCTGTTAAAGACTAGAGGCAGCAACAAACATTCCCAAAAATCTTATACTGCTCATGGCTTCTCTTAGACATGTCTGTCCATTTTAGCATTTAAAGCAACTAGATGCATAGGAGATAATCTGCTCCTTTCAGGAAGATACAAAAAAGTAACATGCAGTAAGCATGCTTTTCATTTACATTTAAATCTGGCTTTATCTGCCTGCCTGTCTTTATTCTCCAGCTGCATCAAAGAACAAGTCACAATCACCTCATTACTACGAGATAATGGAATTTGATCCCTTGGCTCCCACTGAGTAAGTAACTTTTAAAATAGATAATATATGGTTTAGGTGTCAAAGGCAAGAAGGCTTCTGAGTTGGCTTTTTCTTCTGAGTGACAAAACGGATCACACTATTTAGACTTGAGCAAGCTGACAAACTGGATCGCTAAATTAAATGAGAGTGGCTGCATTTTGTACATTTTCTTCCAGTATTTCTGGCATAACCAATTAAGGAATAAACTCCTATAGTGTGTTGATTGAACGACATCTGTAAAAATGGTGGAGTAATGCTGCATCAAAAACGATCTACTAAAATCTTATCCAGCAATATGAAAAGGTGATAAGGGTCCTGGTAGAGGAAGATCATTGACACTTCAACAAGGTAGTTCTGGAACAAGGTAACCAAAGTCATTCCTGTTCAGAGCAATCGTAATTTTTACGAATGTTGTTCTACTGCATATCAAGAAAATCCTCAATTTAAATATAAGCTACAAAAGGGAATGGATGCTGGGGCTCTTTAGAGGGCCAAATAGTCAGATAGAAAGTAATATGAAACTAAACAGATGGCAGAACTCTCCTTTCTACCAGTAATTGCAAAAAAATTTGAACCGTCTACACAAAACTTACTTCTGAGGAACCATCAAATTCTGAGGTAGAAAAATCTCAACAAAACTTTTTTTTTTTTTAACTAGCGCAGAAATTGCATGCCACGTGATTACACTTGCCATTTGTGTTTTGCAGTCCTGTTCCCAAACTTACTTCATCAAAAGTGACAATGTCCAGAGGTACCTCATTAAATGCATAATCACAGATGCACCACAGGATTGGCTTTTTGTTTCCATGGAACCCTGGGCATCCTGCAATTGATGCTACTCCATTAGGCAAACTATAAACTCTTGGCAGTTCATGCTTGGGCAGGATTTCATGGGTATATTTTGTCAAAATGAAACAACTGTGATGTAGGATTTGCCCTGTTTCTCCTCTTTCAGAGCTATTTATGAAGAAATTGATGTTGTGCTGAAGACAGAAGTTAAAAAGAATACAGAGTGCTGAAGGTGGAGGTGAAGTCTTCTGCTGAACACACGTTATTCTCTGATGCTGGTCCTGTGCTGTGCTTGTATTTTGACACAACAAGCAATAAGTATTGGAATACTAAGCTGTGTGGAAGTTGAAGCATTACTTGGATCTACACCTTGATAATTTGTCCTAAATGTTCAACTGTGTACTCTTCAAGGTGACTTGCATGATTATTTTTAAAGTATTTTAGGGGCCTTTAAAATATGATTTTCAAATTCACCTGCATATGAAGTAACACTTGACACCTGACACAGGTAAACAAAAAGGACTTTTGCAACTATAGAAGAAAGGTTTTAAGTTAACTGTTCCTTTGTACTGCTTTACCCCTTTATGCAGCAAACAAAACTGAATGTTATGTTTACAGAAACTGCAGAATCCAGTTTCTATTTTGGCCTCATTGCTGTCTGTGTTAATCTCCCTGGGAATTTATTAAGGGGGTTTTGGTATGTAGGACTTTTCTAAAATTGGGCCTCTTGACAGATGCCTGAAGACATGCAGTGTTACTTTCCTACATTCATATTATGAATACAGATTTCGTTTTCTTTCTAAAAGCCTGCAATATAATTGGATTTTTGTCTTGGTAAGAAACGGAGCTGGGCCATGAGGTGCTGTCATCCATGATTAACAGAACAGAAAAAAAGCCTGCTTGTTCCTATGTTGTTGTTGCTTTTCTTTACTGAGTAAATATTGGAGGGGGATCAATCATTTCTTTCAATGTTCCTGCCCTGCAGAGATTGTTGTTCTGGTGAAGGATAAAATAATCATCTACAATGCAGATGAGCAATAGTTATCCATTTATTTTAATCAAGTTGTTTAACCCTGTTAATAACAGTTTTATCTTTTAATAATTAAAGTGCCTTATCTATTTTAATGCTGAATGTAAAATGTGCACTTTAACAGGTATAGTTCTCTGAATTTATAATTGATATAAAATTTGAGAACTTAGTTCCTATGTTCATAGCTGATAAGCTAATTTTCTGTGAAATACTGCATTTTAAATGTTCATTATGTTAACTGTTTAAGTTCTCAGCCAGTTTTGCAATTTTTGTAGCATAAAATTCCAAATAAAAGCAAATGCTTACTGAGAAGTTAACCCTCATCACTTCTGAGTTTTTACCAGGTAACGTGTGTATTCCATGAAATACCAAATGTAGATAGCATTGGAAGTATTTTAGTGTGAATCCCGGGTGTTTCATTGCAGTTAGCAATTTTGCAGTTTGCTGTGTGACCATTAGAACACCTTACTTCTATCAAAACAACAACCTTGAAGAAGTTTGGGGGCTTTTGTAAGCACAGGTGAAAACATAAGCTGCTTTCTTCTTATTTTTCTTGCGTTATTTGCAATGGTCTGGACAGCAGCCTGAGAATACTGCTGAAAATAGGATTTGAGGTAGATTGATCCCCCCCCCCCCCCGCCCCCGCTTACAGCTTAATTGTATTGGTAAAACCCTAGCACGCTGAAGTGTAATAAATTAAAATAGGCTATTTCAGTATGGTGATCCATAATGGATGATTGCTAACTGAACTTTGCCATATTTAAAAGCAGCAAAATGGTCACAGATGAAAGGGAACCAGCTTATTACTGAGATTAGAGAGCTCATTTTAGTTGGCAAGTGCTCAGTCTCTGTGCAAACTTGGGCTTTCAAACTCGGGGGGGGGAGGGGGGGGGGGAACCCCCCATTTTTATGAAACTGGGACTTGCCAGGGGGATATTCCTTTTTTCTGAAGCACATGGCCACAATAAAGCAATGTGTGGAAAACTCCCATCATCAGTTCAACTTCCAAAAAGACAATGGACTAAAGACAACGCATGTAAATTTTTTTTTTTCCTAGCCTGGATTCAAAGATTTGTGTTGATTTCTGCCTCCGCCGCCCCCACAGCATAACTGGAATTATAAAGTTTGCTGCTGGCTTCATACAGATGTATTTCACTTCTGTGGGCTCTACATGTTTTGGTGGATAAATTGTATTAGAGATGAAAAGTTTTAAAACTTTAATACACAGTGAAGACCTGACATGTCATCCAGAATCTATTTAAACAACACATATAATTGGTACAGTAATGCATTTTAAAGGTAGCACCCATTTATTTTCAAAAAAAGCACTTTTAAAATTATTGTATGCAAACACAATTGAGACTGAAGTAACTGGAAGTTATTTCTGATATACCCATTACCTTTTTAAGAGTCCAAACAATACAAAGTTAGTCAGTTAGTCTTACTTTGTTAGATCTCATCTGCTGAAAGGGGTAGAAAGAACTGGCCTAGCAGATGAGATACTGGGCTGAGATTAATTCCTGTCTGAAAATGAGTAGGTCACTTACTTAAACTTGCTCTGCAACTCACTCCTCATTATTTGCAAAGCTATGATAAAAAGTTATTATGCCTACCCCACAGATAATGACCAAAAGTTACATAAATACAGGCTTACGTGTTCTGATGTTAAACAGTACCTCTGAACAACTGCTGCGCTGCTGGGCAGGCTTTGTCAGACTTAAGCTCTGAATGGAGTTGATTTTCCTTTTGGCTCTTGAGGAGACTCCTTTGCTATTAACTTAGCCTGCAATTCAGAGCAGTTATTTACATGCCGCCTTTCCCTTCAGAGCATTTCATACACGAGCCGAGCTTGTCTCTGTGTAGAGGTGCCCAGTGTACAGCCCTCTCAAGAGTGAAAGAGCAGTCATTAGCAGTACAGATATTTAAAATGAGTTGAACACAACATCAAAATTTGAATACGGTATTTCAAAATGGACACCATACCACACATTTGATGTGCTTACATTTAAATTACTGTTCCTCATTCAAATGATAACAGTTTTAGAGCAGTCTGCTCTTACCAAACAAACTACTGATTCAGTAATAATTCGAGAGGGTGCATCATCTTCCGAATCATCATGTCCTCCTGTGTCATGTGAGGGTTACATAGCAATACAGTCTAACTTTGTTTAGCTTTTGAGATTTCGTGAACTGATTACCTGTTTTTACCTTTTTATAAAGGTAACTTTCATGGAAGTTATTCTTCAGAGCCAGCAATGCAATTTTAGATGCTTAATAAACTGATTTTTTCCTCTGTATTTAAATGAAGATCTCAGTTTACACTTGGGTTTAAAAATTTGCCTCACAGTGTTCAGTTAACATGTATCATCTTACAAAAAGATGGCTTGAGAAAACCCTCTCCCCTCCAGGAACAGCACGTTCCATTCTATTGTCTGATGAAAAAAATACTATCCCTAAGAAATAATATTCCAACTACATAAGTTATGGGTTTGGGTTTGGTTTTTTTTAAATGGAAATACATCCTTTTGTAACAGCAGCATGTGCCCATGGTGGTTTAATGATATAATTTTGTCTTGCACAGTACTCCTGCAGTTTTTCCTTCTGCTGAGAAATGGTTTCAAAACTGGTATTCAGGTAGCAGAAGTCAGATTGTGCAGCAATTGCCCATTACTGATATCCAGGAAGTGCTAACTTCTGTCCTTCCTTTGCTTCAAAAAAAGTGTAAGAGAGAGTGATCAAGTCAACTTTAGCCATTTTAGGGTCCTCCGCAAATTCTGGATCAATGTAGAAAAAGACAGGCATGTCCACTTCCTCTTGAGGATTTAACCGCTGTTCTTCAAAACAGAAACACTGCAGGGGGGAAGGAAAAAAGAAACCAAACCAATTAGACAACGATAGCTATGGTAAACTTTGTCTCTGCCAACACGACAGAAAGCTTCATCTTTTAAAATGAACTCTCATTCTCTGTACATTCCTAGAATCCTGGGAAGGATCAATCATATGAGCAACAAGACAGCAATTCTGTTTCTCTTGGGTTACAGGAAAAAAAAAAAAAAAGCTCTTAATGAAGTGTCCAAACATGCAAATTGGCCAGGCTAGCTCATCTTGTTACCACTTGCCCTCAAAGTCAGTGGTACTAAATACCATTAATTTGGGAGCCACTCTAATTGGACATGTACTGCAGCTTGTTATGAAGACAGTAAGGCTAAGAATGAACTGGTGCACTGTCATTTGAAAAAATCAAGGTATTTTCTTAAAAAGTTGGCATACAAAGAATGGTATCCAGGATTAAAATGAGAAAAAAGTTAGTGTATGGAAAACGATTCTCATTCATGTAAAGAAAAATGCAATCTTTGCTTTGTTCACACTTACTTGTATTTTATTGAAATACTGTCCTGCTTCAAAGGGTATTACGTTGTAGGTAGAGATTCCAATTATTGGTTTGTCAGTAGGATTTTTCGCTTTATAAAATGCCAATGCAGTCTCTCCTGGTACCACCTGTATAAAGTAATTGCACAGTCATTTTTAATCCACTGCATCCCTCAGAGTTCTTCAGACTTTAGCTAGAATTAGTTCATTTTCTCTTTTGCTGTTTCAAGTTGGTTACTTGACAAATACTTTGCTTATAAACAATTCACCCCCATTCAAAATGAAAAGCATCAATAATGTTATATGTGTGCATTTTTAACCTTAACCAGTTTCCCACTGAAGACTTCTATTATTTGCAGCAGTTTAGCAGCATACAGAGCTTTTCTAATATGCAGGTTTATATATGGTGTACACTTAATTTTTGAGGTTGTCATTCTTTCAGTACTGGACTCAGAAACCAATGACTCCCGAGTGTTTTTATTAAGAACTAATTTTAAACAGCAAAGTTAGATTAAAATGTTCGGGGTTTTTTAAAATATAGAAACAGCCCTACAACGGTAGGGGCAAGAAGAGAAAGTACTAGGGGGGGAAGTCTGGCGAAACCCCACAGGTATATATAAACATACTTTTGATGGCAATCCGATTTTGGTAGCTTAATGGGATGGCAGGGGAGCAACTATATTTTAACTACACCCCAAGAGGCAATAAACGTTCTGCCCTCTGGCAGAAGGAGACATCAGCCCTGCCTTCCTGACCTGCACCGAAAATTAAACTCTGACGCGGAAGGACTGCGGGAGCACGCTGGCCTAACGCGCCCTCAGTTGTGTGTTCTTCCAGACCGGGGCCCAAATACGCAAACCAACGGATCTGCGCCATCAGGATGCGAGGTGTGACAAAAAACGCAGGAGGCGAAACCCGACGCCTTCACGTCCGAGGGCGAGGGCGAAAACGAAGTCACTCACGTAGATTTCGCTCTGCTGGGGCTTGAAGTTCCACTGGATGCTGGAATGCACGTCCGCGTTGAAAGTGACCCTGATGACCCGGTCCCTCACCGGCTCCATGCTCTCGATCTGCTCCGAGCTGTGGCCCGCGCCCGTCGTTCCGCCCAGGCCCGTGGCCTGACAGAAAGCAAAGGCGGTGAGCGACCCGCGCCGGCCCCTCGCCCCCCGACTCCGCCGCCCTTCGCGGGCGGGAAGGGGCTGGCAGCCACGCCGGCCTCCCGCGTACCTGGCAGTACAGGCGGTAGAGCGGCACGGCCGCGTAGGACATGCCCACCATCCCCACGGCGGCGGCGGCGATGTAGGCCAGCGCCGACCGGTTCCGGCGCCGCCATTCCTCCTCCTGCCTGCGGGTGAAGGGGTTGGAGCTCCTCAGCCCGCGGACCCCCCGCGGGGCCGGCACCCCTCCGCCCGCCGCCGCCCAGAGGCCGTACCGAGCCGTCCCCTCCGCCCGCGGGGGCTCCCACCCGCCGGTACGGCACGGCCGGGGAAAGCCCCGGCCCAACGCCAGGCCCCAGAGAACGCCCGGGCCCCCGCAGCGGGCCCAAGCCCGCCCGCACAGCCCCATACCCGGCACGGCCGCAGGCGCCGGGCGGGGCGGGCCGCGGAGCGCCGCTCTTCTCGCGAGATGGCGGCGGGGTGGGTCCGCGCTCACATCGCTCCGCCGCCTTCCCCGCCCAGCGGCGGGGGGCGCGGGGGGCTGCCTGCTTCTCCGCTGGCCTCCCTTGGCTTGGCCCGGCCCGGCCCGGCCCGGCCGGCTGCCCGACGCCCCTTCGGCGGTGTGAGGGGCGGCCGCCCCGCGTCCGCCTTCTCGAGGAGGCGGTGGGGCTTGCGCCGCGGGGGCGGGGGAGCGGGGCGGGCCGCCATCGCGCCGCTGAGGGGAGGGAGCGCGGCCGCTGAGGGGGCTCCCTCAGAGCGGCGCTGAGGCGTGGGGCGAGGGGGGGGGGGGGACGGGGACGGTTCCCGCCGGTTGTCTTTCCCTCCCCGGCGAGACCGCTGAGGGCGGTGGTTTGCGTGTCGAGGTAACTGTCGCAGCCCGTGAGGCCGGCGAGTTGTAGCCCCGGGCTCTGCCGGCGACGCTGCCGGGGCTGGTGGTCGCGGCGCCGCCGTTGCACCGAGCGGGCTTTGTCCGGGAGCACCGGAAAGTCTGCGAGCGGCGGGTTAACCTAGCGAAGCCGAGGTGTGTGTGTGTGTGTGGAGGGGGGGGTCGTTCTCCTCTAAGTACCTCAGCGGGGTTCTGTGCGGGGAGGAGCGCTCCGACGGGCCGCAGGACGGGGTGGTGGACACGGGAACCTTCCTGGCTGGTTCTTCGGGGGCTGCGAGCGCAGGACAGAGTGCTTGGAAGTCGCCTTTTTGCCCGTGCTCCTCATCTTGGAGCGTTGTGCTTCTGCAGGCAGCGAGCCGGCAGCACACGGTGACCTGCACCAGGTGGTGCGAGGGTGTTTGGACAGAGAGGGGAGACTCCATCCCTTTGTTTTCCTGCAGGTCTCCCTGTCCTGCGGACACCGGTTTTATTTTTTTTTTGTTTTTCCCAGCGGTGCTTCTGTTCCTGATCAGTTTCATTTCTTTGTACTGTACTGTGTAGGGATTTGTTTTTGTTTAGGCACGAATGTTGACATACCGCAAAGTGATTGAGCACTGTTTGTAAACAGCGGTAACTTCAGGACGGGCAAGGTCAGGCAAATTCACAAACACAAACTTTTTTCCACAGGACTGGTGCCGTGCATTGTAACAAACCTTCGCTGTATCAGTGCTCGAATTTATTGCTTTAGATCACTGCTCTTCTCCTCTCGTGCTGGTTCCAGTAACATGAATCACGCAATGACTTTGGCAGCTCTTCATTTCCCATTTAGTTTTGTTGATAAAGCCCAGAGCGAATCGTTTGCCATTTAGTTGTGTTGGTAAAGCCTGGAGCGGAGCAATATTGTGGTGTTTTCTCTGTATTTAGATGGCGGGGTTTTTGATCCTTTAGGAGGAGATCTGAAAACGTTTACTGCGGGAAAATTTGTGGTATTCTGAAGTGAATTTAAGATTTTTTCTTTAATGCAGAAATGCGGACCTGCAGGAATCGGTCAGTGTGGTTTTGTGGAGACTGACACTGTGCACCTAGGGAGCCTACTTTATTTTAGCCCAGGTTGGTAGGGTGTCACTGGTACCGCTAGCACCTGTGGCCATCCTTTGTCTGTGCATTGTTCAGAGAGTTCCTTGTGCCCCTCGTACCGTGTCTTGGGACTAAGACCTTTTCTTGTTCGTGGCCATGTGAGGGTTTAGCCATACGGCTCGTGAGGTCACGAAGATTTGCTGCTGATACAAACAGATACTTTTGCGTTAGTGCTTTTGCAGTAATTTCACAGATGATTGTAGCTCAGTACTTTTAGGGTTGTATTTCTTGTTGACCTGTTGTATGCGCTAATAAAAATACAATGTGAATTACTGGGATTTTGCTGCGTTAGTGGTACATAACCCCAGTTTGTGAGCGTTATGGCCTGTGTCTTACATACTTCATGTGAGAATTCCATAGACACTGCATCCTAGACAGTAAGTTAAAAAAATGTGAGAAAGCAAGACACACAAAACACCTCATCCGCAAAACAACATTCCCTCCCCAAGTAATCTTTGCTGGAAAAAAATGAGATTGTTTTCGTCTTTAGCAGTTACGTTACTTTATCCTGGAATTGTAATCTCGGTTACTTCCATTTTTTAGAAGATTTTAATCGTGGGGGCTTCAGGTTTACCCTAATTCCTACCTCATAAATTAAGAGGAAGTTAGGCTGTCAGGTGTTTTGGTACAATATACGGCGAAGTCCGAGTTGTTAACTGCTTATTGTTTTCAGCAATGAAGTGTATCTGTTTTATCGTGAAAGTTCCCTTTTCCCACTTGATTTCAGCTAGTCAGTAATAAATAAGAATTGTTGTTGGTGTCTGAAAATAAACATCGCCATGTAAATTTCAAAAAGTGGTTTCTCCTTTTTTACAGCAGTTATTATCCTGGTTACGAGCCAGTACTTCATGTGTCAGAATTCTTCATTTCGAACTTTTATTAAAATAGTGCACCTAAGAAGATGTCCAGTACAGATCCCCTAACAAATACAGATAAAAAGTAAGTACTTTCCCCACCCTCTGAGGAGTACAACAATTACTGGATTTTAATATGAAAATTCTTCCAGTTTTTTTAGTAGGATCTTGTTTTGATGAAGTCTTAAACAAAAATAACTTTGATTGATAGTGAAACAGCCTGAAGCAACATCTTAGAAAAGCTAATACCAACAACAGTGAATTTACACATAAAGGGAAGAAATAGCTCTTAAGCTTTTCATTAAGTTAATCAGCACTTGGTTTGGACTGGTTCTGTAAAGATAAAACCCTGCACAGAAATTCTTTAATGCTTCTGCAGCTATGAAGACATACTTGTGAGGTATATAGCAGATTACTTCCTTGTACATCTAGGGTACCTACAGTGACATAAGACACTGTATGGAGTTTATGTATTATAATGCGTTACTTGTTCAGAATACTATGTCTGTGTGCCTTTAATGCTTTATATGTAATGCTTTGGAACCATCTTCTTTTTCTACTAATGCCATGGGATATATAATGATAATTATATACATTCTATAAACCGTAATGTTATCCACTTAGAAGTTGTAAGTTGGATCAGATTCTAAATGGCAAGCACAGATTCAGTTGTGATTGAAAAACGTAACTCCAGTCCCTTCCCAAACTGCTAAGTAACCATGCCAATACTGTCATCAAAACCATAATTAAAAACGGGCACAGACAGCACTTGCTGGACTACCATGTTTGGTGTGCTTGTGCAATAGAACCCAGCAAATAGTATTCAAAAGTATCAGTTGTCAGACAATTTAGCATAGATTTTGAATTATGCCACCTCATAAATAACTTGATTTTTTTTAAAAACAAATCCACAAAACATAAAAAAATTAACTTGCTTTTTACTGGGATCTGAAGAAGCAAACACTTTGCTTGTCTGATGGAAATACAGGGTGTGTAATGCAAAGATACATCTTTAAAACAGCTATGACTTGCTAGATTGATGTGGAAGGTATATTACATGAATAGTTACTAGATCACTGTATTCCAAAGGCAATTTTTCACATAAGAGGTGAACATGAAAGGTGCATGTAACTGCACTTCAGCTACATGATGGTGGAAGACTATAATTTTCTATACTTATTTATTTTCTTTCTGGGAGACAGTATCAGTGCACAATGCTTCAAGAATGTACTTGGTTATATGTTAATTGAGGTTTACCTGAACTTTAAATAATACCTTTCTTCTCTACAGAAGGAGTTAGGCTGAAACCGTTCATGCTTCTTCATAATTACAATGTTGCTCAAGTTTTTTTTCATGTTTAACAATTGCCATATAATGACATGTGTTTTCTTTTAATCTTTATGACCTGATCAGCAAAATGTATTTTGAATAATTAGTGGTTTTGGATAGATCAGAAGTAAGTGTTCGTTCATGCTATACGATACAGCGTTCTCTTGACTGTGGTCCTTAGTATCATAATGAATTTTTATCTTTTAGGGTTAGTGAACCTGAAAGGCCATAGTTGCCTAATTGACTTGTATAGGATTTTTGTAAAAGACCTTTGTTTTATTTAGAACAAAAAGATCTTGTGAGTTGTGCTTCTGAAGATCCTGCAAATCTTTTTGTCCTCTGCTAAATTACCCTGTAATCCATCTCAGTTGCTAAAGCATTACAAAACTTCCTTTAGGAAAGGTGAGTCATAATTAATAATGTTGCCAGAATAGAGTAGTTTACTAGCTGTTCGAAAAAGAATCTTTGTTTGTTTGCTGCATAAAATAACAAATGATATCTCTTGAAAATTTATTCTTACTTACTGATAATTAGATTTTATGGAGTCTTAAGTGGTTACAGTATTCCTAGATCTTTCTGGAAGTATAAAGTAATTTGTGTTTCCCTGAGTATGTTCTCGAAAGGCAGAGAACTTGCAAGAGAAGCAATAATGCCATTCTTCTACATGAATCCTTCAGAAACATTAAAAGCAGCACAGCAGCAGAATTTTAAGGTAAAGAGGGGTAGAAGCCTTGGGGATGAGTTCAGGAAGCTGAACAATGCATAGATTTCTTTGATGAAGGGATGGAGGAGCAATTGTTTGAACAAGTGATGTATTACTGATAATAACTAATAAAAAGAGGTGGGAGCAGTAAGCTTCATAGTACTTTATATCTGCTTAAATTGTTAAGAAGTTTGTCATGTCTGGTTTAATAAAAATAATTTTTTGCTTTTTAATGATGAAAATGCATAGCCTTGAGCCATACTTTTAATTGGAGGGGTGGGGGGTGGGTGTTTCTATTGCAGAAAACATGACACTGGAAACAAGCCATGCTGGTCTGCGTGATTTGTTTTGACAAATGTTCCTCATAATGATACCACAAATTGAATTCCACTGGTGTTAAGAACAGTGACAATTTTGTTGAAGAAAGGCTATTGGTATTTTATCTTCTGTCACCTTACCTAGAGCAGATCTAATTGATACGGCACTTAAAATATCGATGGCTTTTCTTTCATCGGACTGTAACGCCACTAACGCCAACAGAGTTAAACTCATCAAGAAAAGACTACAAAGGGCTGAATTTTCATCACTGAATGGATGTGAGCAATCCAAATGATGCCAGTGGAGCTCTTCACATTTCAGGAACGGGGAAGGCTGCTTTGTGTTCCCACTTCCATCACAGATCTGCTCCTTAATCTGTGGTGTGTCGCTTTACCCTTCTGCCCCTCTTGTGTGTGTAGATGCAGGCTCTGCGGGCTCTAGGGACTGACCTCTGTATATTTGAACACCATATAGTGCATTGCCTATAAGCAAAAAGATCCTTCCCCAGAACGATTACGTGCTAACGAAACCAGGGTCGCTACAACTTTAAAAAAAAAAAAAAAAAAAAATGCATGAGATAAGCATATGCATTCCTCGCATAGCCAAGCTGTCCTGCTGTGCAGCTCTAGACGCTGTGACAGATGCTGTCTCATCACAAGGTTACTCCCTGCTAGAGAGGATTCACCTTTCTGCTTAAACAAAGCCCTCGGTGAACACAGACTATTTGGTTGTAATTTTAAACTGCAGTCTTTTTAAGATCTTTTAGAAAGAGTGGGAGTAATAGGACTGCATCTTCTGATGCAAGCCTGGAAGAAAACAGTAGTTAATTCACAAGTTCTGAAAATACACATATCTCTACAAGAGCAAGCCTCATATCAGAAGAGAGTATTACCTCTGGGAACAGTGGTATATTTTTTACTTTTTCAACTAGATTATTCTCAGGGTAATGATAGAAATTCATGATTTTCATTTGCTTATACAAAAAAACGGATGTGTCGGCTTCCATTTCTACAGAAAATTAGTAACCTAAGTTCTGCGTTAGCTTTGGACTGTTGTATATTGAAAGAGTAAAAACCAAGTTAAAGCATGACACAAGTCAATACTGTGATTGAGAATGCAAAGTAATAGCATAATGGCATTTGTTTGATTAATGCTTTCGGTCTGTCTGCTTTGTTAGCTTTCCCTTTCGTTTGTGGATGTACATAATCCAGTCTGCTAGGAAGATTGCTTTAGAAAGGTCATGAGTTACTGCTTTTGACCTGGTTTGGAGGGAGCATGTAAATTATTGGAAGAACATGAGAAAATAAGTTTATTTTAATTATTTCATTTGCCTTTGGCTGCTAGATACAGATTGCATAATCACAGTTGTGGTAAATGCAAGTAAATTTTCTCTCCTTTGCGTTTATCAGTCTTTAAAGTTGCTATGAATTGCCATTTCAAACAGAGAAAAAGTAAACATTACCTCCATAGGTGAATTAGTCCATGTGACGCAGAGGGTTTCAGAGAAGATTAAGTAGGCAGAGACGCTCGTTTCAAGCTCTGTCTGTCTGGGTTTTTTTAGTTAGTAGCAGAAATTGTCCTGCATGTAACCTTTATCCAGCTGAATTGGAAACCTCCGGTGTATTTTGGTTGCTTTGTCATTGTCTTTGCTGCTGTACTGAAGAATGTCCTTACTCTCACCAGGAGATGAAGATGAACCTGAGCGTTTTGATGGTCTTTCTCTCTTATACTGGTATGCTTAACCATTAGGTTCTGACAGCATTTTTCTAGTCTGTAATTGGGAAGAGTACAGTAAAGATAATTTAAAAGCTGTAGACATTTTTAGCTTCTTTTCATAAGCAGCCAGAGTTTACCAATTAGATTGTTGTTTAAGTGTCAAGTAATATCTATTTTGTGAGGGAAGGGTTTTATTCTTCCATTGATAAACCTAGATAAATACTTTCTGCACATAAATGACTAATAATTTCTCAGGAAGACGGATCAAAAGAATATCTGGAGCTGTATGTTCTGATAAATCTCTAGAAGATACAAAACATAAAGCTGTTGAACTTCCTTGTGTATGCTGCTAAAAAGTAATAGAAAAAAAGTATTAAAAAAGTTCATTTTAATTGCCTTTACTAGAACATCTACACAAAATTATACGCAATTAGTCTGTTAGCATTCCAAGACTTCAGTTGGAGTGTTTAGTATTTAGTGTATAGTGTACATTTTTAGCATCTTGCTTGTTTATTTCATTTATTGCCTCACACCTTTTCTTCTCTGCGCTAAAAGCTTGCTTACAAGTATTTTTACATGACTTCTCAAGGAATGAGCCATGACATCTCATTATTTAATTTGCATCTTTTTCTACGAAGAACATTGAAATTATTTTTTGTTACTACTGCCAATTGGTTTAGAAGCCTGTTTCCTTATTTATTTTGTTAAGCGTATTTCTAATGTTTTGGGGGAAGTATTCTAACATTTCATTAATATTAAATAATGATAACATGACATAAATGTTGGATGGGTGCTGAATCCAAGTCTTTTTTATAGTGAAACTGTTAAAGTCCTGTTTATTTTATTAGAACTATGACAAGTGTCTTGACTTGAAGATCCATCTCTAAGTTATATGGGAGAAAAACTAACACTGGAAGTCAGCAAGATGTGATATGCTAAGCAAATTTGGGGCATTTGAAGAGCCTTGTCTTTACTTTTATGGGATGAAGTGATTTTAAAACGGCATGTATTGGAGGGATGTAGCCTTTAGACCATAAATACAACTGAATGCCTTATAAAGGTGTCTGCTCAAAGTGTCAGTTTGTTCTAGTTGCAGGTGACAACATCACGACAATTTCACTGTTTCAGAGATATCTTAGTCCTCTCCATTGTGAATTACTACTTTGTATGTTCTCTGTATCCTCTTTGTCAGAATGCATTTTATATTAGTTAGGATCTCTCTTTTGGAAGTATTGCCTGTTACTTCTAGAAATGTAGATCCTTTCCTGTGAAGTGTTCTGTGCCTATATTTGGTCATATTTCGTGATCATTTTATATGGTAGTATATAAATAGGTTCTAAGATTTCTGGTGAACTCTGAACTTTAAAGTCTGAGATTTGATCTTTTAAGAATTCATGAAAGTAGGCTTCTGTGCGAGGTTGAAATAACATTTGTTCTTTTTTATTTTAATAAACTGCTATGTGAAAACTGCTGAGAGCATGGCAGAGCAAGAAACAGAACAGTAGTAGCAAAAGGCAAGTCAGAAAAAAATAGAGTAGTTGTCTACTTATTTTAAAGATCAGTGTATCTTCTTTAAGTTTTCGAAGATCGACACAAATCAGGACAGACTTATAAAGAACATGATTTATATGTTGTCTTTCAGCTTCAAAACAGTTTAAATGCAGGGGATAATTGAAGTGACAGTACTAGGTAGTAATGCGAAAAACTCCACTGTTGTACAGAAGTAGTTTATCAAACAGTTTTGCTAGAGGAATAGCGGATTTAAGGATTTATTCTTCCTTTCTGACTGTGATTAAGTAAAAGCACTTTGGCTCACTTTTAGCCTTACAAAGTGTGCCTTATGCTCTGTCACATAGTAGCAAGGTCATGTGCAGTCTTGTCAGTGGCCAAATACACTAACTAGGTTTCATCATTTCTTTTTAGCTTATGAAAAAAATCCTTCAGGAATTACTACAGTGAAAATTATACAGTTACCCAGTTTTCTCATACAAAACCAAAAGAATTATGGGTGTTCTTTAGAAGCTGGATCTCTTGCCTGGTGCTAGAATTTAGGAGCATTTGGACCTTCTGGATTTCTCTCTTCTCTCTGGCACAGCACCTTGTAATGACATGTACTCTGGCTTTTGCAGAAATACCCAGTTTCAGACATGGAGTTCAGGCTGTGTGCTGGATTTGGTTGCGTGGGAGGATTTGGGTCACTATGTCCTCCACTTTGATCTTCTTTTCGCCCCTGCTAATGAATTCTAGTTGTTCCATTTCACTTTAACATCATGCTCTAGAAAGTGCAACTCACTATCTGATATAGAACAATATGTAGGTCAAAGCAGAAAAACCCAAGTGCTTCTGCTTTTTTCTAGAAGGGATCTGGTGAGTCTTCTCCAAAAATGGTACAGTGGTAGGACAAAGGAGCTGTGATACAACTTGAATTTTTTTATAATAATTCATCTAAATGAAAATAAAAATGGCAAACGGTAATCTGGATTCATAGGAATTCTTAATGCTTTACATTCTCAGAGTAGCATGCTGGTCATGTTTCTGATGGAACCGTAAATTTATAGGTTTCAAAACTCTAATTTTACTTTGTATTCTTCCTTAATTCTGTAGCATTATCAGCTGCCTCCAAAATACTCATCTGCCTTTAGACAATTTCAAGTGCCATCCTGGTATTTTGGCTTGGGGTGGGAGGGTACACAGGGGAGCAGGCAACAGAGTTTGGAATGAAGCCTTTTTTTAAAACAGAGAAAGAAAACAATGTTGAGTGAAGAAATGAGAGACTGTAGGGAAGAGATTATGTTCCTAAATAACCACAAAATTATATGTTAGATATCTTAGAAAATATTTTTGTATACACTGTCTTAGCTGTGGTTTTGTTTTAATATTCATTACCTGATCTAAGATGTTATGATATGTTTTTCTATCCTAAATGCTAAGCTGGACCAGGTTGTGGGATTTTGTTTCTATTTAATCATAATCCTTTTATTATATACAAAGTGGGATTCACAATTCGGCCTGAAATGCTTTGGGGGAAAAGGAAGTAAGCTACATATACTTTGTTTTACCTCAGTACCTTGTATGTGTTATGAGGAGACTGATTTTTCATTGGGGGAAAGGGTGTGGAAGAGGTATCAAACCACATGAAGCTATCACTGGAGAAAACTGGTTTTGGTTTATATTAGAGTTAAAAACATGGTCACTGTAATTTCTTTGATATTAACATAGCTCTACATATGTTTCTGTAATTAGGGATTTAATGACTTTTATTTTATTTCTTAGGACTATTATGGGCCCTCATGGAATCAATCGAGCTGTTCACCGCATTTCTTTTTCTGATTGTCAAAATGGATTAGGTAATTAGATTGCACATTCTGTTGATTCAGAGTAAACCAAATCTAGAAGCACCTGGTGAGCTTTTCCAGTTCACACTGTCATCAGTAGAAGTTAAATTTATCTGGCTTTTATGGATTTGACTGTAAATCTGTTTAGCACAGTAGGGGGAATAACCAATTTCTTGTGTGTTTCTTTTGTTTGTTCTGCAGGAGTTAAAATTATTGGAGGTTATCGGGCACAAACAGCAGAAGATTATGGGATTTTCATAAAGAGAATTCTACCTGGAGGGGTTGCTGCTGTAGATAGTAAGTAATTTTATTTTTTTTTTTGCAAACACGCTGCATATAAAAAGCTGTCAAAAGAAGTCTTTATTTTACTTTGTGGATAAGGATATTTAAAATAGCATGGTTTAGTCAGGGTTCATGATGTTGTGGCTTGCTTTAACATAGAGAAATGAAACTTGGACCCTTCATGGAAGATGGAAGAAAAAGATTTTAATACTCTCAGTTCTTGAAAATGTGTTCAAATATAGATATGGCTGGTATGAAAGCAATTGGCAATCTTTCAGAGCTGCTAAATAAGTGTTGAGATGCTGAACCTCTGTTAATTCATAAGGGATAAGAGAGTTGTTTCCTTTATAGAACTAGGTTTTTTAATGAGTTCTGATTTTTATTTTTTTTTTAAATGCTGATTAAGATCTTCAGTGTGGAAAGAAGAAATTATACTAGGTAGAGTTTGCAGTAATAAAGTTACAGAATATACTTCTGTCCTAGGCCCGTATATGGGGTTTTTTGAGATTCCATCTGGTCTTGCGCAGAATGATCTTTTAAAATAATCTAAATCTACTTCAGAAGTAATAGTTCCTAAACTTGAGATTTGCAGAAGGTTAAAAATAGAATTTGTTTTAAAAAAAATCTTTTGGATCTCTTTATTAATGTATAAAACATTGATTGCATTTATACATGGTCACTTACATGTATGTTAAGAGCAAAATTCAGCTGAAAGGTAATTCCACAACTGTGAAATATAAATTCCAGTCCCACAAATACTTGTGCTATATATAAATAATACAAATAGCTTAATAACACTTATTTTCAGTGGTTATTCTGTGGTTAATAAGACCGATTAATAGTTACAAGTCTTATCACAATGACCTAGCTTAATTATGACCAGAACCTAATCTGCTAAAAGTCATAAAGTTGTTTATTGCATTAGTTCACATGAAAGTGAAAGAAAAAGCCCCGTTTTATTACCGTGATATATGTTCACCATTTTCCTGTTGATTCATGTGTTACTGTCGATTTCATTACAAGGCCGTTTGCTCACTGGTGACCTCATTTTGGATGTCAATGGAGAAAACTTAATAGGAGTAACCAATGAAAGGTATGTTTGTACTTATTACTAAATGTTTATTAGAGCTTGGAATATTATATGGGGATTTTTTTGGACATTATCAACCACTGATTAAAAGAGCAGAACTCCACTGAGGTCCTTGGAATTCAACTGGCAATTAATTTATCCTGTAAATCTAATTCAGCAAAACTATTGTGGAAAAGTGACAGGCCTTTATATGCCCTTGTAATGACAGAATAACCTAGTTTCTTAATGATGTAGATTATAGAATGTATGTGAAAATAGCATTAAAACATATTAAGCTGTTAAAATATTTTTATAACTATGTTGGTTCAATACTGGTGAATGTAAATGATGCAGCTAACAAGTATCATTGTAATGGGACAATGAAGGAGAAAAATCTCTAGAATATGTTGGATGGTTTCTGTAGCTGGATCACCAGAGATCAATGCAGCTTCGTGTTGGAGACATGGATTTAAAATTCAAAGAAAAATTACGGTATATATTGCTGAGGGAAAGCCTGAGCAATGAAGCATACCTGAGCAGTAGTTTTATTCTGGTGTAGGCTGTTAATCCTGAAGGAGGTCCAGGAAGGCAGTAAGATGGACCAAGGAGAGATGGGGACAAAAGGGAAGGGAAAGAGAGGGCGATCCCAGTTTATTCCTGTCATCAGCTACAGACTCACAGACTGATCAGTCTCTCTCAGTTTGCCAATGCTTAATTTGGGTTAGCTGCTGGCAAGCTTTTTTCTCTGTATCTGGCAGTCAAAATTATTAACTACGTTAAGAATTTGTCCATTTTCCAGCACTCTTACCGTTACTTACCATGTACTTCTTGACAGTACCTTGGTATACTGATTTGGTTGTTTTTCCCCCGTTCTAGGGCTGTTGACATCTTGCGAACAGCATCAGCATCTAATCACATGTCTCTGCTAGTTGCTAGAGATGAAGAAGCAAAGTAAGAGAAAAAGAAAACATTGGTTTAGCCTCAAAACTAATAAAAAGCCAGCACTATATCTAAGGTTGGGTGGGCAGGCTTGCATGTATTTTTCTTTCAGATTAGTTTTAATCACAAAATTGTACCACGTCACATTTTTCTGTGTAGTATTCAGTACCAATTCATTCCGAGACCATTTGCATCAATTAAAGTAGGAAGCTCAGGCCAATTTCAGTTTAATGAAGAGGATTGAAATGTTATGTTACCAGCTAATACTATTAAAAATTATTTGCTGTGATAGTTTTTTTTAATACTTTGCACATTTTAAAATAATAAAAAATGACGAATCTGTTAGACCTACAGTACCACAAAACTGTATGATTAAAGCTGGTCTTGCCTTCTGAAACAAAGGCAGATTTAGTTATTGTTTCCCCTCAGAAGTTTACTTTTCAATCTTTAATGAGCTTTGAATTAGTTTGGATAAGTAGGTTAAACTGTTCACTGCAGCAGGTAGTCCAAAATATGTCCATTATAAGGACATTTATGTTAAATATTGCTTTAACCTTGCTGTTTAATGTTAAGCATATAAACCAATATTGGCAGAGTATAATCAGAAATGCTAGGATCCAGGTCTGTATCCCCTTTTGACTTAAATCTCTGGAGGAAATGGCTGTTACGTAACTATATTTGATAATCATTGCAAGAGAATCTGCTGTTACACTTGCCTTTCCTGGGGTGCTCCGCTTACAGAGTAATCTCCCCATAAAGGAATTTTCTCTAAATTCCTTTAGCCTTTTGTCCGATTTAAGCTTCCTCTTTCTGCTCCTTTATTTTTTTTGTATTTGACAGACATTTAAATCACTCTCTAGCCTCTGATCTCTCATTTTTTCAGACTGCCTAGATATATGCGAGGTCCACTCTTAATCTGCTTTTATCTAAAGCATACTGACCTACTTCCTCTAAACGCCTTGAATAATTAAAATCCATCAGTCCTTTTACTGTTCTGGTGGTATGCCCAATGGCCTGTGCAGAATTTGCCACTACATACAGTCCCTCACTTAGACACCTGTGAATTAATTTCTTGTGACTGTAAATTCCTGTGGTAAAAGATTATTTGATTTCTACTCAGCTGTGTTTATGTTGCCTGGGTCTGGCATTAGTTCAATAAATTTTTTCATTTAAAAAAAAAATGCATCCAGCAGGTTTCAATAACCCTCTGCAGTCACTGGAATTACTTGGCAGTTACATTCCCTGCAATCAGTTAATTTATGTTCTCTCTCTCTAATTCTGTAATATGAATTTACTGATGTTTCTGGCTTACATCATTCTAGATTATTTATATGTTTTTTTTGAACTGTTATCACTGAGGCATAAGCATAATTAAGATTATAAACTTTTTTTTTAAATTAGGCTGCATTCAGTATTAGATTAATCAAGAGTTTTTGTTTTCTCTTTAATGCATGTAATACAGGAGGTACATATTTGCTGCTTTTTTGCCAGCTTGTTACAATATGATTGGTTTCTGCAAAGAACTTCTGCTTTTATATTTCAATTTTTTTTTTTTCCGACAATGTACCTGACCAAGAATTGCCCTTTATTTCATCTGTTGGGGCTTTTAAAAAAAAGATTTCATAATGAAAAAGATAAGCAAAGCCCAAGCACATACAATATTTAATATATAATGGTATCTACCTCAGATTAAATAGACTGTAAATTTCTGAGAAAGCTAAATAGAAATTAAGAATTTGCATTGGTTTTAGTCATTCTTGGATAATTAATAAATATTTCTTCTATCCTCTTTTTTGAGGTGCCACATCTTTCTTTGCCAACCTCTTCTGGGTTCTTGTTCAGTATAGTTGAACTAACAGCATTCTTTAAAAATACGAGTATGCTATAGATATATTTTCTGATTCCTTCTAATATAAACAACTTGTTCTGGACCTAAGTAATACCACTGTCTTATCTGTAGTTGACTTGAATTCCAAGTTTTTAAAGTTTTGAAATCCAGGGTAAAGAGAGGTAATAATTAAGCTTTTCAACCAGTAGTCCGTTTCATTCATAGTCTATTGCTATTCCATTCTTATCCTTCTGTATTACATTATCTTTTTCTTGCCTCTCTCAAATGTTTGACAAGGCTTTCCTCTTTCAGTTCAGGTTGAGCTTCCCTCTCTGAGGAAGGGTAACTGTTCAGTAGAAACAGTAGCATGTTTCAAAGGGTACATTTAAATTAATGCCAAACCCTGACAGAGACGATCTTTTTTTTGCCACAGGAAAGAATTTCACGACCTGATGGATAAGTATGGCTCTCACAGTGACACCAACTCTGCAAGAAGTTCTCCAACACAGCTGTTAGCTGGTAAGAGATTGCTTCCCAGCCTGACATAATCCTGCAGGACAGTAGTCATACTTTGGTGGAGTAGAAGCTTTAACTTAAAAGTCTTTTCATTTGGGGGGAGGGTGTATTGAAGGAAGACTGAAAGTCAGGCAAAACACACGTTTACTTAGACTTTAACATTTAGTTTGTAGTCTAAACATGTAACTTGAGTGGTTTGTGTGTCAGTTTCCCCAGTTCTTAAAAGAAATATAATACCACCTACTTTCAGCAATTTTAATTAATGAAAAATGTGAAAAGTATTTGGTATTTGTAGATTAAATATACCATAAGATTTCAAAGTACTAATAAAAATTTGAGCTAGAATACCATAAATTCTAATCCTTGTGGAATTGTTGCCTAATTAGGGTGCCTTTATATAGCATGAGTGATTTTATGAAAGTCAGTTGAGGGGGTTTTTTTGCACCCAGTTTGAAAAAAACCATCACTTGTTATGTTTTAAAGAATTATTCCTGGAACCCTCGGTGGCTCGCAATTCTTAGCTGTGTAGACTTGAGCTTTCTTTTGGTTGTCTGATTGCTTATAGTTTCTCTGTTTTCTTACATGAAAATAGTCATACTGAACTTACTTACGTGAGTTGAAATTTTGTGCTTTTTCCTAAATGTGTGTTTTATTTCTTTTCTTCATTATTTCTTTTCTTAAGCAAAGTCTACAGACAGCCCTTCTTCTGGGTCATCCTCAAGGTCACAGAGTCCTCAGTTGCATCCGAAGGATAATATCAGCAGAAATAATTCTGTCCCAACACCATCTCCAAAGCTTGCAAAGTACTTTCCAAAACTGACTGTAACTCTCTTGTGTGAGCTGTTGAAAATGCTGTATTTGGCGCATCAGGAAAATTTTGCATTGAGTGCTAAGTGTCCAATTTTTTTTTTTTTTTTTTAATCCTGTAACTTATAATACTATTGCTGTTGCAAAATTTTGGTTTTAGTAAGTTATTTTTCTCATTTATTTATTGCTTATATGGTTGAAGTAGAATAATCAGGTTGACTTTTGATCTTAGTGTCTCCTAATGAATTAATGCTTCTGGTTCATGAGTACCTAGGTACTCCCATAAGCCCTGGATATATATATAGTAGAGAGGAGCCTTGTGAAAGAATGTGTTGATTCTTTTTGTAATTGCCAGAAGTAACTCCTGAAGTTGCTGATTTTGTAGTAAGTAGGCAGTGTAATGGTTGACCATGGCGATTAAATGTCTCCTATTTCTGTTTGTTGCTGTAATACATATTTGTGCAATCAATAAGATAAAGATACTATATCACTTGAGTCTTTACTGAGTATCTAGTTCTGTGAAGTAATTGTACTTTTCTTTCTCTTTGTAGGGATAGCGCATTTCAGATAATTTCTGTTTGCAAAGGAACAAGCCTAGGTTTGAATATCATGGGAGGAATTAACAGAAATGAAGGGCCTTTGGTATATATTCAAGAAATTATCCCTGGTGGTGATTGTCATAAGGTAAAGATCTTTCTTCCCTCCCTCCCTCCCTCCCTCCTCCTTCAGTCACCTGTATTTTTGCCTTCATTTAGTACCTACTTCAGTATTTTATATATACAGTTATATTTTAAATACAAAATTTGTTTGTGTTTCTCCTTGCTTTCTCTTTAAACATAATTATCTCATTGCACCATAGCATGGTTACATGGTAATGAAAATTATTCATGAGTTCATTTGAGGTAAATGAGGATCTTATTCCCCAATTTACCTATGAGAAAGTAAGAAATCATCTTCTTTATGAGGTTGCATAATGCAAGGTATATCAGCAAGGATGGGACCAAGCTACAGGTTGCATCTCTTTTTTTTTTTTTTTTTTTTTTTTCTCCTTGGACATTCAAAAAATCATTCTTCTCTTAGACTTAATTTAGATGGGTCCCTGCAGTTGGAAAGCATTGTGTAGGCAAATTAGAAAAAAAATATTCTCATAATGCAGACTAATAGAATGTGTGAATCGGTACTGATTACTGTTTTCATTTATGACAAATGCAATATGTAAATCAGGAGGGCTTGCCAGTTTAAAAAAAAAACAAAAAAAACCAGAACTGTCTGGTTCAAGTACACAAAACTGTTTATCCAAGTGTCATCTTCTGCATCTTGAGTTATTATGGTTATTTTGATGTGTAGATAACCAGTTTCTGCCTCTTGCCAAGCAAGAGGGTATGGGTTAATTTCACGAGCAATGAGTTTTGCCCCAAAACAATCTATAGCTATTTGTGACTGAATTTTTGTAGATTAAAGTTAATCCTAAAATGCCAAGGTGGGGGAAAAAAACGCAAAGTTTCTCCAAGACTTCTTGTAGTAGGTAAATGGTAATCATTCTTCTTTTGTTTTCTCCTATTTTGTTGTGGCTTCTAAAACATTTTTCTCATTGTAAACATATAATTTAAAGCCTAACACACATAATAGATAGACTGAGACCGAGACATTAATTTGTAGTAGGTTCTAATATTAGCAATAGTAGAGGTAATTTCCCAATCTTGGTTATCCTGTTTGAGAAACCTAAATAGCAAGCATATTTTAAATCTCTGCCACATGAGGGCAGCATTGAAAAGGGTATCTTTTAATAGGCTGGATGCAAGCGAAATAAAAGATATACAACTTTTTTCTTTAATCAAAACCGAAACACTAAGTGACAAAAAAAGGTGGTAAGTGCTATCATAGGTTTGAAATAATACAGCTAAAATTATGGTATGCCGGTATTAAAAATTTAAAATTATACTGGTCTTGAAAAGGTATTTTAATTGTTTCCTATATATCTTTTTCTGTACACAGTTTTTTTCACATGGTCCGATTGATACTATGATTAATTTCTTAAGAGCTGAAGAACACAGACATTATGTGTAATTTGATGTGTATTACATTAGACAAATGTCATAACTAACTTTGTAACCATAGGTGAAATATGTGAATTTTCAGTTAAATTGTTGAGGCCTTTTTTAAAATGTGAGTAAAGAAAGCTTTATCTTAGTGAGAAATCTAATCTAGCACATTTAAAGTCTTGTCTTACAGTCTTCGAGAAATGTGATATGTTTCTGTGTTGGTAGAAAGTTTGCAATGAATTCAACAGAAGGACAAACTTGACAATGTTATTTCTATTGTGGTTTTGACTGGTGAATTCCTAATAGATTAATCTGGTTTTCTCATTAAGATTAATATGGCTAGCAAGTGCCTGAAGAGTCCCATGTGAAGCCAAGAATGTTTGGTTTTGAAATACAAATTAATCCAGCTCACAGTTGTATTAGGAATACAGGAAGCTTCCTGTAGTCAGATGGATTGGTACTCCTTGATGGAAAATTTACTATCTGTGGTTTGTTTGTTTGGGGTTTTTTAACAGAAGTAATGCATCTGGGTCCAAATTTCTTCTTCTACACAATATCTGAGATCCATTCTGTCCGATGAAGCTTTTATAATGACTGCTATCATGGTGATTAAATGATCATATGATCTGCTGTTTATTTCTGAAGATTGTCAGGCAGAATATATAGCCATTCTTGATATTTCTTGTCTTAACAGATCCAGAGGAATATGTTAGTGTTGTGATTCTACACTTCTTTCTGTAGTGTTAGCGATTAATATAAAATTTGTGGGTTTGTTTTTTTGTTTATTATGTTAGGATGGACGATTGAAGCCTGGAGATCAACTTGTGTCCATAAACAAAGAGTCAATGATTGGTGTCTCCTATGAAGAGGCAAAAAGTATAATCAACAGAACAAAGATGAGGTATCTGTTACTGTCAAACACCTAATCCTCCAAAATGGTTTATTATATGATATTTATGAACAGATTAATGCAAAATGTCTTGTCATGTGTACTTAGAGGAAATACAAGTGTTATTAGGTTTTTTTAAATATTCAGTTGCAATATTATTTCATAGAAAAAGACTCAAATGCACCTTTTAGACCTGTAAAATTATGATTCTTTAATTCCTTTCAAATTAAAAACAAAACCCAAAACCACATTATTTGCCTTTTTTAATGATGGGGAATAGAACATCCTTTTAGAAAAAATAATTAAATAAAATCACACACAGTGTTGTTGGGGAAAATGTAATTTTTGCAAGAGTAACTTATAATCCTCTGAAAAGTATAGTATACAATATGTTGAAACTTTTTTAATTTTAATTTTAGGTTTGAAAGCTTTTGGGAGATAGCTTTTATTAGACAAAAAAATGTTCCCAGTTATTCAGAGAATCTGCAACGTCCTTCTAGCCTCTTAGCATCTTCTGTAGCATATGGAGAGCAACAGGCTGCAGTACTTAGTCCTCTTGCATCTCCTAATGGGAAGCTTGTTTCAACATTCACTCCAAATGCTGTGAGTATACTTATTACTCCTCTCAGTATAAAGAGAGCAAATGGTTATTTTTCCTAATTTTATTGAAATTTCAGTATAGGGTTATTTTAATTCAGTTTCCCTTCTAGTAAGAAAATGATGGGCTGTTTTTCCTGCACAATATTAATTCTTTGGAATATCAAGACTTTTCCAGAAAACATGTTGTATAATGGTAGAGTAAACCACAATGATGAGAGGGATGAGAGTATTAGTTGACTTGTGTTAAGAAAACAAATCAAATAAAGTAAGCGTTAACCGGGTTCTTAGATACAGAGTTCTCCTTACTGTTTTTCTAGGGACTAAAGTTTCAGAATTAGATACATAGTTATATATTTCAGAGATAAATTACTCTCTGATTACCACTTATGTGTGAGTACAGTACAATCTCACAAGTTACACTTCCTCCATGATGATGAGATTTTGATTAAAAATCAGAGTCCTAGAAGAATGTGGGTTTCTTCCCCTTTCTTTCGGCTAAGCAACAATTGTTGGTTTAATTCATACAGCGCACCATTAGTGTGAGGAAGTAATGTTGACCACAAGAAAGAAGATTTTAAAACTACTCTATTGCAATTTTAAAAAAACATTTTCAATTTATCACATTTTTAAAACTAAATATTGTCTTTGAACAAGGAGGACTAAAATGCTCCATGTCAAACACAAAGTCAAAACAGGTGATTCTCAGTTGTTCTTACATTTGTACTAAAAATTCTTGCCCATTTTTCTTTCCTGTTAGAGATACAAACATTGAAACAGGTTGCCTAGAGAGACTGTGCTATCTTAATATGTGAAGATATCCAAAACCTAACTAAGGTTTTGAGAAGGCCCTGATCTAAGTTTTTTGAATGGCATTCCTTCTCACCACTGTGGCCCCCCCTGCCATGCCTTCCAATTTCTCCTAGGGTTGTTTTGATCTCTCCAGCCCTGTTTCTCCTCTGGTTTTCCTTCCTCTCCCACTCTTTTACATTAATGTGTATTTCTAGTTTGGCTTGTGATCTGCTTTAGAAATAGTATTTCATGACTTTTGATTTTCTTTCATAGATGGAAACTGGAGTCAAGATGGGAGAGCAATCTCCAATTACTTCTCTAGACAGCAGTCCTACTGATGTGTCTGCCACTGGTAAATGGTGATTTAATTCCCTGCCACCCTGTTTTTTCTTCAATAACTGTCATACAGAAAATAGTACATAGTGAGACTCAATAGTCTTTAAAAAAAGGAATATTGCACTATTTTGTAGTACTAAATGAAGGACTGAGATCAATGGATTGTTTAGTAGCTTCTGTCAAATATACATTATCTTACTTACATTATCTTTAATAAACAGCTGAAACCAAACAAAAATGAGTGATCACAACATTTGCTATACAGCAGTAATGATAATAGACTCAGTAGAAACCAGATAATGAAGACTCACATATAGATCAAGGTTAGGTTGCCATAGAAACTGTGCTTTCTTGATTTGATGAAATTCTGTGGATGTATACTGCTTGCATTTTTTTATTATTTTTTTTAATCAGGGCAGCCTACTGGAAGCATAGAAATAACATGCAGACCTCTAACAGTCAGTTTTTCAATTAATAACAAATAGAATATATACGTGTATATTTATATTTGAGAGTCATGACGTTCAAACAAAGATAATAGTCACTTTGATCATATCTCTAAATATATGTTTTGAAAACAACACTGAGGAAAAATGGAGGTTGTGGAATTTGGTCAGAACCAAATCTGAACAATTGTAATTCATTTGGGAAGCAAATATGCATTATATTTACAGTGAAAATGCAGTAGTCTGACATAATAATGAGAGTCTCCGTTGACACAGTAATATAACTGATTCTGTTCTGTATTTCTGTATGAAGACCTGAACTATATTCTTTTCCTTCAGGCGGTAGTAAGTAAGCATAACCTGTGCTTCTCAACTTGATCTCTAATATACTGAGAAGAGGGAAGACAAACATACAGGATCTGATTCATTCTAGATGTCACTCCACTGATGTTATTTAAATTGTACCTGTGTTTATAATGGCCCATATTAGATATCCTAATTTTAAATGAAACAGTCTACTTATTGCAAATCTGACCAGTTGTCTTCCTTGCTTGAAGGGTGAGCTGACTGAATGTGAACTTTTGAAACTGGAAAGGTTGTAGTATTGAATACAGCTGGAGTTTAATGATCACACAGTTTTTTCATATTAATCATGAAAAACACCACAACTAAATCAGGGGAACAAGACAAAAGGCTATTTTTTAATATATTCAGAATATAAGACTCTTGGTTAATAAAATGTGATACACAGGAGCTTCATTGATGCTTAAAGAGACCAAGAAGGCCACAGTTTCTTAACATATCTGAATAATGTAGCTAGTAGAATGGAAAGTAGAAATACTTGCAGCTTCGGTTTGTACTGTTTCTTGTCATTTTTCTTTTTAGTCATACTTAATAGCACATCCTTTGTCAAAGCTGCCACTTCTCTCATGCTGCCCTTTTTCAAGGATAACCTTTCAAAGATGACCTTGCAAAAGTAAAGTAGCTCTTAGACTATTTTTTTTAATGCTGTAAGAAGAATGAGCATAATTTTGATAAATTCTTCCAAAACTCATACACAAGGCTTTTTCATTCTGAGTTGAAAAGAAGTGTGCCAATTCAGCTGAGGTTCTAGCCCACTGTCTTCAGAATTTAATATAGCATGTGAGAGGTGTTAGTGTCAGAGATTTTCAAGATGTTTTGGTTTATGCTTTTGGCATATAAAGAGAATGTAAATTACTTTGCGCTTGGAAACAGATATGCTGTGAAACTTAAAAAAAAAAGAAGAAAAAAAGAATTCTGTGTAATTCCTTCTGTTCCTTTAGAGAGAATCTCAAAACTGCAAGATCCCTTAGTTTTCAAATGCTGGTTTTGGTTTCAGTACCTCTCTAGCCCATTAATGAAATAATGAATTAAGATCTAAATTACATTTATAAATAATGAATGCAAACAAGTATTCTATTTCCTTCTGCAAAAAAAACAAGTCAATGGATTTGTTCTATTTACATACATCTAAAATCCAAAGAAATTGATAGTTAGCTGCTCCTTTTGCCTACTGTCTATGATCAAAGGCTTCCAAAGGTTGCTGCTTCTTGTGTTGTATCCACAGGTGTGTCTGAAACATGACAAAGCTGTCACTGCATTTCTCGAGTTCCATTAAAACTAAGCGCACCCAACCAAAAAAAGCAATTATTCTGAAATCTTGCATATGGATTGCTTAGTACTGCTAGCTTCTTTTCCTTTCCTCAGCTTAATTATTTCTGTATGTTGGAAATAAAATAGATGCACCATAAGTTATTAGTGCAACTAGCTAAAATTATGCAAACTTGTATTTCTGACTATAAGGACTGGAGGGGAGGGGAGGATGGATGATGGCTTAATGGATGGTAGTTCTTGGAAGACAGTTCCTCCCCAGGAAAAATTACTGAGGAGCCTGCTGGAATTCAGTCTAAGCTACCTCCACACAGCCCTTAGTTGGCAACAGGTCATTCCTTCTCTTTCCACAGTGTTTTCTAGATCACTAGATATGGTTTTGGGAACTGGTGATTATGCTGAGGGTGTGTCTTGAAGGTCTTTCTCGGAATTCACAAGTGTGTTTCCCCTTCTGTTTCCAGAGTAACTGTGTATCTCTGAGAGAAGAGAAAATATCACAAGTCTAAGCCATATGCTTGATGGATCATTCAAAGTTATTCCTGGTTTCTTTCTGCTAATTTGCTACTTTTCACTTTTTGATGTGAAAAAATGGTTTAAGTGATTTTTGTTTATTATAATTATGTCCTTAAAAAAAAAAAGTCAATCTAAATATTAACATTTATTTGTGGTATTTAGTTGGCATCTGTTTGATGAGCAGAGCTTCAGAACAAATTTTTCAAAGCAGTAGTTACACTTAATTTTAAATTTTTTTCTTCTTAGTTATCGCCCCCAGCCAGAATGACGATTATGAGCTACAAGGAAGGAACTCTACTATTCGTCTCAAAGCAGAAAAGCTGGAGAGGGTAAATACTTAAAATCTTTTGAGTTTTCCTTTCTCACCCTTCATGATGCATGTAAAACATCTGGAGAATATTTTTAGGTGGACAAACTTTAAAGTATAAATTACACACAAAATTTTCTGTTTGGATAGTTCTTTCAGGTTGCAGGCCAATATTTCATTTTATATATTGGGCAAATTACTGTTTTTGTTAATCTAATTACTGATTAACTCTTCTGGGAATCTGAACATCCCTCAGGATTTTTAAGGCAGTTATTAAGGACAAAGGGGTTTGCTTATTACACTCATCTGTATTCAAGGTTAAATAATATCTGAATATCTCTCAATTAGAAAGAAAAGTCACAGAGTGTCTCTGGAATAAAAGTGTTGTCAGTGAGAGTGTACTATGATACAAAGGCTCTTTGAAGTATAGCTCTTTAATTACTCCCCCATGTCCCTGCAGTCATTATCCCTAGTCCTTTTTTTTTCTCCAAAATAAGTTTTCTCTTTCCAGGCATTGAATTATCTTGGGATTCAGCCCACGGATGAACAGCAGCAAGCCCTAAGGCAGCAACTTCAGAAAGATTCTAAAGGAACAGTGTCTTTTGGAGGTAATAATTTGTTAATTACCATGGAAAATAATGAAATGTAGAAATACAGAAATGATAGATAACAACCATTAATACATTTTCTGTCAGCATTGGGTTGCTGCTGCAAATAAAATGATACTCTGAGGCAAGAACCTTATTCTACTGTGTAAAAATAAGCTTGGAATTCTGAAACTAAGTAATTGGAAAGAAAATCACAAATTTATCTAATTAAGAGCAGCCTTGAGAAAGTTTTGGGTTTGTGCTCACAAATTCCTAAGCTTTTGCCTCGACAATAGGATACTGAAATTGTTCCAAAAATTACTTGGGAGAGTATTGATGGTTAAAGAGACTTCCTGAAGCAACTGAACTGAGAGATTATTAACTTATTTAGTTTGTGAGATGAAAGAACGTTGCAACTATTGCACATAGAAGAGGTTTACATGGAGACAATCATGATTCTTCTTCTAGCTAAATCTAATTCTGATGCGAATGAGCTGCTTCTGTTGGTTGTGACAATTTTGGTAGGTGACACTAACAATTTAAGAATATTTCTCATAAACTGTGAGACACATGATGGTTCTGATGCTAAAACTGATGGAAATTTTCCTAAAGTTTACAAAAACCAGCATCATACACTAGTATATGAAAAATAATTTCTTGTACTTGACCATCCGAAAAGACACTGGATTTTTAAGTACCTTATCAAGAAACATACGGGATCTTCCATCAGATTTTATGTGGTATAAACAAAATGACCTTTATATTTCCACTTTTCTGTCATACATAACAGAATATTTTTCTTCTTTTAATACATTCAAAATGAATGGATAATCCAAGCCATGTTGATTGAGAATGCTTTAGTGTTTGTATTTAAAACTTTCAACTCGGTCAACATCAATTTTACCAGGTCTCTATCAGGGATTTAAAGGAAACTATGAGGTGTGAGCTAGCACGGAATGTTTTCTTTTTCCTGCAGAGACACTGTATCTCCTCTAGTAAAGTCAATTCATTGGGAAGGACAGGTGTATAACAGGGGTGCAGAATTCTTTTAATTTTTCATGGGGGTCTGCCAAACATAGGGCATCTCTACCCAGGTACTTTGAAGGTGAACTTCACACCACCTTTTGTTTTGTTTTCTCCTTCACAACTTGATTCAGGGATATTTCATCCCAAGACCTGTTTTGTACATTTTTACTCTTATTCTTACCAGCTTTACCAAATGTTTCTGTTCAGAGGTGTGTCTGACTTTCATATTTTCCTTTAGAAGGCTTCTAGAGGGCAGATGCTGCGTTTAGAAAAGAGTAGCCACACATTGCGATATTAGTAATTGCGTTGCACCTAGTGATACTGCTACTAAACTGAACTTGTGAACTACAGCAGCAAAATCTAAACTGTTTTTTAGATTTCATCGAAGTTTCAAAGAATCTGTTCTCTATGGAATTGAATGCAACAGATGATGGCCAAAAATCTGTAACATTTGGGATCAATGAAATTGCCAGCTTACTGGATTCACAGGTAAAATATGTGCCTGTGCAGTGTTTAACTGTTGGAAGGAGATTATTGGAGAATTTATTCTATGTAAGATTACTCCAAATCTTGGGCAGATGTTTACAACAGCTCCATATCATGGTGTTCTTTAAGATAACCTAGTTTCTGTAAAGCTTTTTAAAGCAACCTACTTTGCAGAAAGCAATTCACGTAATTATGTTGTGATTTGTTATTAAGTGTGGACAACAGTGATTTACTGAGGTTTCTTAATGGAATACATATTGCTACTACCTGTGTGAATGATAAACAATTATTGGGCCCAGTGATTTGAACTACTGCTACATCACTTTATCCTAGAAGTGAGCTTAAGAAAGAGCATTTGCAGCATAGGAATACTAAAATAAAATTACATATTATTTAAAATATTGAAGAAAACAGGGGCTATTAGTGTTGTATTCTTGGTACTTCTAAAAATACTTGTATTAATCCTTTTTAACAGGAAAAATAATTGTTTATTTGGAAGATAAGTTGGTCAGAATTTTCTTAAACATTTTTAGTATTTTCAGTGCTTTAAGTTATTTTAAAATTAAGATTATCCTCTCATTTTATTAACAATACATTTTATGATAAGATGTTAAAGATTATGGAAGATACAGTTAGCAATACATTCTTAACCTTACGTATTTAAATACGCACAGTTTGTAACCTGTGATTCTTTGGAGGATGACATGGAAAGGCTTAAGGAAGAAAGAAATGAAGCTTTAAAAGAAATGAGTAAATTAAAGGTAATACTTAATTCTTATTTGCTTTAAATTATTCAGGAGATGAATTTCTTTTTGACTGTATATAGTAATTTACTGTTTTTCTTCTGAATCTTATGTGCAATTTTTGATGAATAAATAAAAAGGCAGAGCAAACAGTCCTAATTATGTTTGGAGATTGTATGCTTACAATATATTTCTGGAGAGAGTGAATCTTATTTGTTAAATAATCTTGCTTTTTAATCTGATTCACAGAGAAATGAGACTAAGCAGACATTTCACAAAAGTGAATTTGGAGAAGTTACTAATTTGCATAGCAATTTTATTTAGAAATGTGTGATCCTAGTAACCGCAGTGTCTGAGCATATGCTAATACTTTTGAAAGAAGTCAGAACTGGAGGATAAATTAATCTGTTTGCAAAATTAATACAGATTTTCACAGACATTACAAAATATGCGAGCCCTAAAGCAACAAACATATTTATTGTTTCTTAATACCCTGGGTGACAAGCACAGTCCTATGCTCCTGAATTTCTTTTTTGACAAGCCAAAAGATAAAAAATTCTGGTTCTGTATTCAGCGTACCCAACTCTTGTCTTTGCACAGGACTGGAAAATTGATCCCAGGATATAGGCAGTTCTAGAAATTGCCTCCTGGTCCAAAAAAATTCTTTCTTGCTGTAGTTACAAAAACATTGGGTTGATGTGCCCAAAGATCTGTTCTTCATTCTGTGCACAAAGATTCTTCTGGAAACTTTGCACTGAAAAGAAAGAACATGATTTATATTGAACACTGAAGTAGTGAATACTTATCATGAGTCCCTAAATTGCTGATGTGGAAAACTGGCGATGATCAATCTATAATCACCTCATTTCTTATAGTCTTCCCTTAACAATCTACAGTCAAATACTTGATCCTGAGTGAGAAATACTATTGGTCTGACTCAGTATAAGAATCTTCATGCTTTTAGAGCACTTTTTTTTTCAAATTTTGTTAGAACTTTTAACCTTCTGAAAGTGGCATACCTACAGGCTTCTGCTATCAGTAGGTGAGTGAAAGAATGGTCAAATGTACAATGCTTTAAAATAAGTTGATGTGAATATTAGGTTGTACAGCAGTCTGTTAAACCCACAAAAATGTCTGTATTCTGCTATTTGTTAGGTGGCTAGGTAACAAGAGACTTCAAATGTGTATTTTACTTATATCACATGAATGTTCAGTAAATAATCCTCAGATGCTCAAGGACCTTAAACGGTATGAATGAACTCTCTGAAAAACTAGCTTTTAGAGATTAAAATCTGGTTTTGTTACAGATTTTATAAAAGCTGTTGATTATTTATTATTTCCACCAGAACTTTTCTAGTATGTGTGTTTCTGATTATACAACATGATTAGCAGACATATGTTGTGGCCTAGAAACATAGTAGTTGTGCAGAAGGCAGTAAGTACATTGATAGAAGTTAAATATTCCTACCTGTAGTTTTGAAAGAGCTAACTGGGTTTTAGGAATAAAAACTCTTTCTCTTTCAGCCTTAAGTATTAATTATTTATTCCTTTTTTTTTTTTTAACAGGAAGAATTGTCTGAATCTGTGAATTTACAGAAACAGTTAACAGAGGAGCTACAAATAGTCAAGCAAGTAAGTTGATGTTTCTTAAAAACACAATTTATTTATTTTTACTGTTTTTTGTGCAAGGGAGAAAGGAGCACTTCTTTCTTGATGCTCGTATAGACTATACTTTCACACTGATTTCAACACAAAGTGGTTCTTTTGTTATTACAAAGCTTTTGATTAGAATTGGAGAATATTGATCCTTAAGTTTTTTTGGAGCGATAATACTTCTCTGCTGTTGAATTGAGGTAGGAACCATAAGACAAGCTGGATCAGATATGTTGGATAATAATGTAGTAGTACCTTTCTGATCTTAAGTGTTCTTGAACTGATTTTGCTGTTCTTAGGCAACAGCATGCCTAATCTACAGTCCTAATGTTAGCTACTTCATATTCTGTCTCCTTTATCTATCTATAATTATAAGAGAAGAAATCAGAGTTTCTCATGAAATTAAGCCTTCTTGTGTCTTTTAGAGGAAATTTCCAAATAAACATTAAGTGTCATGTCATTTATAGCCTGGATTCAAAATCAAGTAACTTTCCTATTTCCTGCTTCTACTGAACATCATCCTGTCAGCTCTTTTCTTCTTATGAGCTGGCTGCCTTTCTTCTCTCCTGCACTGCTACACGTATTCCATGTAGGTTTCTCATGGCTATCTGTTCCATCAGATGTCATATGTAAAAATGCAAGATGCAGTTTAAAAATCTTCCTGTGTACTATTATATAAAGATTAGTTTTATGCTTTTGCTCCTATGTGTAGATTGTTCAGCACCTCCTTTATCACCTTTTATTCCTTGACTATAAGAGAACTGCTTGAAAGCTTTTTCCATTAGTATTGTGATGTTGCCCTATATACACTGTGGGACAGCAGGGAAATAAATTGGATTCTTTTTGTGATAAAATTTAGCTGGAAGTATGTTCCAGTAGTGCACCTCATGTTTCAATTTGCTAACGGGTATTCAGTCTGTTGCTCTAGCCTAGAGCAGATGTTCAGTCTATCAGTCTAGACTAAAGCTAGTACAAAGTACAAACCCCAAAATGCAAACAGTATGGACATCAGGTCCTCAGCATCAAGAGTTTCAGTTCACATACCTGCTCTTCCTGGGAATGTAGACTTGGGCAAAGCTGTTTTAAAATGCTCTAAGTGGCAGCAATGCCAATTTTCTACCATGTGAGGTCCTCATATTTTTATTTTTCTCTCAAGTACTGTCATGTGATAGTGAAGGTTAGTTTTGCAGTAAACCTCCAGGGGATAAATATTCTGATTTTCTAGTAAGCGTTTTAAGTAACTGCTGTTGAAAAGGTTTCATGTAGCGAAGTGAAAGAGAAATAATAAATTATATGTAATTACAGCGCTGTGTGACCTATTTTAGGAGATAGAAGCAGGCTTTTAATTGAAATTTTAGTTCTGTTTGTACTTGGTGCATTTTCAAGTGTTTTCTATATATTTCTGTAGTTCAGAACCAGTGTTGATGCTGAGATTCATGGTGATATGAAGTTTGAAAAAAATAAGCTACTTACAGTACAGGTTGCCATTTAAATTATGATAATGCATTCCTGCTTGAGCTGAAGTTAGTGAAATGAGTTAATAAGTACAATATTGAGCCCTAATGGCCTGATTAAAAGTAAACAAACAAACAAACTTAAGTATGTGCTTAAGGTCTTCTGAATTCAATACAGTTTAAACATTTTTTTTAAAATCACTGCTTTCCTGAAAAGAAACAAAAGGGTTTTAAATAAGGATATAGGATACCAGTCATATATTGAGCTATCTTTCGTGGAATTTCTATTGTCTACTAATTGTGAATCACAGAGATTACAGCTTAATTAGGACAGGCATACAAATATTCTGGTTAATGAACATGTTTTGTTAGTACCGATTCATTAAAAAGTGCTTGAATCAGTAGCTAACAGGATAAACAAACTCTTAAGATTAGAAATCTTGCTAAATTTGAAATGAGGTAGTAATTATTTTCAATTATTGGTCTATGACAATTAAAATACCTTAATTTATAGATCTTTACTTTGAGATTTTGATATAGCACTATCTTTGGGTCTCCCTTGAAATCATATGGAAGCTGAAATTGGCACAAAACATAGAAAGGCACTTTTGAGTACCTGAAGTCTTGTCAACACCATGAATGTGAGATCTGTAACGATGTCTTCTATCTTCCTGGACAAGTTTGACTGTATTCTGTGCTGCCTGAAAGTCCTGGGTCATACCAACCTGAATGATTTCTTTACTAGAGTTTTTTTTTAATGCAGTTATGGTCAGCTGAAGCACCTTAGCTAAACATAGTAAATGTCAAAGGTCATAAAGATAGGATATTGTTTGTGGTATCCCATACTGACTGCTGTGCTTGTATTTCATAGGGCTAAGAATTGCTATTCTATGCTTATGTTTTCTAAGGGGAAGAGAGGTGCTTTGCAGACTAGACTTGAATGGCTGCTATTTTGGAAGCAATATGTAATTTATTTCCCCCTGCCTGAAAGAAGCATTGAATTTATTTTTTATTTCATTAGCTTTTTTTATTTTAATATATAGTAAAGACACTCAAAGTTCTTTTAAAGGATGTTTTCAGCATACAATTTTTGTAGAATTAGTGAATAAACATAATTGAATTGTAACTACAATTTTTCATGTAGTTTGAAAGAATACCTTTGTTCCTGTGTTTGTGGTGGCTGGAATATTACTCAGATAAAACCTTCTCCTGACACTTGAATTTATCCAAGGAAGAAATAGAACCTGGCTTTGAAAGAAACCTGTACCTTGAAATTGATTCTGTTAAGGATTCAGTTTCTCTCCTCCAGCCTGCAGTTTCTTATTTGTTGTAGTGGCTTCATACCAGATTAGGACAAATGGTCCCATCAGGCATTTATATAGATTAAATATTAGCAGCTGCAGATTCCATTTCTGTTGCGTCTTCCTTCATACAAGCAGTCGAATGGGACAAGAGAAAATATTGCTGAAGCATGCTGTAATCCATCTGTTCTTCACTGATGGGGGCCCCTTACCTGCATATAAGTAAGAGAACCCACCAAGTCAGCGCAGTGCCAGCTTCAGTAACTGTAGAACTGGGAAACCTGATGGTATTGTTACCCTTTGTGCCTCCCTGCTCTAGCAAACAGCTCTGGTTTGTCAGAAAGTTTTGCTAATTCTGGTTTAGTGTAGATAATCTTTTCATTGTAATGTAAGAATCCATTGTTCATTAATGATTCCTTTAGGTCTTTCACTGTTGAAATCTGGTCGTACTTAGTCTGCTATTACAGAGAAATTAATATTCAACAATTGGGTTTCTGAAAAAACAGTGGAGGAGTAAAGGCAATTCTGGATTAGAAGAGATTAAACCTTTATCTCAAGGAGGTCTTATTTCGAAATGAAGACCTCCCTTTTCATTATAGCAATTTTCCCATGACTTTTCTCATGTCAGTTTATTTCAATAATTCCTATGTGTGCATTTTTAAGATGCCGCTCTTTGTCAAAGCCTCTGTGTTCTTTTATATTAGTCAAACTTAACACCAGAGCATCTTCTCTTTTTTGTCTCCAAGACTCTTTTTCCACCTCCAGCCTATTACTGAGGGATACCTTTGCTACTGAAGACTACCAAATCATCCTTTGTATCAGTAGGGCCAGCTTTTCTGGCTGTTGAGTCACATTGTTTGTTACCGTGGCAAGAAAATGTCATCTACAGAGGCTGTATTTTTGACGTCTACTTCTGTAGATTCATAACTTCTTAGAAGCCCCTGTGTTCTCCAAATTGTTTCTGGGAAAAAGAACTGGTATGAGCAGTTTGCAGGAGGGGTGGATTGTTCTGGTGGTCTTTCAGTGAGTGCTTTCAGTAATGACCCCTTGAACTGCTTTTAGTGCTGTGCAAACAGACAACTAAAACGAACTAGTCAAATAACAGAAAGGCATGCAGCAATAAGCTTTTGACTAGTCTGTGTTTCCAGGTGGAGGTGATCGTTATGTAGAACAGGGTCATCTAATGCTTTGTGCTTCCAAAAGAAAAAAACCTAAAAATCATTATACTTGCTGTCAAATTAAAGGTTATTTAAATTTATCTCTTATCACTTGTGTTCCTATAACAGAAACCTCTAAACTATACAACACCAATGTCATCTGTATTCACTAATGATGTTGCTGTTTGCTGCATGTGTGGTTACTTCTTCTAACGCTTTATTTTCTAAGAGACCAGAATGTCCTTGGCAAACATCCAGATTGGTATTATATTGCAAAACCATTGTAAATATGAGGAAGATGATGTCCTATATATATATGTAACAGTGTACAGGTTAAAAGTAGTCTGAAACTGAGATTGGTAGATCATTTTACAGAAAAAAACGTTATAACAAAGTATAGAAAAACATGACTTGAAGGATAGTGACTGCAGAGAACAAATGCTTCTAAGTTAGGAAATAATAGAACGAAATCTGCTTTTGTAAGCTTAACTGACCTCTCTAGAGATTTATATTATGACACCTGTTAAATATTATATGAAATTTCTTCCACAAAAGTAGGAAGATTTGGTCATTTAGGTTTTTCAGAAATAGTGATTTCAAGCCTAGTTTCTAGAAGGTTATTTCCTACTTATCGTAGATTCATAGTGTGTTTCTCCTCTGCCCCTACCTGTTTCCCTTCTAGTCCCATTCTCAGTGTTATAATAATAATAAGGTATAATAGGTAGACTAGGAATAGGATATTCACCTAAGTGTCCTTAGCTGAGGAATTCGTACAAAGAATTTCTAGCTCTGTGAATTTGTATACTTAAAGCTTATAAATAATGATTTAGAAAATTCATTTAAAGTGACTTTTTCAACAGATTAATAAAAAGCTAAGGGAAAAGATGGTTTACTGGTTTTGGTGCCAGTGAGCCTGTATGTCTACATTTTTAATGAGCAGTTTGGTTTTTTCCTAGTGTAAACTCATCTGTTGTCCAGACCTTTAGTTTGACTTTATAAATTTACAAATCAAAGTTAACTTGAACTAATATTCAGTAGTAAAATGAACTGAGCAATATCCTTCTTGAAATGAGATTTTACATTGAGGGATTACTTTAGCTGAACTAAAAGCTAACAGTTTCTAATTTCCTGTTTTCCATACGTTATTTATATATAAATTCTATATAACACTATTCTGTGATAATACAGGATAATGATATAAGAGAAGGAACTAGGCAGAAAAATAAAGAACAGCACTTATTTTGAGAACAGTGTGGACTGAATACTTACATTAGTCCCTCTACATGGTGTGCAAACTCTGAATTGAGTGTGAATTCAGGCAATAATAAAATGAAATAACATCTCATTAAAGTACTTTTTTAGTATAGAAGTGATGGAGCAGATTAACAGTATCAGGTGCATTTCTGTAAAACCTTTCATTCAATTAGATTTACAGTAACTGTAGAATTCGTGATTTAATTTATTAGGAAAATTCTCTCTCTCTGTAAATACCTGTTCTTTGTTTGCACATCATACACTTAAAAATTAGCAATTGAACCATCTGACCATAAATACTAGAAGGCAGCTCTAATGCCAACTCCAGTACTTTTGAGCTAAATCTGTACTTCTTTGTTAGCTGGAGTTGTAACTTCTCGGCTAAATTCTATCATCTATAGGAAGCCAAGGCAGCTGTAGAAGAGACAAGAGCCCTGCGAAGTAGGATTCATCTTGCAGAAGCTGCACAAAGGCAGGCTCGTGGAATGGAGATGGACTATGAAGAAGTAATTCGCCTATTAGAAGCTGAAATTGTAGAGCTGAAGGCTCAGCTCACTGATCATTCTGGCCAAAATAAAGTAAGCAAAGCAGTCGCCTGTCGTAGTTACCATGGTTTCCTTGCTGTTGTCATGTATCTTGTTTTCATTTTCTTTTCATCTGCTTTTCTAAAGTAGGTCACTGTTTGTCTTGTATTATTCAATAACTGGAATGATGTGTAGTGAAGGGGGTAATGTGAAATGTGTGAGTCTTCCTTTATCCAGATATCTTTGGGCTGGAAAAATACGAGCTAGAAGCGTATGTGGGTCATAGGTCAAAATGGCATATCTCAAGCGTTAAAATATGGAATACTTTCTGGACTGCAGATACATTGCCTTTAAAGACTATACATATATTTGTATGTTTCTGTTAGGCAAATAATAACGGTATAAAGTCCAATACTGTTCTTAGGTAAATTTAGATTTAATCAAGATATTCATTTAAATGGTACTAACAGTATCCTGCCTATTTTTTTTTTATTTTTTTTTTTAATTGAGCCTCCTATTTTAAAACCACTTGACCTCCAGTGAGGCATTTCAAAACATGCTAAGGAATAAAATTTTTGAGGCACTTTTAAATTTTTCCCCATAATTGCAGATCCATTTTCTCCACACAGCTTGAACAAGAGCAAGCAGTTTGGCATTTGTGTGTTTACCTTGTTTTTCTCGTGAAAAATGTATATGCATATGAATTGATGAAGAAAGCCTTCTGAAATGTTGCCTTAGTTCATCATGAGAATTAATTCAATATTACAAGGTATTAAAAGGTAAAACTGAGCTCTATGGTATACAAGCTTGAAAAGAAGCAACATAGCAAGTACATGTAGCTCCCAGGGAGGAATGCCTCTCATCTAATTGTGTGTGTGATGAGATGAATCACACCCTAGAAGTTCTTCTTCCAGAACATCTGGGTGAGATGCCCCATCTTTTATGTCACGTATTTTTGCAGCACTGTTTTCTAGGATTTGAATAAATACAAAAATTTAAAGAAAGTTGGAGCATGTGGGTTGCTTTCTTAGAGATTTGTTACCGAGATGCTAGCTTGAATTCCTGAAATTCTGAGTGAGCACTCAAATAACTCAGTTGAGATGTGATTCTCTGCATTTCTTATTCAAAGGAAGCAGTATCAAGTAGGTACCAACTCTATAGTATACTCTTTTTAGTATGAAAGAGTGAGGTCCCTCTGAAGGTTACCAGCTCCTTCTCCAATAGTGGACAGTGAGATTACCAAAGAAAGGTGTTTTAATCAACAGATTCTTTGACATTCAGAGTGATCATGATTCTGCTGCTTTGTACAGTGTATACAAACAAATATGTGTACTCATTTGCTTCAAGTAAAGATAATATGTGGGGTTTGCTTGTTTTTTTTATAAGAGTTTTATAGTAGGTAATGGGCTTTCAGAAAAGATCACCTACAGTGATGTAAAAGTTTATTTTTACTGATAGTGATATTTTCTTAATTTTGGAGAGTATTTTGGTCTAGATCTTCTGTTCAGCAGCCAACTTAGCTAAACAAACATGCCCATATACATGTGAATACTTTGTTCGTGTGAGAGGACCACAAGTAGTGCCAGGGACTCAAGCTGAAACCTTGAGCCTCCAGAACTTGATCTAATGGGGCTCACGTTCTCTGTAGCTGAAGTACAGAGTGATGCATAACACTAATCAATAGGTTATATAAGTGCATGTAGAGAAACCCTAGGGAGTAATTTTTCTCCAAGATATGCCATAATTACTCTGTTGGCCAAAGGATGTACAGATGGAAACTCATGGACTGAGTTTGTTCATATACTGATTATTTATGCCACCCTGCTGACAGATACTGTCACCATCAGGTTGGTGGTTTTGATCCATTCATGAATCAGTTCAAACTGTCTTAAGTTTTAGCCCTGCTACTCTTGTTAGCCGCCTATTTCAATTTACCTTTTTATCATTTGCCAAAATCTGTTGCAGTTTGGGAGCTGATTTACTAGAAGATCAGGCATACCTGCCTCAGGAGCAGCTATGTTTTTCAGAACTGTAGAAAAGAGTTCAGGTTAAACATTTCAGAAATCCATTTCAATTCACACCATATATCTATGTGAGCCAAGGGAGAAAATGATTAGAATAAAAGCCTTAAAATATCTTTCCCAGGATAACATCCAAGACTTGAGAAAGAGAGTTACAGTGCTTGACTGCCAGCTGCGGAAATCAGAATCAGCTAGGAAGACCTTTGAGGTGGCTACTGAAAAATTGCTACAATTTGTAGAGGTAACTTTGACTTTCATTTCTAGTGATTTTTTTTATCTGGAAAAGTTTTGTGTTGCTGTTTCTGAGCAATAAACATAATAAACTGACTGTAAACCAGTTTGTAGAGATCCTTTCATTGCTAGAAATAAAGATGGTGTATAAGTGTGCAGATCTATGTAGGAATTTACTTAATCTTTAAGTTTTGCTGTATATGAAACAAATGAAACTGATCAGATAATTTTTTCATCTAATTTTTCGCAAACTCATACCAATTTCTGCAAAATATCCCAGAGGAGAAAGGCAGGAAAAGTAATATTTGATAATATTTTGAAATGTTATGAAACAAAAAAAGTTATGTTGTTACATTGATTGCATTTAAAGGGGTTATAGTGTTTTGGTTTTTACTTTTACACTTCTAGCTGGGAGAGACTAGACTCTTTAATTGCAAATCAAATCCCCTACACCCAAATAGAACATCAAATAATAAGGTGTTAACTTTTTGACTGTGTTGATTTATGAATTGTTAACTTCTTGACTATGGCCAACAGGTTGTGCATGAAATACTTTCAGATAACTCTACTTCCTCGACAGTTTTAAGGTAATGAAATGGCATAGTTATTAATATTGAAATGGCAATATGAATGTCGAAAAAGTCTACTATTGTTTCAAAGTTTCCAAAAACTGTCTTGTAGCTATTTTTCTTATATATTTTGCTGTATGTTTCTTAGTGTCATTTTATTGGAGGAGAGGGAATGGCATGAATTACAAACTAGGCTTTCCGGATACACTGTTAGTAATTACATAGCTACGGTTGTCTGGATGCTTCCATAAAATAATTGTAACATACTAAGGATTAGTTAGAATTGCAAGGAACCTTAACAGTCGGTTATAATTTTTTTTTTTTTTTTTTTTTTTTAGATTTGCCCAGGAAATTTTGCATCATCATTAAGCCAGTAGCATATAAATAAATTGATAACATGTATACCCATTTAAGTTGTATTACTTTTCTTGTTTAAAAATGTACCTAAGAAAATTCAACAAGGTTTAGAGCAGCCTTTGGTCCTTCAGAATATCCGCATGATTGTACCTATATATCCCAGATAGCTTTCCATTAATATTTGTGTAACAGTAAAGTAAAGCTCTCAAGGAAATCAAATTTATTTAAGTGAAGTTATCTGGGACTTTATTTCAAAAAAACCCTGCAGGATCAGATCATCTATTATACTGTAGATATCTGTGTTCTCACATGCTAATCCTAATCAATTAAATGCAGTTCCCTGCATTGACACCGCACAAGAGTGATGTTGCATGTTTTATAAAGTTCGCAGACTTTATTTTAGTAAATGGATTGATATATAAAATACAAAGCTAAGGTGACAAACTGACTCACTAACAGCATAAAAGATAAGAATTGGGTCCCCTAAAGCTGTGTCCCTCCCTTCTTAAATGCTAATATGAAAATTACTTGTAAGTTACTTTCCTGACACCCACTGAGTTCTTGACATTAGGTTTTGAGACATGAATGTAGTTTGAATTGAACTTTCCTAATACCTTTATTGTACTGACAGAACTGCTTCTAAGGCAAACTCATCAATTTAGTAGTATGAATCTTTTTTGTTCATACAATGAGACCAAAACCAATCTAGAAATACAAGTCTACTTTATTAAAATAACCATTTCTTTCATAATTGTACAAATAAACACTCTTTTTTTTTGTTCTTCTAGTGACAGAAGAACAACATTGTCTGCTAAAGCACTTCTTGCACGGTTGGGAAGGATTGGACCTACTGTCACAACAGCTCTTGCAGCAGAAGCGAGAGACCTTGCCAAGTCTGTCCGTGCCATTTTGGAAGTAGATTGTGAGTGAGTGTGTATGTCTTCGTGTGCGTGTCTGCATGTATACATATGCATAAATACTTCCTTTCTTCTATCAGATGTTGTGGCTTTAGCATCTTGCTTGCTAACTGAGAGTAGCATGTTTCAGTAATCAGCATGTGGGCTTTTTTTCTTAAATGTGGAAGGATCCTGAGTAGAGGTTCTGTTTGGTTTGGGTTAGGACTGTGGTATAGGTAGGGGATCCAGAGTCCAGTGTCTTTCAGAGTGGTGGATGACCTACAAACACAGGGAAAGGGCTGCTGCTGCTAAGGGCTATCCCCTTTGTTTTTCTAACACTCACCATAACCTAAACTTACCCTACCCACAGTCAGAACCTTCTCCTACAATTGGACTATTTTCATATGGTGATTTGGCCACTTTTCTGTTGTAAGCTTCACCCAGTAGAATTGGTTCACTGTATTATTTTTTCATTTCATTCCAAGATTACAGAGCTGCCTTAATTCTAGCTGCTTAAGATTTAGTCAGTACTTCCTAGGACTGATATAGAATGCAGAATGAGGAAGAACTAGTATCTGTTTAGAGTTAGAAGTGGTTTTCTCTATTAATACCCTTAAAATAGTAAGTGCATTTCCTCCTTAACTTTAAGCAGATATCCCAGGATAGTTTATTGCATGTGTTTTACCAGTGTCAAATGGGTGGAATAATAATGACCTTATTTAAGTAAGTTCGGTATATTTTCTAATTCACTGAAGGTTGTGGAATAAATAATAGTGAGACTTTTACAGAAAATATATAGAGTAAACAAAGAACAAAAAAGTAAATTAAATAAATCTTTGTAACAAACAGTGTTTTGAATTATAATGAAGTCACAAAATATTTTTTGGATCATAAATACCCAATGCATTTTTCTGGAAGAATATTTCCTTATCTGATAGCATGTATGTTGTTTTGTTAATTGTCAGTTGAAAATTTCTTCTGTTTATATTAAGCCAAAGAGAGGAATTTTGTTCCTCTTTTACTGTTCTTTTACTAGCTTTTAATAAGAATACAGTTGTTTAATAAATCAAGAAAATATTTATTTTTCTGAGGTTTAACCTGGGAGTAGGTAGACATTTCTGAAAAGACGTAATAATTCAGAGATACACAATACTTTTCATCCCATTCTAGAAAGGCTGACTGGGCAAGTGATAAGTTCTATGCAAGCTGAAATTAGTCGCCTGTTACAGAGTGCAGTAAAGCCAGTGGATGGTATTGGAGACTTCAGTGATTTGCTGCCACAGAGCAGATCATTTAGAGATCTCTCTCAGTGGATTCAATCTTTCTTTTCACTTTTGTACTTCTGTTTCCCTTGCCTTTTGCACAGTCTCTTTACTTTTGGGTTCAACAGGCTTTTTTCTAGCAAAGACCTCATGAAAGGAAAAACGGAAGTGTAATATTAGAAAGTATTTTTGGTTCTGTTAATAGCATTCATCACTCTTCCAAAAACAAGGACTTTCTTGTAGTTCGAGATCATCTTGACCTAAACATTAGGAGGAAGAAGTCAGAAGTAAGCATCACATGGGATTCTAGGGACTTGGGTTTCCTTGTCTCAGAAGACATTACCTGAAACTCATTGAAACTCACTGGTGGGAGTATTTTCATTTACCTTGATGGGCTTTAAACAAAAGCAGTCTAAGTCAACAGGATTATGGAATATAAGCTTTAATAACTCAGTATCTTAAACCACACAGATATAGATCCTTCTTCCAAGATACAAAGGATGCATCAGAAGGACAAGATTTCTTCACATTTTTAGAAAATCAGGGCATTATTGTTAAGGATTTTTAAATGTGAGTTTTGAAGTCAGGAAATGCCCTTGAGGAAGCAAATCCTCCAGAGCTTTCAAATCTGGTATCAGTTCATTAGCAAAGAAGATAGATATTTTTATTTAAAATTGGATGTGAACTGGCAGAATAAATCATTCATAGCACCGGAGGACAGTGAAGGTTCAGTGTCAGTTCAGTGTGCACCTTCATCAAACTATAATTAGAATATAAACTTAGTCCAGGGTACCTTTTTTTTTTCCTGGAAAACTTAAAGCAGAAAATTAATGCCAAAATGAGGAATATGAAGATTTCCAGAATCATGTAAAACTAGAAGAATTTCCTGACTGTAATGCTCTTATTTTCATACCGGAATGTGTACAAAATGTTATTCTTCTGAATTTACATGAACATGTATCAAAATGTCTTACTGAAGATTTTATTGCTGTAGGGAGTGAATGTAGCTGCAGTTTCATTTGGAGATACATGTATATCCTCGGGTCATTATCAGAAATCTGTTCCCATTGGTAAAAATTATGCTAGTTCATGAGCAGTTACTGTAATAAACTGCATGCAGTTAGAAATCTAAGAAACAACTGTGGCTTATTATATGATCCCCTGTTCAGATCATTGAAATGATTGTGTATTTTGATCGTATTTACCTATAGTTGAGCAGACATGTCAGTTCTAATCCAGCTTAGATGGACTGATTTGCAAAAATAGAACAGAAATGGCCTGACACATTACAGGAGTTTTTGGAAAGGTGAATTATGGTTGACAGTAATCATTGAATCAAAGATTTGAATATCCTTTTTACATTGGTTGGGAATTAATTTAGAAAGGGACTGAATAAATATATTTGTTGAGGCAATGTTTCAAGATATTAAAAATGTCTTATTTGACATTATTTATGCAACATTTATTTATTACATCACTCTATGGAGAAGAAAGCAAAATAAGAAGATGAAAAAATTGTTCAAAAGTGTTCAGAATATTAGAGTTAGAATTACTGGTGGAAGCAAAAAGAGTAACACTGGCCAGGAGAGGAGATAATTGGTTTTCCACCAATGACAATGGTACAGTTCTGTCACATTGAGTTGTTTCTATCACACTACACAGGAAATCGTGCAAGGAAAACTTTTAGTTCTAAATGCAACTGAATTGTAACATGTGGTTGCGTCAAACATAATAGGTAGGATACATGTTAGAAAGCTCTGGAGCCACAGCAGGGATCCATTTTATGAACCTGAGGGTTAAAAATAGCTCTGCAGAGAAGGATTTAAAGATTGAACGTCATCCTTCTGAGTTCATTCTGATTTGGAGAGTATTACAGATAGATTTGGGCTCTGACGAGCTTGTGTATGAGATTA